>NW_026596166.1:9382560-9444223 GCF_907164565.1 Psammomys obesus | reverse complement strand
AATAATAATAATAATAATAATAATAATAATAATAATAATAATAATAAAGTAGGCATACTTCTTATCTACCTTATACCTCTACCTTCCTTCCAACCCTACCCATCCTAATCCCTTCCAAACCCCCAACACTAGGTAGGAGAGAAAGGTTAGAGGGGAAAGGGATAGCATGTATCTCTTTAGACCACTTCTTGCTGTTTAGAGACACATTTTCAAGTGTAATCTTTGTAGTCAAGATATCTCCAACTTCTCATCAAGCTGCCTCAACAGCAACCAGGAGCAGCAGGGCAGTGGGGGCAGGGGGGGGGCTGTAGGGGGCAGAGGGAAGCAGCAAGGGGCGGGGCGGGGCGGGGCACAGCAGCCTTCTTCCTTTGAGCACCCAGCCCGTTTTGGGCTCTGGCCTTCATTCCACCTCAGGGTCCCACGAATTAAACTGAAAGACCCCAGCCTCACACTAAGTTAAACATAGCTAATGCCATTTTGTGAGACACCACTGTTTTGTAAAACTCTGAAGGCCAGATGAGAAACTGGAAAATTACTGAGAAATCCTAGCTGTGTCACCCACTTGGGATATCTGTGGTCAGGCTGCCCCAGTCATACTAAAAACAGTTTGTGTTAATCACTCTCATAGATATCTGTGAGACTGTTTCAGCTAAGATAGGGAAAAACAAAATAACAGGTGGCGGGCCACGTCAAGGGGTCATCCTACCCCCCTTGACCACCCAGTTCCTGGAATCTTGGTGCCCCTGCCAAACTTTGACGCAAATTGTGGTCTCGTGTAAACGTACCAATCAGCCCCCTGTAACCATGCCCTCTCGTTTCTGTACCAGTGCTTCTGCTCTAAAACCCTATAAAAACCCCAGTTTTTCCCCAAGCAGGCGCGCAAGGTCCTCTCGAGTGACCTTGCTGCCCGAGTACTCGTGAATCAAAATAAAAGCCTCTTGCTGTTTGCATCCGAATGGCCTCGTTGATCCTTGGGAGGGGGTCTCTCTGACAGAAGATACCCTCCGGGGATCTTTCAAAACTATCTACAGCTGGCAGAGATCACACCCCCCTCAGAGTCCCCACGAGGCAAACAGTCCGCTGCTGTGGACAATCAGCCCAACTATCCCATGCCTGGGATTACAACAAAAACGTGTTTACATAACTCAGGTTTTTAAAGAAACCCAAACTCCCACTGTATCCCCCTCAGACGGAAGAAAGCCGAGCTGCAAAGAACACTCCGAGAACCAGACCAGCTGCCTGAATGAAGTTCCGACCGACTGAGTCACCTGGAAAGGACACTCTCCGGCCTGCAGAGCTGCCTGCAGGCTGTGCGGTATGCTCCAGGTTCTCAGCCCCAGTGAGCTGTCCCCATGATGAGGTGGGCCCCGGTGATGCAGCTATCTTGGAGTCGTCTCTGCCCCTTTAAGTATCCCTCATCCATGCTCCTGTAAGTAACGCCATTAAAACTCCCTGGTTCACCGAGTTGGATTTGGGTGGTATCTGGACTTCGGCCAGTCGTGGGATTCCCACCTGAGGTGAGGAGATGTGTGTGTTGTCTTCCTGGGAAAACAGATTACCAGTAACAATAGGCCATAGTGTCGTCCCGTCTTTACAGCCAGGTTTTCATAATTAACTTTCCAAGGAGAAGACTTACGTTATCATAGGAAGAACGGGCACTACTCAGGACAGCAGGAGGTAACATTCGCTTAGACCGAGGGGGAGGCCTGCTTCTCAAGCCCACTGCCATTCGGAGCAGTTAGGATTGCCTCACTGTGATGACGATAATGCTAGTTAAGTGGCAAATTAGTGAATAACAGCTGAATAACCCACAACAAAAATTACTTAAATACTCCAGAACACGAGGCAAGAGTGTGGAGAGTTTCACGCCACCTCCATGAGCTACGTGGACACTGTTGAAAATTAAAACAGGAGCCTGGAAGAGCTGGCCCGGTGGTTTGGAGCACTCCGGTTGCTTTTGTTGACCAGGGTTTACCAGCACCAACGTGGTAGCTCACAATTGTCAGTAACTCCGATTCCGGGGGACCTTACACCGTCTTCTGACCTCTGCAGGCAGTGGGCACGCACAAGTCACACATATACGCAGACAAAACACCCATACATATAAAATTCATTAAAAAATTAACAAATATAACGAAATGGGGAGAAAAATAACCCAAATTTAAGCTGGGTGTTGTGGAGCATGCATTCAGGAGGCAGAGGCTAGGCCAGCCTGGTCTACAGAGCGAGTTCCAGGACAGCCAAGGCTGCAAAGAAACCCTGTCTCTGAAAAACAAAACAAGCAAAATTTAGTTTTGTAATGTCTTTGTCTGGGTTATGGTCTTTGGGACAAAAATCTGTCTTTTTTGTTGTTGTTGTGTTTGCTGAATAAAGCAAGCATAGAAAGAAAAGCACCAGCCAAATAACAATTCTGTTTGCTTGTCTCCTCCTAGACTAATTACTATTTTCTCTCTCCTGAGTTATGGTGGATGGGATTAAAACAAAAACGTGTTTGGATTTCGAGTGCACCTGGGACCCAGAAAAGCATGCTGGCTAGTTCTGATCAGGGATAGGCTGAGATCACCTGGGTAGGCCCAGTCGACCTGGCGCCAACTGAGGAGCAAGGGAAACCCAGGTGACCCAGAAGCCTGCTGCATTCCCTGGCCGACCTCCGGGAAGGCTCTGTGTGGAGAAAGCTCAGAATTCCAGGTCCTGCTGTCTTGCGTTCGGGATTTGCTCACACGTGGCCAGCCCGCGCCCAACGCTCGCTGGGCAGCCTGATGCCCAGCGTCCGCCCAGGCGTTGCCCTCTTGGCGGTCCTGGCGTTGGGTGGAGTCTTCGTCCTGCTCGGGTGCTGTGTCTACCTGGACAGGAGACGGCGAAGAGACCCCGCATTCCGGCGCTGCCTGCGGGACAGTGAGTGCCAGTGGGCGAGCCTGAGGGAGGGCGGCTGAGCCCGGGCGGGTTCCCAGGCCGGCGCCCCATGCCGCCCGGCGCTCTTAGCCAGCTCGTGCCTATGTTTGCAGAGAGAAGAGCTGCACAGCGCAAGGCCGAAGCGCCAGCCAGGCAGGTGAAGTGCAGCAGACCCGAATGAGCCTTCTGGAAGCCCAAGGGGAAGAGGCACCTGCTTTACAAAGTTTTAAATTTGTATTACAAAGGGAAAGGGGGGAAAAAAAAAGAACCAAAAAGTGGGTCTGATAAGCATGCAGTATGGAGGACTGGAGGGATAGCTCATTGGCTAAGAGGACTGGCTGCTCTTCCTGAGGACTCAGCACCCACATGGTAGCTCACAGCCATCTCTAACTCCAGTCCCTGGGGATCTGTCGCCCCCTTTTTGTCGTCTAGAAGGCACCAGGCATGGGCATGGTGGCAGACATACGTGCTGGCAAAGCACCCAAGCACAGAAAAAAATAAGTTTTTGTTTTAAGTGTGAACAGTTCTTGATATACACGTGTGCAGGTTCAGCACGTGGGTGGATGAGACAGGAGAGTTCAAGGTTAGCCTGGGCCAAAGGAAACACAAATGAAAAGAGAAAGACATCTGTGAAAAAAGAAGGGCAACTTGAACATTCCCATCGATCTCCGTAGGATGTAGGATACCTAGGTCCCCAGGCCAGCCAACATAGAGTATGACTGACTGGTTGAGTTTTTATTATTATTATTATTATTTTTCAGACAGAGGGTGAGGATGGCCCACATGCAAAGGTCTGAAGACAGTTTTAAGAGGGTCCATTCTCTCTGCCTCTGGGTCCCAGGTATCTAACTCAGGTTTGGTGGAAAGGGCTTCTTTCCTGCTGAGCTGCCACTGTCCTGATTGGACGTTTTAAAACTGTCTTTTCTTCTAATGTGTATGGATGTTTTTCCTGCCATATATGTCTATACACTCTGGCCATGCCTGGTGCCTGTGGGGGTCAGAAGAGGGCACCTGAGCCCTTGGAACTGGAGTTAAGAAGGCTGCGGACAAGCCAGCCCAGTGGCATATGCATGCCTGTGATCACTCAGCAGAGGCTGGCGGATCTTGAGTCCAGGACAGCCAGCCTTGAAAAACAAACAAACAAAAAAACAAACAAAAAAAAAAAAAAAAAAGAAGAAGAAGGCTGTGAACTACCATGTAGATACCTTGGTAGTGGATCCTTGGTCCTCCAAGAAGAGCAGCCAGTGATCTTAACCACTGAGCCATCTCTCCAGCCCCCTCCCCATTAGTTATTTTTAAAGAGAATTTGGCCATCTTGGCTATAGGCCCAGCTTTCATGAACTCAAAAGTGTGAGAGAATTCCCACCCTTCCATCTTTAGCCTGTGCCTATTTCATGTCCTATATGCGGGAAGGGAAGGTTTAGCTGAGATCAACGGTCACAGGGGAGTAAGAACAACCCCAAAGCAAGGCAGTGGACAAAGCCAACAAATGTAACAGGAGCCTGGGGAAAGACAGAACCCTTTCAATGTGGAATTAGTACAGCGGCTATTCAGCGGCTATTTACTTATTGTTTGGTTTAGCATTGTTCGGTTAAGCTCGGTGTCTTTAAAATAATACTCGGCTTCCGAATCTGCAGTCTGAGCAGGTATGGGTGGAGAAGAACAGTTTTGCTCTATTCAGCTTCAGCGAGGCTCGCTTCAGCCCTGGAGTGAGTCGGTTGAGTCAGTTATCTGAAAACACATTCCCTCCCGTTGGCCTGTTGATGCTGAGCGCTCACGTAGGTTGGAACTGTTGGCGTGCGCCTGCATGTGACCTTGTCATGCAAGTCTGTGGCTCCTTACCGAACGCTGGTTTGGGCTCCCAGGGGGTAAGCGGACAGGTCTAGATGCTGTGCATTCTCTGGACACGGCAGAGAGCAGCAGCGTGTAGGAGCGTGCAGAGCCGGGAGAACGTGCCGGGAGAACGTGCCGGGAAGCACCTCTCCTCGCTGTGCTCCACTCCATTTCAAGCAGAGAGGAAACACACTCCGGCTCCTAACAGAGAGACGAGGTTCTGGAAACATGTTTACACAGGAAATATTGCCATGAC
Source organism: Psammomys obesus (assembly GCF_907164565.1). NCBI lineage: Eukaryota > Metazoa > Chordata > Mammalia > Rodentia > Muridae > Psammomys > Psammomys obesus. Next base: position 9,439,242 of record NW_026596166.1, on the reverse strand, counting down.
TGGTTTTGGAAAATGCGATTTTTCTACGTAAGGCTCTGGGGCTGTCATTGATCTGAGTCAGGAATGATACTGAATTTGGGGCACAGGATCAGGGAAGCCTCCAGGGCTGGAGGTGTTGCACATGACCGGGGTTTAAAATAGGGGGTGTGCCAGGTCTGGTCAGTAAGTCAGACCGCCAAAGGAATTGCTGGGAAGAACAGTGTCTGATAAGGTTGAGCTAAGCAAGGCAGAATCAGAGGAGGCTTGGTCCAAAGGCCAGGTTAAGGGATCCAGACTTAATAGGAAATCACTGATGATTTGTGAGCAGGAACAATTTTTTTTTAAAGAATAAAAGGGAAACAAATAAAAGAAACAAAACTCTTAAGCATAGGTGTGCTAGGATTAGAAAAGAGAGTAGCTATTGCAGCAACATATAGGAGCAGCAATAAAAATCAAACACCTTTAAGCCCAAGACTCGGGAGGCAGAGGCAGGTGGATCTCTGAGTTCAAGGCCAGCCTGGTCTACAGAGCAAGCTCTAGGACAGCCACGGCTACAAAGAGAAACCCCGTTTGAAAAATCAAATAAATAAATAAACAAGCAAGCAAACAAATAAAATGAGTAGTTCATGCTGACTGGTTGGAGGACTGAGCAAAGGGAAAAAAAATAAAGGACTATTCATTGACACAGTTCAGGAAGCAGACAGGGAGTGTTGAGGGAGCCGGACATGTGTGCACAGATGCCATCCTTAACCAGCTGACTTGGACAGAGTCTGGTGCAGGTCCTGTCCTTCTTCCTCTGCATCCACAATTGTTGCCCTGGCACAGTTATGTGTGTGTGAATGTTTGATTAATGTTTCCTATTTATTAGACGAGGCTCCTCATAAGCTTGTCTGCATTTTGCTCTCCATTGACTCTGTATCTACAATAGTGTCTGGCACATTTGTATTTGTAGCAACTGCTGAACACTGTGGCAAGCACAGAGAAACAGCTTGTGTGGAGGCACACATGGGAAACCGCAGTATCTAAGGCATGCTATCGTAAAAGAGACAGCTGAGTGCCAGTTTGGTGTCATCTTGGATAGAGAAACTATTGTGGTGCTGACTTATTTTCAAGAATAGTTGTGATAACGCAGAAAAGCAAGTCTGGCTTAGACATGAGGAAAACCCAAATGACTTTAGGTATGGTAGATGCAGGGCTTTTCAGATGGTTTTTCCACCTAAATCTTTGTTCGGATTTCGAGACAGGGTTTCTCTGTGTAGCCCTGGCTGACCTGGAACGCAGAGATCCCCTTGCCTCTGCCTCCCCAGTGCTGGAACTAAAGGTGTGTGCCACCACTGCGCAGCCAAAGATTGATTTATGCCTGTGTGTATGAATGTATGCATGCCGGGTAAGCACCAGTGATCCTGGAGGCCAGAAGAGGGTGTCGGATCCCACTGTGGGTGCTGGGACCTGAACTCCAGCCCTCTCAAAGAATGGCAGGGGTTCTTCACAGCTGAGCTGCCTGCCCAGTCCTTTTCCACCAAGTTCTTAATACAACGTTGTCATCTTGTAGACGAATAAACCAAAGCAAATACCCTCTCCTCATCTCTGCTGCTGATTCCTTTCTCCTCACACTAGGACCTAGTTTCCCCACCTGTGCTCGGCAGGCCTACCTAGGGCCACAAGAAACAAAAAACTGCAGAAGCCAAGCCATGTTGTGGTGGGACCTGCAACCCAGGACATTTAGGGATCTTAGGCAGGAGTATTGTGAGTTCAAGGCTAGCTTGAGTTGCCCAGCAAAATCTGTCCTAACAGGGCTGGGAGACAGCTCATTTGTCCAGTGTTCACTGAGCAAGGGTGAGGACCCGAGTTTGATCCCTAGGACCCACACTAACAAAAAACCAAGAACAGAACTGGTTGTGGTGGGGTGTGTCTGAAATCCCAGTACTTGGGGAGTTGGAGACAGGTGGATCTCTGTCTCAAAAAGCAGGGTGGGGTGCTGGAGAGAGGTCTCAGTGGCTAAGATCACTGGCCGCTCTTCCAAATGGAGCCAGGTTCAAGTCTCAGCACCCATGTGGCAGTTATCTCCTGTAACTCCCATTCCAGGGGATCGATACCCTCATAGAGACATCCAGGCAAGCAAAACGCCAATCAAGGTGGATGGCCTCCTAAGGAATGACACCCAAGGTTGTTCCTCTGGCTTCTACCTGCATGGACACACTTGCACACTTGAACTCACACACATAAAACACAAAACATGCAGAACAAACATAACAGAGTAAACAAAAACCACTTTAGATGGATCAAGCCATCAGACAGTGAGTCTAAAGACTGTGGTGGGCCCAAGTAGCACCTAAGAGCTTGCTGGAAATACTGACTTCTAAGCCCCGACCCCACATTTATTTTGTAGGTCTGGATGGAGCCTGAGCACTAGAGTTTGTATTGTTTATTTGTATTGTTCATCAAAGGTTATTGATCTTCATATCTCAGGTGTTCTTTTCTGAGGAACCATCCTTGATTCTCCACCCAAAAGTAATGTTTTTTTTGTTTTTGTTTTTTTTTTCCTCCCAGGCTGGCCTTGAACTCAGAGATCCACCTGTCTCTGCCTCCCAGAGTTCTAGGATTACAGATGTGCACCATTGATCCAGCTTCAAGTAACGCTTCTTATCTGGAGCTGGCAAGACATTAGACTTGGTGCAAGACCTGCTGCCAATCCTTCTCTAGACTACGGGTGGGAGCTAGGCTCACGGGTCTCCTCGCTCCCTCCAGTTGTTTCTAGATCTCTGCCCTGGCTAGTGCTCATTCAACACATGCCCAGTAAAACCTGTCATCACAAATTTTCCCCATTTTAACTGACCACAGGCAGCCCCTTTTCAGGCTTGTACGAAAGACCAGCTCCTAGGCACAGTATCCTTGATGATGTTGGCTGCCTTCCTGAAACAGGCTGCAGCAAAACCAAGTGTTCTAAGCAGTCCGCCACCCCACCCCACCCAACAATGTACCTTGAGAGTGTGTGAGTACAAAAGCTTTTGTTAGCTTGACTAGGAATTACAGGCAAATGACAAAATGACCCCACAGACCAGAAAAATCACTGCTGCTAAATTAACAGGCACTGCTGTTACCACAGGCAAGAAAATGAGCCTTCAACAGACAAAGCTACTGTCACTACATCAATACCAAGTCCTGCTGTTAAAAGGTGGCACTGCTAAAAGAGCTCTCCTAACTGATGCCATGTTATTTTTTTGTCACCTGTCACCCACTGGGTTTAGAGATCAGTTTATCTTTGAGCTAGGGCTTCATTTTGTAGTCTTGGCCGGTGTGGAATGTTCTCAATAGTCATTCTGCCCACCTGCCTTCGCCTCCCAAGTGCTGAGAATACAAATATGTTCCACCAGCCTGGCCTAAGAGATACTTCTTATTAAATGTATGTATGTATTTATTTGTTAAGAGGTACTTTAAAATAAAAAATTAATTATGACAATAAGTATATACCTTACATTAATCACTCATTGTTACATATTTTTATAAATTCCTTTAGTCATGGGATCTACCAAAGGACAAACTACAAGAATTTTTTTTGCAAGAGGTGCAGATGGGAAAACTTTGTTTAGGTAGAGGTAAGACTAAAACATTTTGTTATATGTTTTTAATAATTTTTCTTCAAAAACTCTTTGATTAGCAAGGCATGGTGTGATATACTTCTAAACCCAGTACTTGGGAGGCAGAAGCAGGAGGACTGACTTTGAGGCTAGCTTGGACCATTACACAGTAAGAGAAAATAAAAAGCAAACACTGACTAACATTTGAAATCAGGTAAATTAGCTAGATGTGGTTACTGGCTCACTGCAGTACAGGAAGCTGTCTCAGAAGCTTGACTTGGCGCTACTGTCCGCATCCCCCATGTTAGTTAGCACTGCTGTGCTGAATCTTAGAAGTAGGGAAATAGGGAACAAAGACGAATATCAAAAGTTTAAGTTAAAAATTCTAGAAAATGAAATTCCTACATTAGCAAAAAATTTTTTTTTGTTTGTTTGTTTCTCTGTGTAGCCCTGGCTCTCCTGGACTCACAATGTAGACAAGGCTGTCTCAAACACACAAAGGTCTGCCTGCCTCTGCCTCCCCGAGTGCTGGGATCACAGGCATGTGTCACTGTGCCTGGTTTAAGAAACAACTTTTAACCTGGGTACGGTAGAACATACTTGTAATCTCAAAATTCAGAAAGCTGAGGTGAGAGCTCTGGGAATTTCAGGGTAGGCTGGGTTACAGAGTGTCTCCAAAAGTTATCTAAAATGCATTATAAAAAAATTTCCTGCCAGATAGAGTGGTGCATGCCTTTAAGCCCAGCATTTGGGAGGCAGAGGCAAGAGGTTGAGTTCAAGACTAGCCTGATCCACTTGTGAGCTGCAGGAGAGGGAGAGAGGGAGATTGAATATTCTGAACTTTCAGTGACAAAAATAATTACAAATGGCCATTATACTGTTTAATTTAGTGTGGGGCCAAGAGGGACCTTAGGTTTTATGACCACAACTGTGCTGTGTCATAACTTCCACTTAATTCTCAAAGCACCTCATAACATGGTTAGAATGATAGTAGGTGCTATGATTGGATAAGGGATGACTGATATTGTTGGAGATTAATTTTATATTCAATAAATAAGATGTATTTTCCCCAAGTTTTGTAAGTAGGAACTTATAAATATCATATCAGCAAACATTTCTTTTTAATTCACTTAACTGTTTTGCCTGCATTAAGTCTGGCCTCAAAGACCAGATGACATCTCCTGGAGCTCGAGGAATAGAGGATTGTGAGCCACCATGTGGTAGCTGGGAATTGAACCCAGGTCCTCTGGGGTGGCTGAGCTACTTCTCTAGTTCCACAATGCCTATTTTCTACCTGAAAAAAATATTTAGTTATTATTATACTTATTGTATGTATAATTAATGAATAATTAAATAATTATACATTAACCATAATAATTTAAAGTTTACTCAATTTTGATTTTTGCTTTCAGATAGTCATTTTTTAAATTTTTTTTTTTTTTTGAGACAAGGCATTCTTTGTATAGCCTTAGGTGTCCTGGACTCTTTGCAGAGCAGGCTGGCCTCGAACTCAGAAATCTGCCTGCCTCTGCCTCCCCAAGTGCTGGGATTACATGCATGTACCACCAGGCCTGGCTGAGTCGTTTTTAATGAACTAAGATTAAGCTCTATTGATGAAGTCAGAACTGGCATGGTGATACAGGAGCAACCCTACATAAACTAGTGGAAGTCACGTTAAATATCTCCACTTTTTTCAGGTACCAGAGAAATTTTTTATTCATAATTTTATGGGTTTTTCCTAAACAGGATTCCTCAAACTGTATAAGCTAGGGGCTCAGAAAGTTGGGGTTAATGGTTAGCTGTGCCTGCAGTGCAGCTCAATGATAGACCTCGAGTTCAATTTCTGATCCCGACATGGGGGTGAGACAGAACACTCTAGACACTTCCTGGACGTGGGGAGACTAAAATGGGCGAAACCTTTCAGCTTTACCTTTGATTGAAGATGTGAAGTGGCAGGAGTTTGAGGCCAGCCTGACAAAGCGATTTTCAGACCAGTCAATGCTACATGGTGTGACCTTGTCTCAAAACACTCCACCGAATGAGGCTGGAGAGATGGCTCCGTGGTAGGCGCACGGGCTGCTCTTCCAGGGGACCTGGGTTCCCTCCCTAGCACCCGTATGTATACTGGCTCCAACATTTATTAAACTCCAGTCCAGGGGAACTCAATGCCCTTTTTCTGGCTTCTGTTGGCACCATGCATGCATATAACGCACAGATACACATGCAGCTAAAACACCCACACACAACAAATAAATGCATTTTAAATACGAACACACCAGATGTTTCGTCTCTCATAGTTTACAAATCAAACATGGACAGTCTACCTCATATTAGTAAAAATAGATAGCCATCCTGAATGACCCAAATACAGAACATGTGTGCAATGTGCAAATCTAAAACACGAGTAAACTCGTGTAACTTCTCTAATTATTCACACTGCAGCTTCACACAAAACCCGGTCTTTTCCTTCATACTTGCGCTCTTGACTCATCATGGGATTTGTATAGTCATTAGTTTGATATGCATTGAACTTTGTTTTTGGAGACAGGCCAGGGTTTTTTTTTTTTTTTTTTTTTCTTTCTTTTTTCTTTTTGTTTTTGGAGACAGGGTTTCTCTGTGTAGCCCTGGCTGTCCTGAATTCGCTCTGTAGACCAGGCTGTCCTTGAACTTATACAGATCCACCTGAGTCTGCCTCCCAAGTACTAGAATTAATGGTGAATGCCACCACCATTGCTGCCATATACATTTAACTTTAACGTTTGCTGCTTTCTTGGTAATTTGTATTTAAAGGTATACACTCTAAAGTGTATTAAACTTTGGCCTAAGGTCCGGAGAGATGGCTCAGCAGTGAGAAGGCCTACTGTTCTTGCGTGCCAGGGCACTAGCCTGTCGGAGGCTCCAGTTTTATCTGCAGCATTCCCATCAGGCAGCTCATGACCATCTGTAACTCCCTTTCCAAAAGGCTGGTGTGGTGGTATATATCTTTAATCCCAGCATTCAAGAGGTGGAAGTGGGAGGATCGCTTAGGAGTTTGAGGCCAGCCTGGTCTAATAGCAAGCCAGGACTACATAGAGGCCCTACCCCAGAACACACATACATCCCAAACTCAAGTTCCACATAATCAGACTTCCTTTTTTCTGCCTCTGGAGGCATTGCACTCAAGTGTACATACACACTCATGATTATTAAAACGGTAACTATTTTTCCTTTGCCTAAAATGTACCAATCTGTTTCAGGGGAAAGTAGAATGGGGGTTGAACATCTCACCAATGCCCTTTTAATGTGTGGGCAACCGAAGGAGCTTCTGGCGCATTTCAAACAAACACTCCCTCCTGAGGTATTTGAGATGCTATTGTACAAAATTCCCCTTATTTGCCAGGTGAGCATGTATTTAATTGTCCTTCTGAAACATATACAGTAAATAGCAATGGGGGACTTGATTACAGAGAAACACTGACTCTGCATGTAGACCCTCTAAAGTTCTTAAGTAGTATTTATTTCTGGTTCTAGTCTTTCCTTCAGGTAAGCCCAGCCTATTTTCCGAGTTCTGCTGCTGTGAATAGTGGGCTTTGTGACTGTTTTAACATTTCAATTTTGAAGCAGGGTGGCAAGAAACACAGAAATGGCTTTGTTAATTTAAGCATACCAGTGCTGTTGTATAATGTGACTTTAGATTGGTAACTATTAAATAAAGTCCATTTGTAAGCTGTTTCTTTTACCAGCTTGGTTAAAAAATAAAACAAAACAAAGTAGGTATACCTATCAGCTAGAATTTCCTGAGAATGCTTGAATTTGTGTCCTAATTTGTTAGCCATAAGATACAAATTTAACTCTGGTTCATTTTATACTGGTCACATTAGTTGTGTGCTGCTGTTTACACGCAAACCATTGATGTTGGCGGTGTATGTGTGTGCGTATGCACACGTGTGTCTCGCACAGGCACCATGGCGTAAGTGTAGAGGAGAGAGGGCAACTTGGGTTAAGTCTGTTCTCTCCCTCCATCACATGCTTGCTGCAGATGGAGCTCAGGCTGTCGGCTGGTACCAAGTGACTTTAGCTGCTGAGCCCTCACTAGCCTGGACTCTGAATTTTAAGCAAAGTACAAGACTCTCCTGACATGACAGTGAAAAACATTTCCAATCTAGCCTCGGCAGGAATGTCCCCTCCAGGGTTATGAAAACATAGCTAGGATAAGGGTATGCAATGTCTAATCTGACAGTAGAGAGAGAAAGAAATGCTTCCTTGTGCCTTGAGATGATTAGCAAGTAACTGTTTTGTGTATTTACCAGCAATTTGAGGCAGACATACATGAACAGAAGCACTGGAAGGATGATCCTGACTGAACACATCTCAGCGCAGCCACAACCCAGTCACAATACTGTGTTCTGTATAGTAAAAACAACTGCTCAGTGATATTCTCATTTATTTTTACTTTTAGTAATAAATTTTTTCTATCTCATACATGATTGGACACATTTTGCTTTTAAAATTAACAGTCACAAAGAAAGGAACAGTGGTTTATTTCTGTAATCAAGGTGACCAGCAGCTGAATCTTAAGGCCTCGACAGTGTTGCATCTTACCATTTTACTGCACAGTAGTAAGGCCTTCTGCTTTGATTCCTTCTGGTGAGCAGTGATCTTTCTCCGGTGGTTTCCACTGGTCAGGCAGTCCTGACAGATGATGTACCACGCGTCCTGCTGTGTGTCAGGGGATTCTACCAGACGAATCCTCATCTCCAGTGCAACAGCTGCTGGCAATCTTTCAGTGCAAGTCCATGCCTCAGGGCCTGTCTACCGTGGCTGGCCCAGGAGCCCTGCTTTGGCTGCCAGGGCTTCGTTCTGCTGAATATGATATTCCTGGAATCTCATGGATATTCTCTGTGTCATTTTTAAATATTTCTGTAAGCAATGTTCTGAACAGGTAACCTAGAAATACAAGGGGGATATCCAACATGTAAGAGAAAAATAAACATCTTGTACCCTGCAGGAGCCAACAGTGGGAACTTTGCTTTTTGGGGTAGCTCTACAATTAAGTGCTATCCTTGGTTTTCAATAACCACAGCTTTAAGCTTTCATCCGCTGACAACAATTAAAGTTTATGATATCTCTACTAGTCTATAGGTATCAGGAGCACTGGTGAGCTCTGCCTTCATAACGAGGTTGGACTAGATATTCTATAACTTCGAGGCCCTCAACCCTAGCTAGCTCCTTATTTAGACTGATATATACCCAGTAGAAGGTTTGTTCCTTTTTAATGAGAAACTTGCTTCTGCACATTCTTAAGGCACAACCTTTACTTTTCTCTTGAGCAAAGTCTTGTTGTGCAGCCAGGTCAGGTGTGGGATATCAAAAAAATCTTCTGATTTAGCCTCTCAAATGCTGAGTTTCCAAGCATGCTTAACCTCACTCAGCTTCCACTCTTTTCTTTTTAATATCAACTGAGGTGACCCAAGCTCAGATGGAAAGCATCTTCCAGGTCCTCTCTCACATGCAGATCCTAGCCTGTAACGTGTATGTGTATATAAGGAAATAAGTACAATGTGCGTAATGCCCAAAATTCATACAGGACACCAAGAGAAGGTGAACATTAGGTGCTAAAGAAAGTTGTGAACTGTAGGACACAGCTCAGTCATGAAAAAGGATCATAAAGCTATTTTCTTCTAGTTTTAACCTGTCAGAATTTTTATTTTTTCTCAGGGTGGATCTGTGAGTACAAGTTTCTGGGTGTTCACATAGCAAGAACCACTTTGCATTGGGAAGGAATCTCACATGTTAGTCCTCTGAGGCAGGAGCTGAAAGCTGGGTATGCTTTCCAGTCCCATCAGCCACCCATGCAGTGGGAACTCAACATGAGTGCTCCCCGAGCATGTCTCCTCCACTCTGAAAAGCTGTTAGGGGGAGGGGTCTGCAACCTTAATTTTTTCAGATTAAATTATATCAAAACATTAACCGTAGTGTTGTTAAATACGTAAATTGTATTGCTTTAGATACAGTATGGTTTTAAAAAACAAGAGTATCACATGATCAAAGTCCATTGTACACAAGTATGAAATCGGCAAGGAATAGCTAAAACATATTCCTTTAAAGAAATGAGTGTCATATTTGGTATCTCTTCTAAACTTTTTACGTTCAATCACCTAACAAATGAGATCCTGGCCCAAACTGGGAACGGTCGTCACCCTGAGCACATATATAAACACGGCCAAACACACTCGAGCTGAGGTGCCAGTCAGCGCTGGGTTGACGTCTACGTGTGCACTGTGTGCTGCCGCACTCGCGCGGTGCTTTTCTCCTCAGGGCCAGACAGAAGCTCCTCCAAGCTTCTGGAGTGCTGCTGTCTTGACAAAAATAAAGAACGCAGCCGCTCCACGCTTGATCTAGAAAATGGTCTGCCTTGATGCAGTGTGACTGTCAAATTCAATGTGGCACCATTAATGTTGGTGCCAAGGGTTCCTGACCGCTTTGGTTCCTCTAAGCCATGGCATGGAAACGGCAGCTCCGTCAGTAGGAGCAAATGAAATGCTTAGATGGAGTCTATGATTTATGACAAGCTTGGGGAATTTTTAGTGAGTAACACTTTCATACCTCTTCAGGTTTCACCTCTCTTGTTGTGAAGTCTTTAACACAGTCCAAAAAGCAGGTTTCTGTAAGTTTATTGTAGGTTCCCAGGAACTCCTTAAACTATAAATAAGAAGTGCTTTAAAACCCGGGCTTTACAGTAGAGATGCTCTGAAACTTTCTGATACGGAGACAGTCTATTCTGGCACACCCTTGTCTTCCCCTCCTGCCTTTGGATTCTTCTGCTGACCTGAGTAGTACAACATGTGCTCTAACTCTGTGGTTGCACCTTTCTCAACTGCTGCTCTAATACCGAGTTTTTACACCAGCTACAATAGGGTGATGTCTGATCCCCTGAGGTGGAGGATCACTTGAGTCTAAAGGGTTGGAATCTGAGCAACAGAACATAATTTGGACTCAAAAGCAAAACAGAAAATGCTTTCTCACCTATCATACATTTTAATGTTTTTAAGTGTGGTTTTGGACATAAAAGCTACATTCATATATTCTTTGTTTTTTAACTCATAATAACTCTACCCACAACCATGTAGCTCAAGCTAGTATAATCTTTCAGTGTGGGTTTTCCTTTCTTTCTTTTTTTCCAACGGCGTTTCTGTGTAGCCCTGGCTGTCCTGGAACTCCCTTTGTAGACCAGGCTGGCCTTGAACTCACAGATATCTGCCTGCCTCTGCTTCTTAAGTGCTGGGATTAAAGAAGAGCACTGCTACCGCCTGGCCTGCCTGGGCTCTCAGACAGGCACCACAAGCAGATATTACCTGTTTTTGGAAGTGAAATAATAAACATTTAAACTATGGGATCGCTGACTGACACAGCTATAGTTATTGTCATCCAATATTTCCCAACCCACCCCTACTGCCCCAGTGTCTGTACACAGCCCTGGCTGTCTTGGAACTCACTATGTGGACAGGGCTGGCCTTGAGCTCAGAGAGATCGGCTGACCTCTACCTTCTGAGTGGTGGGATTAAAGGCATGCACCACTACAACTGACCGAGATCCTTTTCCCTTAATGATAGTATCTTACCTGTTTTATCTGGTCAGATTCTGGTATTTGTGCAGCCATGTTCTTTCAGTATGTTTCTTAGTCACCTTATTTCAAAGTTAAAAAACAAAACAAAATAAAACTTGTCAATTTATAGATGTATTTTTAAGCTATAATCTCACCAATTTTAATGACAACAGACCCCCCCCCCCCCCCCCGACAGGGTTTCTCTGTGTAGCCTTGGCTATCCTGCAACTCACTATACAGACCGGGCTGATCTTGAACTTACAGAGCTCTACCTGCCTCTGCCTCCCAAGTGCTGGGATTAAAGGTGTGTGCCACCACTCTTGACAACAGTTTTTTCCTCTCCTTTCCTTCTTCTCTCCTCTCCCTTTTCCTTCCTTCCATCCTTGCGGGGGTAGAAGTTGGGGGGTGGGAGGAGCATTTGAGACAGGGTTTTTCTGTGTATTCTTGGCTGTCCTGGAACTCACGCTATAGAACAGGCTGTCCTCAAACTCAAAGAGTTCTGCCTCCTGAGTGCTGGCGTCAAAGGCATGTGCCACCATACTGACAACAATTTATTTGCCTGGCAGGAGTGGCCACTCACCTTTAACCCCATCACTCAGGGAGGTGGAGGTAGACTAATCACTGTGACTTCAAGGCCAGCCTGGGTCTACAGAGTGAGTTCCAGGACAGCCAAGGCTACACAGAGAAACCCTGTGTCGAAAAGAAAAGAAAAGACAAGAAGGGAGAAAGGGAAGAGGAAGGGAAGGAGGTAGGAAGAAAAAGAAGAAGAAGAAAAGACACCAATTTATTTCTTAATGCTAGCTACAGGACTCAAAGGCTGAGCCTTAATTAAATCTCTAATACTAAGCCAGTGTCCTACTGTCATAGTAGGGATTTAAGGAAAACCAAGAAAATTCTTAAATTCTTCCTAAACTTTCCTAACTGTCCTATTAGTGTCAACTTAACTCTAACCTGTGTTACTAATTTACATAATACAAAAGCCCTATCAACTGCTGACAAATACCACTTAGTCTTAACAAATCCTACGTATGATCAAATCAACACTGGCCCATAAAAGTTTAGAGTTTTCAAAGTTAGAGGATTATGCATTCTTATATGGAATTGAAACTAAATAGGACCATTACAGACAGTTGTAAGGTGCCATCCGAGTGCTGGGAATTGAACTTCGGTCTTCTGCAAGAGCTCTTAAACCCCGAACCAGTTCTTCACTTCCAGTATTCTCATTTTGATTAAATCATGTAAAACACCATAATCCCACTCACAACCATGTACCACACACACCGGATTTTTCCTTCCTTTTATGTTAGTGATGACTACTGACATTTAAAAAAAGTCATCCATAAGGGACAGCATTAGATCTTCTGCACTTGCTATGCTGGTCTCATTCTACATGTTACAGCTCGGTATTCTCTGAAGAAATGATAATGAAAAACATAATTGTGTTTACTTCAGAGAATGCCTTAACAGTTAGTGTGCCAGGAAAGACAGTACTGCAAGTTCATGGGTACTGCAAAGGGCCCTGACCAGTTAGAGAAACAGGTCTCTACAAACATGATGCAATGTTCTCTAGGAACACAGTACAGATGTGCTTTTTCTTTATCCGTTGTTGGTAGAATGTTCTTGTGGAATGTACACGATTTACCCTTGTTCATTCAAATGCTGATTTCTCTACCCCACTGCGTGGTTTCAGCCTGGATACTGCATTACGATGCTTATTCTAAGCATCACCTGTCTCAAGTTTGTGTAAACATGCGACCATTTGTTCTCTGTATTGCCAATAAAAACAACCAGCCAATGCCGAGCAAGGGAGAATAGAGTGGGACATCCTGTTCTGGAAGGGAGGAGAAAGACGGAGAGTGGGAGGAGAGATCTGAGAGGACAGGACCTGGAAACATCAGGAGAAATGATCTGGACCTAAGATATGTATAATGTGGGAAATCTGAATGGGAGGGAGCTATGCAAGCTTGGAGGTTTAGGACAGAGTAATAACTGCCCCATATTTTGCTCAAGGTTAATGAAATATTCTAGTCTCTGTGTGGTAATTTGGGTATATAGCTGGTTTGGGAATAACCACTTTTTAAAAGATAAATCAATATTAAATACTAATAATCAACAATCCGTTCTCCATGTATAGCTAGAAAGCACACACAAAGGAAATATAAGAAAACAGAGGTAGCGAGAAAGCAGCAGACTGGCTTGTGGCCTTGGGATCTAAGAAACACAGGGATGAGTTCTATGTGCTTTCTGTTTTGCCTTAGAGACTTAAAACTGAAGCTGCTGGCAACCTCCACAGGGGATCGATAAGAAATCAGACTGCTCTGAAAGTATAGTCTAACAAAACGCCCACAAAGGATCACAAAAGACAGACATTATTTTATATATAAACCACTGTACTAGCAAACAATATCATTAGGTGTTTGCTAGAGGCTGCAGTGAGCTACTCTGACACTTGGACTAGAGTGGTGTCAAGAGAAGGCTGATAGAGAACAGGGGATTTTATTCCCATTGGGCAGGAACAAGATCTTCTAATATGTTAGTAGAAATCTTACAAGACTAGGTTCTATCCCAATGGGCAGTACCAAGGTACTGGTCTTCCTCTCCTTTGGGGTACTATCAAAGAAGGCCTGGCTGAGATTCAGGGTTTTCTTTACTGCCTTTCTCCCCATGACAAGCACGCCTCTTGTGGTAGTAGGAGAGGCCACACAGGGAGTGGTAATGAGATACTTTAGCTTCACTCAGCTAGGGAAATAGTCATGAATAGGTCTTCTAATCTGGCCATAGACATAAACCAACATATTCAAGCAGATGACTGAACCTTGAACAGCATTAACTCAATGAAATCCACATTAAGGTAAATTACTTACCCAAAAGGTATTTTTTTTTTTCTTGAGATATTTGTTTTCCCTTGAGACAAGGGCTCACAGTGTAGCTTGCATCTGCTTTAAACTCACGTTCCTCCTGCCTTGGTTTCCCGAGTGCTGGAGATTATGCTAAAAACTTTTTGATAAAATTCAACCCACATTCCTACTAAAAGACAGTAGTTGCTATTAAGACTGTAAGGAAGCAGCTCACTGTGTGAGGAGTAATCCCAGCCTTAGGGAGGTGGAGGATTGGCCTAGGCTACAGAATAAGTTCAAGGCAACCTGGGTGAGTTTCATGAGACTTTGTTCCAAAAAGGCTGTAGACAAAGAGAGATGTCTGCTACAATGTACGGTGAGAACATTACTAGGTATAATGAAGGAAGAAAGGGAGATATAATATACACAGACTGAAACAGGAGAGCCCAGATCTGTCCCAGTCTAAGATGACACAGAAACTCCAAACAATCTACACAGAACTGGAAACCAACCCGGGAGCCCAGCACAGTCTTAGCTGATATTAAAAAGCCAAACTACACTTCTATTTACTAGCAATGACCACACACACATGCAGTGGAATTAAATATAAGTGCTGTGAGCCCCTTCCGGGAAGACTTAGCAATCAGCATGTCAAAATGTGTACAACATATCTTGAAAACCATTAAGGAAAAATAACAGTCAACCTCCATCCTCTCCAATGAAGAGGAAGTAGTTGGCAAACAAAAAATTAACTCAATGCTATTTTTGAGGGCTTTTTGCTTAATTTTGCTTGGTTTTAGCATCTTTTGTTTATTTATCTTTTGTCTCTTTGATTTTTGTTTTTGTGGAGGTTGTTTCTTTCTTTCTTTCTTTTTTTTTTTGAAATAGAAAAAGAGCATGAAATTGGATAGGTTAGGAGGTGAAGAGGACCTGGGGGAATGGGAAACTATTAGAATATATGAAAACAAAAATTTTTAACTAAAAGGAACTATCAGAAAAAGAGGCACGATTGCAATGTAAATTTCCTTCAAACTGATAAACACACTCCAATTCTTATTATAATCTCAGGAAGGTTTCTTATACAGGGAAGATGATGCTAATCAAAAGGACGAAATGGAGACTAAACTGGGAGGAATCAATTTACTTGGTTTTAAAAAATCACATAGCTAGTAATCAACAATCAATGGAGTGAAAAAAATAAATTCCAAAAGATTATATACTGTGTGACTCTGTTTATGAAATGTTCTTTTTCCTTTTCTCTGACCATGTAATGCTGACCAGATCACAACTCACTACATAGAGCAGCCTGGCCTCAATCTCAGAGATCCTCCCACTTCTGACTCCAGAGTTCAGGGATTAAAGGCGCACCAACATGCCTGGCTGAAATATTTTTGGAATGAAAGATGACATGCATGTGAACACAGCAGTGCTTGCTACTGGCTATAGAAGGAAGGGGTTGAAGAGGAGTGGTATTGTTTTTTGAGGGCAAGAACAGAAACCTATGAAGTGGAAATGTGTCTTGATGCTACATCAGAATCTGTATCCTGGGCGAGACACCATACTCTAGCTATGTAAGATGTTATTCTTGTGCAAAGCCAGGTGAAGTGAAGCACAAGTGATCTCTATATCACCACTCTGTATGAGCCTGTAATCATCTCAGAATGAGAAGGCTGGAGAAATGCTCACAAGTGCTTGCTGCTCTTCCAGACAACTACAAGTTCCTAGCACCCGTGCCACCAGGCAGCTCACAAGCACCTGCAACTCCAGCTCCAGAGGATCTGGCACCCTCTTCTGGCTGCTAAGGGCATTTGCATACATGTGGCAATATAACTTGGATAGAGAATTAAGTAGCAAACGAAGCTACTGTTTGACGGGACTTTAACATGTGAGGATGAACAGGCCTGCTTTAACAACACCCTGCCAACTGTAACACTCATTACTCAAGAAACAGCAAACCAGACTATCTACAGTTCACACTGAAAAGGACACATCTGATTTCCTTACTTATAGGTCCTTAGACACATGATAACTAATGCCAAGATCTGGTTCTTTTCCCTACTTCTGGCCTTGTGTTTCTTCATGTTAAAATTCTTTACTTTTTCAGCAAGAGGTGAGTAGCAAGATACAGGGAATCTTCAAGTGTTCTGTGTCAGGGATTGGTATACCGGGATGTCCCAACTTTCTCACGGTGCTGGTGTATATCTACTACTGGTGACAATCACATGTACCCCAGGCTAGCCTCCAACTTGTTCTATAGCCAAGGATGACTTTGAACTCCTGATCCTCCCAGCCATACTCCCCAAATTCCAGGATTATAGGTGTGTTCCACCATACCCAGCTAAGTGATTTTTTTCTTATACTTATTTATTATTTTTAAATTTTTTCTCATTTATTTTACATCCTTTCTTCCCTCCCAGTCCTATCCTGTCTCCCTCCTTTCTTCATCCATCCCAGCTCATTAGGGTGCATCAGGACTGAATGTGTGCTCTTCCCCTATGGCCTGTCAAGGTAGTTCTGCCAGGGAAAAGTGATCTAAAAGCTAGCAAGTGAGTCCAGTGATTTTGCTAATGTCTCTTAATATGCCTTTAACAATCTCCTCCTTTGTGTGTGTCTGTGTGTGTATATACGCACGTGAGTGCAGGTCGCTCCAGAGGCTGGAAGAGGGTGTGGAATCCCCTGAAGCTGGAGTTACAGGCCCCTGTGAGTTGCCTACCATGGGTGCTGGGCACTGAACTTTGGAAGTGCAGCAAGTGCCCTAAAGTGTGGAGCCATCGCTCCAGCTCAGGTTATTCTTTTATTTGACCCTGATTTCCAGAGATCATGTCAAACGGCTTGTTATCACAGAGGCAAACATTCAAACAGGGTTACTTTCCGGTTATCCCTGTGGAATCTGGAGAGAATGGACAGCCTTCACTTAGGTCAGAACAGGGCTAGCCAACATGTCAGAGAAGCAGAGAAAGTAAGAGTACAGGTAGACTTTATCAGCGCAAACCTTTTCTGATACATGAGTTTCCTTTCTGCTCTGGAAAAGGAACTGTCCCGCCTTCTGCTTGAATGTCTTCAATGAGGCTGGATTTCTTTCCTGAAAATTGAATGCATTATAATCAGACTGCTGAAAGCCCTTCTTTTTGGTTAAACCTTATTTCTATTGATTAGATAATTTTTGTTTGGTTTTGTTTTCTGAGATAAAGTCTCTGTGTAGAATAGGCTGGCCCTGTACTGAGAGACATACTTGCCTCTGCTTCTGTAGTGCAGCAAGCATCTGTACCTGCTCAGCTGCTACATGGATTTAAGAAATACTGTGATATATTTATCTTAGTGTGTACGTAAGCAGGACAAGTGTGGGAGCTGGTTCTTTCCTTCCACTGTGTGATGCTGGGCTCAAAGGTATACACCACACACCCTGTAGCTAATTTATTTTGAAGGCTCTTCCTTTTTATTAGCAAACTGAATGACAGGATAAATCAGCTTTTCCCTTGCAGGCATACGAGTCAAAGCGGAGTACCTGGAACACTAGGCAAATGTTCCATCACCATGTTATGCCTGCAGGCCCCTTTGCCTTTTCACTAAGTTAAATTACATAGTCTACAGTTAATAGTTCATTAGCATATTTTTAAAAGGAAACAATGTCATGCTATACCTTAAATGTTTCTTGTGATTCTTCTAATAACTAATTAAGATGAACAGTTCAAACAACAATTTACATGAATATTTTCAGATTGACTAGAACAATTTAGGACTACTTGAGGCATTTAGACTTTAAAATCCAGGATTTCCCCATTACATTTTAACATATGTACGATATGTCCAATAAGCTACTATTTTGAATATTGCCTATATAACAATAGTTTCCAAATAGCCAAAAGTACTATAAGCTCTTTTGATTTCTTGACTATATCTTCACATTTATTAAGTATGTCTATAAATTGTGCTATGCATTTGGAGACACAGCCTCATGTGTCCTATGAAGCCCAGGCTGGACTTGAGCTTGAGATATTCATAAATGCTAGGAGTAGAGGTATGGACCACCTGGCTTGTAATCTCTTCTCTAATGCACCTTGTTTCTTCCTAAATTAATTTCCTTTTCAGAAGAAAATCCATTTTTTGGGGGGAGAAGATCAAACGAGTGACCAAGCACCCTGAAGTTTGTTTCTTCATCTCACAATTCCCAGAAATATAATACTGAAAAGTAATTAACAAGCCAGTCATGGTGGTGCACACCTTGAGTCTTTGGCACTAAAGTACTCAGGACTTTAGCATGAGGGAGGCAGAGGCTGGCTGATACCTGAGGTCATTCCTGGTCTACAGAATGAGTACCAGCACAGCCAGGGCTGCACAGAAACCCTGCCTTAAAAATACAAAGCAAACAAACAAAAGCAACAGGTTCGGTTTCCAGTTCCCACAGAACTCCCGACCAGCAGTGCCAGTTCCAAAGGCCCTATACTCTCCTCTGGCCTTCAGGTACTAAGCAATCATGTGACACACACATACAAACACTCACATGTCTTTATAGCATGAAAAAAAAGCTATAAAGAGTGGATAACTGATGCAGATTGAGATGTAAGAGTCATGGAAATTAAGCACAATGTGTAAACCGCAACTATATGCCCAATCAGTATTTTCTTCTTTTGTTGGGGGGGTGGGGGAGCAGTCAGTCCCTAAAAAGAGAGCCGATACACAATTCCCTTCAGGAATAAGGTTCATTAAGAAAATGGGCCCTGCCAGGTGTGGTGGCTCATACCTTGAGTCCCAGCACTTGGGAGAGGCATTTCTAGACTTTCAGCAGAGGAGGGAAGGAAGGGAGATAGAGACTGAGACAGATCACTTCTGGCTGTGGGACCTGGTCTTTTAAAGGCAGAAGGCAGCAGGCCCCTATTCTAATAAAGGCATTTTTTTTTTTTTTTAGATAATTAGGAAAATCTAAACGTCATTTTAGGTGTGATAATCTTTAAAGACTGTGTAATGTCCTTAAGGCACAAGCTGAAACAATTAGGGCTAAAGTTCATGACTTTCAAATGTTTCAGTGAAACAGTGTATACTGCAAGGGGATTAGGGGGAAGAGAGGAGGAGGGTGACTGCTGAGAGAAATATAGTTAAAAAAATGTTAATAAGAATAATAATAATCCCCTGAGCTATTTTTTGTTCAAAGGCTTTCAGTGAGTGTCTATTTTGAGAGTTCAAATATCTAAATAGAATTTTATTATTTTATTATCTTCCACATAGATTATTTAGACCCTTAGATTATTTGCAGGAAGTTTAGTTAGGTTGTGAGATTAACAGACAACTTTTTTTTTGTTGTTGTTGTTCTGTCCTGGAACTCACTTTGTAGATCAGCCTGTCTCTGTCCATAGAGTTGGGATTAAAGTAGGCTGCCATCACACCCAGTATCATCAGACAACTCTTAACTTAGTGTTAATCAGAGCTAAAAGCTTTTGAAAAAGAAGTCATTAGTTTTCCTGATTCAAAGTCTGGCCTCAAAGCAAGAGCCTTGAAATACTGGAGGATAGATAAGAACAAGACTTCTTGAGATGCAGCCCCAGGCTTGACATTCCATTACAAACTATTCAAGTCACTTTACTGATTGCTGTAACTATAGCAGCTCAGCGTTTTGAAATTAGAGGGGAAACGTCAGTTTTTCATATCTAAGTTTTACATAGAAATTATGGAAGTTAATTCATCTCTAAGGTCTCTTGGCACAGTCATTCCTGTCTTTTAATACACTTATACAACAAATCGAAAGCCAACAGATAAACCTAAGGGACAACACAAGAGAAACTGTAACAGATATAATGTTTAATCACAAAACGAATCAAGCAGCAGCAACAACAAAATAACAGGGTTTCCGAAGGTGAGGCTTTTTAAGGTGCCTTTTTACCCTAGGCTGGTAGGAACGTACATAGTTGAAATATGAGAGATAAAAAGTTGTTACGTTTATATCTTACATTGTTTTACTTTACTTAATCTATTTTAAAAGCCTCTGGCAAAAAGCTCTCAGCAATGCGTCCTCCAATATGACAGCATATATGAACCCTCCATTATGAAGGGTGCGGGCCCTTGTGTTCTAAACAGGGTTAAGGACCGAGGTTTTCAGTAAAGGGGCTCCTGTCTGACAGCTCAAGGTCACCGAGTGGATGGATACGTTGCAGATCCCGGGGCGAGCCCGATCCCCTAGTCCCGGAGGAGGCAGTGTCTCAGGGCCTCCGATTCCTACCCTGCGGATGACAAGGCCTCCGGGGGGGCGGCCTGGCCTCCCGCGGCGCCGCGCTGCCGGTTGCGCAGCCCCAGCACCCGCGTGCACGCGGCGGCTCCCCCCGGGGTACCTGCCGGCTACCTTTCCCGAGTGGAGCCCGACACCCCCACCGCCCGCGGACCCGGGATTATGAGAGCAGAGGAGAGCAAGCCTACTTAGCCACTGGCTCTCGCATCAGACGCCGGTGCCGGGCTGAAGAGCTGCGGCGCGGGTAGAGTCTGAGCTCCGGAGGGTCGGTAACAGAGAGGGCGCCGCGCCGCTGTGCAGAGGAGAACACGTGGGGGCAGCGATGTCAAGCGGAGCTGTTGATCCCTGGACGCAGATTCGTTACACCGTGGGTCAGCGCCGGACGAAAAGCAAGTAACCTCAGTGAATTCTAAAGCCACCAGAGAATTAACTCTTACGATTATCTGTTAGACCGTGCTCTGCATTGTCCACTTTCTGTCCCACAGCAACCGAATCTGTTGCCATTTCTAAGAAGTCTAATATACTTGACCCCTAGGTCTCTAACGGTCTGCAGCGACTGCAGTGTAAATAACCCTCGAGAAGTGCCGATGGGCTGATCGAGAGCGCTTCGGTCCTCGAGGAGGACCTCCTATCGTATCCAAAATAAATGAGCCATGCTGCCTTTAAAATAAGAATAAGGCCACACTTCTTTAAAGGTGTTTTTTTACGTTAGGAGAGTGTTTCCGCCCGGACGGCAATGTAAGAGCACCAGGGTGCGCCAGGGCGCTCCCTTTCCGGTCGGAGCGTTGGCTCTTGGCGCGCACGCGTGCTGAGCCTCCGGGGCGGGCTTTCGGGAGCGGAGGGTGTAGACCCGCGAACGACCGAAGCTGTTGTCATGTTACGGACGGGACGGCGTGGCTGCCGCCCTCCGTGGGGACGCTGAAGCCTAAATCGGAGTGTTCGGAATTACGTCTGGACTCTTGGGAAGAAGGCTCTTGAGCTCTTCTGAGGGTGATATTTTAAAGACCAGGGTTTTAGCGTTTACCTGCCCGGCTGGGTCTTCGCGACAAACCTCAGCCACGCCTCCACGTCTGTTGGGGTTCTCGGGGGCAGCCCAGGGTTTTGGGGGAGTGCATTGTTAGTACGGTTTCCGTGGCTTCTCCCTTGCCCTGGGCATAATTCCTTTCAGATTTATTGCCTCGGTACGTGAACAGACTCAGTGGGATTAATAGTAAATAAGATGTTACAGTCGAAATTTGTCCTGGATTAAATGTCAAGATTGAAATTTACAGCTTTGTGAATATTTTGTCTATTAGACTTTTTTTTTTTTTTTTTTTAAAGTTAATGGCTGCTTCATCATCATTTTTTGGAATTCGGGCATTTCTTACCAAATTCACTTCCATCCTTGCTTCTTTTCCTGCTACCCGGTTGAAACTGTGTCCTAAAGTCTGTGAACTCAGAAGAGACTGCCTCTGTTAAGAATCGCAGGACTTGTTTTGTGACTAACCGTATGAAAAACTTTGAGTTTAGCCCGGAAAGGGGAAAAGGGGTTAAGATGCCAGCGAGGAAACTTCGAGAGGTTCTTTCTCCAAACCAAGGAGGGGATAGATTGGCTGTGGTGGAAGATGAGCTGCCCCTTGTGCCTCCAGCCTTGTCTGCAAATAAAAGCCTTGCAGTTGGAATGAGGACGAGCTCAAATGGAACGTCATATGGTATGTGATTCCAAATGTTGCAGTTTTCCACCAAGTTTTTGTTTTGGTATATCATTAGGCTTTACGTTCATCTCTAGTTTGGGTTGTGCATGCCCCCAAATTTAGAGGAGGAGTCAGTGTTTACATTCTCAAATGTAAGATACAAGTCTGGTTTGTACAGATGCTTGAAAAGCAACTTGGTTCCACCAGGAAAATAACCGGTTTACAGCATGTACAATGACTGAAATGTGACTTTTTCCTGCTGTACTTGGTTTTGGTGTGGACTTTGCATCTTGTTCTTGTTCACATCCGTGGTAGATACAGTGGGCTTGTATAATTTGCTTAGTACTTACCAAGTGCTTTACCTGTCTTTTCGGATAGTGCTGTCCAGTCTGGCATAGGAGAAATGCCTGGCTTCAGTCTTCTGTGGCTTCTGTATTTGCAATTCACATGTTCTTTTTAGAGCTGTGAAACTGTACTGATTGTTTTAAGGATATTAAGGAATATGTGTGCAAGACAGCATGCTTGCTACTCGTTTTTTCCTTCTTTTTGTTTTTTGAGACAGTGCTTGTCTGTGTAACCTTGGCTATCCTGGACTTGCTTTGCAGAACAGGCTGGCCTCAAACTCACAGAGATCTGCCTGCGCCTGCCTCTCCAAGTACTGGGATTACAGGCATGCACTACTGTGCCTGGCTGGCTTGCTTGTTGCTTTTTGAAGATATGCTATAGCAGGCCTTCTGTTAAATCAGGCTTTTATATCTATGTGGTGTTTTTTTGTTTATTTTTGAGACAAGGTTTTCCTGTAAAGTCCTGGCTGGTTTGGAACTCACTCCGTAAATCAGGTTGGCCTTGAACTCACAAATCTGCCACCAGAATTCTAGGATTAAAGGCATGTACTACCATGCCTGGCTATATACAAGGTTTGTTCTAGTGAATCCAATTTTTCCCACTTTGCATAAATACCTCTTAGAATGTTAAAAAATGCTAGTTACAATAGTGTGTCGCTGTGTGGACATGAGTTCAGGTGCTCGTGGAGGCCTAGAGCTAGCCTTATATATGTAAGCTGCCTGTTGGAGGCACCAAACTCCAGGCCTCTGTAAAAGCAGCAAGCCTTTTGCTTGCTTTGCTTTCTCTCCAGCCCTTGAAAAAAATCTTTTTCAAACACCCCGTTTTATTTTATTGAGAGTTTCACTGTATAGCTCTGGTTGGCGTTAAACTTACTCTGTAGACCACAATAGTCTCAGACATAGAGAAATTCACCTTCTCTGCCTTTGAGCACTCCAATTAAAGATGTTCAATACCTCCTCTGCTCTTAAAACATTTTAGAGCTCACCTGCTTAATTGCTTTGACTCATCCTTGTTTTGCTAAATAATCAGCTGTAAAGTCTTTCATTGGAATATGTTTAAATATATTTCCTCAGTTTCTTTTCAAGGGAAGTGTCTTCATATTTTTTAATTTATATTTTTAAATTAATACAGAGGTTCTCAGTTCTTGTATCATGGCCGAATAGTTGCCAAGGCTCAGGTTTTTATTTAAAAGCCACTCAGACTGGACCTGTGGTTCAGTTCTAGAGCTTATCATGATAGGCCTTGGGTTCAGTCTCTAGGAAAGACGAAAAAACAGCACTGACTTGACTTCTTTGTTTTTTTAGATTCATTGAATTTAACTTCTGCTAGAAAATATCACCAGCCTCTGTCAGAAAATTTCCCTGTGTCCAGTAAAAGTGTAAGTAAAAGAATTCCAAATCAAATTAAAACTTCAGCACTACCAAGATTTTTAAAGTTAGGTTTTGTTAACAACGTATTTTGTTTTATTTAGGTATCTCATAGGAAGGGAAATGTTTTGGGTTTTTTTCAGTTCATTTTATTTTTATCACACTTTTTATTTTGTGTACGTGTAAGCGTATGTGTAGGCATGAACAGGCCATTTTTGTGTGTGGAGGTCACAGGACAACTTTGAGGAGTTTATTTTCTCCTGTCATGTGGATTCCAGCAATCAGATTGGAGTCATCAGGCTTGGCAGCAAATGCCTCCATACCTCCATCTGTTGAGCCATCTTACCAGCTCAAGAAATGTTTTGTAGACTGTGACTTGAAGAGCATGGGATGTTAAATGCATCTGTTGTATAGTTAGTCTTATTGGTGTTGAGAAAATTAATACCCGTCATCATCTTTACTTTTTAAGTTTTTTTTTTTTTTAATTTTCATATGTGTACGTGGTGAAGGTGTGTGTGTGTGTGTGTGTGTGTGCGCGCGTACGCGTGTGTAAGGGGTATGTGTACAGCCATGGTCGAGGTTGCTGTCAGGAAACGTCCTCCGTTGTCCTGCCGCCTTATTTCATTCAGTCAGAGTGTCTCAGTACCAGAGCTCCCTGCCACGGCTAGTCTACCGACCACCTGCCTCCATGGCGCTCCTGTCTCAGCCTCCCAGGGCTGGAGTTACAGGCAGGCTGCCATCATTGACTTTGGTTCAGGGGATCCTTGTGCTTGTGAGAAGGGTGTGTCAACTCCTGAGCTCCCTCCCCAGCCCTATTTTTTTTCTTCCCTTAAGATTTATCAGAAAAAAAAAGGAAGGTGAAGAGCAGCATGGTATTGATACAGTGCACTGAGAGTTCTAGTGTCTCAGCGTGGAATCCTAGAGGTGAGTTCTAGGATCCCACGGGAGCAGAAAGCCCTTGAACAGTAGATGTGACTTGCATAGCACAGCTTTGTAGGACAACACGTGAGCTCAGTGACGACAAAAGCTGGGGTTAGTTTGCAGTGTTGCCTGGCCATGGTATCTCCGTCCATCTGACTTACCTTAATCACCTTAATCTGAAGGAGCTGAGATGTTCGAAGTGGATCTGAATCAGACTCTGGTTCCACCTCCATTTGCCTATATGTTTTTTTTCTCATTCGCTATTCTAATATCTTATTGCTCATTCATTAAGAAATCCTTGAGTGGCTTTCAAGTACCTATGAAATGTGTAGTGTTGGGAATGAAATAAATAAAATATGCAGACCCACCTTCCTAGTTCATAGTAGCCAAATAGCTGTACATATTACCTCATCAGTGATATTTGTAAAGCTTATTCAGTCTTACTCTTTTCTTTTATGCCCAAAGGAGCTTTCTAAAGTCCCGAGGATACCTTTGGATAAAACAGAAGAGAACAACACACAAAATGGTAAATTAATATGGTTGACTTTTAAAGCTGAATTAAAATACAAAGAACATTTTTGTTTTAGTTTTGAATGCACAGTTCTGTGACATTGACCTTGATGACAGTTCAATGGCATCAAGTGTTGACATTGTGCTCCTGTCACTGCCATTCATCTCCAGAACTCTTTCATCTCCCCACTGAGCTCTGTGCCCCTTAACTCTTCCTTCTTGCCTCTGTGAATTTGACCACCTCAGGTACCTTAGGTACGTGGCATCATCTAGTGTTTAACCTTTGTGCCTGGCTGTTTGCGTCTACATAATGTGTTTAAGCTTATCCAGATTGTAGTATTTTCTCTGTAAGGATAGAATTGGATTTTTTAAAAAATTAAATTTATTTATTTTGTGTGAATGGATGTTTTTCCTGCCTGTATGTCTTTACAGAGCATTCATACATGCCCATGAAGGCCAGAAGAGGGGTCAGATCACCTGGAACTGAAGTTATAAAGGGTTGTGCGTCATCATATGGGTGCTGGGAATTGTAAGAGCAGCCAGTACTCTTCACTGCTGAGCCATCTTTCCAGCCAAGAATTAGCTTATTTATTCAATAGCTTAGTAGTGTTTCTTTATTTTGTTCCAGGCATCAAATCCAGGGCCTTACTATGCATGTGAGGTAAATCTACTACTGTCTATATCTTGAACTCCTAATATTTTTGTTTTACTTTTTTTCTTTTCAAATTAGGTTACTAATAGAATCTAAAATCTAGAAGGATTTGCACAGGACAAGCCTCTTTTGCTATTATAAGCTAATTACAAAGGCTTGGCATGGGATATTTATTTTATTGTTTTGTTTAGTTTTTGAGAGCGCTTTTGCACTGTGGCCCTGGCTGAACTAGAACTTGCTATGGTAAAGCAGGAGAGCCTCAAGCCTGTAGGGAGCGTCATGCCTCTGCATCCCGAGTGCTAGATGGGAGCTGCAAATTGCAGTCAAACTCATTCATTCTTTCTTTCTCTTTAAAACAGTGCCAGGGATCAAATCTAGGACCTCATGCATACTAAGCAAGTGTTCTGCTACTGAACTGCATTCCTAGCCCTCAATCTTGGCTTTTTTCTTCTGCAGAATCTGAAATATATTTTTGTGTTTTGATTTTTCAGCAAATGACATCTTTATTTCTCAGTATGCCATGGGACAGAAAGATGCTCTGAGAACTGTTTTAAAGCAAAAGTAAGTTTCATTTACAGATACTTGTAGTGATATGCTACCTTAAGTTAGAAGGAAACTGTGCTTTTAGCATATGTTAAAAGGTCAATGCACAGCATTGGTCGAGAAGAACACAGCAATGTTTTAAAACTAACCATAGCAACTTCAAGGGCTGAGATGTTGCCAGCATGCACAGTCGAGGAGTGTGAAGGTAGCTTAGTAATAGCCAGTTCTAATATGATGCTTACTCTGCCCTCTGCTGTGCTCTCTTGCTCACTCTAATCGTTGCAGAAGCCCAGCGTACCTAAAAATGTACATAGACGCAGGCGTGGGTGACTAGAGCTGGCGCGGTAAGGAGCATTGCATTCAGTGGATTACCGCACCGTACAGGCATGTAAGCTAATAAGGGGGAGATCCACAGTGGTATAAGACAGGGTTGTTGAAAGGCAACAGCTGTATTGCATCCGAAGAAGAAAGTAGTGAATGGGGTGAAAGGTTGAGAGCTCATGGAGAAAAGCTTGAAATGAGTTGTGGGCCCAGTGTTTTCTGTATCTTCAACAAGAAGAGCTTTGTGACTCCACACAGTTGTTGTTTGGCAGAGGTAATAGCTATCTATTGTAAAGTAGGGCCCCGAGAACGGAGTTTGTGAGGTGCAGGAGCAGGCTCATCTGAGAAAGCTGACGGGTCGTGGGAAAACCTCCGGGAACTGGACTCCTAACTGTCCCTCACTACATTTTTGGCTTTGGTCAAGTAAATCCGTTACCTCCAGACTTCAGTCATGACATACAATTGAGCAATGAGGATAGATGACCTTACATAAGATTCCCACCTCCCCGGTTCCATCTGTGGCAGTTGTCATGCAACTGTGATGAAATAATTGAGGGAACTTGACTGACTTGGGTCTGAGAAGGTCAGCAGATGGAGAAGCCAAAGTGACTTGGTTCGTTGGAGGTGTGCGGACAGTTACTGTCTTAGTTGTGAAGAGGCATGGAAGACAAGTAAGTACCAGGCACAGTGCTGCCCTAGGAGGCGAGTGAGGGACCCCGTGCTGCACATGGCATACTCCTGCTGACGGCACTTACTCACGGAGGGCTTCTCGGCTGTGTCAGTGTCCTTTCACCAGGCTGTCTTGGTCTGACTAGAGAGTGCAAAGAACCAGTGTGTTCAGAAATGAAGTCGGTTGCCTACCTGCGACTAGGTATCTGTTTGCTGTGGGTTTTTTTTGTTTTGTTTTTTTTTTTTTTTTGTAGTAAGGGGAACTGAACTGAAGGCCTTGGGCATGCCAGCATCTACCAGTGAGCTGTCCCCTTCTTGCTGTACTCATTTGTAATGCGGACTGCCTAATGGTGTGTTTGGTGCCCACTAAATAAACTACACACCATTAGGCAGTCCGCATTACAAATGAGTACTGAACAAGCTAGGATTCAGAAAACTCAGAACTTTGAATAATCCATTTTGGACTTTGTGCTAAGGTGAGTAAGCCAGCAGGGAAAGGGAATTACCATGTAAGCCAGGTCAATTATGTGTGTCACAGACACATATAATTGCTGTGGAGTGGTGGTTGCCACAGGTTGGTAGTAGTGGGAAGCGGGGAGGTAATTGCCGAAGGTTACAGTCTCAGTCAGGATGGTTAAATAGCAGAACTTCTTATGCAGCATGACGACTTTAATGGATATTAACTCCTGACAGCGTAGATCTGAAGTGTCCTCACCATGGACTAGGTACTTGTGTAAGGTAATGGCTATATACTGATTACCTTGGTTGTACAATTTCACAATGTATACATGTATCAGAAATCACATTATATACTGCACATGTGTAGTTTAAATTTGTCAGTTGTATCTTAGTAAATCTGGGAAAAACAGGTGCATATAATAGTAATGTTGTAATTTTTTTGGTTTTCTGACTTCTGTTTATTTTGAGATTGTATTTTAATTTCAGTATTTCTCTTTCCTTTCTTCCCTTCAAATCCTCCCATATACGCCTCCTTACTCTCTTCAAATTTAATGTCCTTTTTTTCCATCATTTGTTATTGTATTTGGGTGTATATTTGTATTTGTGTGTATATATGTATATACATATTTTTATACATTGTATGTATATGTGTGTATATATATTCCCAGATCAAACATGTTGAGTCCGTATGCTGTAACCTGCATGTGTGTTTTCAGGGCTGCCATGTGGCGCTGGATAACCAGTTGGTGTGCTCTTCCCTGGGGAAGGCCACCTCTCCTACTCCCAGCTTTTCTCAGTTGCCTGTAGTTCTCTGTATAGGATTGAGGTCTTGTGGGCTTTTCTGAGTGCACTTTGGCATGTTCATTGGCGTCCTCTGTGTTCAGCTATCATTTGGGTGGTCTTGTTGGTGAGACCTGATGGGTGTGGCTTCTGACCTGACAGTGAGACACTGTCACAGCGAAGTCCCTGACCCTCTGGCTCTTCTGCTCTTTCTTTTCCCTCTTCTACAATGTCCCTGAGCTAAGGGGTTGTTTGTGGTTGTAACCATTAGGACTGACTTCCCAACTCTCCACTTTGATTGGTTGTGGTTTCCTGTAGTGGTCTTTGTCTGTTGGAGGGAAAAGTTTCCTTGATGTGACCACTTACCTGTGGTCTAAGGACAAGTGCTGATAGTTGATTGTTAGGCATTATGCTGGTTTAGTAAATTCGTGGTTGTCGATTCCCCTCCAGTAACCGTGACTTCAGCAGCACTGGCTAGCTAGCTCGGGTTCTAGTACCAGACATGATAACTCTTTGGTTGAGCAGGCCATAAGTCCTCAGAGAGAGCCCTTGGTTACAAGCAAGGCACATGTGCCACGCCTGCACTGCAGGGCTCTGTTGCCCTGCTGGTTGTTGATGTGGTTCGTGGGCGCCAGAGCTGGGTAGGACCGACCGTTGGTGTCCTCTCTCCTTTGAAAGCTTGCACGGCATCTTCTGGTACCATGAAAGCTAGTCCTCAGGAAGGAGGCATTCATTCAGGTCAGTGCAACTTAGGGGCCTTTGGGCCCTGTTTCTAAAGTTGCATGGTATCTTCAGCAATAGGGATTTGCCTTCCACCTGGGGTGGGTGGGAACCAAGGGTAGCAGCAGTAAGTGGTATTTTTTGGAAATCTATTAGACAGCCCTGGTCAACAGCCGAAAAGATGGTTTCTCATGACTGGTATTGGGGTTTTGTTAGGTGGTTTTTGGTTTTTAGAGGGAGGGAGTGTTGTCAGCCCAGATAAGAAAGTCCATCAAATCTATATATTATATTTATACACTGAATTATCTTCATTGTAGTTTTTTAAGGTAGTTAAAGTATAATTCCTTGTGCCTTTTCAGCAGTCCATATTGTTATTTTTCTTCCCTCCTTGCATTTGCTTCTCTCCCCCTTCCCTAAGGAGCCCGTTTTTCACTTTTCCCGGTCAGATGAGTTGTAGCCTCCTTGCGGAGCTCCACCTTGCCCATTATCCCCTGTCACATCAGTGGTACCTTGCTATTCTCCTTTACAATCTCCTTGCATCTTCTTCTCTGCTTATTTCCTCCCATTCTCAAAGGACCCTTCATTTTCCCAATTGCCATACCAAATTACCCGTATCCTGCTATCCGCCTTTACTCTAGCCCCACTTTCTTCTGTATTTAACTTCCTCCTCTTCCTTAAGGAGTGGACTCTTTCCCATTTTCCTCATCAGATTACTTGTGCCATGCTATTCCCCTCTATCTTGCTCCCCAAATCACCTATTGTAGCAGTGGTCCCATTTTACTTTCCTGGCTTTTGTAGTTACTACTGGTTATGTACTCACATCTAAAGGAAGGTTTAGAGCCAGGAGCCTCCAGTTAGAGAAAACATGCAACATTTGTCTTTCTGAACCTGATTTGCCTCACTCAATATGATTTCCCCTTGTTTTATCTGTTCCCTTGCAAAATTCACAATTTCCTTTTTTCACTGGTGAATAGTATTTCATAATGCATATGTATCACATTATATCATTCTCATTATCCATCAGTTATAGACCATTTAGGTTGTTTCCGTATTATGACTAGTACAGTAATGACCGTGGATGAGCAAGTATCTGTGGAGTAGGATGTCAAGTCCTTTGGACATATATCAAGGATGTGGTATAGCTGGGTCATATAGTAGATTTATTTCCACGCTGATTTTCATAATGGTGCACTAAGTTTGCATTCCAGCCAACAGAGAAGAAGGGTTCCCTTTCATTCCTGCATTGTTGTTGGATTGACCTTTGTGTCTCTCACTGGGTTAAGATGAAATCTCAGAGTTGTTTTGATTTGCATTTCCCTGTTAGGGATGATGAATACTTTTTAATTTAGAAAGAATTCTGCTTGCATGTGTACCTGTGCACCAGAAGAGGACACCAGATCTCAAGATAGATGGTTATGAACACACTGGGAATTGAACTCAGGACCTTTGGAAGAACAGGCAATGTTCTTAACTACTTAGCCATCTCTCCAGTTTGGAGGATGAATACTTTTTAAGACATTTCTTAGCTTTTTTTTTTTTTTTTGAGAAGTTTCTATTCATTTTTGATGGTCCATTGTTTTTGGATGGGTCATTTGTTTTTTTGACTCGTCACTTTTTGAGTTCTTTGTATGTTTTGGACATTAATCTTCTGTCAGATCTGTAGCCAGCAAAGATCCACTTTTTTTTTTTTAAGGATGTATTTATTTATTATTTACAGAGCATTCTACCTACACCTGTGCCTGTGCACCAGAAGAGGACACAAGATCTCAATATAGATGGTCATGAGCCACCATGTAGTTTCCGGGAACTGAACTCAGGACCTTTGAAGAACAGCCAGTGCTCTTCACCTCTGTGCCACCTCTCCAGTCCCCAAATATTCTTTCATTCTGTATGCTTCCTTTTCATCCTGTTTTTGTTTCTTTAGTTGTGCTGAATGTTTTGTTTGTTTGTTTGTTTCAGGAGGTTACAGTTACAATTGTTGGCTTTAATTTTGGGGCAAATGGAGTCCTCTTTGGGAAGCCCGTCCCTACACTCTAGCACATAGGGTACTGCCTATGTTTTCTTACAGCAGTTTTAGTGCTTCAGGTTTCGGGCTTGGTTCTTTGATCCATTTAGAGTTCACTTTTGTGCAAGGCGATAGAAATGGTTTTAAACTCATCTTTTGCATGTGAACATCCAGTTTTCCTAGCACCATTTGTTGAAGTTGCTTTCTTCTCTCCAGCTTATGTGGCGTTTTGATCACATATTAAGTGGCTGACGTTATGTTTGCTCATGTTTGGGTCTTCAGTTTTGCTCTGTTGGTCTAGATGTCTGTTACTGTGCCAATACTATATTGTTTTTATTACTATGCTTCTGTAATATATCTTAAGATCTTTGGTCATAATCCCTCCAGCACCCCCTCCAAAAAAAAAAAAAAAAAATCAGGATCATTGCTTTAGCTATCCTGGGGCTGTTGTGGTTCCATATGAATTTTAGGATAGTTTTTTTATTTCCAGGAAAAATGAGATGGGGATTTTGGCGTGACTGCATTGAATGTGTTAGATCTTTCAGTAGAATTGCCATTTTTATAATGTTTATTCTACCAACCCATGAACCTGGGATGTCTTTGCATTTTCTGTTGACTTTACCTCCTCAGAGAGAACGTTTTCATTGTAGCGGTCCTTCACTTCTATGGATAGGTTTATTCCTGGATACGTTATTTGTCTGTAGGCTAATGGGAATGGACGTGTGTTCATGATCTCCTCTGTATCTTTGTGGTTGGTATGTAGAAAAGCTGTTGATTTGTGCAAGTGAACTCTGTAGTCTGCAACATTGCCAAATCTGTCTCTAGAAGTTTCTGGTAGAATTTTTAGGATCTCTAATGTACAGCATCGTATCATCTGCAAACAGGGATGGTTTTATTTCCTTCTCTTATTTCCTTCTCTTGCCTTATTGCTCCATGAGTACTTTCAGTACAGTGTTGAAAAGAAGTGGGGATGTTGGTCAGCCCTGTCTCGTTCCTGATTTGAGTTAGATTGCTTCAAGATTTTCTCCATTTAGGATGATGTTGGCTGTAGTTTTTTTATATATAGCTATTATTATGCTGAGGTATGATCTCTTTAGCCCTGCATTCTCTAGAACTTTTGTCAGGAAGGCATGCTGAATTTTCTTTATCAAGATTATCATGTGATCTTTGTCTTTTAAGTCCATTTATATGGTTTATTAAATTTATTACTCGCTAATGTTGAACCATCCCGGCATTTCAGGGATAAAGGCAACTGGTCAAGGTGTATGATCTTTCTGATGTATGCTTATATTCTGTTTGCCAGTATTTTATTGAACATTTTTGAGAATGTTCCTTGGGGATATTGGCTTGTAGTTTTCTTTTGTTGTATCTTTACCTGCTTTGGGTATTAGAGCAAAACTGGCTTCAAAGGAGTTCGAGACTGTTCATTCGGTTTCTTTTTTTTTTAATATTTTAGGAAGGACTGCCTGTCCATCTTCTTTTGAATGTCTGTTAGAATTCTGATATGAATCCATCTGGTCCTGGACATTTTTTGGCGAGAAGGTTTTAGTTACTATTTCAATCTTCTCAGTTGTTATTCTTGGTTAAATTTTGGTGGCTTGTCTAAATGAAGAAGTTCATTCCTTTTAGGTTTTCCAGTTTCATGGAAAAATATTAATTGAAAATATTCCCTTATAATATTATGAATTTATTTGGTGTCTGTTGTCGTGTTTCCCTGTTCATTTTTTTAGGTCCTCTCTTTTGGTTAGTTGGGCCAAGGGTCAGTCAGTTTTGTTTATCTTTCAAAGAACTATGTTGTAGACCTGTTGATTCTTTGTTTCTATTTAAGTGAGTTCTCTGTGATTTTTATTTATTCTTTTGTCAACTAAGTTTGAATTTGGTTTGTTCTTGTTTTTCTTTTTGAGCTGCTTCACTAAGTCATTTATTTGTGTTCTTTCTGAATTTTTTTAATATAGGCCCTTAGAGCTAAAATGAACCTATAGGTTAATAGGACTGCTTTCAGTGTGTCCCTGAGGTTTTGTTCTGTTGTATTTTTCATTTTTATTTAGTTTCAAGAAGTTTTTTTTATTTCTTTGACCCATTCTTTGTTTAGTAATGAGTTGTCTCATGGCCTTATGTATTTACTAGAGTTTTGTTGTTATTAATTTAAATATTGTTTTGTTGTTTTTTGAGATGGGTTCTTTGTGTAGCCTTGGCTGTACTAGAACTCACTCTGTAGACCAGGCTGGCCTTGAACTCACAGAGATCTGCCTGCCTCTGCTGGGATTAAAGATATGCGCTACTATGTCTAGCTTTTTTTTAAATTTAATTTTATTGCTCTTTCATTTTGTGTTTTAGTAAAATGGCTTTATATTTCATTCCACAGTCACTCTGCTATGATTATTCCTCTCCTTAGTCCGAAATAATGCTTTCTGTATTTTCTTTAGGTTTCATTTGTTGGTGTCTTAGTTATGGTTTCTATTGCTGTAAAGAGATACCATGACCGTGGCAACTCTTCTTCCTTCTTTCTTTCCTTCCTTCCCTCTCTCTTTTTTCTCTTTCTCTTTTCTTTCTTCTTCTTCTTCTTCTTCTTCTTCTTCTTCTTTTTTTTTTTTTTTTTTACAAAGTTTCTCTGTATAGTCCTAGAGTAACAAAGTTTCTCTGTCAAGTGGTGTCTTGGAGCTCACTCTGTAGAACAGGCAGGCTGTCCTGGAACTCACAAAGCTCCACCTGCCTCTACCTACTACGTGTTAGGATTACAGGTGTGTGCCACCATCGCCCCCCCTGGCAACTCTTATAAAGGAAAACATTTAATTGGAGGTGGTTTACAGTTTCAGAGGTTTAGTCATTTATTGTCATGGTGGGATGCAGGCAGACATGGTACTGGAGAAGGAGTTGAGAGTTCTATATCTTGATCTGCAGGCAGCAGAAGGAGACTGTGTGCCACACTGGGCAGAGCTTGAGTGTATGAAACAGTGACATACTTTTCTCCAACAAGGCCACACCTACTTCAACAAGGCCACACCTCCTAATAGTGCCGTCCCTATGGGCCAGGCATTCAGTTGAAACACAGGTGTCTGTGGAGGCTATACCTTTTCAAACCACCACACTTGAATATTTATTTTTTAAAGCTGTTTCTGTCATGGAAAGTTTTTCTTTTTCTTCAATTTTGGCAGATAGTTTAGCTGAGCATATTCAGTCTTTTAGCACTTGGAATGCATTGCTCTAGGCCGTTCTGTCTTTCAAAATTCCCATTGAGAAATCAACTGTTATACTCTGATGGGTTTTCCTTTGCATTTTTTCCTCTTGTAGCTTTCATTACATTTCTTTGTTATGGATACTTAGTGTTTTAACTATAATATGCCTTGGGGATTTTCTTTTCTGGTCTTGTTTATTTGGTGTTCTGTGTTCTTGTATTTATATGTGTGTGTCTTTCTGGCTTAGTTGCTGTTGTATTTCTGTGAAGAGACCCCGTGACCCAGGTAACTAATGTCAAACCTCTTAATCCTTCCAGTCCTTTCAAATAGTGCCACTCCCAGCTGACTGAATATTCAAATATATGAGCCTGCAGAGGACATTCTTATTTAAACCACCACACTTTCCTTATTTGGGGGACATTTTCTTCTATGATCTTGTTGAAGATCTAGGCTATGGATTTGGGTTTCTTCTCACTCATCTATACCTATAATTTGAAGGTTTGGTGTTTTTCATGGTGTCCCATATTTCCTATGTGTTATTTTCCTGTGGGTTTTTTCTTGTTTTAATTTTTTATGTTCCTTATTTCTTTGGTCTACAATCCTTTACTTTAACTTAAAGACCTGATAGTCTATATTTTTCTTGATTCATCCCGCTTGTAAGGGTTTCCTTTGAGTTGGGCTATTGGGTTCTTCAGTTCCATCTTTATTTTAGCTTGAGTCCTCTTCTGTCTCTTTACTGAATTCTGTTTTCAAATGCTGGCTTATGTTTGCCATTTCCATTAGCCTTACATTTGTGTTTATTCTACTTAAATTCTTTCTCCTTGCCTTCACTGATCTGTTTTTCTGTGTCTTCTTTGAAATCTTTGAATTCTGTGTTTGTTTTTGATTTTTGTTTTTTTTGTTTTTAGAGACAGGGTTTCTCTGTGTAGCCTTGGCTATCCTGGACTCATTTTGTAGACCAGGCTGGCCTTGAACTCACAGAGAACCTCTGCCTCCCAAAGTGCTGGGATTACAGGCATTTGACACCATGCCCGGCTTCTCCTTGAATTTTTTGGTAACCTTTTTAATTGCTCTCTTAAATTCTGTGTCCTGGTGTCACCTAGGTAATTCTCATTGGCAAGCATTTCTATAGGACTGTTATGTCTTGGAGAGAAGACACTGACTTAGTGTCTCATATTGTTGGTAATGCCTCAGTGAGAGCTGAGCATGTAGACTCCTTTAAGTTAGTTCTAAGTTTGCTATGAATATAGCAGGGTGGGGGAGAAGAGGATGTGGAAATACAGTCCAATGGTCAGAGGGGACTGGGTTGGTAAATAGGATGCTTCCTGTTCCAAGCTAGGAGTGTGGAGGTCTGAGCGGACGTGGCGGGGTCATGTGGTATGGTGGATAGGTAGAAGGAGCCCTGGCCCAGGCCTGGAGCCCTTCTCTTGGGAAGGCCAGGAAGGCCAGATTAGGTTGATGCACTGTTTTGTTGTACCCAGGCTAAACCTGGTAGAATACAGAGAAGACTTGGATGTGAAGGTCATGTGCTTACCAGGCTAGACCCTGGAGGAGGACATGGTATGGAGTTGGGAGGATGTTATAAAAGGGGGTGGTGGAGTCGGCACAAATGGTTCTATGGGTAGATGCAGGTAGGTTGCGTCCAGGTGGGAGTTAAAATGTTGGCCCCAGTTCAGGTGAGACTAGGTATGGATTCAGGATATTGGGGCCCCCGGGGAAGCTTGGAGGTCATTGCTGCAAGGCGCAGGTGGCCAGACTAGTCTCAGGCATTGGCTTTGGGACCTGAGCTAGATCTGGTGGGATGTGGAATAACAACTACTGGGTGTATGTGGGTACTCACCAGGCTAGACCCTGGATGTGGGATCTCCGAATATGGACTGCAGTGGTAGGCACCATCGATTTTCTTTTTTAAAATGTGTGTGTGCTGGGGTTCAAAATCAGGGCATCATGCGTGTAAGCATGTACCTACTGAACTATATCCCCAGCCCTTAATTTTATAATCCTTCTAAGAGTGTTTGGTGAATACAATTAATTCTTAGAAACAGATGCAGTTCTCCTGCCTTTGAGAATTAAACTAGTATTCGAATTCTTAGAATTCTTATGCTTTGCATTTGTACTTCTTGATTATCTGTCTTTATAACTGTGGCTATGCAGTTGTCATGTGTGAGTCATATTTTCAAAAATAGTGTTACTGCTTTCAAGGGATAAATTTTTATTTCTTTAGTCTTTAGTGACCTAAACTTAATAATATTAACTAAATGACTTTAATAATCATTTAAAATTATTTATATGTTTGAATATTTTTGCCTGCATTGCATGCCTGTACTGGCAGCCTCAGAGGTCAGAAGCATCGAGTCCCCTGAACTGTAGTTACAGGTGGGTGTGAGCCACCTTGTGGTGGCATCAGGAATTGAGCCTGGGTCCTCTTAACTGCTGAGACATCTCACTAGCCCCGATTTAATTAAAAAAATAAAATAAAATACAAAAGATGGAGCTGGAGAGATGGCTCAGTTGTTAGGAATGATTGCTGTACTTGCAGAAGTCTAAGTGGTTCCTAGCACCAACATCAGACAATGCATAATCTTCCACTGTTGTAGGTGATGATTAATATTTACTATTGATGTATCTTTTATTAAAGCTGTGGTTAATGCTAAACAGCTGTAACACCACACAAAGACTATGACTTATTTAATTAACCTAGAACACAATGCTGGGCAATAGTTACTCCATCCTAAACCTCCAAGCCCTCATAGTTTCCTAACATTTAGATTAACCCATTATACTTGCTTTTTGTGATATATTAGGTCCGGTTCATTCTCCACGTTCCAAGACCTCTTCCCCACCTCTGCTCTTCCAGCTCTCTCCTCTGCCCTTCTCTCCTCCTCTACCTCCCACCTTCCTGTCCTCTGGCTCCTCCCTCTCTTCCATGCTTCCTTTCCATTGCTCAACATTGTGGCTAGATG
The DNA here is from genome assembly GCF_907164565.1 of Psammomys obesus. NCBI lineage: Eukaryota > Metazoa > Chordata > Mammalia > Rodentia > Muridae > Psammomys > Psammomys obesus. Next base: position 9,401,942 of record NW_026596166.1, on the reverse strand, counting down.
CTTTATTTTGGCATGTTTACACGAAGTTGAGACAGGTGATGTTTAAGCATCACAATGCAATGTCTGGATTGAAACCAGAGAGTGGGAGAGAGAAATCAGCATTTGAATGAACAAGGGTAAAGTGTGTACATTCCACAAGAACATTATACGAACATTATACCAACATTCTACAATGCAAGTTCCAGGGACTTTTGATGCCTCCAGCTTTCAAGGGCTCCTGTCTCATGTGTACATATATATGCTCTCTTACACATGCTGTGCATAACTATAAATAAAAGTTTAAAAGATAAATCCAGAAAGCCACATTAGGAGTTTCCCAGGCCAGGGCATGTAGGCATTTCTTCAAATGAATCAATGTACAGTACTGAAAATTTTTATTTCTTTGTATTTAAAGAGCTCAAAGCATGCCTGTTTTTAAGGAGGTGAAAGTACATCTTCTAGAAGACACAGCTGTGGAAAAGAATGCTGTTGCTCAGGAGACTGAACCTTTACCCAACAGAACTGATTCAGCTACAACTGTGGCTGCAGCAACTGCTGCTGCCATTGCGACAGCAGCACCTTTGATAAAGGTACATCCTGGATATCCCTGCACACTGAGGTCCAAGGTTGTCTGTTAAGAGCTGGCTCTGAAATGGCTATGTCTGACTGTACGCTTAGAGACATTCCAGTTGTTCCCAATTCGAAAGGCTTCATTTGTGGTTGTGAATTGTTTCTCAGAAGCTGTGAAAATTGCCCCCGTGAATGTGTTAGCCAGAAAGACCTGGGCATTTTCACTGTAACACTGAAAGTCCACGTTCTGGATATCTGAGAATAACCGGGGTCCTTATGCAGTGATAGGCAAGTGTGGTCACACTGACCTGTCCTGCTAGAGACCTGTTCTCCGAGTGAACCAGAGGATTTTATGTGGTCTTATCATACCAGACATGACTAGCCTGTCAGTTTGTAATAGGGACACAGAAATAGATCAGGATAGCATGCAATTTCAGAATTAATGGGAAACAGTTAAGACTGAGATTCAAAGTTGTTGTCCTTCCCCAGCCTTTCATTAGAGAAGTATCAAAAGCTGTTTTGGCGTTTGGTTCTCTTGGGACAGTTTCATGTATCCTAGGCTGATCTTCACTTTGCTCTGTAGCCATGGATGAGCTTTAATTCCTGATCCTCCTCTACCCTAAGTTCTGGCATTGCAGTTATGCACCATCATTCCTGTTTGTGCAGTGCTAGGACTTGAACTGAGGGTTTCATGCATGTTAGGCAAGCATACATTAACTGAGCTTCATCCCTATGTCGGTCTTTCTTGAGACAGGATCTTCCTATCTGTATTTGAATTTAAACACCTTCTGTGATTACAGGAATGTGGCATTGTGCAGCTGGAGTCTGGAACTCTGACAAGGGATGTTACAGGAATGAAGCAAGGACAGACACACACACACACAGAAAAGCTGAGGGTCACATGGGCTGAGTGCATGCTCACAGAGCCACCTCTCCTCCCACCATAACCTGGAGCCTCAGCATGTGGGTTGTGCACAGCTCAGGAAGAGGCTTAGCTGGCCTCAGTACAAAGTCTGTAGGACAGCAGGCTCAGACTGAACATCCAGGGGGAGGAAGCTGCAATTGCTAGGCTTTGTTTTGCTTTTGTTTTTTTTTCAAGACCAGGTTTCTACAACTACATAGCCTTGGCTATCTCGGAACTCACTTTGTAGACCAGGTTGGCCTTGAATTCAGAGATCTGCCTGTTTCTGCCCCCCCAGCCCCTGGCTTGTTCTTAGCACACTGATTAATCCTCTGTAAATGCTCAATTTAGGTCAAAGGAAGAAGGCTTTGCTAGCTTCCCATGAGTCAAAGGCCTTGTTCCTTGTCACAGCTGTGCCCATGCCAACAATACACATTTACTCAGGGCTTTGTCTTCTCCATGCATGCCATCATGTGTAGCATCCAAAGCTACTTTGTTTTGCTCTTTTGTTCTCTTTAGGAATTTTCTTTTCTGGCTTATTGGTGTATATATGTACATCTATATGCATGTATAGTTTATGAAACAAAACACATCTAAGGATTACTCTGTTTTGCCTCTTAATTTTGTGACTCTAAAAACAAAGGCATTGAATCATGAGAAATTCAATGAGCAAAGGTTCAAGCTTATACCTTCTCAGTACCAATTGCTATAATTTATAATTGCTATAAATAACCTTTGTAGGATTTGAACACCTCTTTGATGTCTTTCTACAATATGAAATACTATTTTTATATTTTTTTTAGGTGCAGAGTGATTTGGAAGCAAAAGTTAATTCTGTTGCAGAATTACTGAGTAAGTTACAGGAGACTGATAAACAGTTACAGCGTGCGGCAGAGCAACAAACAAGCATTCAGAATAAGCAAGAGAATTTACATTGTTACGATCATGAGAAGCAGATGAATGTGTTTATGGAGCAACACATCAAGCACCTTGAAAAATTACAGCAACAACAAATAGATATTCAGGTATCTATGATAAAGCTGGTGCACATTCTACAATCCTTTTGTATTTAATATAACTCAGTGTTAACTGATAGTTGTAATAGCTCACTAGGTTTTGATGGTTTGATTTCTTAAGTCATGATTTGCTTGCTCATTATTCTTTACGCTGTGTGATTACTTGGCATGTTCTAGATTATTTATGGCTAGTGCTATGAGACCTCCTTAGAGCTGGCTTTTCTTCCTTTGGCAGTATTGTGTATGTGTGTGTGTGTTTGTGTTCATGTGGAGGCCAGAGGTCCATGTTGATGTCTTCCTTCATCACCTCTGCCTTGTTTTTGGAGAGTAAGTCTCATTGAATCCCAAGATCACCAATCCTAGCTTGGATGGTCAACAAGCTCCAGTGATGCACCTGCCTCTGCTCCCTTTCCTCTGACCAGACCACTGTGCCCAGCTAGTGAGGGATCCAAACTCAGGTCCTCATGCTCACAATACACTTTACCCACCGAGTCCTCTTCCCAGTTCGGTAACTTATTGTTAAAGCAGTGATTTGTTTACATCAGCAGCTCCAAGTCTGTGAATATGCATTAGAACCATTCGGAGAGCTTTATAAAAATACAGGTACTTGAATGTCTTGGAGATTGGTGGAGAAGAGCAGGTCTGTGATGGTGGTTGTATATTGTTGAAAGCTTCCTCATGATTCCGATGCTCCCATAGACAGAACTACATGCTGTGTATAGTAGGTGCATGGTACCTACAAATGTTCCTGCATTTAATTTATTCATATCTTTTGAGTATGATATATTGAGACAATATTAAAAGAACTATCTTCACAAATAGCTAGTAACTTTTATTTTGGAATTTCTAAGTTCTGGAACACTGCCCAAATCCAAAACAGTTTTTAAGTAGGAATATATAACCACTGTAAATTTACATTTCTTTCTCTTTTTTTTTTTTTTTTGTTTTTTTGAGACACGGTTTCTCTTTGTAGTCTTGGCTGTCCTGGAACTTGCTCTGTAGACCAGGCTGGCCTTGACTCCAGAGATCTACCTGCCTCTGCCTCCCAAGTGCTGAATTAAAGATGTGAGGCACCACCACCTGGCTACATTTCTTTTTGTATGTTCAGTTCTGTGTATGTTGCATGTGTGAGGGTGTTATGCTCATATCACAAGACCTCCGAGAGACCACCACATGAATCTGATGCAAATACACAAGGGTCTTTATTCAAGCTTCAGCTTCTGCTGTCAATCATCCCTGACTCAGCAGTTCAGAAAGAGCAGCCCCAAGCTTAGGGAGGGTAGAGTTTTTAAAGGGAAAAACCGCAAGTGAGGAATTCTAAGCATTGTCAGTACAGGATTGGGTAAGAGGAAAGGGAGTAGGTTAAGGTAGATTGACCTTTAAGTTGATTGGTTTGGGCCAGTTGGCCAAACCATAAGGGGGAATCAGGCTATTGAAAAAGAAATACCTTTACCTGGGCAAGACCCAGAACTATGTATGTACTTTTATGTCACTGGTTGGCTCCAGGTGCAGGGCCTAATTATTCTTGCCAAGTTCCTCCAGTGGGCCTATTTGCTCTTACCAAGTTCCTCCTGTGATTTTTCACTTGCCAGTTTCCTTTTATGGGTTTTTTTACTTGCCAAGTCCCTGGTGGGAGAACTTGGATCACTTAAAGGGCAGGGCCATTCAAAATGGTGTCTGAAAAACAAGATGGAGTTAGTTCTGCTCTTGGTCTCTCAAGGGCATGCATGTGGGTATCGTGTATATGTTGAGGTTGATATGCGGACTCGTCCTCACTCAGTCTTCCACCTGATCCTTTAAGGCTGAGGGCTCATTGTTCCAGCTGGTCTTTTTAGTCAGCTTGCTCTGGGACCTCCTGGTTCCATCTTCCAGGCTGGAATTCAGCATTTGCTGGGGTTCAGGGAATCTGAGCTTTTGTCCTCACGCTTGTAGGGAGAGCACTTAAGCACTGAACCATCCCCGCAACTCCTACATGTCTTTTTAATTATTGCATAATTTTGAAGTTTTAAAAGTTATATTAAAATGTAGCACTCAGAAGAGTGTATAAAATATAAGTGCTTATTAAATGCTTTCATTTTCAAGATTTTTATTAGTTTCTGTATTCCCATTTCTCGTCTTTTTTTTTTTTTTTTTAAGGTTTATTTATTTTATTACGTATATGGTATTCTACCTGCATGTAGAACTGCATGCCAGAAGAGGGCACCAGATCCGATTATAGATGGTTGCGACCTACTACATGGTTGCTGGGAATTGAACTCAGGACCTCTGGAAGAGCAGCCAGTGCTCTTAATTGCTGAGTGGTCTCTCCAGCCCCTCAAGTCTTCTTAATAGGGCTTATCTTGAAGTTTTCATGAGATTAAAAATATTTTACTGGCTTGATTATAGGCCTGCAATAGGTTTTAGGAAGTATCCCATGTGTGGCTTGATTGAGTGTATAGTTCAGTATCTAGTGAGAAGCCAGATGACTCAGTCAGACTGTAGTTCCCTCTTCCATAAACAGCTTTACTTCTCTGGGCCTCGACCTCTTTGCTTAAAAACATTTTTCTCCCTTTCATCAAAAAAGAAAAAAAAGGCATACTTTTTATTTGTTTGTTTGTTTTTGTTTTTTAAAGGCAGTCTTATTGTATAGCCCTGTCTGGCCTAGAACTCACTGTGACTGTGTTCGTGTGTGTGTGTGTGTGTGTGTGTGTGTGTGTACACACATCTTTCAATTACAAAGTTGAAGTCTTGATGACCCATAAGGTACATTATTTAACAAATGCCTAATGAAATTAAATAGTTGAGTCTATCACCATCTGCTTTATGTAGGTGAATCTCAATACACTTTTATGAGTTCTGTAAAACTATGAACAGTTTAAGTTTTTTTATGACCTACTATAAAACTTTCTTCTGAAATCAGCCTTCTTTTGTTTGTTTTGGTTTTGGTTTTTTTGAGACAGGGTTTCTCTGTATCAAGCCCTGGCTGTCCTGGATTCACTTTGTAGACCAGGCTGGCCTTGAACTCACAGAAATCCACCTGTCTCTGCCTCCCAGTGCTGGGATTAAAAGTGTGCACCACCACACCCGGCTTTATTTGTTAAAATATACATTTCATATATACCTTAAAATTTATTTATTTTTTTATGTGTATGAATGTTTTGCCTGCAAATGTAAGTGTGCCCATTTTCATTGTGTGTTAAATGTAATAAGCCATTTTCAAGCCTGCTAATAAATCTCAGTGTATCTTGTGAGCCTAGCCTTTAATGGCTGAGCCATCTCTCCTGCCCTCTCAATATATCTTATCATTTGATATCATCAAATTATATAGAAAATAATTTGAAATTAATGAAATAATTGTATTTCTTCTAGACCCATTTTATTGGTGCTGCACTCAAGGCTGTTAGTCTTCAGCATGTTGGCATGTCCCCTTCTAGAGCAATGGAAACATATTCTGGAAAGCCAGGACATCCTAATCTTGGTAGCAATGTTTCTTTACAAAACATGCTTGTGTCTAAACAAGGTAAAATGTTTAGTTTCTTGAGAATAAAATGTATCAGTGGTGAATATTCTTCATGTGTAAAAGGTGAAAATTTAATTACAAAGTGGTAGGACACTTTTGTGTCAATATATTTTTGGAAGTCTTGGTTTTATTTATGTATATATATGTGTGTGTGTATATATATATATATATTTTTTTTTTAATTTTGTTTTCTCAGCTAGAACTTTAGGGCCCAGTGGCTGTGGTGGCGCACACCTTTAACCACAGCCTCCCAGCACTCGGGAGGCAGAGGCAGGCAAATGTCTGTGAGTTTGAGGCCAGCCTGCTCTACAGAGCAAGTTACACAGAAACCCTGTCTTGAGAAACCAAAAACCAAACAAACAAATTTAGGCTGTTTTGAAGGTTGTTCAAATTATGAATCATAGTAATTCCTAATTTATGGTTCTAATTGATAACTTGTAAAGTTGTCAGACATAGAAACTTAGAAAAAAATTCACTTGTTGAAAATTGAATTATTCTATAGTTCTCTGACAAGCTGTATATTCACTGATTCCCCCAATTTTGTCAGAAGAAAACTCACCTGAGTACAAATAAATACCGTATCCCCCTTAACCATTGTATTGTTGGGCAATTAGGCAGTTTTAGGAGTAATATTACATAAATGTCACTTACCTCTTTTTCTCTGCTCTCTTGAGGCAGGGTTTTATATTGTATCCGGATTGGCCTAGAACTACAAGTGCTGGGATTAGAGGTGTGCCCGCATGCTGGTTTAATGAGGAAAGAATTTAATCTCATTTCCTTAGGATAAATTCCTAGGAGTGGGATTATTAGGTCAAAACATTGCCAGGTACTTTATTAGTTTTTCTTGCTATTGCAAGTGTCTCCTGGGCCTAGAGTGATGGCCCAGTGTAAGCACAGGCTACTGTTGCTGAAGACCCAGATTCAATTCTCAGCACTGACGTGGCAGCTAATTGCCTATAATTCCAGTTCCAGGGGATCCAGTGCTCTCTTCTGGCCTCTAAAGGCATTGCATGCTTGTGATGTACAGACACACACGCAGCCAAAAAAATCAACACACATGGAAGCTCCCATCTTTTCATTACCTCAGTTCTAGGAGATCTAGTGCCCTTTTCTGGACTCCATAGTCACCACACACACACATGCACGCACGCACACTCGCATGCACACACACACATAGGCAAAATACTCCATACATAAGCAAATGTTAATCTTTTTTGGAAAATGTGTAGCAATGCTATTTTCACAATAGCTTTCACAATACTCCAAATATGATCACATTGATATTTAATTTACTAGCTATACATATATATATATATATATATGTATGTGTGTGTATATATATAATATATATGTGTATATATATATATATATATATATATATATATATAATTTTTTTTCCCTGTTTATCTTGGTTTCTAGTGAGTATGAAGGGTTTTCTTTTGAGATGGGTCTCTTAATCCAGTCCTGGCTGCCCTGGAACTCCCTATGTAAAGGCTGACCTTGAGCTCAGAGCTATCCACTTGCCTCTGCCACAGAGTGCTGACATTAAAGTCATGCCCCACCATGCCCAGTTCACCTCATTTGGAACAGGTTTCTCACTGACCTGCAACTTGACAAATAGCTTTGTTGTTTTGCGAGCTCTAGGGATCCGTTTATCTCTGCCTCCCCAAGCACATGTCACCACACCTAACTTTTTTTAATGTGGGTTCTGGGGATTGAACTCAGGTGCCCATGCTTGCAAGACAATACCTTACCATTTGTGCTCAAAAACATTTTTTAATTAAAATTAATTTTTGAAACAGAGTCTTACTATGTATTTCTGGCTATCCTGAACTTTCTATGGAGAACAGGCTAGCCTCAAACTCACAAAGATTCACCCACCTCTACATCAGATAAAAAAGTGCCTTGAAGTTAATCTTTAATGTTATGCTGATTCCTTTTGGTGTGGTACTGAGCCGTTGAACCTAGGGAACAATTAAATGTTGTTTCATGAGTGCTGGGCAAGCCCTCTACTACTGCAGACACACACAAGCCCCTCTTAATTATGTTCTTTCATTCTTCCTGTTAAAGTGCCTTTAAGTGAAATTGAAGATCCATATTTTGATGGACAGAAATCTCCTTTGGAGACACCAGCACCTCGAAGGTTTGCTCCTGTTCCTGTTTCAAGGGATGGGAAAATATCGAAGAGGGAAGACCCTGTAGAAGAAAAAGAAAATATGGAAATGTCTAGTCCTCAAGGTAGGAAACCAACTGCGGTTAATATCCGCCTTTGTATTAGTTATTTCTCTTCATGCTGTGAGCAAATACCGGAGACGAAGCAGCTGAAGGAAGGCCATGTTTATTTTAGCCCATGGTGTAAAAAACAATACATCCAGGCATGGGGAGGAGGTGAGGGCAAGGTTGCTTAGATGTCGGTCATGTTGACTATAGTCAGGAAGCTGAAAGCAAACAGGAAGTATGTTCAGCCTATAGCACCTCAAAGCCTGTCCCCAGTGACTCACTTTTTTCCAGCTAGGCCTTGTCTCTTAAGATTCAGTAACTTTCCAAAGCACTGCAACCAGGTAGAGAGGAAATTGTCAAACATGGAAACCAGTAGGGGACAGTTCATATTCAAACCACAACCCTTCTCTAGACCTATTGCTGTTTTGCTTTTGTTTTTGTTATTTCTTGATGGTCTCAAGAACCAGGATGGCCTGGAACTCACTGTGTAGCCCAGTGGCCTTGAACTCGTGATTGTCCTGCATTAGCGTCCGAAGCACTGAGAGTATAAGTATGAGCCACCATATCTGGCTAAACCTGTGCCTAGTTAGTAACTAAACTCTCTGTAGGTGGCCTGTTTCCATACTTTTTTGCATGGTATTTAGTTGTTTCCTTACATTCTTTATTGTAGTTGAGGTATATATATATTTTTTTCATCCGCAGATTACTTAAGCCTTTCATGAATGGGATATTTAATTAATAAAAAAAAAATAATACTTTTCTTTTATCTTTTATCTGAAATACTAGTACACTCTAGTGCCTTAAAATGTAGTCCTTCGTCCGGATGAGACCTGATAAGCTAGGGTCAGATGAAAAGGGAGGAGGACCTCCTGCTATCAGTGGACTTGGAAAAGGGAATGGGAGGAGATGAGGGAGGGAAGGTGGGATTGGGATACAAAGTGAATAAACTGTAATATAAAAATATTAAATTTATATTAATATAATAGAATTATATTTTATTTTATATTTATTATATATACAAAAATTTAATTAAAAAATTTAGCCCTTCTAGTAAAAGTTAATGACAATATTAAGTGGTAGGCCTTTATTCTTGGGATTATTCAAGCGTTCAGGGGTTATTTTAACCAAGTCTTAAGAATTTAGAAGACAATTACCTCACCAAAAGTAATTACGTAGCCTTAACAAGGCTAGTGGGATATTCAGAGAATTGTTGTAAAAACAGATACGCCTTCTTTTTACTGGTTTATATTAAGGTAGTCTCTAATGGGACTTTGTCGGACCCACCAGTGGTTTAAATAATGACAGAGAGGCTGTTAATATTTTTAAAGCTTAGGCATTTGGCTGGGCAGACTCTCAGCTAGCTTGTCTAAATTATTCTGACTATTCTAGCCCCCAACCCCCCACATGGCTAGTTCTTAACCTCTCTCTCACCTGTTCACTTCTGTGTACCTCTATGTCCTGGTGGCAAATCCAACAAAAGCTCATTAGATCTGGTGCCCTGTGTTAGGTGCCAATTGTAGCTGGACTTTTTGCCTTCCTTATTGGGTTCTTTTACATACTACCCTTTTCTACCCCAATCCCTTCCAACCTCTTAACACTAGGTAGGAGAGAAAAAAGAATAGAGGGCAAAGGGGATGTAGATCTCTTTAGATTATTTCCTTGGGACAAGTCCAGTCTTGGTCATAAGAATAACTCCCAATAAGCAACCAGCAATCCAGCAACAGCAAAAGCAGCAGAAGGAACCAGAAGCAACAGCAGCAGCAGGAGCTACCACAGGCCACAGGCCCTCTCACGGCTCTTGCACGAGAATCGCTATGTGCAGCTGGCAAAATCCACGCTCCTTGTAGAGCATGAGATAAATCATAGTCAGCGGCTGTGCACCATCTAAGCAGCTCCACATATCACACCTGGGATTAAAACAAACAAAAAACTAAGCCAGGCATGGCGCCTGTAATCCTAGCATTCTGGGAAGCAGAGGCAGGTGGATCTCTGAGTTCAAGGCCAGCCTGGTCTACAAAGTGAGTTGAGGACAGCCAAGGCTACACAGAGAAACCCTGTCTCAGAGAAACACACACACACGCCAGAAAAAAACAAAAACAAACTCAAAATATAGTCACATAACATAACTGGATTTTTTAAGAAACCAAAATTCTCACTACAATAGTCCAATTTGATGAGCTTTTAAAAACCTTACTCTCAAACGGGGTGTGGTTGATGCAGGCCTTTAATCCCAGCACTGGGAGGCAGAGGCAGGCAGGTCTCTGAGTTTAGCCTGGTCTACAGAGCGAGTTCCTGGACAGCCAGGGCTACACAGAGAGACCCTGACTTGAAACACAGACAAAAACTCTACTCTCTAATAGAGGTCAGTTTAGGTTTTTTACTTATATAAAACAAATATTTGCATCTCTAATTTTTAATAAGATGAAAATATTTTGTCTTAGTTGCTGAGTGTATTTATGTCTATATTTTTGTCTTGGTTTATTTTCAGGTGCAATAACTGAACCTCATGAATTGGGAAATTTATAAAGAAGCTAAATTTCCTTACTATTGCAGAAGTTCAAAAGCATGACAGAGGGCTAGAGAGATGACTCAGAGGTTAAGAGCACTGGCTGCTCTTCCCAAGGGCCTGAGGTCAATTCCCAGCAGCCATATGGTCGCTCACAATCATCTATAGTGAGATGTGGTGCCCTCTTTTGGTGTGCAGGTGTACATGCGGGCAGAACACTGTATACATAGTAAATAAATAAATCTTTTTGTTTAAAACAAGCAAGCATGACAGAGGGTGGCGTCTGATTCTCTGCCATGTCATGGTGTGGTAGAAAACTTACATGGCAAGAAAGCAAGCTAGCCAGAGAAAACTTGGTGTTTTCACAGAGTTGCTCCTTTGAGGCCCCTTTAATACAACAAAGTTGCTCCTTTGATAAGTAATCTGCTCATGAGTACAAAACCCTTATCATCCTGTCACATCAAGAGGACTCTACATTTCAAATGCCACTAATACATAACTCTGAGAATTAGGTTTCCAACGTAGAATTTAGGAGACACTTGCAAAGAACCATATCTGTTACAGAGTGAACTGAGTAGATAGTCATTGTAAAAAATCTTAATTTAGGCAAGAGTGCAAGTACAAATGAGATAAAATGTAAAGGAAAAATGAACTAATTTAATTTGGAAAATGACTTTTTTTCTGTTGTAGGAAATGTGAGACTGTTGGAGCAGATATTGAATAGTAATGATTCTTTGACAAGAAAAAGTGAATCATCAGACATAACCTCAATAACTAGGTCAAAAATGGAATGGAATTCTAAGAAAACTGACAGGTAAAAATTTCTTTAGGAATTTGACTGTCACTACTTTTAAAGTATTTAATTTAGAAATACAGGCTTTAATTTCTAATAAGGGCTGATTCTGGTAGCATGATGTGCAGCCTTACTGTGAGGGTAGGCAGGAGAAAGAGGATTGGGAGTGTAGACTAAATGAAGGTAACTGAGAATAATGGCTCATAAAGAGTTCATTGTACTCTTTTCCTCTGCTGTGTTATAAGTGACGTTTTGCAAACAACTTGCTTTGAGGCTTGAGTTCGAACTTAGTGACACTAGAAGACTTACTCAGCATGCATGAGGCCCTGGGTCAATCAACTCTCCCCCAAAAAAAGTGTAAAAGGTTACATCAAGTTAAACTAAGCCCTAAGAAATTTTTAACTTCAAAAAAAAAGGATTTAAAAAATTGTACTGAGGAAAAACCTTCAAAAGCCACAATCTGAGTGACTTTATATGGATGTGTTGTGTAGTTTTGCGCAGTGTCTTTTCCATGTGCTGTGTTGCTTTGTGCCTTTCATGTGTCTCAGTCTTTAATTGCACTTCCCTAGTTAGTGCCTTCTTTTGCATTCGATACCTGCTAGTATACCATTTTCAGTTCTTTGTTGTTTCCGTTGCTACATTTGTCCTTACTTTCTTAGTGATTATCTGAGAGCTATAATTGACATACTATTTTAAAATGACCTAGTTCAGCTTAAAACCCATTTAATTTCAGCATCTTGAAAATTTCTCCCTTTTCATTCTACTGTATGGTCAGAAAGGTTTATTTTTATAAGATCAAGTACATCTTGGTAACTGTATTTAATGCAGCTGTGTGTGTGTGTGTGTGTGTGTGTGTGTGTGCGTGCGTGCGTGTGTGCATGTGTGTGCGTGCATGTGCGTGCAGGCACTCACAAAGGCCAGAAGACAGCGAATTTCCTAGCCCTGAAGGTAAAGGCAGATTTGGGCTACTTGGTTTCTTGGAACCAAACCTAGGTCCTCTGCAAAAGCAGCAGGTGCTCTTAACTGTTGAGCTAGTTCTGTAGTCCCAGGACAGCTGAGTTTTGACACAGAAGAAAAGTTACAAAAATACAGATGTGTTTGTTTTTTGACACAATCTCATCTCACTATGCAGCTCTGGCTGGCTTAGAACTTGTTATGTAGACCAGACTAGCCTCAAATTTACAGAGATCTGCCTGCTTCTGCCTTTCAACTGCTGAAGTTAAGGGCATGTGTTACAACACCTGGCTAATACAGATTTTTAAATATTTATCTTTATAGTGTACCTCTTCTAGTACTTTTTATTTCATCAAATAGATCCAAATTAGAGTCTGGTGTTTTTTTGTCCCACCATAAAAGGTTCTTACATATTTTTTATGTCATCTTTAGATATAAATGTGCTCTGATTTTGTTTATTTGGGATCATTGATAACTTTATTATTATTACTATTACTACTACTATTTTATTATTATTATTATTATTGCTAGAACAGAGCTTCATTCTTGTAAGAGCTGTAAATCCCATAATGAAGGTGAAATGAGTCATCGTTTGTTGGCCTGTTGAGGGCAACCCTTCTGGTATGATTTCTTTCACTTTTTTAGTTTAGGTTTTTTTGTTTGTTTGTTTGTTTTTTAAGAGAGGTTTTTCTCTGTAGCCCTGGCTGTCCTGAACTCACTTTTGTAGACCAGGCTGGCCTTAAACTCACAGAGATCCACCTGCCTCTGCTTCCTTGAGGCCCCCGCCTGGCTCCTTTCCTTACTTTTAAAGGACTGTTATAGAATTGATGCCAAAATCTGTGTCTGGCATTCGTTTCTTTTTAGATTGTGTTGTTACTGGTGAGAATCCAGGAGCCAGTTTTGTGGAGGACTCCCTGCATATAGTCACTCTTCTTTTGCAATTTATTATTCTTTCTTTGTTGTGGCCTTTTGACAGTTTGACTATGATGTGTGTTTTGTGTTTTTTTTTTTTTTTAAGTTAGCATATAAAGTAATAAGTGTCATTATGGCATTTTCATACATAAATGTCAAGATAGTTTGTTCTACACTGTCCCTCCTCACGACCGTGCCCTAGTTCCCCCCCCATGTCCTGTTCCCCTTTTGCTGGCTGGCTGGCTGCCTTCCTCTAAATAAGCCTCCCTTCTGTTTTCATTATTCCATTACCGTCTCTTCCTTTGCCTACGCTTAAGATCCTTCTCTTCCTCTAATGGTTCCCTTTATTCACACCCACACACACCCACACCCACACATGTGTACACTTTAATTTTTTTTAATATGAGAGAATGTGGTAATTGTCCTTCTAGCTAGGAATGACTGTCTTCGAGTTTGTTGTGCTTACATTGTGTTGAGTTTCTTAAATGGTGAATAGATTAATTTTCATTAAACTTAGAGAGTTTGGGGCTATTATTTTTTTTATAAAATTAAATGATATTTGTAACCTTTCTTTTTCTTTGAGGACTCTGCTTTGTGTTGGCATTGGTTATGTTGGTGTTCATGTCTGAGGCTCTGCTCAATTTCTTTTGAATATTTTTAGCATAAAAAACCTCTCTGTATTTACACTTCAGAATTAAATACCATTTTCTTTCTGAATCTTCTGTTTCTGGGATCTCTGTTGTGCTCCCTGTCTCGCTCTTCCTTTTTTTTTTTTTTTCTTTTTCTTTCTTTCTTTTTTTTTTTTTTTTTTTTGTTGTTGTTTATTTTTTGAGATAAGGTGTCCATGTAATTCTGACTATCCTGAACTTGCTATGTAGACCAGGTTGGCCTTGAACTTTAAGTGGCCTCCTTGCCTCTGCCACCTGAGTGCTGGAGTTAAAGGTGTATGCCACCACTCTTAGCCACTTCTAGGGTCTCTTGATCAAGTGCAGCTATAGCAAGTAGGGAAGCAACCATACGGGCAGTCTAGCTTACTTGATGAAAGAACATCATCCAAGCAAGGAGAGTCCTGATCTTCCACACAGTTCAAGCACAGCCAGCTTGGGTTTATTACTAAGGCTTGTAGGAAATTTCTAAGTCTTTTTCTTATCACTAGAAATCCATCAATGTTCTTTCTGGATACTGTGTGCTTCCCATTCATTCATTCACACTTAGAATAGGTGATAAAGAACTGATAGTCATTTGTATGGGGACCCCTATTTGCCAGGGAAAGCAGGCCTGGAACTGTGTTCAAGATTTTCATCTGCAAATGGCCTCTGGTGAGTCTAGTACCATTTGCAACAAAAGAAAGTTTTCATGCTGAATCACGAGGTCCTTTATGAGCCTGTAGAAGGTACTCTCTTTTTGTCTCATTGGAACAAAAAATAGCGGATGATGATGATTTGGAATAATGACAGATATTTCTATATCTTTCCAGATTATACTATACTGGAGCCAAAGGGACTGTCCTGAATTCTCCATGGCAGAATTTTCTAGAGTTCTTGGCTGGCTTAGCGACATCTTCAGACAGTTTGGTCTTAATGTAGCCAGTTTCCTGAGAGCCAGGGCTAACATCAAAGAACCTCAGATCATTTCAGTTAGCCTGTCTTTAGAACTTGTGATTCTATGACCTCAGATATCATATTGAGGTCCTCTAGTAGCTAATTTCACATTTAAAACTGGCCATAGTCAAGCAAACTGTAATCCTAGCAAATGTGAGGCTGAAGATCTTGAGTTCAAGGTCAGCTTAGGCCACAGTGTGACATGCTCAAATGCATTTTAGTTACTGGAGTTTCACCTTCAGAATTTCTGCATTATTTTAATCTCATATTTATCTAGAGTTTATTCTTAACATTCTGGGCATTCTAGTACAGGCCTATTATCCTAGATGCTCAGGAATCCAAGTCACAAGTTCAAAATTTCCTAGACTAGATTAAAAAATAAAAGTAAACAGTAAATAGCTCAGTTATAGAATACCTTGGCAAGCATGCATGGTAGCCTAGGCTCCAGCACCCCCCCCCCCAAACAAAAAAAGCGAGAGTTTGGTTTTCTCTTTAGTAGTATTTTTTTTAATAAGTCCAATACATGGCCTTTCTCAATAACAAACTTTGTCTTTTCCCATATCTGGGCTATGATTTCCTATTGCTTTACATATATCTGTCTTAGAGTTTCTATTGCTATGAGCAACTCTTATAAAGGAAAACATTTCATTGGGGCTGGCTTACAGATCAGAGGTTTAATCCATTATTGTCATGGCGGGAAGCATGGCAGCATGCAGGCAGATGTGGTCCTGGAGAAGGAGCTGAGAGTTCTACATTTTGATCTGCCGGCAGAAGGAGATTGTCACACTAGCTTGAGCTTATAAAGCCCACGCCCACAGTGACATATTTACTCCAAACAAGGCCACACCTCCTAATAGTGCCACTCTCTATGAGCCTGTGGGGGACGTTCCTATTCAAATTACCACAGCATCACACACGCGCACGCACGCGCGCGCACACACACACACACACACACACACACACACACACACACACTGTAATGGATACTGAGCATTGGAGGTAGTGCAGTTACTCAGTTGTCCAGGGCTTGTTGTTTGCAGGTTGTTGTTGATCATAATGGTTGTTCAGTGACATCACTAGACCAACTCTGGAGTCTCTATTTTGTTAGCTTAGTCTGTTAGTGATTTGGAACAGCCTTTCTTCCTTTGAACTGATAAATCTCTTTTCTTAGGTGTGTATTCACTTCCTACCTGGACAGAGCCTCTCACCAGTCAGCTCCCTGTGAGAGGCTCAGACTTCTTCAGGTCTTATCTGGGCATGCACACAGCCCTCTAGAGTGCATGATCTTCCAAAGCCCCAGAAGTTTGGTAGAACTTACCAGTGTTTCACTATGGATGCCTCCTTATTGGTTCACAGTTTTGTTTGCTTTGGTTGCTCTCACTGAGCTACTTCAGGTGCCTGAGATACCACACAGTTGTCTCTTGTTGAAAATACCCTGAGAAGAGTCTGTCCTTCAGCTTAGTGTGACGCCTTTAATCCAAGCACTCAGGGAGCCAGAGGCAAGCAGCTCTCTCTCTGTGAGTTCGAGACCAGCCTAGTCTACAAAAAGAGTTCAGAACAGCTAAGGTTATATAGAGAAACCCTGTATCGAAAAAACAAATAAATAAAATAAAATAAAATAAAAGGCTATATAACTGTAAGCCTGATGATTGACACTCAGGGAAACTCCACCCCTGTTCTAACTCTTTCCATGGTGTGAAGTTAGTGGTTTTCAGGGCTATAAACTTAGGAAAGGCATTGTAAGAATGAGATAGCTCAGATGGGCATGATGGTATATGCCTTTAATCCCAATTTGAGTCGTCTGTCACCTCAGCAGGACCTTTTTCTGCCTTTTTCGCAATATGCATATGTCTCATCAGATTTTTCTGTTCATAACTGATTAAATCTATGGTATGATTTTAGTACAATACTATTTAGCAGTGCACACCTCAGAATGTGTCAGAGATTCATGTCATCAAATGTTTTCTCCGGTTAAGGAGCTGGCTCAGTGAGTTCAGTGGTAGCTCACAGCTGCCTGCAACTCCAGGTCCAGGGTCTCACACACACACTGTGACCTCCTCAGGCCCCATACACACCACGGTGCACAGGCGGAAGTCCATATGTACAAATGCTTACTGAGTTTATGACAATTTGGGATTTTTTTTTAATCTTTTGTAGCAGTGAAACTTTACATTCACAAAGAATTCCTTCCTCTGAAGAGATAGGAACAGCTAAAGTACCTATGCAGAAGAATAATGATGTTGTTCATGATCTTGGCCAGAAGAAGAAACAAACAAATGACACGCTCCAGGTAAAGTGGGAATAATGCTAAAATCCATGATTATAAGCTAAAAATTAGGAAGAGCTAAGGGATGTAGCTCAGGCAGAGTGGTTGCCTGGCATGTCTGAGGCTCTTGGTTCAGTTGCCAGCACTGAATGAAATCAGGCATGTTGGCACGCATTTGCACTCTCAGCGCCGTGGAGGCAGGAGGAAATCATCCTGACCCACATATGTGTCTGAGGCCAGCCTGTTCTACATCGGGCTCTGTCTCAAACACAAACAGATAATGTGAACTATAGTGTGTATGCACACACATCTGGGAAAATGTAATAATACAAACAAACAGAAGGAATAAAAAGTTATTAAAACAAGTCAGAAGGAAGATGAAAATAAAACACTGAAAAAAAAACATCAAATCAGATCAGTTTATTTCCTTTACTAAATGGTGTCTTTTTTTCATTTTCAATATTTATCTTTATTTATTTAAAGTAATTAAGTTATTTCTACTTAGCACTCTGGCTAGCCTGTGCCACTGACCATTTCCTACTTTCTAATCTCTTTTTTCTTCTTTTGAGGCACTCTTAACCTATAGCCCTTTATGACCTAGGAATTGCTTTTAAACCAAATTGGCCTCACACTTGATCATCCTCCTGTTTTTTGAGCCCGGAGTGCAGGGATCATAGCAGTGTGCCACCACACCTATCCGTGCCTTTCTGTCTAATAAAGGTTTGTAAGGAGGAGGGAAAGGGGGTTGTGGATGGATGGCCCTGGTTTATCCAGGCCTCAGCATCTAGAGCAGCCTGCTCTTTACTTTGTTTTGCTTTCTTTGCCAGTAGAGCTTTCATTGATGATCAGATAACCCAGGACTGCTCTGGATTTCCTGCCTCTGTTACATATGATATTTGTAATAATTTCTTTTTTCATTCATTTGTTTACTTACCTGTAGTAATTTCTGTAACTGGAAAACAAACAAAAGAATGCCGAGTATTCAATAACTTTTCATTTGGACAAGCTGAACTTTGGACTGTTTTGATTCTAGTGTATGGCCACAGCAAAATACTAGCTAGCTCTCTTTGTATTAAATAAGTTTGTGTGTGTGCGTGTATATATGCTCCATGTATGTGAGTATCCAAGGAAGCCAATAAAGAGTGATAGATGTCCTGGAACCGGGGTCACGGTGGTAAGCCGCCTGATGTGAGCACTAGGACACGAACTCCAGTCCTCTGGACGAGCACTCCTAACTGCTGTGCCCTTTCCCCAGTCCTTCTTCAGAGTAAAACAATCAGTGTAAGTTCAACACAGTACATTTCTGCCTTTGTTTTCTTTAAGGTAAAGCATTCTCCAGTTACCTTGAGGATTTCAGATCATCCACAGAATCCTGTTAAGCTCCAGACACCCAATACAAGGTCTGTCCTGAAAGATGCTGCGAAGATTTTAAGAGGAGTACAAAACAATAAAAAAGTACTAGAAGAAAACCTGGAAGCTATTGTCCGTGCAAAGGATGGAGCTGCTATGTATTCATTTATCAATGCCTTATCCACCAACAGGTGAGACAGGATGTGGGTGTCACAGAGCAATTTATGAAGCTACCAGATATGCTTAAAGATTCATTTATGTGTGAGAGTGTTTTGCCTGCATGTATGTTTGTGCACCATGTGTGTGCATATTGCTCACGGGCTCAGGAAAGCGATCCCCTGGAACTAGAGGTGGGGATGGTTGTGAGTGTTGGGAAACGAACCTGAGCGCTCTCGCCTGCTGGGAGTGTCTCTCCAGCCCCACGGGTGTACTTCCTCCTTGTCTTCTCTAAGCTCTCACGGTGCTAACTGTGTTTTCATGTTTGGAAAAGGCCCCTTCTTGCCTCTGAAGATGTGGGACCTGACATGGATGGATATGGAGTAATTTACTGACTATAATTTTCCATTTCAGTTTTCCCTCCTTCTGATACTTCTTTCCTTCAGTTCTTCACAGACATTTTCCTTCTAACATTTAGTGAAGGCTAATACCATCCTTTTTGTTTTCTCAGGAAGGGTATTTGGTTACACGTAGCTTTAAAACTAGACTCATCTAATTCTGGTCCTATTTTCAGCTTATTAAGGCTAATTTAAGTACATTCTTTTTCTTTCTTGTAGAGAGATGTTGGAGAAGATTAGAATCAGAAATAAAGTAGATGA
>NW_026596166.1:9263200-9382550 GCF_907164565.1 Psammomys obesus | reverse complement strand
ATAATGCTTTTTATTTTCAGTTCTGAGGACTGAACGTAGGCCCTCCCTCATGCTAGGAATGTTCTCTATTATTGAGCTGTATTGCTTACTCAATTCTGACTTTTTTTAAAAAAAGATTTACTTTTATGTGTGTTTGTCATTGTGGTTATATGTCAGTGTGTGCAGGGGCACACAGAGGCCAGATGCCCTCTCTGGGGCTGGAGTCACAGGTGATTTTAGCCGCCCAGTATGGATGCTGGGAACGGAACTTAGGTCCTGTAGAGGCTCATCAGGTGCTCTTAACCGCTGTCTCGTTAGTCTCCACTTTGGACTTTATGAGATAGTATTTAAGTTTCCCAGGCTTAAACTCATGATAGCTTGGGAAACCTTGAGCTTGAGTCCTCTTGTCTCAGCTTCCTCCGTAGCTGGGATAATAGGCATGGCCCGCCAGGTCTGGTTTATAAGTCTTTTGTTTGATTGTGATGTTTCTTGGGTTGTTTCTGGTTTGTTATTACTTGTTTTCTTGTTTTTGTTGTTGTTTTTTGTTTTGGGTTTGTTGTTTTGTTTCTGAGACCGGATCTCACTGTGCAGCTCTGGCTGTCCTGGTACTTACTATGTAGACTAAGTCAGCCTCGTACTCGGAAAAGCCGCGTGAGTGCTGGGTGCCCAACCTCTTTTGTGATGTTTAATTTCACTGTCGTTCTTTATATTGACTTTTTAATAAGTATAGTTTTATTTAGTAAATTCTTTATTCTTATAAATTTTATTTGGCTCCTGTATGCCAAATTGTCCAGACAATAACTGAAATATGAGAAATTTAAAAGAAAATTCTTTAAAAACAAAAAACAAAATTCCTCTTGCAAAGATCTTTCAGGACAGTAGATTGAGAAGTGTTGATCCACTCAGGCAACCAGAGCAAAGTCACTAACTCATAGACAAGTCAGTTCCTCACACCCATAAAAGGCACAGCCTGTCTTCAGACATCGGCTTTTAAGTTTTGTGTATTTGGAGGTGTAGAACTAGACAAGGTAACCATCTTGGAATGCAAGGCAGTTGTTTTTTTCCATTCTGCATGCTTATGCAGAGTGACTGCAAGGGGAAGTGTCAGCTCTGCTTCCACAGCAGTGAACACAATTTTTTTTTTTTTCCTGAATAGCGTTGGCTGTCCTGGACTCACTTTGTATACCAGGCTGTCTTCGAACTCGCAGAGATCCGCCTGCCTCTGCCTTCCAGAGTGCTGGGATTACAGGCATGCTCCACCATGCCTGGCCCACAAAAACATGTTTTAAACTTTGTTATTTAGGAACATTTATAAGGAATGCATTTATAAGGAATTTATATTAGTCACTGTGTCACTCACCACATAAATAGAAGAAGTGACCTCCAGCTGTGTGCTAAAGAGCAAAATATGTCCCCATCACTGTTAATTTTATGTGAATATGCTTATTTAAATCTTCAAATAATTTAAGTTTACATAGAGTCACCTCAGTTTCATTATAAGTTCTTTATTAAAGTTTGTTTTAAAGTTGCTAACTTCCTGTGATTGAAGCTTCTGAGGTGTAATGCCCTCCCATGCCTCGGCTTCCTCCTCTGTGCTCCATAACTTGCTAGTGTTTTTAGCTTTAGGATTGCTTTCTTTACTTTTGTTTTATGAGACAGGCTGGCCTCCAGCTGTAGCTCTTCCTGTCTCCTGAGTGCAGGAGCTGTGTGTACCTCTGGGCCCAGTGTCTTTTAGTGTTTTATTTTTCCAGAAAGTTTTTTTTCTCATGTGTAAGTTAATATTCTTTATATTTAAAGCATTTAGAAGTACTAAACAATGTTTATCTAATAAATTCCAATATTTGCTAGTGTTGAAGCATCACTTTGTTTTGGCTTAAGGAATTTTAATTTTCTTTACCTTAGGATGAACTTATGAGAAAAGATTATGAACAAAAGAGAACTGATCCAAAGAATCAAAGGAACATGAAATCCCTAACTATGAGTAGAAATACTAAAGTCAACACACAAGACAAAATGGTGAACAGATCTGTAATTCCAAGAAGATACTGTCAAAAGCAAGTACAGGAACAGTTTAGAAGTCCACCTGTAAAGAGCATGTCTGCCTCAGGTCTACAGAAAGAGAGAAAAGAAGTGAGATCCTAACCTGACTTTGTACATTGTACCTGGTCATTTTCTTAAAGATAGAAATAATGATGTGGATATGAAAAAACTTAAACTATGGAAAAATGTACAAACCTAGGCCAGATTTGTACCATTGACTGCATAAGACTTTTGATTTGTAATGTGGAAAACCACATGAAATCTGTACTTTTCTTCAAAGGCCTCTTACTGTGTTTTTTTTCTTATTTATTTTTTTGCTTTTTGTTTCTTTAATTTAAATTTTTATTTCTCTTTTAATATTTATTTTATTTTTATTTTACATGCATTGGTGCTTTGACTACATATATCTGTATGAGGGTATTGGATCCCCTGGAACAGGAGTTCCAGTTGTGAGCTGCTATGTGGGTGCTGGGAATTGAACCGCAATCCTCTGGAAAAACAGCCAGTGCTCTTAACCACTGAGCCATCTCTCCAGCCCCTGTTTTTTGTTTCTTAAGAGACAGAGTCTTATATGTTCCCCAGGCTGTCCTCAAACTCTTGAACTCAAGCAGTCTTCCCACCTTATCCTTCCAAGAAGCTGGGAAGACAGGCATACAGCACCATGCCCAGCTTTAGAGCGTATGCATCACAGTATGTAATAGGTATGTCTGGAGCAGCAGTTGCCAACCTGTGGGTTGCATATCATTTATTCTGCGAATCAGATATTTACATTATGATTCACAACAGAAGCAGAATTACAGTTATGAAGTAGCAACAAAGGCAGTTTCATGGTTGAGGGTCACCACAACATGAGAACTGTATTGAAGGGTTGCGAGGACCACTGCTCTAGAGTGTTAGTCATCTGATAGTAGTCAGATGCATGGTACTGAAAAGCATGTTTTTGTGCATGTTCTATTTTAAATTTAAAAAAAATGATGTTCAGTGCCTGGTGAGTGCAAGACATGGTACTAGATGCTTACAGAGACTTTCTTTATGGCTCTAACCCGGCACCAATGTTCCCTAACGCTAAGCGTCGATTATTGAGTAGACAAGTATGTAATTTAATGTTTGGCCCTAGTGCTTGATATGCGCTTGGTTGAATGCTACATTTCTGTGATACTTTGAGATTTGTTTTTGTATTTTACGTAAACATTTTGTCTGCACAGAGAAGAGCATCGATCCCAAAGGGCCAGTTATGGATGTTTGTGAGCCACCAGGTGTTCCCACCATGTGGGAATTGAGCTCTGTACTTGTGTAACAGCAGCCAGGGCCTTTAACCACTGAGCCGTCTCTGTAGCCCCTTTCTGGGGCATTTTGGTTACGGTCGAAAGTGGAGCTGCGAGTGTGTAAAGTCATTTAAAGATTGTTTGTATTATTTAACATAATTATGTAAAACATGTTTAAACGTTACTTTAGGAACTGAAAATATACATAGTAATGTAAATTTTTTATGTTTCCTAGGTGGAAGGTTTTACTATTGTTAATAGTAACTTTAACTTTTTTTCCGCATTGGTAGGGACTCTTGAAATCAACTACAGCTTTACAAGACGAGGATTATATGTTACAAATATATGGGAAGCCAGTTTACCAGGGCCATCGCAGCACTCTTAAAAAAGGACCATATCTCAGATTCAGTTCTCCGTCTCCTAAGGCCAGACCACAAAGACCAAAAGTAATAGAGCGAATGAAAGGTAAGGAAGCTTATTTCCTGTGTCTTACTACACTGTTTACAGAAGGAGCTTAATACACAACATTGGTGTCTGTTAGTTGTGCCCACAGCTCGGCCTCTGATGCCGAGGAGGAAACAGCAGAGCCTAAGTGTTCAAGAGTGTTTGTGGACACTTTTGTGTTTTTGTTTGTTACCAAAATGTTTTTACCAAACAAAGATGGCTTTTAATTAAATAAGAATACTTTCATTTATTATTCTGTGCCTTGACTCACTCAGCCATTTCGTTGGTGTATTTGGATATGGCTTAGCTAGACATTGAGTCTGTTAATTTTGGTTACCTTTTCAAGTTTCTCATCTTAATCTCAGAGTTAGTATGCTCCACTAGCTGTGTCACAAGTGGATAGCAGGCCACGAGGAAGAGCTTCAAGAGCAGGAGCTGTGGTGCTTGTTCAGTTCTTTTTTCTTTGGAAATGCTGCTTGATCAAATCCTACTGATACAATTTCTAAAAGCATACAACTTAGGATATTTACCTTAATATTTCTCTCACATTCTGGAGATTTATTGTTAAGATTATATTTGGAGTTTTGAAAGCCCTTCTTCTCCTCCTCCACCTCCTTAAGATGGATTTTCTGTATGGCCCTGGCTGTCCTGGAACATGCTCTAGAGACCAGCCTGATCGCAAACTCAGAGATCCACCTGCCTGGGCTCTATGATTGAAGGTGTATGTCACCACTGCCTTAGCCACCTGCCTTTATAAGTACATTTTTAATTGAATGAAGCCATGCTCATTTATTATCCATGGCTGCTTTCATGATGTATCACCAGAGTTGAATAGTCCTAGCCGAGAGTACATGGTGAGTTAGACCAGAGTAATTCCTGTCTGTCCATTTGCTAAGTTTGCCAAACCCTGGTCTATGTATTATTCCTACTTGAGACCTATACATGTATTAAATTGAATGAATCTTGCTGGGGAAAATAATTGTTGTAGTTCTAGGTGGCTAGTTAATAGATACTTGTTGAATTTTAAATATCTGCAATGATGGTTATTACAGGCACTAAAGTAAAGTCAGCAAGAACACAAACCGACTTTTATGCAGCAAATCCTATGAAAACAAGTTCTAAAATACAACAACCCATCACCACACTGCCTTATGGTGATCAACAATATTTGTTCAGCCCAAGTAGAGAAATGCCTACTGTTTCAGGTACCCTGGAAGGTCATCTAATTCCTATGGCAATTCTTTTAGGTAAGAAACAACAAATATAAGGCTGTAGGTAAGCGGGAGGGGGTTTCTTGCTTATGATCAGTAGCAGACATTATAAAGTGGTACTAATGAATATCACCTCCTTTCTTGTGTCTGGGGGAGCCTGAGAATGTAGCTTTTTGTGGTGTACAGTGATCTCTTAAGCAATGAATTCTTGCATAATCTCACTCACAGGAAATATTCTCTTGGTGTAATGCTATAGCTGACATGATTGACATGTCATTGACATACATAATAATGTAAGAAGTCAAGTTTTTTTAATATTGTCCCGTGTTAGGAGAGATACTTTAAAGCACTTTTATGTACTTTTGAACCTGGTTGTGATAAGTAAATGCTAGGTGATTATATATTCTAGGTGAATGGTTGGGTTTTTTCCACATATGAGATCTCTATGAGTCATCATATTAAAATCGGACAGATCTGTTGATGTGATATTACATACCTATAATCCCTTTACTCAAGAGCAAAAGGCATGAAACTACATGTGTGAAACTACATGTGTCTGGGTGCTAGGAACCAAACCTCAGGTCCTCTGTAAGAGCAGCAAGTGCTCTTAAGCACTAAGCCATCTCTTCAGCACCAAATATATTTTAAAAAATCTATGTTTTTATTTGTATGTTTGCATGTGTGCCTGCATGAGTTTATTTGCACCATGTGTGTGCAGGTACCCATGAAGGCCACAGGGCGTTTAGTCCCCTGGAACTGGAGTTACATAGGTAGGTGGTTGTGAGCCACCTAATGTGGGCGCTAGGAACTGAACTCTTCTAGAAGACCAGCAATGGCTCTGAACTTCAGAGCCATCTCCTTAGCCCATATGTGTATGTATATGTCTTAAATCAGAGATACTTTAAAGAGTTGCTATGTCAACTTGATTTCTAATACCTGTTCAAACAGGCTTTGTGGATATTATAAAGCTAAAACGTATATACATGTTACTTATAAACTTATATGCTTATAAGTTACTTACAAACTTATAAAACATGTGTACATGTTATTGGCTAGATTCTGCATCTGAGGGAGGAAATGCCGTTTTTCTTTTTTTCTAAGATTGTGTGATCTCACTTAATATATGTTCTACATCCTTCCGTTTTCCTGAAAATTTTGTAATTATAATATTGTGTTTTATATATGTACCAAATTTTCATTATCCATGTATCTATTGATGAACAGGTTGGTCCCACTTCTTTGCTAGAGTGAATAAAGCAGCAATAAACACATGGGAGGAAATGTCTCTATGTTAGGGTAGGGAGTTCTCTGGTATGTGAGGAATAAACTGGAAGGGTCATATGAGAGTTGTACTTTTAATTTTTTGAGAAATCTCCAAACTGATTTCACAATAGCTGATTTCATAATAGTGTATTAATTTCTGTCCCACCAACAATGAATACAGGTTCCATTGTCTCCAGCATTTGTTGTCAGATTTGTTGATAAGAGCCATTCTAACCAGGATGAAGTAATAGTTTTAATTTGTATTTCCATGATGGCTAGAGATATTGAATACTTCTAAAGCCTAAGCATTTGGGGGTATTCACTCCATTTTTTAAAATTTATTTTTCTTTGTTACAATTTATTCACTTTGTATCCCAGCTGTAGCTCCCTCCCTTGTGCTTTCCCAATCTTACCCTCCCTCCCTCTTTTCCTCCCAAGCCCCTCCTTCTGTCTGACTCTAGTCTATCAGGTCTCATCAGAAGTGGCTGCATTGTCTTCCTTTATGGTCTGGTAAGGCTGCTCTCTCATCAGGGGGAGGTGATCATAGAGCCAGCCACTGAGTTCATGTCAGAGACAGCCCCTCTTCCCTTCACTAGAAAACCCATTTGGACACTGAGATGCCATGGGCTACATCTGTGTTCTAGATTATCTCCATGAATGGTCCTTGGTTGGAGTATCAGTCTCAGAGAAGACCACTGTGCCCAGGTTTTTTGGTTCTGTTGCTCTCCTTGTGGAGCTCCTGTCCCCTCCAGGTCCTTGATCTCCCCCTTCTTTCATAAGATTTCCCACACTCTGTGCAAAGTTTGGCAATGAGTCTCAGCATCTGCTTCGATACCCTGCTGGATAGAGATTTTCAGAGGCCCTCTGTGGTAGGCTTCTGTCCTGTTCCCTGTTTTTCTCCCTCTCCGATGCCTATCCCATTTGCCTTTCTGAAAGTGAATTGATCATGTTACCCAGAATCCTCCTTCTTGCTTGGCCTCTTTAGGTGTACAGATTTTAGTGTGATTATCCTATATTATATGTCTAATATCCACTTACAAGTGAGTATATACCATGTGTGTCTTTCTGCTTCTGGGATACTTAGGATGATCTTTTCTAGTTCCCACCATTTGCCTGCAACTTTCATGATTTCCTTGTTTTTAATTGCTGAGTAGTATTCCATTGTGTAATGTACCACAATTTCTGTATCCATTCCTCTGTTGAGAAACATCTGGGTTATGTCCAAATTCTGGCTATTACAAATAAACCTGCTATGAACATAGTTGAGCAAATGTTCTAGCAGCTTTATTCGTTAATCTGTTCTATAAAACACTTGGTAACAGATCAGTTTTATAGATTAAAAAATGAGACATAAGGAATTTATGTCAAAGTGACACAATTAGAGTAAAACAGCCATTCAAACCCAAGCAGTTCAACTGTAGTGTTTTTAGTATGTACTTTGTGCTGTCAACCATTGTTTTTATTTAGTAAACTTTGTTACAAAAAAGTCATGAACTGGAATTAACCATACCCAAAGCCTATATATCTCAGTTCTGGCATTCAAAAGCTGTGCTGCTTCATGGTCAGTATCAAATGTATTTTTGTGCATTTATCCACTGTTTATTCAGTTTATTTGTGTATTTATTGACTGGCAGTTTAATTTCCTTGGTGTTTACTTTCTTCAATTCTTTGTAAATTCTGGATATTAGTCCCTTGTCTGAAGCGTAGCTGGCAGAGATGTTCTCCTATGCTGTGGGTTGTTGGTGTGCTCTGCTGACTGCTTCCTTTGCTGACCAGAAACTTGATTTTCATGTCATATCATCTGTTGATGCTTGGGGCTAGTTCCTGTGTTCTATTAAAAAGGTTCTGTTGGAGAACACCAACAGCCCAGGCTCTAAGATCAACAATCAATAAATGGGACCTCATGAAACTGAAAAGCAAAAGACACTGTCATCAGAACAAAACAACAGCCTACAGACTGGGAAAGGATCTTCACCAACCCTATATCTGACAGAGGGAGGGCTGATATCCAGAATATATAAAGAACTAAATAAGTTAAAAAGCAGCAAATCAAGTAATCCAATTAAAAAGTGGGGTACAGAGCTAAACAGAATTCTCTGTAGAGGAATATAGAATGCCAGAGAAAAACTTAAAGAGATGCTCAACGTCCTTAGCCATCAGAGAGATGCAAATCAAAATGACCCTGAGATTTCAACCTTACACCCATCAAAATGGCTAAAATAAAAAACTCAAATGACAACACATCCTAGAGAGGTTGTGGAGACAGGGAAACCCTCCTCCATTGCTGGTGGGAATGTAAACTTGTACAGCCACTTTGGAAATCAATCTGGCATTTTCTCAGACAATTAGGAATAGTGCTTCCTCAAGATCCAGCTATACCACTCCTAGGCATAAATCCAAAATATGCTCAAGTACACAACAAGGACATTTGTTTATTCATGTTCGTAGCAGCTTTACTCATAGTAGTCAGAACCTGGAAAATACCCAGATGTTTCTCAACAGAGGAATGGATATAGAAATTGTAGTGCATTTACACAGTAGAATACTACTCAACAATTAAAAACAAGGAAATCATGAAATTTGCAGGTAAATGGTGGGATCTAGAAAAGATCATCCTGAGTGAGGTACCCCAGAAGCAGAAAGACACACACGGTATATACTCACTTATAAGTGGATACTAGACCTATAAGATAGGATAAACATACTAAAATCTGTATACCTAAAGAAGCTAAACAAGAAGGAGGACCCTGGGTAAGATGATCAATCACTTAGGAAGACAAATGGGATGGACATTGGAAGAAGGAGAAAACAAGAAACAGGACAAGAGCCTCCCATAGAGGGCCTCTGAAAGACTCTACCTAGCAGTGTATCAAAGCAGATACTGAGACTCAACCAAACTTTGGGTAGTATGCAGGGAATCATATGAAAGAAAGGGGAGTTAGTAAGACCTAGAAAGGACAGGTGCTCCACAAGGAGAGCAACAGAATAAAAAAAACCTGGGTACAGGGGTCTTTTCTGAGACTGATACTCCAACTAAGGTCCATTCATGCATCTAACCTAGAATCCCTGCTCAGATATAGCCCATGGTAGCTCACTCTCCAAGTGTCTCCTAGTAAGGGGAACAGGGACTGTCTCTGACATGAACTCAGTGGCTGGCTCTTTGACCACCTTCCCCTGAGGGAGAGCAGCCTTGCCAGGCCACAGAGGAGGACATTGCAGCCAGTCCTCATGAGACCTGATAAGCTAGGGTCAGATGGAAGGGGAGGAGGACCTCCCCTATCAGTGGACTGGGAGAGGGGCATGGGAGGGTGGGTGGGAATTGGGAGGGAATGAGGAAGTGAGCTACAGCTAGGATACAAAGCAAATAAAATGTAATTAATATAAAAAAGTAATAATAATAATAATAATAAAGGTTCTGTTGGGTGCTGGAGAGATGGCTCAGTCGTTAAGAGTACTGTTTGCTCTTTCAGAGGACCCAAGTTCAACTCCCAGCACCCACATTGCAGCTCACAACTGTCTGTAACTCCAGCTCCAAGGGACTCAACACCCTCTCATAGACATATATGCAGGCAAAGCACCAATGCACATTAAAATTTAATAAGATAAAGGTTGTAGCTACCCCTGTATCTTGAAGGGATAGGTGTGTTTTCTTCTAGAAGTTGTAGTATTTCAGCTTTTAAAGTCTTTGATCCATTTTGAAACCTGTTTTCGTATAAGGTGAAAAATAAGAATCTATTTTCATTCTGTAGGTAGAAACCCAGCTTTGCCTGCACCATTTGTGAAACAGGCTATCTTTTTTCCAGTAAACATTTTTGCCTCCTTTTTCAAAAATTGAGTGAGGATGGCCATTTTGTTTCTAGGTTCTCTATTTTATTCCATTGGTCTATCTGTCTGTTCTTATGCCAGGACCAGTCTCTCTCCATCACCTTGGTTTTATAGTATAATTTGAGATTGGACATTGTGATATCACCACAGTGTTCTTACTCCATAGGATTGCTTTGTCTATTTATGGTCTTTCCTAATTACAAATGAATTCTTGTATTACCTTTTCTAAACCTGTGAGATATGACAGTGGAACTTAGGTAGATATTGCATTAAATTTGAAATGAATTTTAATAGTATAGTCATTTTCACAATATTAATTCTGCCAGTCCAGGAGCGTGGAATGTCTTTCTATCGTCTAGTATCTTCTATGATTCCTTTTTAATAATATTTTGAAGTTTTTGTTATAAAGGCCCTTCACTTTGTTAGGTATATTCCTAAACACATAATATTGTGGAGTTATTTTGAGTGAAATATTTTTTCCTGATTTCTTTCTCTGAGAGTACACTGTTAGTATATAAATGAAGGCTACATTTATTTGTTTGTTTATTGAGACAGAGTCTCACACTAGTCCATGCTGACTTTGAATTCACTATGTAGCCTAGACTGGCCTCAAACTTAGAGCACTCCTCCTGCCTCAGTCATCTGGGTGGTGGGGTTATGGGCTTGTTGCTGCATCCTGAGGCTGCAGACTCAGGGACATGGACCTGGCTGGGTCAGCAAGAGAATGAAGACAAGTCAAACACAAGATGACATACAGAAAAGCTGGGGTTCAGGGAATGTTAGTGAAGAGACCTCTATACCCGGGAAGCCCCCTTTTTATTACATACAGTTGAACAGAGAGGCTGGGGTTATTGAATAGAGCTTAATAAAGAGGTCGGGTTAGTACCAACAGAGAAACAAGGAGACAGGCTTAGTTAACCTTAATTGATTCAGTCTCTGTAGGGGGGAAGCCCGGGAAGAGAGCGTTACGGTGGACATTTTCTACACGCACTATCTATGTTTGCACTTGGATGAGGAAGTCAGCCTAGCGTTTCCTGAGCCTACACAGGAGGAAGCTTTGCCATCTTTCCATGGAGCCGAGGCTTTGAGGGCCTTGAAATGATTGTGTCCATGTCAACAGCACATGTTCACTAAGGGCTTCCTTGGGCCACTCTGCCCAGCTCCGTCATCTTTACCTTGAAATGTAAAAACAAGCAGGACTTTTGAAATTAATCCTGACAGTATGGAGAATGTCCTAATATGTAGATTTTTTGTACTTATTTATTTATTTATTTTTATATTAATCACAGGTTATTTACTTTGTATTCCAGCCGTAACCCCCTCCCTCATTTCCTCCCAATCCCACCCTCCCTCATCTCCTTCCTACCCCTCTGTAAGTCCACTGAGGGGGGAGGTCCTCCTCTCCTTCCATCTGATCCCAGCTTCTCAGATCTCTTCAGGGCTGGCTACAAAGTCCTTTTCTGTGGCCTAGCAAGGCTGCTCCTCCCTTAATATGTATATACTAACATTTATTTTAAGAATTAAGGTAGCAGCCTGGCACAGTGGCACACACCTGTAATCCCAGCACTCAGGGAGGCAGAGGCAGGTGGACTCTGTGAGTTTGAAGGCAGCCTTATCTACAAGGTGAGGCCAGGACAGCCAAGGCTACCCAAAGAAAAACAAAACAACGAAAAACAACTAAGATAGCATATGTGAAGTGGGCATTACATGCAAGGTTGATGTGAGCACATGTGCAGACAGTGGTGATGAAGAGAGGTAATTGTGAGATGCTGCTTTTCTTTTGTGTGCAAGAACAGTCACAAAGATCCAGTCGCTTGACTCTTCTCTACCTTATATTTCATAGGACAAACCCAAAGCAATAGTGAGTCCATGCCACCTGCTGGAGTAATGGTAAACAGGCCACATCCTGTAACTGTGACTACTTCTGTTCCTCCAACATCTCAAAAAGTAGCATCTGGAGTCAAGAAACCTAATATAGCAGTAATAGAAATGAAATCAGAGAAGAAGGAGCCTCCCCAGCTCTCGGTCCAGGTATGCCAGGGTGCGTGAGCAGACCCGTTACAGCCTATGTAAGTGACGTAAACCATTGGAACCTAGAACTCATTACATAACTTTATGAGGCCTTTGCTTTCATTGAGGTTCCTTTGTGACTGTGGAACTGATCCTAATGAGATGCTTCTATCCCTGCTCTGCACCATTTAAGTTTGCTTCTAAGTCAGTAATCCATATTCAAGTGACAGGACACTGTTCTAAAGGAATGGTTGAACCAAGCACTGTAAGTAACTTTTAAAAAGGAAGTACAAGCACTCAGGAGGCAGCCATAGGAGGAGTTCCACAGGTACAAATCCAGCCTCATTTACCTAGCAAGTTTTTAGCTAGCTAGCCAGCTAGAGCTACACAGGGAGTCACTGCCTCGATAGTAAACAAGCAAGCAAACTAACAAAACCCAGACAAAACAACATGGTCTATAAAAGAAACAAGAGAGTTAATGAAGGCTGTGGCTAATATAATCAATACTTAAAACTTTATACAATCATAGGACATAACTGAATGTAGAAGGAACTCATTTTTATGTGCAAAAATATTCAAGTTAACTGTTCTTCCCAATTTAATGTGCAATCTTAGTGAACTGTTATTTTTTTTTAAAAAATAACATGAGATTTTTATTTTCTTAAACTTGAACTTTCGGATAATTATGATATCTGAAAGAATAAATGGTTTAGAAAGGACTTTTTTTTTCTTTTTCATGAGCCAGGCATGGTAGCTTATTTGAGCCAACTTTTGAGAGGTAGAGGCTGAAAGATCAGGACTTTAAGGACATCCTCAGCTACAGAAGCAAGTTCAAGGTCAGGCAGCATAGGTTGTGTGAGACCAGTGGAGGTTACTGGACTACTGTAGTGAGATTTCAGAATTCACTTTATTATTTAGGAAGCATATATAACATGATGGAGGGAAGGCTTGTTACAAGTGAAATAATGTGTGTTATATTTAGCTAATGACATAAAAGGTTAGTTTTAGACTCCAAGTTCTTACTGTGCAGCACATGAGCTTCACATTGGCCAGTTCAAATTATAAAATAATAAATTAAAAAAATTTGAAGATAATTTCATTCAATTTTTTATTAAAACTGAAGCAAATTCTGGATGTTGGGGAAGATGCTTTAGATACAATGGGAAAGAGAGGTTTAAATCTAAAGGTTATACATGTCAAAGAAATTTAACTAAAAATGAGAACAAGATACATAAAGAATTTGTTTTTAAATACAAAGACAAGCAGTAATATAAGTTAATATAAGTTATAAGATATAAGTAATATAAGTTAATATAAATAATATAAGTTATAAGAAAAAATAGATCCAAATCCAGGTGTTGTCAGAGCACGTGAATGAGATTCTATAGGAGAGCTAAGTACATTTAAGAACAAGGAAATTAGATAATAAGTTTTGCTTATAGCTAAGATAGTAAAAATTAAAATAATGATAATATACAATGATAATATACAAAACTGTTAATTCTAGCTGAGGATGAAACTTACAATTATGTTTTTGATGATGTAAACAGAAATTGGATAGGATTTTGCCAATAATTATTAAGAATATTGAATATTTATGCACGGTGGCCCAAGAAGTTCATCAAAATCTGTTACCATGATGTAACTCAAACTTTGGGAAGGAAACACTGCATGTACGAAGATGTTGGGATTTATATGTAATAATGGGGAAAACTGCCGATAAGGAATATGATTAAATAATTGTGGAATGTATAACCCTTGAAATGTTATGCAGTTATTTTAAAACAAAGTCTGCAGTAAAGCAGGATAAGACAGCTGGTGGCACAGGCCTTTAATCCCAGCACTCAGGAGGCAGAGGCAGCTGCCTCTCTGTGAGTTCAACACCATCCTGAACTATGGAATGAGTTTCAGGACAGCTAAGGCTACACAGAGAAATCCTGTCTCAAAAGATTAAAAAAAAAAAAAAGAAAAGAAAAAAGCAGAAGAAACAGGAATAAGATATAATATGCTTTCATACTTCAAAATGTCTGTTAGCCGCAATAAAAATTTAAAGTGCATGTTTTGTCTGTTTTTGACAATTACTTAAGTCATAGTGGTAAACAGAAAGCCAGATGTTGTGTTCTGTTGTAGATCCTACCTAGTGTGGATATTGACAGCATTTCACACAGCAGTATTGACGAAATGTCCCCTCCACCAAGCCCCAAGGAAGCCTCTCTTCCTCCATTGCACGCCTGGATCCAGGTAGGTTTCTGAGTTCTCGCATATCGTTAACTGTCACTCCATGCAGAGCTCTTAGCATATCACAGTTATTATGGTGGATGCGATGGTTCATACTTTTAAGCACCTGAGGCAAAGGCCACCAGATCTCTATGAGTTTGAGGCCACCCTGCTCTACGTAGTGCGTTCCAGCCAGAGCTACATAATTCACAATATGTAACAATAATTTAGGTTTATGACAAAATTGAAATGAGTGTCAAATTTGTCTGCAGAGTTCTAAAGAAGTTGGCTTGAGATCTTTATAGATATTCAGAACATAGTAATTCTTAGCATAACATAATAATTGTGAGACTCTCACAGGTAATTTCTGTATCTTTGATTTATATGAAAATACTTGACTTATATGAAAATTATAAATTGGAATATAGATTTCTATATATTTGCTTATTGTGTGTGTCTGTACATGTGTGTATGTGTATATGTGCGTGTCCACCTGCACGTGTATGCATGCAACAGTGTACATGTGGACGTCAGAGGACAGCTAACAGGAGTCTCTGTTTTCCTTACACCACATATGGGTTTCGGGGATCAAAGCTGGGCTTGACTGCAAGTGCCTTTTCCCATCCAGAATTTGAGTTTTAATAGTGACAAGAAGTGTTTATATTTTGAGATGTTAAATATCTTGTCACATTGTTGACCTATAAAAATAGACATTTTTTATTAATTTGCTTCTGAATAATGATATTATGACTTTTATTACAGCAGTATGGCACTGTAACTTGTGCCTGGTTTTGTCTAATATAGCAAATTGATTATTGAGTTTATGGTTTTTAAAAATATCAAAAATTGCTTGATGTGACGGCAGAAGAAGGCAGATCCTTGTGAATTTGAGGTCAGCTCCATAAGGGCTAAGACCCTGTCTCAAAAAAGAAAACAAACAAACCAGAAACAAAAGCCAAAAATCAGCTGGGCACATCTGTGCACACCTATAATTCCCAGCATGTAGGAAGCAGAGACAGGAAGATTTCTGTGAATTTGAGTCCAGCATGGTCTGCTGAGCCAGCTCAGGAGAGCCAGGCTGACACAGTGGCACCCTGTTTAAAGGGGTTGGGGACAGAACTCAAAAATATTTCATGATCATGAACACTGTAATATAAATGGAATTTATACCTAATCTAACTAATAAACTTTTTATAAGTAATTTTGTTTTTCTCTGAAGTATATTAGAACATGTATGATAACAAATAATACATTTTGGAGTATGTATAATTCTGTTCTCAGCAAGAAACTCGTCATTTTTCGTAAGCAGATTTTATATAGCAAGGCCTAGATAGTAAACTTGAAGATAACTTTATTTTTATTAAAACACTTTGAAGATTTACTTACTCATTACTTAAATCTATGTATGTGTGGCCCTGTGTGAGGTTTTAGATGCACCAAGTCTGTGCAAGTGTGAAGGCCTGAGGGCATTGGATTCTGCAGCCGGAGTCACAGGCAGTTGTGAGCTGCCGGTCTCTGCAGGGCACGGTCTCTGTAATCTAAGTGCATTGCTGTTTGTGTGTGTTCAGTGTATGCGGTGCATGTGCGTGGGGTGTAGCAGGGTGTGTGCAGAGGTCAGAGACAGCTTTGAGGAGTTGTCCTCTCCTGTTATGCGGGTCTCAGAAATCAAACTCAGGTTGTCTGGCTCGTTGACAAGTACCAGGTAAAGAGCTATTGAGTCGTGTTGCTGACCCCATTTTTTTTTTTACTTTTAAAATGATTTGAATCTGTTTCTGTCTTTGGTGAGTCTGTGAATGTATACACCTTCATAGCTACACGTGTAAGCATTTCCCTCAGATGTAAAATTGGCCTGTTTGGTAGTCCTTCGCATTTTGCCCTGGAGTCTGGGGATATGGCTCAGCGGGTAAGAATGCTTGTGGCTGTGCCTGAGGACCTGAGTTTAATCCTCTAGACCCACATGATGTAAGGAGAAGCCTGATTCCAGTAATTATCCTTTGACCCTTCACATGAAGGCTTTGATGTCATTGTGGGCACAAACAAAATAAAATAAAAAATGTAATTTTTAAAAATTTGTATTTATTGATATAGTTTAAATGTCAGGCTGGTATTTGTGTTTGTCTTTGGAGACAGGGTCTCACGCTGCAGCCCAGACTATCTTAGGACTCATTAAGTAGCCCCTACTAACTCTGAGCTCACGTAATCCTGCCATGGTCCCCGAATGCTGGAGTTAGGCAGTGCGGGCCACCTAACCCGGATGATTTAAAAAATATATATTTTTTTATTGAAAATAACTTTTTGGCCAGACAGTGGCAGCACACACCTTTAATCCCAGCACTTGGGAGGCAGAGGTAAGCAGATCTCTGTGAGTTCAAGTTTCAGGATATCCAAGGCTACATAGAGAAACCCTGTCTTGAAAGATCAATAAATAAATTAAATAAATAAATAGACAAATAAATGAATAAATAATTTGTTATAGTTTTTAAAATGATGAGATAATGGATTGGGGATTAACCTGGATTTCATTTACAAATTAAAAATCACTCTGAACAGAGTATCAAAATAATAGGGCAATATTAAGATTAAAATCTGAGAAATTATAAGTACTTTAAAATTGAAGGCAATAAAACTTTCTAAAATATTTTCTTAGGCTCCAGAATTTATGAAGATGGAAGAAGAAGATGTGAAGCTTTCAGGAACTAACTTTGAAGAAGTAATCGATATTGTTCAGGTAACAAAGCTTAGAGACACAGGAAATCATTTTCCTACAAATATTTTTCCAGGTGGTTGACTGTCTTTTGACTGTCACAGCTGCGCCTCAAGGCTGTGAGAAGTGAGTCTTCACTTTGATGTAAATAGACTTTAACTTTTATATATGCTCATTTAAATTTCTTTTAGAATTTGTGACTTTTTTTTTTCTGTAGTATGCTGTTGCCTTCATAAACTTAATGGTAGTCCATTGTTTCCCTCCTGGAACATACCTGCTCCCTTCATTCCTCCGCCTTCCCTCTCTCCAATCTATTAAATTTAACCCTTCATTTCGGGAGGCAATAGTTAGGTTTATATTGAGAGAAAACTTTAAAATATCCAAAAATTTAAGGAAGACCCTGTATGCATGTCATTATAAAAATGATGGAAATAATAAAATGGGAGAGAAAGATAGGAAAATGTAAAACACATGAAAAATGGAGACACATACACACAAGATTATTTTAATATTATGAATATGGCATTTAGCATTAGGGAGAATACTTTTCACATTTCTTTGACTTTCAGACTAAGACTGACTTTGTTAATGAGGGGCCAGCGAGACGACTCAGCGGTGAAGAACATCAGTGCTCGTGCAGAGGACACAGTTCAGTGCTCAGCACCGCGTGGTGACTCACAGTTGCCTCTAACTCCACTTGCAGAGGATCCAACTTCTTATGACCGCCGCTGGCACCTGAACATGTGGAACACACACTTAAACTCAGATACATACACGTACACATAAAATACATACATGTTTTTAAACAAAATCTTATTTTTTAGAATATGCAGAGGTATGCATTGTACCCAAGATATGTTTCCTCATGTGAATGTTAGCTAAGTATTTTGAAGCTAGGAACCTTGTTTGTCTTTATAGTCCTCACATGTTGTTGTTGTTGTTGTTACATAGAATTGTTTTTTTCAATATATAAATAGAAGAAAGAGTTATAGAACTAACAATGGATTTGGGGTTGAGTGGTAAGGGCTCCTCGTGCTCTAGCTCTCTCACTTACTACCTAAGGGCTTTATTCCTCCAGAGGATATTGATGAGCTGGGATATTTAAAGAGTCTAGACATTGTTGAGATGCTTGTATAATTATAAATAAAATTATATCTGTGATTTGGATTAAAATGATCTGTGACAGAGAAAGTGGATGGGATAGACAAGTTAGGTGGCAAAGTAGACCGTGAGTTGATAATTGTTGAGTTTGGGGACTAGACACATGTAATTCAGATCATTTATATATAACATGTTGTACTTAGGCATTATTTTATTTTTAAACATGTAACATTTATCATAAAGAAAAGTTTTGAAAAATCAAAGAAATAATTTTGGGATGTGACATCATGATGAAAATAATGTGTAAGATAAACTATATGTATGTAAATTGCAGGTTCTGAAAGAATGAAATAATTGGGATCATCAGGTTTTTGTGATAATCAAGTTCATAAATTCCTGTATATTTCATAGGGTTTAATGCTAGAATCCCCAACTTTTCTAGCTTTATGACTATAAAGAACGGATACTGATTTTTTATATGGTGTGTATGGTGATGTGCAGTGAGACTCAGGTAGGCAAGAATTCTACCACTAAACCGTACCTGGAACCTGAGCAGTTTACAGAAGACAAACTGTGTGGATGCATTTTCCCCATTGTCATGTGTGACTTTTGTTTGTGTTGGGATAAGGGTAGTGTGTATGCTATATTTAATGTCATACCACCCAAGCAGAAGGTTATTGACTGGTTTGTGAATGTTGGTTAATTTCTAAAGCCGAGTTCTTTGCCTATGCTTGGCACTTAGTACATGTTGAACAGGTACATGAAAATGATAGTTTGGTTTTTCTTTTGTTAGCAGGAGGAGGAAAAACGTGATGAAATTCCTGAATGTTCTGCACCAATGTTGGAATTTAATAGAAGTGTTAAAGTCGCTCCTACAAAATATAATGGTCCTTCATTTCCTCCAGTGGTTTCTGCTTTTCATCCCACTACTGATATCTTGGATAAAGTAATTGAGAGAAAAGAAACATTGGAAAATAATTTGATTCAGTGGTGAGTTTATAATTCTGCTGGTGTGAGTAGAATTAGAATAGCACATATAAATGGAAATGGCTTAGAAGAGTATTCAGTAAGAGTGAAAGATGGTACCCTGCTGTTTAGATAAAGCAAGAGACGCAGTGTAAACCTAGTGTATAAGACCTTAAAATAAATTTGCACTGAACAAATGTTTGAAATATATATCAGGTTATCAACTGTACTTATCTCTGACTATAGGATTATGAGTGAACCTTACCAATTTAAAGAAAAAAAAAAAAACCCTTATTTTCTAAATTTTCCACAATGAACCTCTCACATTTATAGAGCAGTAATTTTTACTATGCCTATTAGCTGCTCTAAAGAAGTGTACTGAAGAAAGTCGCCTGCTCTGTACTCTTTGCTTTTCCTTTGACCTTCCTAACAGTGACCTTGGAATACATGTTTCTTTGTTCTTCAAGAAAAGAGTGCTACCCTGTATTGCAGTCTGTTTGTTTATGTTTTTGTTAAGGGGAGACCAGGACTTTTTGTAGCATTTTTTAAACTAAAATCACTTCACTCTAATTCACAAACAGAAGCATCACATGGCTAGTTTAAAGATGCTGTTTAAACACTTGCCTGGTCCCAAAACTCTGCTCAGTGAACCTTGTGGAGCTTTGATCTGATATGACTTGATATATGCTCCCTGAGTGAGAGGTACATTTTTCAAGTACATGATATACTGAATAATTATCAGCCCAAATAATATGCTTAACTTTCTGTCAGGCTAATATAAAAAGCCGTACATCAATTTCATAGTTTGTCCCTCAGAAGGAGAGTTTCATGGGCTTGTCTTAGCAGAAGAGACAGGTACTTTTCCTTCCAGTTGTGATGTCTGGAAGGCTGTTTTTGCATGTGTGTGCTGTGAGCACAGCTTTTTCTTAAGAGTGTTAAGCTATAAAGCTGCTGCCATCCAAATGAGGATGGTGCAGGTGCAGCAAGGGACTCTGGGGCCCAGGGTTAGGAGTCTGCTGCAGTGCTTCCATGCTTCCTAGGGCTAGGGGCGGAGGCCATGGGTGTGGCCTAGGTCCCGGGGCTTGGGAAGGTAAAGCCGAAGACAAGGAGTGGATCCCTGTCACCACGCTGGGCTGCCTGGTTAAGGACATGAAGATAAAGTTCTTGGAGGAAATTTACTTGTTCTCCCTGCCCATTAGGGAACCCAGGATTATCGATTTTTTCCTGGGTGCATCCCTAAAGGATGAGGTTCTAAAAATGATGCCAGTGCAGAAGCATAAACAGGCTGGCCAGCGGACCAGGGTCAAGGCTTTTGTTGCTGTGGGGACTATAGTAGTCACGTTCGTCTTGGTAGTTAGTGTTCCTAGGAGGTAGCCACTGCCATCCGAGGAACCATCAACTTGGTCAAGCTTTCCATCGTCCCTGTGCAGAGAGGCTAAACTGGGGCAATAAGATTGGCAAGCCCCATGCCATTCTGTGCAAGGTGCCAGGCTGCTGTTGCTCTGTTTTGGTGATCTGATCCCTTCTCCCAGAGGCATTGGCATTGTGCCCAAGAAGCTACTGATGATGGCCGGTATTGATGACCGCTACACATCAGCCAGGGGCGGCAATGCCACCCTGGGCAACTTTGCCAAGGCCACCTTTGATACCATCTCCAAGACCTATAGCTACCTGACCCCCAACCTCTGGAAAGAGGTTGTGTTCACTAAGTCTCCTTATCAGGAATTAACTGATCTTGTGAAAACCCACACCAGAGTCTCTGTTCAGAGGTCCCAGGCTCCAGCTGTGGCTACCACATAAGGGTTTTTATACAAGAAAAATAAAGTGAATTAAATCTGGGAAAAAAAGTGATAAAGCTAACACTTTATACTTTTTACCAAATTTAGGTGTATTTAACTTTATACTTCTAGGGTAGAACAAGAAGTTATGTCAAGAATTATCTCTGGGCTCTATCCACTCCAGCAACAGGCCAGACTTGATGCCAGTGTTTCAGTTAGTGAGGCAAGCGAACCATCAGCTTCTGACATGGGTACGTGAGATGGAACCTGTTGTCATTGTTGTTCTTACAAGATAAAGTCTTTATTTGGTTACTGTGGATTTCTGTATCCCTGAGGTCAAATGAGTCCTCGGCTGTCTCACTTTCTGCTTCTCTGTGGGTGAGATTAGTATTCCATTCCCCAACTTATTAAATAAAGCAGCTTTTAGGTTGCTAAGCCATTCGCCAGAAATCTTTTATTCCTCCACAGTAATATGTATATGAAATAAATTTATATAAACATATTGTGTAAATAGATGTACATATGTTATTGTGGAGGAACTGGAAAATACTGTATATGTGGGTGCATTCATGCCTAGGTCAGAGACAACTTTTGGAATTCAGTTCTGTCTTCCACGATAGGTTCAAGGAGCTACTCAGGTCATCAG
Organism: Psammomys obesus; assembly: GCF_907164565.1. Lineage (NCBI taxonomy): Eukaryota > Metazoa > Chordata > Mammalia > Rodentia > Muridae > Psammomys > Psammomys obesus. The sequence goes on along the minus strand of NW_026596166.1, from coordinate 9,361,101 downwards.
CTTTGGGAGCAGTGTCTTTACCCACTAAACCATCTTTCTGGCACCTACTTATATTTTTTCTCATTGCTGCAACCAAGTCCCTAGCAAAGGGGAACTTATAGAGGAAAAGATTTATTTTGTTGGATGGTTTGAGATGGTAGAAGTTGGTTGTGGTGGGAAATGCATGGCAATGTGAGCGTGATGTGGCCGGTCATATGACATCCTCACTCCGAAGGCATAGGAGTATAGTATAGGTGGTCACATAGTGCCTCCTTAGGACACTAGGAGAGATGAAGGCTTCATGCCCAAATCCTTCCTCTTTTGAGTGCAGTCCAGAGTCCTAGTCCGTGGGATGGTGTTGCCTACATTGAGGGTGGGTCTTTACCTCCTGTTAAGTCTCTCTAGGGATGTCCTCAAAGACATGTCCAGCACTGTCTCCTAGGTGATTCCAAAACCCATCAGGTTGACAAGATTAATCATCAGACACATTTATAGATATTGATATATTATTGTTGTCTGACATCTTTCTTCTCACTAGACTTTAGATTATTCAGTATTTAACATGCTGCTTCTTCTGCCCAGCCCTTTGCTGCTAACTAATGAGGCTTTAACTAATCACTCAATGGCACCACCACACCTGGCTGAAAACTAATTTTTCTTTTGCAAGCTTGGAGACAGCTTTTTGGTGAGAGTTGGGAGCTTGTATCTACTTACTCCTCTCATTTGGGCTCCAGTCTGGCTTGAATCTGTGCAGCCTGTGTACATGCTGCTTCAGGCTCTGAGTTCATATGAGTCCTGTCGTGTTTGGACACTGTTTTCTTGTGTCCTCCATCCTCCCTGGCTCTTCAAATCTTCCCACCTCCTCTTCTGCATAGCTTCTTGAGAGGAGAGATTTGATGATGGCATCTCATTTAGGACAGAGTATTTCCAAGTCTTTCACTCTGTGCACGTTGTCCAGTGTGGGTCTCTGTGTTAGTGAATGTTGGCTTTAAAGCCTTTCATAGGCATGCTGAAATCCATAAAACCATAGAAGTCAGGGATGGAATAAGGGACTAGTGGGGACGGGAGGATCTCTCAAGAAAGGGGAACTAGAATATACAGTGTGGAGATTCAGGGGGTAGAATGAAGTAGGAGGATTAAATGGGAATGGGGAGGGAAAGGGGGTTATAGAAAGGGAAATGGGGAGGGACAACTAGCACTAAAGGCCATTTTAGGTGTCAGACGGAAACTCCTGCTGTAGGAGTGTCTTAAAATACATATTATACATGAGTGTGTATATATGTGTGTAGATTTATGTGTGTGTATGAGAGTCATCAGTCTTTTTAAAATTATAATTCAGTTACTTCAAATTCACCAGTTCTGATTATACAGTTTGACAAATTTTTTTGACAAGTTTTAAAATAGTTATGGCTTTAATCATGATGTCAGAAAATTTTTTTGTCAATACCAAAGTATCCTTACGCTGCTCCGTAAACAGTTCCTAGCCTCTGCCCATGTGCAGTAGTCTCAACAACTGTGTTTAGCTTTCTGTCATTGGACTTGAATCTTTTAAAAACATTCATACATGACTATGATATAACATACATTTTATGTTTGTTGTTGGCTGACTTATTTAACACATTAACTTTTTTTTTACATTGACTTTGTGTGTCTGGGTCTGTGCTCTGTCTGTGTACACGTGTGTGCTACAGTGTACTGTTGTGTCAGAGGACAGCTTGCAGGAGTTGGTTTTCTCCTTGTACCGTGGTTCAGGGGGTGGAACTTGAGTGGTCAGGCATAGCAGTAAGCATTTTTACCTGACAGCCATCTTGCCTATCCTAGTATAATATTTTGGCAATCACGTTTTGCAAATACTAGTATTATAGCTGGATATGCCGTAATTTGTTAATCCACTTACCAGCTGGTTGACATTTATAGTCTTTTAGTTTGGATCTGTCATAAATAAAACTGCTAAGAATATTTGCTGACAAATTTTTGTATAGAGACATCTTTTAATGTATCCTTGTCATGTGATGAATAAATGGTTATCAGAACTTGCTGAGCGTTTTCCAAATGGAGGTACCATGTTAAGTTACAAGCAGTCGTGTGTGATTGTTGCAGTTGCCCCCATGTTTATTGGCACATGATAGCACAATGGTTATTGTGGCCATTTGGCCTGGATGTGGAGATCTCTCACTGCTCTTTATTTGCCTTTCTCTGAATATGCTTGAGTAGTATAATATACTACTATATCAGCTAACGATAGCTAATGGTGATACGCAGATTTTCTTTAGTCTGTGTGTGTGTGTGTGTGTGTGTGTGTGTGTGTGTGTGTGTGTGTTGGTCTGCGTTAGTTGATGTGCACCGAATGTGCTCTTTTTAAAAAGCACCTCTTCTTTCCATCTCTCCAGTCTTGAGATGGCCTGTTCTTCCTTTACAGCCTGACCTTTACCTTCCCAGGTGCTGCTATAGAGGCATGAGAAGGCTTAGCCTGCAGTGCCCCTGCCTAATGTACCTGAAGGGGAGAGAGGAGGCTGCCTCCTGCTCACTGCCTCCTTGTGGTTTGTCAGGAGTGGAGATGGAAATCTAGTGTCAATTTCACTAACTTCTGCAGTGGTGGGGAAGAAGTCACATTAAATAAATTTTTACTTGTGTGTTTTTCTCCCTCTTGGTTTGTTGAAAAAGGATGTTCATTTAAGCTGCTATCTTTGTTGTCTTCATGGCTAGTAGCTTTGCTTCTATTCCATCGTTCACTCCTCCTTCCACACGCACATACATCTCTATCAGCTTCTCTAAAACTTCCAGAAGTAAGGTTTGACTGTAAGCATTTTCCCTGGTATTATTTGAAGTTCTTATTTTTAAGTTGTAGGAACAAGCAGCGGCGCACTCCAGCTTATGGCTGATGCCGGCGTTCCCGTGAACTCAGACATGATCAACCATTTTGTGACTGAAGCTCTGGCTGAGACCATTGCTGTCATGTTAGGGGACAGAGAGGCAAAGAAGCAAGAGCCTGCTGCCCCAGGTGTTCCTGGGGATCTTTCAGCAAGTGAAACGAACTTATTGGTAGGAATGACTTTTTCTTCTTTTGTGACTTAAGAATTATGGGGAACTTTTTAGACATTATTAAAGACTCTGTGTGTGTGTGTGTGTGTGTGTGTGTGTGTGTGCGCGCGCGCGCGCGCGCGCGCGTGCGCTTGTGTGTGCTTGTCATAGCTCTCATCCTATAGTCCACATCGGCCTGGAACTCTCTGTAGTTCAGGGGGCCCTCAGTATATATAAAAGATGCTAGTACTGTATCTGGGAGTTATCACACCTACATAAAAAGATAGATTTTTGAACTTAATGTTATAAAAACATAAATTGTGATAGAATTTTATTCATTTTTGCTGTAATTAACACTTTTCCTAGCATTTATTACTATTTTTTTTGAGATTGAGTTTCTTGTAGCTGAGGCTGGTCTTGAAGTCATGATGTAGCTGAAGCTGCCGTTGAACTGGATTCAGGTCGGAGCTATCACACCCAACTTAGCTATTTTTTGTTTTGTTTTGTTTTTAGAAAATTTTAAATCTACAGAAAAGTTACAAGTGTGATACAGTGATCATTTTTTTTCTGTATTGCATTTTACAATTGATGGCACTTGATTACATTTCTAAAAATCTATCTGTATGAAAAAGTTATTTTAAGTGTATAAGTATTTTATCTACATGTCTGTCTCTCCGCTACTTGCATGCAGTAGCCAGAAGAAGGCGTCTGATCTCCTAGAATAGACAATAGTGAGCCTACATGTGGGTGCTGGGACTTGAACCCAGGTTCTTTGGAAGAGCAGCCAGTGCTCCTAACTGCTGAGCAGCCATTTCTCCAACCCTATATAATATTCTTTAAAAAATGTTAGAAAGTTGAGGACATATGACTCTACCCCAAAAGCATTGGCAGCATTCCCTAAGAAGAAATTTGCACTGTTTTTTATTAATCATTTTCAGTAAACATATAAAAATAATGGGTTATGGAGCTGGAGAGATGGCTCGGTAGTTAAGTGCACTGGCTGCTCTTCCAGAGGTCCTGAGTTCAATTCCCAGCAACCACATGGTGGTTCAAAACTATGTATACAGTGATCTGATGCCCTCTTCTGTCATGCAGGTGTACATGCAGATAGAGCACTCATATGTAAAATAAATGATTCAATCTTAAAAAAATTATGGGTTATAACATTATATATATATATATGAAATGTATATATATGTTTATATATATATGTATATATAATGTATATATATGAAATATATATAAATGTATATATAAATATATATATTTGTATATATATAAATGTATATATATATAAATATATATAAATGTATATATAAATATATATATAAATGTATATATATATTTCATATATATATATGAAATGTTATAACCCATAATTTTTTTCATATATATATATATTAGTTTACTTTGTTAATATTCTCCACCTCCTATTCCCTCTTTTGTCCTCCCTTGCACTTCTTGCTGAGATCATTGGTCTTCCTCTTCCTAAATATCTGTTTTGTATCTTCATGTCATATACTTTTAAAATCTAGATTCCACTCATGTACTTTTAATCTCTAAAACATTTTTCTTTTCCTTTAGTCTTTAGGAGAAAAATATTTCAGAGACTTCATTATTGTTTGTCTGGTCACCCTTGCTATGTTAGTACAATTTCTAATCGATTGTAGGAACAGGGAATGATACGAATCCAAAATTGACTCTGCTACCATTTAAAACTCTGCAACTATTTCTGACCCTGTAAACCACAAAGAAACTGATCTTTTATAAAGCTATACATTTGATTTTTTTTTTTTTTTTTTTTAGACAGGGTTTCTCTTTGTAATAGAGCCCTGGCTGTCCTGGACTTGCTCTGGAGAACAGGCTGGCCTCAAACTTAGACCTGCCCTTTTCTGCCTTCTAAGTGCTGGAATTAAATGTGTGCGTCACCATCATGGGGATTTTTAATTTTAATTTTTTCTTCTTTAGAGATGAGGTTTTATTCTATGGTCCAGACTGGCCTCTGATTCCTGAATTTCATCTCTTCTTGTCTCAGCTTCCCAAGAAATTGTGATTACAAGTGCACGCCACCACATCCTGCTCTCTAATTTTTGTTTTTTAAGTTCTATTAGAAAATCTCCTTGAGCCAGGCATGGTGGTGCACACCTTTAACCCCAGCACCCAGGAAGCAGAGGCAATGGATCTCTGTGGGTTCAAGTCCAGTCTGGTCTACAAAGAGACTTGCAGGACAGTCAGGGCTATACAGAGAAACCCTGTATCTTGAAAACAAACAACAAAAATCTCATTGCTTACTAGGTTTTAATAAACCATTTTTCCACAAAGAAATTAAGGACTTGGTTCTTAGATTGTTTATATAACAGCATAAAGCGCTACAAGAGTTGGTTATAACATGAATCTTGAAAGTTCAAGATTTTATAGAAATAAGTCTAATTTTGATTTGTGTAATTTGGGAAGGATGGATACCCTCTTCATCATCATATAAGTTTCATGGACAATCAAATAGATGATATGTAACCTAAGGTCTAGAACTTCGTGAATCCTCAGTTCCTAACTATCTTTGACAAGTTTTAAAATAGTTATGTATTTAATCATGATGTCAGAAAACATTTTTTGTCAATACCAAAGCGTCCTTCATGCTGCTTGCTGTGGTCGCCTTCAGGTCCTTTCATGAGCACTAGGTGGGGCATTTAATTTACAAAAGAAGTGTAAATGGATTTTTATGTTGTACATATATGTAATCAAGAAGTGGGAAAGAGAGTATTTATTTAAATAAAATAATTTGCTGTTGAGCAGTGTTATGGATTTTTAATAACTTCTCCATCATTTTGGACAATATTAGGCACATTCAGGGTAGTATGACTGTGGCCTCTTCCCATCAGTTTAAGTTGGGTAGTACTTTGCAACACGGTAAGGGATGTATAATGTTAGAGTGGATAATAATGTTTTAAAATGAACAAAGGAAATGACCAGGTAGTTCTCTCACAGGAAAGAAATACAAATTGTCTATATAACCTATAAAAGATGGTTAAGGAGCAATAGGAATTCTCATTGCAGCTGCTGGTCATGTAAAGTCACATGGTGTTATAGGGAAATTTCACAGGATCTGGTCAGAATTAAACACAGTTCTTTCAGTAGTTAGGACTGAAAACTCATTCCACAGATAAATCTATGTACCTGTAATTTACTTAGACCAGGATTAATTGATAACTCTGAGGAAAGAAACTAGATAGCAAGAAAACAGGACACCATTTTCACTGTTATTCTTTATGTCTTTGAATTTTGGAACCTTTTGAATATTAACCTACTTGACTAATTGATATTAAATGTTTCCCTTTTTTCTTCTTTTGCATCGGACTCTTGTTTTCACTCTCCTACCCTCTTCCTTTTTCTTGCCCCCACTATTTTTGACATGGTGTTCCCTCATTCGCAGCGGCTAATGTTTTGGTACCTTGTCAGTCAGAGTCTCTCTTTGGCCACCTATCGAGTTTGTCATTGGGTGTGCCACCTTCCTCTTCATGTTAGAAGATGGTCACAGGTTTCTCTCAGAGGCAGAGTTATTTCAGCTGCCCAAGTGTTTCCTTAGGCCAGTCTTACATTGGCAACTAAATATTTAGGAGCCAGAGCACTTAGGTGCCTATTTTATTGTTGCTTTGACCATCCCTTTAAATTCTGTATCGTCTAGGATTGAGTTCACATTACTTTTTTGTATTGTTTTTGTTTGGGTTATTATGAACACAGTGTTTTATTTTGCCAATTTATCTTAGGCAAGAGTTTATACCCCAGTAGCTACACCGCAGCCTACTCCTCCTTCTTCACCATCACCCGCTAAGGAGCACATGTTGGTGAAAACTCCAGATTCCTCTCCCTGCGATTCGGATCAGGATATGGCTTCTCCTATTAAAGAAATACGTACTGAAAAAGGTAGACACCTTGTTTCTTTAAAAACATTTCTCTCTCTCTCTCTCTCTCTCTCTCTGTGTGTGTGTGTGTGTGTGTGTGTGTGTGTGATGTGGAGGCCAGGGTAAATACTTGGTGAAGTTGGTTTTCTCCTTTCATCTAATGTGGGTGCCATACCATGATTGAACTGCAGATGTCAGGCAAGTGCTTTGTTTGCTGAGGTATCTTGCCTACACCTAAAAATGTTGTTTCCATAACTTAGTGTTACTTTGAGCAACTATAGTTTTTGCTTAGTAGGCTTTAGTAAATGCTTTTTCTTTCAAGGAAACTAAGGAATTGCTTGCAGCTTGACTGCTTATGTAGCTGCAACAGAATACCACACACTAGATAATTTATAACTTACAGGAAAGTCTGTGAAGTCAGATCAAGGGGCTGCTTCTGTTGGAGCCATCTTGCTGAATCATGAGTGACAAAAGGCATTCTGTCGCAGCCAGAGAGCAGAAGCTTGCAAGCAGGGTCTGACGTCTCCTGGTGCTCTCCCCTGTGGAGAGAGCATGCACCGTGTGTAGCCCCTCCTCCACAGCGCAGCACATGCCTTGAAGATTAAGTTTCTAACATAACTTTCAGGGGAGGCAGTCACATGAAAGTGTCATTTCTGAAAATACGTAATCTAATAACTGCTAAAACTGCTTTAAATTATGGTAGTTTTTAAAATACCTTCTCAAGGTTTTAATTTTTATACCTTAATAAATTTAGAAATTGCTTATTAAAAACCATCATTGTTGCCATTATGATTGTCATTATTTAAATGCCGAAGGATATCTAAAATAATAGATCATCTTAGAAAGTTATTTAAAGTAGTAAATTATTTTTACTAATTTAAGTTTTGAATATTAATACTTACATTAATAAGTCCTAAGTATTTTTGTTTTTAATCTTCAGGAAGTGATATGGCTGCCATCACGCTTGTTAGTACCCCAACAGTTACCCCTGTTACTACACCTCCTCCAGCAGCAGCTCTTACCCCAACTTTGTCAGAAATTTCCATGGACAAGTTGAAGTTATCAAGCCCTGAACTCCCCAAGCCATGGGGCAGTGGAGACCTGCCGCTGGATGAAGAAAATCCTAACTCTGTTCAAGAGCTTCTTCACCCACGAGCTATGTAAGCGAGAACACACACTTGCTATTCTGCAGCTCTGCCAAACTCACACTCTTTCTGCATGTAAAATGGCAGGAACGTGCTGGGGGTGTGGCTTGTTAGGGAGCCCAGGCCGGTCTGGAATTTTATTTGTAGCTGAGGTTGTTCTTATATTGGTAATCTCCCTGCCTTGGCCTCCTTAGTGCTGGGATTACAGGCATGTTTCCACCATTCCTGGCTTTAGTCTATTTAGGAAAAGAAAAAGAAAACTTTTATAAATTTTAAATATTTTAAAATTAAACATACTCTCTTGTCTTTGCAAAAGGTTTTACGTTAAAAGAATAAATTGATTATTAATGAAATATAAAATTATTTCTCTGGTGTAGTTGATCATTTACTGTGCTCAGTTAATGTTTATATTATTAAATATCCCATATTGATTTCTTTTGTGGCAATAGCAGCTTTCAAGATGGCCAGAATGTTGTTGATTAGTTATAATAGTGTAGATCGTAGAAGTACTTTGCTGAAAGAGACTGTTAAGTCTGTTTTTGGCATATGAATGGATGTAGGCCTTCAGTGACCTAGTAATTGAAAATGTGCCTTTCTCTTGTAGTGTAATGTCTGTGGCTAAGGACGAAGAACCTGAGAGTGTCTACTTCTCTGCTCAGCCTGCACCTCCAGAGCCTGCTCCCCTAACAGCACTTCCCGAGGGCCCCAAGGTCCCTTCTCGGCAGATAGCCAGTTCCAGTTCATCCACACTGGAGAACACGAGCGTCACTGTCACGGAAACAGAAACGTTAGATAGGCATATCTCTGAAGGGGAGGTCTTACTTAGCTGTGGTCAAAACTTGGCCACCAAGAGTAAGTTCACAAATAGTAATTGAGTTTGTTGGTTACGTTATAGTAGTTTCCTTTGTGATACTTATCTTTTAAAAGTGTTTTTGTTGAACTGTCCAGATTTCCTTTAGTAGAAGGAATAGATGTTCTGTGCAGAGTGGTTAACTTTTCTGGGCTATAATTTTGAAGAATAAAATCTCCCTCAGAATTCTCTTCTTTAGAATTAATTTTTGTTTTTTCGAGACAGGGATTCTCTGTAGCCCTAGCTGTCCTGGATTCACCTTGAACTCATTCTGCCTTTGTAATGCTGGGGTTAAAGGCGTGCACCACCATGCCTGGCCAAAATTAATTTGATAATAGCTTGAAATATATTCTGTCAGTGTATTTTGTCTTTGCATGCATAGACACCTAAATACATACTTATGTGTGTACACATACCTTTCTATAGGATCATGCTGTGTATGTTATTGTAAAACCTGAACTTTTTACAAAATAATGTATGGTAAACATACTTCAATGTCAGTACATGTGGGTCATGCCTTTTCCATTGGCGTATGAGCTAGTCAAGTAATGCCTAAGTGAAGGTATTTACTTAGACTGTTTTCCATGTTCCAGACTATATACCAGTCTGTAGTGACCATCCTTGCACCTATCTTTGTGCACTTCCCTGATAGCTCCTTTAATCTGTGTCTACAAGTGGAATTGCTGAGACAGATTGGTACCTTTAAATGAGCAATATGCTCTCAGTGTGCTTCCCGGAAAGAGTAACCAGCTTTCAATTTAAATCGGTTCTTCAATACGTTTAACAACTTGCAGCAGTACCCATTTCTCAGTTTATTAGCTAGTGTGCTACTTGTAGTGACTTAAAATTCTGACAACCTAGGGCTGGAAAGTTAGCTCATTTCCTAAGAGCACTGGCTACTCTTTTAGAGGACCCAAGTTCAGTTCCCAGCACCAACATGGCCGATAACAGCTGCATGTAAATATAGTTTTAGGGGATCAGACACTCTCGTCAGGCCTCCATGGCACTAAGCATGCATATGGTGAACAGGCTTTCATGTAGGGAAAATACCCATACACATAAAATAATAACAAAAACTTCAGGTTAAAAACCAATTCTGAGATGGGCATGGTGGTACATGCCTTTAATTCTGGGAGGCAGAGGCAGGCAGATCCTCTGAGTTTAAGGCCAGCCTGGTCTATGAGTGAGTTTCCAGAATAGCCAGAGAAACCTTGACTTGAAAAAAACAAACAAATAAAAATTATTTTCTACTTTTTTTTGTTTGTTTGCTTTTCGAGACAGGGTTTCTCTCTGTAGCCTTGGCTGTCCTGGACTTGATCTGTAGAACAGGCTGGCCTCGAACTCAGAGATCCTCCTGCCTTCTCGAGCTCTGAGCTCCAGGATCAAAGGCCTGCACCACTGCGCCCAGCTCTCAAAGAAGAAAAAAATTAAACAACAAAAACATTTCTGACAACTTAATAGGCAAAATAAAAAGCTCATGTTTGTTATGCTTGAGTAATTTACCTAATAATGATGTAAATATACACTTTACTAGTTTTTCTACTGAACTTTAAGTTTATATTTAATTACATTATATTTAATGTTCTGTGCTTTCTGGCCAGATTTCTCAGTAAATGTCTTCTGTTATCTAAACCACTGTCTACTTTCCTGTCTAGTTTTTGGAACTGGGGACATGTGTCTGATGACTCTGAATGACAGCTTATCCAGCACACTACAGGATGCCCTTGAAATGGTAAGGAAAGCCTGACTCAGTGTTGCAGTCTCACTGCAAGGAGATCTTGATGTCTTGTTGCAAATGGGCAGGCTTCCCTCGGTTGTTTGAGGTGTAGACACACAGTTTTGTGAAATGTTGCCTGTGAGTCCCTGTCTGTGGTCACAGACCATTCAGAGGCTCAGTTAAGGGGTGAGAGCTTCGTTACACCACCTTGCTTCAGCAGGGAAAGGAGGAAAGATGGCAGGAAGGGAGGGGATAGAGAAACCAGCAGTGAGGAAATTCATGGTTGCTTACACACTTCGTTCTATAATCCTCTGTAATGGGAGAGTGAACAGAAAATTGTTACTAATAGTCAAAAGATACATATTAATGTGATTAAGTAATGAAACCTAGAATTGATTCAGCAATGTTTGAGTGGACTTTTATTTACTCTAAGTCCTCTATAATAAATTTGTCACTTTCTTCTAGTCATAGTTATTCTTTACATATATGGATTTAAATATATATATATATATTTAATGGGTTGAAAATTAAAATCAAGGGGCTAGAGAGATGGTACAACAGTAAAGAGGGATCCCACTGTTGCAGAGGACCCAAGTTTGATTTTTACAGCCACCTGTAATCCCAGCTTTAGGGGTCTGATCTCTCTTCTGCACTCCATGGGCACCTATACTTAAGTGCACGTACTCACACACAGACACATAACTAAAAGTAATAAAAATAAATCTTTTAAAACTAAAGTGAAAATAGATTCATGGAAATTAATCACTCCTGGTTATTATCTAGTGCCATAGAAGGGAAAAATTGACATCTATAATGTCCTGCTATATATTTTACTTATATGAATACAGCTATCATATGATTAATTTTATATTTTCAAGTGACTTAAAGAAAGGTAATTGTACTCAGCTGCCACTCACACTGTATTCGTTGAGAAGCACTGTTATTATTGCTGTTTCTTTCAAAGCAGTATTTCACAAAGGAATATAAAAGTGCTTCATTAAGAAGTCTTGAAAAAATGGGGGGGGAAAGTCTTTTCAGAAGATTTTGTTTAAACTTTTTTTTTTTAAGAATGACTTGTTAAGTAACCGGTTGAGTCTTGTGGAGAGAGTTGCAGTCACTGTTATGAAATAACATGGGAGAAAACATAATTGTAGTACTCTCACTTTCAGGGAATTATGTATGTATTTGGCATGTTTAATATACCACTATGAGATTGTTACTTATTCTTAGAAATTTACCTGGTATTAAAGTAAATTGCAACTGAACTGTGACAAAATTATAACCTTTCTTTTTCTACATTTGAAACTATTTCTAATTGCAATAATGTTACTGAAAGCAAATTTGTAGTAAACACAAATGAAAAATACAAGCTAGGAAAACCCAGAGTTAACTGAAGCCTTGTAGCGTTAGACATTACATCCCTGTAATGTATCCAGAGTAAATAACCTTTATTTCGTTAAAACAGAATAACCAAAAATAATATCAATTTATTATATTTTATCTAACAGAAAGGATTGTTTTAATGAACTTTAAATCATATCCATCCTTGTATTTACAAGGAAATCTATTCTGTTCAGTGTCGAGGCTTCCAGCAGCTCTTGTTTTTCAGACAGGTGTTTTGAGGTACAGTGACACCTAAATAAAGGTTACAAAACGAGGGCTTTACGGAGCCCTGCCTAGTTTAGACAGACAGATGCCAGCACTGAGGAGGGGGACACTGAGGGTCTGTAGATGCTCTCGTGTGTCTCTGCAGCTTTGTGTTGTCTGTGGTGCCCGTGGCAGCAGCACCCCAGTGCCCAGCCGTTTTGCCACGCCCTGTCTCGATTTGCCCTACATAAATGTGAAGCAGGAGGCCAGGAAAGCCTTACACTCAAGTTCTGCCTGAACTTCACAGAAACACTTAGGAGTCACTGTAGCTTAGCTGTTTGAGACAGAAGCCCCCACTTTAATTTAAATGTAGTTATAAGTCTACACTTAAATTACTTTATAATGTTGTATACCTTGGAGGAAGATGTGAAATGTTTTTATTATGGTCAGATGGAAATGAACTACATGAAAATAGAGTTCATCTTTTGAAACATACTAACGTTTTATTAAGCATAATTGAGAAAAGTGGAATTATGTGATAACCTTTTTTATGTTGTCTCTGTGTCTGCTTTAGGAAGATGACCCTCCCAGTGAGGGGCAGGTGATTAGGAGGTCCCATAAAAAGCTTCATGCAAGTACAATTCTTTCTCTTCTTACTCAGCAAGAACAGGAATTACTAGTTTCACAGCAAGCAGAGGTACTTTTCAACCATAAAGATTTTGGAGGGCGCGGGGGCTGGATATAAATAGGAAAAGAATATTCAATTTTTAATTTATGTAAGACGGTGTTTAAGTGTTATAGACTTAAACTTAACTTAGGCTGAACTGAGCTTTGTAACTGAGAAAAATTTAAACAATCTGTTCCAATCTTTTATGGTGCGATTTAAAGAAAAAAACAAAAAATGAATCTTTAAAGATACATTTAGTGTGTGTTTAAAAATCTATTCCACACCCATATGTGCCTGCCTACACATGGACAAATGCACAAAATGCACATACACAGCACCACCCCACACCCACATACATGTGAACACACACATTAATTACTGTATGCCTTATTAAACCTCTTTTGAAAAAGAGCCTTCATGTAGGTATGTATGTATTGTGTGTGTGCACATGAAAATGCTGAGGTCACAAGGTGACTTGGCAGTAGTAGGTTCTTTCCTACCATGTGGGCTCCAGGGATTGGATTCAAGTTATCAGACTTGGCAGCAAGCATCCTTATGTGCCATATTGCCGGTCCCTAAACTAACTTAGAGTTGTTGGTAGTTCATGTACCTTAGATGTGACATTACGAGCACTTGTTTGTTGTGTATCGTGATATTTACAGAGTGTTTCTTGCTTTGATTGATGTAATGGCCTTAACAGTTTTTCTCATTTTTGAAGGACTTGGATAACAGTGTGGGTGAGCTTAGTGAAGGACAAAGGTTAGTGCTGACAGCAGCAGAGGACATCTTGGGACCCGCTACTGCTGCAGAGCCTTCTGACCGGCATGCAGATCCTGGGCTGGCGTTGCAGCAGACTGACATGGCCTTAGGTACACACGACAGTGTTGTTCTTGGTGTCTCTATGAAATATCACTTCAAATCCTGTTGCAGGCTCTTGTATACTTTCCATGCTGATGGCTGGGGTGTATTTTACATTATAGTCTATGGTTGTGCACTTTATTTAAATTGAGAAGTAAATCTCTGTTAGATGGAGCATTGAGTTCTTTATTAAAGATAACTTTTCTGCGATACACAACACTTTTTCAGAATATAATTAATGTGTCTTTGTTATGTGCACCATTGGAATATGAGATAGTTTTTGTAATATATACATAAATGCTTAAAATTTTTAGTACAGATATATTATTTTAATAATACTAGAAAGGCATAAATATATAATATTTTAATACTAGAAAGGCTTAAATACTCTCTCAGAACCAACAGTCCTGTTTAGGACGATGTTCAATGAGATCAAACCACTGTAGAAATTTATAGTGTGTAATTTTTTTTTCAGATGCCACGTTCAGTGCATTTGGGCTATCTTAGAGAGTAACTGAAATTTTTGTTTTAGCACTTTGGAAATTAATAGCATACAGTTAATTCTCACTCTCTGTGGTAGCTGAAGCCTATAAGTTAAGCATGCATATATTAGCAAACACCGAACCATTGCTCCTAAGAGAAATACAGAATTGGTTTCTAGCAAGCATCTTGTAACATTGTCAGTTGTTTAGTATATAACCTGACTTTATGCATATTTCTGTTTAACGACACCATGTTTATGTTATTCATTCACCAACACTGAAGTCACAGCCAATAGTGCTATAACTCTTGCCCAACAGAAGTGCATCTAACACACAGTTTCTTCATAGGCATGTCAGAGCCTTCTTATGCTCAGGAACATTGGACAGTAATTATCTTTTTAATTAGCTTGGGCACTATTCTAGGCAGCCAAGTGTATGTGTGTCTCTTTCTATATCTGCCTCCCCACATGAGTGGGAGGGAGGAAAGGAGAGAGAAGCAACAAGTGATATCACTAGCCAAAAAAAAAAAAAAAGATGCAGAAACATGAGCATAAAAATGATATATATTATGGCCATATTTATTTAAGAATGTATTCCAATATCAAAAGACAAATTTTAATAATACAAAAATTTGACTCCTACTAACTCAAATAAATGAAACTTATTTAGTAGTGCAGGCTTGCTGTACGTGCAATTAGAGCATTTGTAGAGAACTTACTGCTGGCTTCATGCTGAATAAGAGCCTTACATTGGTCAGAATAAACATTGTAAGAATAAACCCAGGACTGAAATTTCCAGCAGAATACACATGAAATTGCTGTTACTTAGAATTTTGTGATATGGTGAGAGCATTCTGCTTGTTACATACTTTCAGATTAGTTTTGTATAGGACAGTAAAATGGGACTGTGCAGAGGGCAGGAGTAGAGCAAACACTAGAGGGCTCTCGTAGATCACCTCTGAGACACACTAGCACTTAAACTGTTACAGAAGTAAGTCTTTGAGTTTGCAGCCTGTCCAGCACTTCTTCATGTCTCTGGTGTACCCAGAAGATCACATGTGGTGTAGTAAATTATCTTTGTATTTAATAAAAGCATATTTTTTAGAAAAATCCTAGTCATTTGACAACTATTATCTCTTTTTGAGACAAAGGTAATTATCTTAAAAGGATAATCATAGTTGAGAGTAAGATGGATTGTGTATACTTGAATACTTTTTGGTATGATGAAAATGTTTCATTTTTTTCTGTGCGTCTGTGTGTACAAATACCAAGTGAAACCCACTACTATTTTGTATACTAAATTTAAAAATTAATCTAAAAAATGGGGGGGAGGTAATTAAGAGATACCAAGTTACCTGAACAAAGACACATAGAGTTAGAATTAAAATCTTTTTCTGAAATTCTAACAAGGAAAATTCTCAAGCACTCTGATACATTGCCTCTTTCAAATACACTAGCACACACATGTAAGTGTGTGTACACACATCAGAGGCTAAAGAAACTGCTTTGCGGTCAAGCACACGCGCTGCTCTTCCAGCGGACCCAGGGTTACTTCCCGCACCCTCATCGTGAGTCTCGCAGCCGCCTACGACTTCAGTTCCACACGATCTGGCACGATTTTCTAGCACCCATACACCCCCCATATATACATATATACATATATGTATGTGTATATATACATATATACACACACATATATACATATATGTATATGTACACACACATATATACATACATATACATATACGTATATGTATGTATATGTATATATGTGTATATATGTATATACTATATATATACTATATAGTATATACATATATATATTATATATAATATAATTTATATATAATATATATATATATAAAAGGTTAAAACTCAAGAAAATTAAAATTTTGTAAATAAATAACGTAATGAACCCTAATTCTTCGCAAACTAATAAAAAGTTTTAAGTAAAGGTTTGTTGTTTTTTTTAACAGATTAGCCATTATCCTAAACTGTCTTTATGAACTTCCAATAGATGAATATTTTAATGTTAATGATTTCTGAAATATGTTAAAAACATTTTCTAGAATAACTTATAAATTATACTGAAATTAATTAGAAATAAGAAAAATAAAGTTGATATGATACTATTTTCAGGTTCTGTATGTTTAAGAATATGTTATATTCAGAACAGTCTGGTAAAATCATATGAAAAGGCCACTGAGATGGTTTAGTGGGTAAAGGCACTGGCTGGCAATCCTGATTTACACACACACACACACACACACACACACACACATACACACACACACAATATGTTCTTATTCATTCCTTTCAGCCCACTCACCTTTTGCCATCTCTTGCTGGTGCTCTTCCTCCCTGCCAGATAACTTCCCTTTTTTTTCCCAAGTCACATGTCCTCCATTACCCTTTCTTTCATTGTCACTGCTCCTTTAAGATCTTTCCCTCCTATCTCATGGTCCTCATTTACTGTAATCCCATATACACACAAAGGTGAAAAGTGCCATTTGTCTTTCTGCGCCTTCTCTAGCTTACTTTGCTTAACATAGTGATTTCAAGTTCCATCTATTTTCTGACAAGGTCATTATTTCTTCTTTCTTTACAGCTAAATAAAATTCTACCATGTTTGTGTATATTTTTCTTATCTGTTCACCTCTTGATAGACATTTAGGCTGTTCCCTGTCTTAGCTTGTAAGTAGTCATCAATAAACGTGGCTGTGCATGTATCCTGGGCTCCTGTGGGCTTGAAAGTCCTGTGGTTGAGGTGGGCCCTGTGGTAATCTTGTCTTTTCTTTGAGGAGCCTCCACGTTGACTTCCATGACAGCAATGCCAGTTTGCATCCCCACTGACAGTGAACAGGATTTTTTTCTTCACGTTTTCCAGCATTTACCTTTCTTTCTGGTAATAACTCTGCTGATTGAGGTAAAATAGAATCTCAAGCAGTTTTTCATTTGCATTTCTCTAATGGCTAGGAATATTAAACACTTTTTTGAATATGTATTGAGATTTGTAGTTCTTTGAAGAAATTGTTGTCAGTGTGTAGGGCTGTCTATGTACGTACATAGACATGTTTACCCGACGTAAGCGTATGTGCGTATATGTGGAGACCTGAGGGCAATGTTGATGTCTTCTTATATCACTCTTCACCTTGTTTATTGAGAGAAATGTTTCTTACTGAATGTGGAGACCCCCAGTTGGCCTGACTGTTCAGTAAGTCCTTGGAATCCTCCTGCCTCTGCCATCCCAGAACTGGGTGGACAGGCACAATGGCATGCCTGGCTTTTACATGTGTGCTAACATCTGAATGAAGGATCTCCTGCTTACAAAGCAGGCACTGTCCCTGTGGAGCCATCTCCCCTGCTCTGTGCATCTAAGAACTGTCTGTTTAGTCATTACTCCATTATTGTTGGGGTAATTAGGTTTTTTTAGTGTTTTATTTTTACAGTTTTTAATATCTTAGATATTAATCTCCTGTCTGATATGTAGCTCACAAAGATACATATTTTTCCCATTCTGTAAGCTGCCTCCTCACTCTGTTGGTAGTTTCTTCATTGTGTAAAAACTGCCTGATTTCTTATAATCTCATTTGTTTATTCTTAGACTGATTTCCTGTGTTACCATAGGAGTTGTTTCTACAAAGTCCATGCCTGTGATTTTATTTTTAAAGACCTGGTTTCCTCTAGCAATTTGAGAGTTTTAGGCTTTATAATAGAGTGTTTAATCCATTTGCAATGATTTTTGTTTAGGGCAAGAGATATGGATATAGTTTTATTCTTTACATGTAGCTATCCAGTTTCCCCAACACTTTGTTAAAGAGGCTGTCTTTTTATAATGATTATTTTTGTCAATGATCAGGTGGGTTTATTTGAGTCCTTTGTTTAATTCATTGATCTGTGTCTCAGTGACTTGTCTTGTTGCTGTGATAAAGTATCTTAAACACACCCTAAGGAAGGATGGATTTACAGTCCAAGGGGATCCATCACTGCAAGGACAGCACGTTGGAGGAGTGGGAGACTGCTGTCAACCTTGAATCCACAGTCAACAGAGAATGATGAAGGCTGAAGCTCAACTTGCTTTCTTTTAATTCAGTGTAGGAGCCTTGCCCTTGGCATGCTTAAGGCGGGGCTTCCCACCTCAGCTAACCTAATTAGATCATTCCTTGTTTTCTATGTGACTCTAGATTCTGTCAGATTGATGCTGTTGGGCATCACAGTTCTACATCTTATTAACTCTACACCCAATCCAGTTAACTTTTCACTCTTTGTCCCCGTAGCTGCATGACCATTTTATAATGAAATATTCATTTAGTTCAAAAAGTCTCCATCATTTTTAATAATTACAACATTGTTTACAAGTTTAAAAGGGAATACTTGGGACAATAGTAAGGAGTGCTCAAACTAAAGGAAGACCAAACTCAGCAGAGAAAACAGCAAATCCTGCAACTCCATGTCCAGTTTCTGGGACCTGTGATGCAGTCTTCTGGGCTCTAAAGGACTTGGGTAGCCCCTTCTTCACTCCTCCCTCTCTGTCACCTATAGCATACATATCCTTTTCTTGGATCAGCTTTACTTTATGTCTGGAGTTTTCCTCTGCAGATGACTTTTGGTCCTGGTATTTCCAACATCCTGGGTTCTTCACTGTAAATTAGGTTTTAATTTTGCAGTTTCATGCAGTGTCCTCTCAGGACCTCCAACCATGCTACACATTGCTTTGCCTCAGGGCCTTCTGATGTAGATAGCCCTCCATAATCCCCTTAATATATTTTTATGCCCCCAAAAACAGTGATGCTGCAGCCAAGTTCTCCTGCCAGCTTAGGATGGAGTCTGATTCACCCTCTGACCACAATTACATCAATGTTTGTATGTTGACCCTGGAGAAACACTTCTAGGCTTTCAAGGAGCAAGGGAACCACTTCAGCAGTACCCTCTTTCTCAGATTAGGTGCTCATCTTTCAAATGAGTTAAGTTTTGCTTTTGTTTTTTGTTTTTCACAAAATGGAGCCTTCAGTAGATAAAATGTTGCCCTCAGGATGCCTTTTCTGTTGTGTTAGAACAAAGCAGTCTTCCCTAGTGGTGCAAGTCACTTGAGCACTTAGACCTGCTTTCAAACCTGTAAGGTTTGTCTGTAAGGTTAACTTGCTCCTACTATTTTCCTTATAAAATACACATTTTGACACCTTTCTGCTCAGCTCTTTCCTCCCTCACATCGACCTAGCTGAAGGCAATTAAACAGTGGCCAGACCACAGCACAAATGTGCTCCTGTCTTGGAATTTCCTGTGCCAAACAAATTAGTCCTTTACATTTAAATTCAACCCCACTCGAGTCCTCAGGACAGAGATGCCAGAACATCACAAGAGTGCCATTAACCCAGTTTCCAACAGAGTCCTCATTCCTCCTGGAAGTCTCCTAGACCTCCACTGTTTGTGTTTCTCTTGTTAGCTTGTCTTCTAGGCTCCTACCAGAATGGCATGTTATCCTCTGCTTGCACTACTCTAGCCTTTGATGGCCCACCTCTGACAGCCCAAAGCCCCGAAAACCACATGGTCAGGTTTATTACAGCCACTGCCTACTTCTCAGTACCAATTTCTGTTATTATGTACCCTGTTGCTGTGACAAGGGTAACAGCATTTATTTGGGGTCCTATAATAGCTGAAGGACACAGACATTGTACAAGGGAAGGCATGACTGTGTGAGAGAGACAGGTAGATCAAGGGCACAGATAATATGGAAGGGAAGGCATGGCAGCTGGAGTTTGAGGCTGCTCAACACACTGAGTCCGCAGCCAGGAAGCTAAGAGTCATGAATGATGATGCTCAACTTGCCTTGTCCTTTTATTCATCTGAGAACTGCAGCCCTTGCCATGGTACTGACACTCTAAGGGCAGGAGTACCCGCCTCAGTTACCCAAGCTTCCCTCACAAGCATGCCCATAGGCTTGTCTCCTGGGTGAGTCTCGATCATATCTGATTGAAGCAGCAGTCTGTAATTGACCACCATAGTCTGCATCTCTCTTAGTTAACTTTCCTTTAATGGGTCATGAAATTCTGTGATAAGTTTTTGTTTACTTTGATTAAAACCTACTGGTTTTAAAAACTAATAACTTAAAACTATCACACATTAAAAAGGTCCACAAAACAAAACAGTCTCTCTGCCTGGGTGGGAGATTTTACAATGCCTTGTTATTATTAACCTATTAAGCTTAAATGGCCAATTGAAACACTTAATCCAGAGAGCATCTGTACAGGTGTAACAGATAACCTTCGTTTAAGTTTTTGAGCTTTCTGGGCAGATGAGGTAATCTTGCCACCTTCAGCAGCCTTCTTGTCTGTGGCCTTGATGATGTACACAACATTCTGATTCATACGAATCACAAAATGATCCAAAAGAAGCTCTCAAAACACAAAGGCTTACCTGGAATCATATTAATGGTGGCAGCTTCATCATCTAGGACAATGTAAGGCTATCTTCCAGCTTCCTAGCAGAAAGGTGATCAATCTTTCCTCCCAGTTTATCAAATTTGCATGCTGTGTGAGCTGTGTGACAGTCTAGTTCAGGGGTTTTGCCAGCTTTGATTGGTCTGAGTAATTCAGGATAATCACATGAGCAGTGAAACCAGCACTTCCATTGTGGTTCATTTTGCTATTGCCACAAGGAACATCTCAGGACAGACATACTCTTGACGTGGACTCTTACGTAGTGACCAGGAAGAACCTCAGCTACGTTTCAGCAGACTTTATACTTCAATTGTGACATTGACTGGAGCAAGGTTATCCGCCAAGCAGGCTTGATAACACATACCAGTCTCCACTTGACCCCTAGCAACAGTACCAGCACCACCGATTTTTATGGACATCTAGGAGAGGCAGGTGCATAGGCTTTTATGCCAAGGCCGCTGGCACTGCTGTCCTCATGAGTGACTGCGTTCTTGACCCACAGCATGCTGCCAGCATTCTAGACAGAATGCTGCCATGCCAAGTTCATAGCGAATTTCTTTTAAAATTTGTTTTCATTATTGTATGCATATGGACGCTTTGGCTACATGCACATCAGTGTACCACCCATGCGCCTGTTGCCCACAGAGACCAGAAGAGGCATCGGGTTACCTGGAGCTGGTTGTGAGCTTCCAAGTGGGAGTTAGAAACTGAAGCTGGATCCTCGCAAGAGTGGTAGCCAGTGTTCTCAACTACTGAGCCATCTCTCCAGGCCATCATAGTCAACGTTCCTAATGAATCTTCTTAATATAAGCACTTACTTTCTTAACAGTGTTTTCATCTCTTCTAATTTTAGGGAAGCTCAGCGGAATCCATTTTGTTGATAGCAGTAATTGTTTTATATCCAGTATTTAAGCCAAAGGGCATGCTCATGATTTACCATTCTCGGAGAGCTGGCTTCAAATTCAGCAATAGCTACAGCAATCATCTGGCCAATGTGGTCAGCACAAGATACACCTTTAAAGTCTCTGTCCTGGTGCATGGATATAATCCTTGCTGGTCCCAGGGAGATGGTGTTACTGATTCCATTGTTAGGTAACCTCTTTCCCATATCAGCACCCCCTTTCTCGCATTGTTTAGAGGTCTTTTTGGTGTCTCATCAGTTTTGTGGATCCAATAGCCAGTAGTGGTGACTTTGCTCAGTATCTGTTAGGTGGTGATGATGTTGATCTTTTTTTCTTCTTCACTTCAGTGGTAGTTTTTTTAACACCTGCATTCTCGTGACAAACCATTGTGAAAAAGTACTTGTCAGGTTTCTGTTGCTAATGTGAGACGGGGAAGAGATTAGTGAATTGGAGGTTCAGAGAATTAAACAGAAAGTTGTTTTTTTTTTTTTTTTTTTTCTTGGAAAAATAAGCAGCATTGGTAATGCTCTGGCCAAACTAACTGAAAGAGAGAGAAGACCTACATTAAAAAATGTAAGAGGTGAGAAGTTGTACAACAGATTCCAGAAAAGTCTTGTGAATCAACAGAGAGTAACTTTAAAAACATATTCCCCAGCTGGGCATGACAGTGCACACCGTGGCACAGCACTTGGAGGCAGAGGCAGGTGGATCTGTGACCTCTAAGTCCAGCCTAGTGTACAGAATGAGTTCCAGGACAACCAGAGCTTCATAATGAGACCCTGTCTTGGGAAAACCAAAACTCTCACAGAACTAAAAACACTAAAAGAAATGGATAAACCCCTAAGTAACTATGACATCAAAATGAAATAAAAAAGCTATAAACTATATTATTTCCTGTGCTCCCATGATTGAGATAGCTGTCTTCCTTTTCTATGTATAGCATTCCTTTAAGAACCTTGTACTGCTGGCTTAGTGGTCATGAATTGCCTCTGTTTGTGCTTGCCTGGAAATACTCTTATTTTCCCATCAATTTTAAAAGGTAGACTTGCTAAGTGGAGCATTCATAGTTGGCAATTATTTAGATTCAGGACTTAAAAGGTATCAAATTAGGTTTGGTAAGATAACTTATCAGGTAAAAGTGCTTATAGCCAAACATGATGATCTGAGCTCAATTCCCAAAACTCATTTGGTGGAAGGAGAGAGCCAGTTACCTCAGGTTGCCCTCTAGCCTCCACATAGGCATGGTGGCACGATTCCCCTCCCCTGCAACACACGTTAAATAAGTAAATGAATGTTTTAAAAACAAAGAAGAAATGTAGCCCATGCTCTCCTGGCTTTGCGGCTGCTGGTGAAAGAGCTGGTATTCTTTTGATGTTTCTGCCTCTATAGGTGAGTTGCTTTTCTCTTGTGGCTTTTAGTACTTTTTTTGCTTTTGTGGTTTGGGCATTTTGAATATAATATGTTGTAGAGAAATTCTTTTCTGGTCATGCCTACTTTAAATTTCTTCAGATTTGGGGAATTTTCTGCTATAACGTCATTGACTATGAAATGACTCTATGCTTTAGTGTTTACTGTTAGATCCTTCTGTCCTCTGAATATGTGACTTTGGTCTCTTGGTCAGAACCCATAGTTCTTAGGTACAGTGGTCCTGCTGGGTTTCCCCTTATTGATATTTGACTTTGTCCTCTGATACTGTTTCCTTATGCATGGTTGAGTCTATCAGTTATGTGTTCTACTGTGCTTTTTATTATGTTCATTGAGGTTTTTAATTTTGAACATTTCTGATTTTTTTTTATTTCATTTTCCTTGCTGAAATTGTATATTGCCAGTTTTCTCATCTGGTTTGCTAACCTTTTCATTTGTGTATGTTTCCAACTTTCTTTTCTAGGTGTTGGGTTGAATTCATCTACTTGTTTATATGCTTTTGAATAGCATAGATTTATCACAAATGGAAAATTCTACATCTGGCCTTGGGTGGAATTTTTCACCTTCAGAACAATTTCATAATTGTCCTCATACAGATTCTATGTCTAATAATTTTGCTTATTTTACAGTTTTGATCATGATAGTAAAGTTTTTCCATTATTTGTGCTTATTGCTGTAATGAAGAGAAAAGCTAACAGCTTTGAATATTTATATTAATGGCCAGTCATGATACCAAAAACTGTTATTAATTCTCATAGTTATTTTAGGAACACCAGTACTTTTAGTTTTACTTTTAGAGACTGGAATCCTTTAGAGTTTTGGTGTTTACCATATCATTAGAAAAAAAAAAACTTAATATTTTTCTTTCAACATTAGATATGCCAATTCTCAATTTATTTGTTAGAGAATTATAAAAAAATTATTGGAAAAGTGACATAGGATGAGAAAAGGTAGTAGCATAATGTCCAGAAGCAAGTATGACACCAGAATGTTCGTTACTCTACATCTTGTATGTCATTGCCATTACTTTAATTAATCTTATGATGCACTGGAGAATCAACCAGGTAGTTATTTTGATAAATTGCTTTGCACATATTAACTACTACAGAGGTAAAATGAAAGCTCAATGGATGTATTTTACTTTGTGAAAAGCACATTAAAAACCTGATTTAACATAAAACTTGAATTAACATAAAACACCAATCAGAGAGTGATTATTTGTTATGTCTAGGAAATTGTCAGCTGTGCAATTCCAATGAAGGTGATTGCCTTTAAAAGGAAGATGCCTATGGTGTCATTAAACTATTTCATTTTACACAATTTAGTTCATGAATAGCTTTTTAAGTCTTTCATATTGATTAAATGAAATTATGTTATATTTAAAAGATAACCATTAATGAGAAAAAAGTTTTCTTAGAAATATTTGTGGAAGGAGCTGGCTGTCTCCATCAGTAAAGCGCTTGCCTTGAGAGCACGAACACCTGAGATTGAACCCACATACAATGCCAGGCGTGGGCAGGAGAGACGGCCCAGAAGTTTAAACCACTCGCTGTGCTCGCAGCAGACCTGCGTGCTTGGTTTCTAGCGGCCGTGTGATGGCTCAAGCATCTGTAACTCCTGCTCCATAGGATCTGATACAGTCCTCCTGCCTCTGGGTACCTGAGGCACTCATATATCCATACAGGCACCAGCACATACACATAAAGTTTAAAAAAAGAAGTCTTTTTTTTTTTTTTTTTGGTGGGGAGAGTAATGCCAGGCATGGTGGTGAACACTTTTAATCTCAGTGTTGGGCAAGAGAAGGATCCCTTCAGGCTTGCTGGCCAGCCAAAGTAGCATAATTCTTGAACTTCAGGCCAAAGAGAATCTTAAAGGAGATTGACTGTACTGCCAAAGATGGGGACTTGAAGTGTTTCTGTGGCCTCTGCACATTGTCCTAGTTAGAGTTTTATTGCTGTAAAGAGACAGCATGACTATGGCAACTCTTCTTATAAAGGAAAACATTAAATTGGGGCTGACTTAGAGTTCAGAGGTTTAGTCCATTCTCCTCATGGTGGGAAGCATGGTGGCACGCAGGCAGACATGGTTCTGGGGAAGGAGCTGAGAGGTCTATGTCTTGATCCACAGCAGCAGAAGGGGACTGTGCACCACTCTGGGGGTAGCTGGAGCATAGGAGACCTCAAAGCTGCGCCCCCATGGTGACACCCTTCGTACCAAGGTCACAGTCTCTGTGGGCCAAGCATTCAAACACATGAGTCGATGGGAGCTGTACCTATCCAACCCACCACAGCAATCAAGTGCCCATGTATATGCACCACACAGACATGTGAACCTTGCAAACATGAACATGTGTACACACATGTGCATGCATTTAACATTTTAGGAAGAACATGAAATGTAAAGGCAGGAGTTAGAAGCTGCCAGTTTTAAGCCTTTGCCTATTCTACACTTTCAGGTAACTCATTGAATGGGTAATGTGTGTGAAAGTGCTCAGAGCATAAAGAACAACACAAGTGTACAGTGATGTCAGATACATAGATGTTTCTGCTACTCTTGATTGAGGTGACATTTAGATTAGGAAAAAAAGGAGTGTGATCATTTGAAGAAAAATACTCTAGAACAGCTAATTGACACTGGTATTTTCTTTCTTTTGGCTTTTTTGAAAACAGGGTTTATCTGTGTAGCCTTGGCTGTCCTGGACTCACTTTGTAGACCAGGGCTGGCCCCGAACTCACAGAGATCTGCCTGCCTCTGCTTACCTGAGTGCTGGGGCTATAGGTGTGTGCCACTGTGCCCAGTTTGACACCAGCATTTTCTAACCAGGATTTGTACATTACTTAGGATGACTTTTTCCATTGACATGTTATTTGTTGAACATAATACTGTTTGACAAGAACATTTTTATAACACTGTATAATGTGCTTTGGCCATGTCCTCTCATCCCGCATGTGGTGGTTTTGTCAGCTTGACACAATGAGGAATTATCTGAGGAGGGAGTCTCGGTGAGGGGTTATTGGGATTAGCTTGGCCTATGGGCATGGCTGTGGCAGATTAGCTGGAATAGTGGGAAGGCCCCCATGGTGGGTGACACCAGTGTCTAGACAGGGAATCCTGGATTGTGTAGGAGTATATTGTGTAAGCAAGCTGAGCAGTGGTATCTATCATGCTTGAGCTCATTGGTCTCTACTTTTGGCTGCGTGTGTGATGTGACTAGGGCATGATGTGACTCAAGCTGCCACCTTGACTCCCCCAGGGTGACTGAATGTAACCTGGCATTGTGAGACAAAACTCTTTCATAGGTTGTTTTATTTTTCAGGGTATTTTATCACAGCAACAGGAAAGGAAACTAAGATACCCTCTCTTTCCCCTTTGCCACTCCCCTCTCCTCCTGTTAGTCCCCAATCTGTAGAAGAACACATTTTAAATAGAAAGTAATCATATTAAGTGTGACTTTTTAGTGATAGAAAAGGGAAGCAGGAATATTGTAAGTTGTACGGAGAAGGGGTGGACTGCATGGATGATGTTGATTGGATCTTACGTGGAATATTCCATGGATTTGTTTGAACATAGCTATTTTTTGCTTTCTCTATGAGATTTGGCTTTACAATAAACACAAGTGTAATACCGGGTATTGGGTTGAGGTTCACTGCTGTGTATGTGTAACTGCTTAGGAATACTGGGGGCTGTAGTCTGTTGCTTGTTGTTTTTCTAAGATAACTCTGACAATTTAACTTTCCTTTACATGTTTGATATAGGTAATATTTATGAAGATTCTTGTGCCAGTTATGGTCCAATGAGTTTAAGGGAGTTGGAGTTGCAGCCTGATTCTAAACTTATTCTTCCCACAACACGTACAACAAAAGGCAGTGACCTTAATTTACCAGAAGCAGCTGAAGATTTTTCTCAGGTACCAAAACAAGCACATTTATACTTTACTTAAAACGAGAATTGTAACTCTGAGTTCAAGGCCAGCCTGGTCTATATAACAAGTTCCAGGACACTTAGGGCTAGGTAGAGAGACCATGTCTCAAACCAAACAAAAACAGACCTAAGTTAAATCCCTAGAACATTTTTAGGGGGGTGGGAGTGACAGAGACAGGGTCTTACTATGTAGTCTTGGCTGTCCTCAAGACCAGGATGGCTGCAAACTCTACATACTTACTGCTGGGATTAAAGGATTTAAGGTTTGCCTCAACAAACCTGGCATCTTCTAGAACACTCTTAAAACCAGCTCCATGAGTGTCCTTTGCACATAAACACTGCCCCCACACAAAGTAAGTTAAAAATGTTTAAATAAAAACTGTATATAAAATGTCTTGACACCTAGTTAAGTCACTATCGTAATTTATATCTTTGTGACTACATAAAAGCCAGCTCAGTAATTTGTGCCTATTTAGTATTTGGTGTTTATAGCTTTAAAATGTATAGAATATGTTCCATGAAAGCATAATTTTATAAAGAGTGAAACCAATGGCCCATGAAACCTTGTATATTAAAAAATTAGGATGATTGTTCTGTAAGATTTTAATCTAAATAAATGCTCATGGTTATAAATATAGTTTCATATTCATGATTAGCAATTCATTTCTTATTGTGAATTAATTTATTCAGTCAGTATTCATTGCATGGTATTTTACAACGTTACATGATATCAAGGAAGAATATTTAAAATATATAGTAAAAATTGCTTATGGAATACAACAGTATATATTGTTACTGCTAATCTGTGCTCAAGTAAAAATCAGGAAAAATTAATAAATATGCTAATGGTGTCTGTATTAAACGAAGTATTTTGTGACTAAAAGGCAAGAACTTTTTGAATGCCATCGCAAAAGCACACTGTTCATGAAAAAGAATTAAATAATTAGCTTTTATGAAAAATAAGAACTTGTATTCCCCCCCAAAATAAGAACTTCCTCACCCCCAAACACAATATTAACAGGGTGAAAACTTCCTCACCCCCAAACACAATATTAACAGGGTGAAAAAAACAAGTAGCAAAGTGGGAGAACAGAGCATAAAAATGAATCAAAGAATTAAGTAATAAATGCAGCTCAATTTAAAACAAAATAATTTGGACATATACTTAATCTAAAAATGATATATAGAAGCTAAATTAGCATGTAAAATGATATTAAACATTAGGAAATGCAGGTTAAAACACAACAAGCAGGCTGGAGAGATGGCTCAGAGGTTAAGAACACTGGCTGTTCTTCCAAAGGTCCTGAGTTCAATTCCCAGCAACCACATGGTGGCTCACAACCATCTATAGTGAGATATGGTGCCCTCTTTTGGTGCACAGGCACACATGCAGGCAGAACACTATAAATAATAAGTAAATCATTTTTTCATTTTTTATTAATTACACTTTATTCACTTTGTATCCCCCCTGTGGTTCCCTCTCTCCTCCCGTTTCAATCCCTCCCTTCCTCCATCCTCGGCATGCATGCCCTCCCCAAGTCTTCTGATAGGGGAGGTCTTCTTTTCCTTCCTTCTGATCCTAGTCTATTAGGTCTCATCAGGAGTGACTGCATTGTCTTCCTCTGTGGCCTGGTAAGGCTGCTCCTCTCTCAGGGGGGAGGTGATCAAAGAGCAGCCAATCAGTTCATGTCAGAGACAGTCCTGTTCCCATTACTATGGAACCCACTTGGACACTGAACTGCCATGGGCTCCCTCTGTGCAGGGGTCCTAAGTTTATATCATGAAATTTACAGGTAAATGGTGGGAACTGGAAAAGATCATCCTGAGTGAGCTATCCCAGAAGCAGAAAGACACACACAGTATATACTCACTCATATTGACATATGATATAGGATAAACCTACTAAAATCTGTACACCTAAAGAAACTAATCAAGAGGGAGGACTCCTTCTAAAATGCTCAATCCCTATCCAGAAAGGCAAAGAGGCTGGACATCAGAAGAAGGAGAAAAGAAGGAACAAGTCAGGAGCTTGACACAGAGGACCTCTGAAAAGCTCTGCCCTGCAGACTATCAATGCAGATGCTGAGACTTAATGGGCAACCTTTGGGCAGAGTGCAGGGAATCTTTATGAAGTGGGAAATAGTAAGACCTGGAGAGGACAGGAGCTCCACAAGGAGAATAAGTAAATCTTTAAAAAAAGAAAAAAGAAAAACAACAACAACAGGCTACCTCTATACACTCGTTAGAAAGCGAAAGACCCCAAGGCTGTCATGCATTTGTTGGCAAGGATGTGGGACAGCTGATCCCAGGTACGTTGCTGGCTGGGGATATGGAATGGTACAGTCATACAGCTAACACATGACCTATACATTTTACAGAGGCGTGTCCATGGGAAATTTGTAGTTGTATTAGCCCCAAATTGGAAACAACACAATGTTCATCAACTGGAGAGAGTATATTAGGTTCTGTGCTCTAGAATACCACTCTCCCCAGGGCATTACAAGTATAGGAACTCCTGAAATACACAGTAATTTATTTACTCATTCATCATGCACCCCAGTTCTGCTCCTCTCCCTGTCCTGTCATATCCACCCTATTCCCTTGCATCCAGGTCTTCACCCGGTTATCCAGTTGTTGCCCTGTATCATGGAGATCCCAAGCTTTGGACCAGCAGGACTGGCCCTTTCATGCATCCCAACTGTTTGCATGATACAGATGATACAGATTTTGGGGTTGGCCAACTCCGAGCCCTGGATCTGGGCCTGGGTGGTAGCTAAGCTAGTCAGCCACCAGCCTCTCCCTTTTTCACACTGCCAGGCATGCTCTCCAGCACTGCTCACCAGTTAGGCCACCCAAAGCCTCCTTAGCAGGAGGCAAGTTCAGTTCTGCTGCTCTAGGGGCTGGCTTACCTGCACCCTCCCCTCCAGAGCCAGCTCCACTGCGCTGCCCAGTCAGGGTGCAGGGCCCACTCTCCCAATTGCTGCAGCCTGTGAGGAGCCATCACCCCTGCACCCCTGCTACCTCACACCAACAAGTAGCAGGACCTGTTCTCCAGCACTTACACCCTCGGAGCCAGCTCACTCACGCCCCTTCCACCAAGGCCAGCTCTACTCTGCTGCCCAGGTGCTCTGCAGGGCCTGAGTGCTGCAACAGGCGAGGGAAAAGGCCAACTCACCTGCCCTCATCACCCACGGCCAGCCCTCCTCTCAACTGCCACAAGTGGTGGTGGGGGGCTGAATTTTTTTTTTTTTTTTTTTTTTTTTTTTTTTTGGTACAGAACTTATATTGAGTAAAAACTAGAGCCCTTTTCCCACAAAAATTTGTATTTAGTGATTCAGTGTAATAAAATTCTAGTCAAATACAGAGGTGAACACTTGTAATCCTAGTGTCAATGAAACCAAGTCAAAGGATCATGTTTGAGGCCTGTTTAAAAAAGGAGGAGGAAAAAAAAGTTGGAATATGCAGTTAAATCTGTAAAGCATTTCAGTTGTTGGCTTTGAATAGTGGAGAGGATGTAATGAATGCCTTTGTTGACCTCACTGTCACCTGGTTCTGTCACTCTGCAGTCACGTGTCATTAGTTCCAGCATCTCTGCATTACCTCAGCGGTGACGCTTACAGGAGGTGTGTGCTTCTTCACACGCTTACCTCATGAACTGTGCGTGCTCAAGTGACAGAAAACCAAATTATTAAATGTTTACATAACATAATCAATTTAACTTGATAAGTTTTTAACTTAAAAATAATGTTATGGCTTCATTTCTTAAATTCTTTAGTACCAACAAAAACAAGATAAAGACAGTAAACAAGTTGAATACAAGCCAGTACAGAGACATCTAACCTGTATAAGAAATAAATCTGACAATTCACTTTCACAGCATCAAGGTAAGCTATTCTTGTAACATAGTGATAGTTTATTCAAATAACCATGTTTATTTAATATTTGATTATATTTATCAGACCAAACTTGATTTCTGATTATGAACAAATTTATAATGAAAATATTTTTGTGTGAATCTCGTTCTTGTCTCCAGGAGTTATTTAATTTGTTTCCCCTCATTTAGTATATTTAAAGGAAGAAAGAACTTACTGTATGGAGATGAGCCTTACCATTCATGGCCTTCTACTCAGAGGACTCTTAAGTCAGCCCATCATGGAGATAGTTATACATCTGTGTTTACTCAGTGTTCACAACTGGAATCAGCTTATATGTCCATTAACAAATTATCTCTGATAATGTGATGTTTTGAAGTGAAATGTGTGTTAACAGAGGGAAGCAGGAATGATGTTTTGTTGACTTACAGCAATGTTATTCAGTGATGGCTAGCTGACATTTAGTAAGTCAGCAAAAATTGTTATGAAAAATAAGAGAAACTGAGGTCTTAGCTAACAGGAAATTTTTGTTTTGATAGATTTCACTGTGTATGGATGACTGGCCTTGAGGTCTCTCAATAGACCAGGCTTCCCTTGAACTCACAGAAATCCACCTGCCTCCATATCCTGAGTGCTGGGATTAAAGCAGTGTACAACTCTGCTCAGCCTTATTTTATTTATAAAGTTACTTAAGGTTAGCTTAGTGATTTTGCATCTAATTTTACATCTAATAAGAAAAGATAGCTGGGTGTAGTGGCCCGTGCCTTTAATCCCAGCATTTGGGAGGTAGAGGTAAGTGGATCTCGGTGAGTTTGAGGCCAGCCTAGTCTACATTGAGAGTTTGAGGATATTCAGAGCTACATATTTGGACCCTATCTTGGAAAAAAAAATAAACAACAACAAAAACAAATACAAAGAGAAAAGAGATAGGCAAGTAGGCCTTATTTTAGCTTTGACTAAGACAAATAAAAGTCCAGTAAGCTATAAATGAGGCACTTGCATAGATACAAAGTCTCTGCATAATTGATATGTATCTCTGTACAGAGTGTTCTTAAATGAACATCCTTGCCTTGGCACATATAGTCAGGACTTTCTCCCATAAAATGTGTGCACTTGGTTCATTTTCTCCCTCTCCTGAAATTCTGAAATATTTCCAAATATTTCAAAGAATAGGAGAGTCAATGTGCCAAAATAATCTCTGGGGCCCTTGTGACCTTGAATGACCTTGAAAGAATAAAATCCTATATTTCTTGTACGCAGAAGTCTTGAAGACAGTGCAATTTGCCATATCACAAGGGAATCAGAACCACATATTTTCTGGCAAGTAAATGGTTCTAAGGTTACTCAGTTTCTAGTTATGACTGTTTTACCCTGGAGTCATCATGTATTTTATTTTAAAATACATAGTAGCTTATTGTGTGTATATAAAGAAGTGAAGCAAATTACTAGAAATAATATCTTCTTCAATGAGCTAGCTCCCACTAAAAAGGATGCAGAACATGGCGGGACATAGGCTCTTTCATTGCTGAAGAATTGTCAAGATCTTGTTTTATTTCCACATTTCAACATAAAAGAAATAAAACTCATTATTGTGACAGGTAATATCTTTGGAGTATAATAAATAAGAGCTTTTCAAGCAATTGGCAGATGCCTACAGTCCTAGCATTTAGTAGACCAAGGCCAGAGGGTATTCTCGCCTAGTCTCAAAAAACACAAGGAATAAGCAAACCAGTGATAACAATAATGGTGAAACCTTTTCATCTGCTGCTGAATTTACTGGGAATGTTCTTTGACCCCAGAAGTGAGGCTATCACTTCTGAGTCAGCACTTTTACGTGAAAACAACTTCTTCAAAAAGTGATTTTTATTTCTGCTTTTCACCCTTTTCTTCTATGCTTAGTCAGTGTTCTATTACTGTGAAGAGACACTATGACTGCATTTAATTGGGGTTCACTTACAGGCAGACATGGTGCTGTAAAAGTAGCTGAGAGTTCTAGAACTGGATAGTCAAGTGGCAGTAAGAGAGACAGACACTAGGCCTGGCTTGAGCATTTGGAACCTGAAAGCCCCCAGTGACACACTTTCTCCAGCAACACCACATCTACCCCAACAAGGACACAGAGTAGTGCCACTCCCTCATGACTACGCATTCAAATCTTTGAGCCTATGAAGGCTTTTCCATTTCAAAACACCACATCATCTTAGTGTTTCACTTTATGTGAAGATACCTGCATACAGGTGGGGGAAAATCCTTATGAGGAAAGACATTTCTCTGGAACATTAGTGAGTTTTAAAACAGCTTTTGTTTTGTTTTGTTTTGAGACAGGGTTTCTCTGTGTAGCCCTTGCTGTCCTGGAACTCTCTCTGTAGGCCAGGCTGGCCTTGAACTCACAGAGATCCGTCTGCCTCTGTTTCCTGAGAGCTAGGACTAAAGGTGTGCGCCACCACCTCAGCATCAGATAATTATTTTAACTTCAGCTTCTTTATGAAAACTCTGTGCCTTCTATTTAAAAGAAGGGGATATACAGATTATCTAGGAACAGATGCTCACAATTAAATCAGTTCTTTAAGAAGGAACTAAACAGAGGGCCAGAAAGACGGCTCAGTCATCACTGAGCCTGACCATCTGAGTTCAGTCCTCATGACCTGCATGGTGGAAGGAGAACCAATTCCCAAAATTTGTCCTTTGCCATCAAAATGAATGTATTGTCTTTACACACACACACACACACACACACACACACACACACACACACATAAATAAATATATAATAAAAGATATAAAGGCCGGGAGGTGGTGGCACACACCTTTAATCTCATCACTTAGGAGGCAGAGGCAGATGGATCCCTGTGAGTTCGAGGCCAGCTTGGTCTACAAAGTGAGTCCAAGACAGCCAGGGCTACAGAGGGAAATCCTGTGTAAACAAACAACAACAACAAAGGAGATTTAAGGAAAGGGTAGAGAATGTATATATCATCTAGTAGAGAACTATGCATATTTATGTCCTTTGAAAGTGGGCAATGTAGGGAGGGGCCTGCAGTGGGCATACAAAGTGAATAAATTGTACTAAATAAGTATATAAATAAAGTTAAATTTTAAAAATAAAAAAAGAAAGTGGACAATGCATAAAGGATTACATTAGAAAGTAAATAAGCCATGCAGGTGGAAGTCAGAGGACAGTTTTCAGGCATCTGTTATCTCCTTCTACCGTGTGGGTTCCGGGATTAACTTGGGTTGGCAGACTTGACAGCAAGAACCTTTACATGTTGAGCTATCTTACGAGCCCTCCCAAGTCACTGAAGTTACTGTGTGTAGACTGATGCATCTTTATATTAATGAAGTACACAGTCCCGGGGGCGGGAGAACCTGCTCCAGGGCATCTGAACCTAGCGTCGGAGTTGTCACTGTTAGGAGCATCTACTCTAGTGTGAGGGTCTCTTATGCAGCACAGCCTTCCTCCAACAAAATGAACTATAATTACAAATTAATGCATTACCAGCGCTGTTCTAATCAGCATAATTATTTATTAAATGCTTTAGCTACTTAAGTTATTTAAATAAAATAATAATTAAGCAGATCATTTCAGCCAGAATAGCAGTAAATTTTTCTCCCAGCCCACGTCTACCTGTTCTCATGCTGGAAAGCAAGAGGCTTGATTATTTCAATTCAGCATCAGAACCAAGAAGCAATAGGTGTGTGTTTTGCTTGCAGAGCTAACCACTCCTGTGTCGCTCATTGGTGTCTGAAGATGGTGCTTCTAAACTTGAATGGACATGAACTTTTCTAATTACTTGAGACCCAGATCTCAGGCTGCACCTTGACACTACCTGCGGTGGAGTCTGGGTGTGCAGAAGCTCATCTGGAGCTCACAGCTCTGACTCAGAAGAGGACACACGCTGTTGAGCAGCACTGCTGAAGGACTCCAGTTGTCTTGGTGACTTACGCGTCTCCTCTAGACGTAAAGGCAGTGCAGCATCACGTGCAGTCTGGGACCAGGCTGCCTAGGTTCGGACACAGCTCAGCTGGCGTCTGGAAAAGCTGTTTATCTCTGTGCTTTTCTGACATGTACGATGATACAGCCTTTATTAGGCCGATGCGGTCATTAAATAAAAAAAATGCCCTGTTATATAAGACATGGAATATTAGGAACTGTGGAAGTAGTAGCAGTAGTTAGCATGACTGTATGGAGGAAATCGCTTCTTTCTTTCCTGCTTAGAATTTAAGCAGCTGTTCCTTTAACAGGTAGGAATTGAACCTGTGCTAGTCCTGAGCTCTAGAGATGTTGGTGAGAAAGTGCTAGCAGGATGTTTTCTGTGTGACTTTAGGTGGATACATTGACTTTCCACAGCACATTTATTGTTCTTCAGAGTGAATATAAAGTTATGGTTAGGTGTAGTATGTTTAAATATGTGCTATATGTACACATTGGCTTCTTCAGCACAGTTTTCCTTCAACTTGTTCATTGTCTAGTTAAATCTAGGAAAGTTTATTAGTAAGGGTGCTTTTCCTGCTATAATCCTGTCTGTTGGCAGGTAATGTTTTTAGTAAATCATATTCAGTCAACAGTTCTCTTATTTTGTGTGTGTTTTATACATGTGAATGTATGTATTAAGTGTCTATGTGGAAACTAGAAAATGACCAAGGATCTGCCCAGCTCTGGGGTCATAGCCATGTCCAGCTTTTATTTAGGTTCTGGGACTCAGCTTGTGCAGCCAGTGCTGGGCCATCTCTGCAGTCCCAACTCCCACACTTTTAAATCTAAAAGAGAAGTGATCATTCAAGGCTCACAAGCATGTGTAGACTGTGACACCCTGGTTCAGGCTGGATATGAGTTCATACAAAGGCATTGAAAAGCACTATGCTTAGAATAACTACCTCAAATTTCTAATTACAAAAAGCGAACACAAGAAAAGTGTTTTATAATAATAAAGTAAGTACTTTCATAAAAGATGTTTGTGTGGAACTGCAATTACTCTTCAATTTAAGACAGAGTGCCAATTGCTCTTTAAATATGTAATAGAGCAGTGGTATACATATGCCCACTGTGTTGAATCATACTGGCAGAAGGATCTGAGTGGCGGTTACCACCAAAAGTTACCTTACAGTCCTATTGTTATTGGTGACTATACTTGTCAGCTCAGAATCCACAGGTGTGGACATGGGAACTTTTTTCCTATTACTATAGTTGCAATAATACTTTATCACCTATGAATCTAGGAAATTATTTAGGTAGAAATAAAGTTCTATTGGGAGCCGTTTGTGCCAATTAGAACTTAGGCGGGCCTGGAAATACTATGTTAGCTATTTTCTAATTACTGTGGCAGTGTAATCAATCATCAACTGTGCCAGTTTCCCGAAATGTTTTAGTTTGTCTTCATAGCACTTCACAGGAAGCAGCACAAAATTAGTTTCTATGTCCTCGTGTATTCTGTGGTATCACAAAATATATATCTATATACATACATATTCTGCAAGTGAAAAACTTATTTTTGCCAAAAAAAAAAAAGTAAAAGCCAACACTATACCTAACTACAATTAATGACTGTAAGAGTTTAGAAATCAAAACTTTGTTTAATCTGAGGAAAAACAATTCTTTCAACTATATCCACATGCTTCTTGTTTGTATCAACTGTGGGTGACTGTTACTGTCTTCTGTGAATTCTCTGGGGCAATGGCCTGACTTTGTTGAATGAGCCAATTGTTTTCCTTTGTGTTGCCCAGCTTGTAAGTTCCCATCTGGTTTGTATCAGACTGTTTTCACAGCCAGCAACTGCTGCCTTCTCTGTATCCTGACACTCCAGGGCTGTGGTAGCAAAGCACAGTGCTGTGACGCCTTGCTGGCAGGGCCTGTATCGCTGTGCCTCACAGCTTGGACTGTTATCAGAGTAATGGTGATGTAGAACCTAGACAGCTCTCATTCCCGCTGGTGTCATCTGCAGTGCGCAGAAGCTCACCCCCTTCCCCAAGCCTGGAACTTTACACTGGTGTGTCTTTGAAGCCCCTGTTTTCGAACATGGAGTGTTGTTGTTCTTACTTTCTGGTGGCTTCCTGTGTATGAAAGTTGTTCTTACTTTCTGGTGGCTTCCTGTGTATGAAAGTTTTTCGCTCTTGAACTCTTCTGAAAGTTACCAGGTCCAGCCCTAGGGAGGAGAAGTGATCACTCTCTGATTTAATTTCTGTTCTCAAATTTAGTTAGGAGTGGCTAGTGTGGTAGAAACCATCATTAAGACAGCACAGATGATGCTGTGGCTCTTTAGTGATACTCACGAGCCATGATTTGTGAGGAATTTCCATGTTTAGGAAGGGCCTTCATCTCAAACAACAGATTTTCTGTCTGTAAATAGCTAAGCTTTAGCTCCAACTTGCTTTGTAAGTGTTGCTCACTTTGAGTTCAGCCTTTGTAGGGGCCAGATGTCACTTACTGCAATCGAGACTTTTCCTGCACTGTGTGACCTGGTGTGGTATTGTGGAGTGAAATCCCAGGAATTAGTGTTGAGTAACAGTTAGTTATATTCCCCAAGTAACCGCTCTGCACAAAAAAAAGTGAAGAGTATGTGTACAGAATGTATTAAGAGATCAGAAATACTTTCAAGATTAGTTAAAATTGTTTTTATTTCCTTTTTTTTTTTGTCTTTTTTCACTTCTGGTTCAGGTACCCAATTGTCAAAGTGTCATGGATAGTAAGCTATGTAAGATTCAGTATATAGCAAAAACAAAAAATTTTTGCTCCTGAAAAGGTTCATGCATAGTGTGTTAGAGTTTCAGGTAGCTCATGTTTGTGTTAAGCTTGGCAATAACAGTGTTAGGATTCATTAAGAAACAGGTCAAACTAAAATAGACTTCCTTTAATGGCTGAAACTAACCTATTCGTTTTTCCCAATTATTATTTTTTATGCATGAATAATGTGTGTGTAGAAAAGCACACACAACGTGAGCTTACTCCTGCTCTGAGAACCAGCCTCAGCAGACCACACTTGCGTAGCCAGTGTTCAGCTGAAGAGCGTGGCTTGTGGTCCCCAGGGCCTTGCCTTCTGTCTCCTTCATACCCTCCATCCGTAAGGATGCCACCACCATTCTGACTTCTAGTACTTTTTTTTTTTTTTTTTTTTTTTTTTTGCAGTTATGTAAACCAAATTATACAGTGTGAATGGCTTCTTTCACAGGCAAACCTGTTGTAGCTTTTAAAGATTCTTTTCATTTTAAAACCATTATGGCATGCTTGTATAAAACATTGTCTGGAGGGAATTTGTTTTAGTAGCTGTCTCACAGGCTCTTGAACCAACAGGAAGTACACTGTAGATAAAGCTGTCTGCT
Source organism: Psammomys obesus (assembly GCF_907164565.1). NCBI lineage: Eukaryota > Metazoa > Chordata > Mammalia > Rodentia > Muridae > Psammomys > Psammomys obesus. Next base: position 9,323,026 of record NW_026596166.1, on the reverse strand, counting down.
AAAACATGGTCCCTCAGTCCTCAACCAGACTTTAATGATGGAATGTCCCTCTAGACATTCTTGCCCCTAAAAGGCAGGCAGTCCATGTCAGAGCACTACAGAGTAATGCATTCACTCACTTAACTGCTTTTTAATGAGTTTTAATAATTAAATGTACATTATTCAAGTAAACCACGGTCTGTCCTTAGAGTAGATGAGTGAGTTGTCAATTTCCTGAATTAACCAGCAACTTTTTAGCAGTCGGATAAATGTTTTGTGCTACCAGATGCTGTTTCTGAAAGTGCTATTATTTTAGAGAGTTGATGTACCTACTTAGACACAGAGCCAACAACAACGTAATTTAGAAGATTACTTGTTTAAAAACACTAACCTATTTTTAATGAATTTTTAAATACCCTAATAATACTCTTAGTTTTTCTTTTCAGTGAACTCAAAGTTGTAAAAAAAAAAAAACTTGAATCTGTCCTGAGTGTTTTTAATTTTAATTGTCTCCTTATTTGTTTTATATTCTGGACATTCATTTCAAATTCCATGTTTTATGGCTAGAAAACTTAATGTTTAGAGAGGCTTCACCCTTCTATCCTTGTTAGACAGTTAAGCATCCTGTAGGTAGTTTTGTTTGATAATACCGAATAGTAGATTTTTAAATCCTCACGTGGCTGTATAGGCGTGTGCACATGTGCCTACTTGGTGACCAGAAGACCTTAAATTCCCTGGGATTGGCGTTGTGGACAGTTGTAAGCCACCATGCAAGCACATGCTGCTGCAAGAGATGAAGTGCTTTTAACACGGAGTCATCTCCCCACCTTCTATTTTATTTTAAAGTATGTATGCGTGTGTGAGAGAGATCATGTAATATTGGGAATGTGTGGTGGGCAAGCCTGGCACGACCAAGCTCTATGTATCTGCACCCCATACCTTACCTTATCTTTAATTAATACTTCCAGACTACAAGACTGTGTGTCGTTATTTATAACAGAAAACTAAAGAACGGAAATAAGGTGTGTTTAGGAGAAACTGAGTATGAACAAATGGTCCATCCCAAGACACTTCAGTTATAAAGCAGTTCAGCAAGATGTTCACTTTCCTAGCCTAGGGCAGGGGAGAGTCTAAATTTCTTCTTGTAATGACTAAGTCCTTAGGTGAATTACAGAATGTGAGTTATAACCTATGAAACAGCTCATGAGTTTCCTTCATTAAAAAAAAAAAAAAAGTTTAATTTTCTATTTAACTGCAGTTTCATCCATAGTTCTTTGCTTCCTCTTCTCTGGACTTTTTTATAGAGATAAGAATCTGTGAGACAAAGTCTCTTTCTGTTGACAGTCATTAGAGTCATCTGTTTGACTTCCGTTTTTTATTAGGTTACTAGATCAGGTGTCTATTGACCTGGTTTTATGAGAGGAACTATGGGAATGAGTGCATTTGACCTGAGCTATTTTTTTTTTTTGTGTGTGTGTGAATGGGAATTGTGTATGTTTAACTGATTTTTTACTGGGAGAAAAAAAAAGCAGAACTTTGTTTTAACATGGCTTCACTAGATGCCATGGGTAGGACACAGAATGAGCCCAGTTTGTGTCTTGCCTGTATGTACTTTAAAGGTCTTGAACTTGGGGCTCTGAAGTTTTTTTTTGTTTTTTTTTTTTTTTTTTTTCAGTTTCTTACCTAGTGTCTTCTCTCTTGTAACAAGCACAGTAGAAACACTGGTGCCCATTTTTAACTTTTCTAAAGTGTGTGCAGACTCACCAGGATTAAGAATTTCAGTGCTCTAAAAGGTACATTAGGAGACAGGAAAAGAAAACTTCATCCCTTTGGAAAGTTTGTAGAATAGTGAATTTAAAAAGCTGCAGGTGTGTTGTGCAGAGCACTGAGGGCAGTACTCGGGATCATTCTATCTGGGGACGATTATTTGTTGGGACGGGATAGTGTTTAAGCTTTGAAGTCAGTTTTAAACAAAGCAAAGCAGCTGGAAACTGGCATAAGAAGAAACAAGCCTTTCACATTAACTGTTACTGTGTTAGAGAAAAGGAGCTGGCGTTGTTTTCACAGGTGCATGTGTGTTCGTTTTTCCTATATAAGCTACTTTGCTTTTTATCTTAAATTATAAATCTTAAGATAAGCATTTGTCAATTCATTTGAAAAACAGAAGCTTTAATAAACTCTAGTGGGCCTTATATGTCTGAAACATACTTCAGAATAAGATACTGAAGGTTAGAGATAGCTCAGCCATCAAACAGCTCACAACCAAAGGAACAAAATAAGATATTACAACATTTTAAAATAACCCTTTAAACGTGAAAGATAAAATGTTCTTAGTGATTATGGAAAGGGAAGGCAAATAAAACATTACCCATGATACTGAGTGTCATATAACCAGTCAGCTTCTTCATCAAAACATTTAGCATTTGTTCTCCAGCTCTGATAGGATGTTGCAAAATCTACAGGCTGGATTAAGTATGTGAGGAGAATTTAATGCAGCAGGAAAGGTTAGCAGCTGCTTACACAAGGAATTGAAGCAAGAGCAGATGAGACCAAGGGGGACAGGAAAAATGCTTCCAGAGCCTAATAAAACATCACTGAAATGCTATAGCATTTTCAGACAGCTGGGAAGCAATTGCATTGCTAGGAATAGCTGTTAGTTTTAAAAACAAGACCTGGAGGGCAAATGCAAGCAAGCTGTTAGCAGAAAAGCCATAGGCTCTAGGAAGAAACAGTTCATTTGGTCTACTTGATTTCAAGATCTGGTGTGTGCCCAGTTCTAGTGCCCACACTAGAACGTTGTGGCAAACAGAGGCAAATGAGGCTATCCCTGGGAGCACATGTTTAACAGAACTGCAGACTCAGAGGCTAGTTGAGCTGGGTGTAGTGGTCCCAGCACAGGGGAGGCAGAGGCAGGCGGACCTCTGTGCATGCAAGGCCAGCCTGATCTACGCATTGAGTCCCAGGACAGACAGGGCTGTGTAGAGAGACTCTTTCAAACGGCAAAACCCTCAACAAGTTCGTGAACCCTCTGTGCTAGCCACTAGGACACTAGGAAGACAGAGACTGCCAGCCCCTGCCTGTGCTCTTGGGCAGTGATGGGCACGTAAAGAACTAATTGCAGTGCAGTTTGAGAAGTGGTGCAGTCAAGTGGCATCTAGTGCTGACAGGAGGGGCATCCCTGACCTTCTGCCACTACTGCTGGGAAAAGCGCAGAGGGTGGGTTTTACTTGCAAGGTTGGGGTATCCTTTAAGTGAATGGCTTAAAGGAATAAAATGAAATGAAAAAAAGAAAACCCTGAAGTTGGGGCCTAGGGAGGCGGGGGAGGTTTGGGAGAATTTGGGGGTGAGTATGGTCAAGACTGGTTACATGAAATGTTCGGAGAATATAAGCATCTTTTAATTAAGCAGTCACAGACCCTTTTAGGACACAGAAAGCTATGACTGCCTGTCTCTTTCCCAAACTCTACCTACAGGTGAAATAATTTTCATATTTTTATGGTGTTCATTCCCCTGGGTTAATTAGGACACTTTATGGACCTGGATTAAAGATTACAGTCAATTCTTTTAAACCTTATTTTTAATGCCACAGTTTATAAGAAACTAGTGTTTATTGACATGTAGAAAAAGCTCAAATGGAGACAATCAAGTCTTCCCACTGCATAGTTGTCTTGTAGACCTCCGTAATTCATGCACGTGTCTTGAGCTGAGTAGACACGTCAGGATGAGGCATTTATGATGCTGGGGTCCTCTCTGGAACTGCCCCAAACAAGGCTCCTCTCTTTCTCTGGGCTTGTTTGGCACTCTCTTTCTCAGTGCTTTACTCGACGGTCCTCCTAGCTTGCAGGTAAAAGATCCAATAATGGCTTATCAGGCTTTAGGGTTTAGACTCATAATCCACAATCTGTTGATGAAATGGATTCTCTAACCCCAGAAGACTTATAGGATACTTTTTACTTATATTTCTAAAATACAGGGAATATATATACACACACTTATGTAAATGAGCATTAAAAATTCTGTATTGAGCCAGGTGTGATGGTGCACACCCTTAATCCCAGCACTTGGGAGGCAGAGGCAGGTAGATCTCTGTGAGTTCAAGGCCAGCCTGGTCTGCAGAGTGGGTTCCAGGACAGCCAAAGCTATATAATAGAGAAACCCTGTCTCAAAATTTAAAAAAAAAAAAAGTATTGATTTACTTCACATAAATTGCTTTTAGTTTTTGCATTCCTTAATCTTATAAATTCAGCAGCAGAAAGTGGAAAATAGGAATTTTCAGTGTTTTAAAGCAAAATTTTGGTATTCTGAATGTTTTAAAAGTATATTAAATTGTGTCTCTGGAAGTGTCTGGCTTTGGCGTCTCCAGCTTAAGTGCATGCCAGGCCTAATGGCACACTGCAGACCCATGGGATTAAGGAGTCATCTTGTTTTTAGACCCCAGATCCAGCTGTTGAAACAATGACATCACAGTGTAATGACACAACTGGAAATTCTAAAGTTAAACTTTAAAGTGTCAAACTACATTTAATATAGGCAGAAAATTTATATTGCTATAATGGTGATTTATTAAGATGTTCTGTTCTTTCTGGTTTTTTCTCTCTGTGACAGCTGTAACTGGGTGTGACTGTGTTAGCCTTTGTCTGTTAACAGTAATTAAGTGGTACTTTTTAAAAATATCCCCTGTCTAAAAAAATTTCTTTTAAAGTTCTAAAGCTGCAACTATTTAAAAACTTTCATGAACTCAAAAGAAAATCTTCCTAAAATGTATATTAGCAAAGAGCATTATATAAAATGGTACATTTTGTTGGTATAATTTTTATTTAAAATGGTGGTGTACCTATTTGGAGGCCTTCCAGAGTACTTTTCTTTTCACACAAGGTCTCATATAGTCAGGCTGAATTCCAACCCCACTGCTTCCCCGTGCAGGTGGAATGTTTCCTCGATTACAGGTTCAGCAGCGTATCTGGCTTGTGCAGTGCTGGAGATCAAACCCAAGGCTGTGTGTGTGCTAGACAAGCACTGTGCCAAACTGAGCTACCTCCCAGCCCTCTCTTTTGTCCTCTTACCAGTTCCCAGCTAACATGTCTGTCAACCTCCCTAAAGAACACTGCCCTTTGTAGCCCTCCCCACGGGGCTGCTGCCTGTCGGGATGGCTACTGTTCAGAACCTAGGATTAGGAGCCTTGTCTGAGGGCCACTTGTGTTGCAGTCGTATATATAACACTTCAGATGACCCTGCTCAGTACTCACCAAGCCCTTTGAGGCCATCTTACAGGTGAGAACTGGAGTCCAAAAGTTGGGACTATCTTGTAGTGCCTGGTACACAGAAAATGCTCACTTGGTGTTTGTGGGAGGCGAGGGGGAAGGGGGAGGGAAGGAGGCAAAGAGTGAGGGGAGGGTCCTGCACTCCATTGTTCATTATCCTTCCTTCCCTTTACTCCTTCCTGCACAGAAACCTTACGGGGACAGTCAGTGTTGGTTCATTCCTATGCAGACCACACTGGGTCCTTAACCATGACCTGTCCTAAAGGGACTAGTTAGGCTTCCTGAGATGGGCAAGACCAGTGACCTGAGTTTGATCCCCCAAATCCACATAAAGGTGAAGGGAGAGAACCAACTCCACAGAGTTTTTCTCTGACCTTCACACGTATGCTGTGGCATGCACATGCGCCACACATATCATATACATATGCACACATACAATAATCGTTTCAGAAAAGAAAGGAGCTAGTGCCTGGAGCTTCATCTTGTTCCTCTCCTTAGTTCTCACTGCCACTACACAGCACTGATATGAAATTACCTCCACTTGCCTTTGAAAACCCTGGTCTTTATTATAATTAAGACAGTGAGTTGGAAACCAACTTACCTAATTTGAACTAGACAAATTACACTAGACTTTGACAGTCTTCCTGAATACTTGCCTTTTATTTTCTCTTCATTCACATTTCTTAGCACTTCCTACATTTCCCTGCTATGTTATCATTTCATTTTACCCCTCTAAGTGATTGTAATCCCATTACACTAATCTGTGGGTGACTGCTCACTCTGTCTTTAAACCTGCTTTACAGTCTTTGAAAGCTTTGATTCTGGTTGCCTGTTGGAAAGTCCATTCACACATCTTGTAGGCGTCTATATTGGTCAAGGGGATAATGAGTCCGAGTATCTTTGATCTCTGTGAAGCTCTATAGGCTTCTCATTACTGTCTGCCCAGTCCACCAGACCTGTCATTTGAGTACCACACTTAATGCTTCATAAGTTCCGGGCTCCCTCCAAAGTTTCTTGACTCTGTGATCATTGCTAAGACCCTCTGCTTGTTTTTATATTTATTTTTTCTGAAATGCACTTGTTTGTGCTATTATTTTCTTTGAAATCTTTTGAGTTCTCCATTTTTTTCTTAAGCAGCGTCTGGCTCTCCTTCGTTAGCATTTCATAGCTCACCATTCTTTCAGTCCAGTCTATTTGATACCAGAACACACAGTGTCCCTTGTACACAAACCTAAATCTGTTTTTTCTTTTCTTCTCCTTTTCTATATTGCCTTCCCGACATCTTTGTTGTTTTTTTTTTTTTCCCAACAACTTTTAAGTCCCAGCTCAGCTGCTACTTCCATGTGATTTTAACTCTGTACCCCTATCTGCACTATGTTAGGAGCTTCTTGAGAATGGGAGTTATCTTTTCATCCTTGTTTCTGCTCTGTGCTGTCTTAGCTCCAGATGTACAACAGGTTCATACAGCTGCTTAGGCCTCATACAGCTTTGAAAAGCACAGTTTAACATCGGTCCTGGTCATCTGTTAGATAAGAAATGGGAGAAAGGTTCTTACAAAATTTTGAGTTGGTATTTAAGTATAAGGCAGCACCTGCAGGAAATTACGTAACTTTTTGTGTCACTTGCACATAATAAAAAGGTCATTATTGAACAAGTTAATATGTGATTTTCTGCATTTAGATAAGAACAAGGTGCATATAGAAAGCAGTTTTGTTCAATTAGATAACAAAACTGGCATCAATGTAGTGTGGGATGAGAGCTAAGTAACTCAAGGAATGGAGCTACTTGGGGAAGTAAGGTTGAATGAAGTGTCTGGGTGGAGCAGCTCTTAGCCATGCTCCAGTCAGTCCTGTGCTAATTTCTAACTTTATTACGAATTAAGCTGCACTGTTGGATGGTTTTCTTGGTTATTTTGTGTACTCTGAATCATAGCTTTGTAAAACATTAGTGTGTTTAATGTTTCTTCATTTTGATTTTTAGCCTGTCCCTACAGCTCTAATACTGCTTGCTATCAATGGAGGAGAATGTTTTTTTCCATACTTAATTAAATGTGAAGAGAAGGGAAAAAATCCCCAGTACAGAATAAATGCTTTCCAAGTCAAATGTCAATACTAGTTGAATGCCCACTCCAGTGTTCCTTATTAGCAGTGTTATAGAAATGTGTTAACTAATAGGATAGTGCTGCTAGGCGCGCATCAGTGAGCAATTGGTAACAGTGTATCGTGAGCCGAGTCCATTTAGGAGAAGTAAGTGAAAAGCTTTAAGAAGTTGGGCTTTGATTTGGGTGTTTTCATTTCATTTTTAAACAGGCTCCTTCAGTTTGCCATCCTCTCCCTTCAGCTTTCTCAGTGCTAGGGTTGTAGGCCAGTGCCAGGACACCTGGCCTCAGACACCTCTTCCTTCCCTCATTGCTTCCATTTAAAAGTCATTCTGCTATTAATAGTACACTCCCACTGCGGAGCCATTGAAGCGGCTTCTGTCGCTAATGCAGCAGTAGTGACAACAGGGTCTTTATGAAAATAACGGCTGCCTTTGAGCACTCATTGAAGCGACGCCAGCAGTGCTGAGCCCTGTTGTTGAGGCTATTCTTCCATGCACTGTAAAAGGTGAGGTGTGCTCTTCTATAACATGAAAACACAGAGTGAGGCTCTTTCTCTAGCAGTCTGACTTAACATCTGTACTACAATCTTTTATTAACTTTTTGGACAGTTTCATACATATATTTGTGACAATACTCCCATCACCCCAGTATCTCCCTTGCATTCCTGATGACCCCTTTTTTTAATTCTCAGCTCACCCTCTCTATTTAAACTCAGTGGGGGAAAAGTCCCAATCTAATGTGCCGCAATTGTTAGTGCCTTTTTCTTTTGTAAAATGTTGCCTCTAAGAGATCCATGGTAAAGGGGAAAGCGTGTTTTATCTCTGATGAATTCCAAGCCACTTGAGTAAAGACATTTCCTTCTGTGCAGTCCTTATTTTTGCTGTCTCCCCTCTATTTAGAAAGAGGAAAGCATTGTGTGGTCAGGCTGTTTTGGCGTTGCTGAATGTCTTTCTCCTTTGTGCAGGTGACAAGGCAAACCCACCCTTCACTGCGCGTGTGTCGCCCGCCACACGGGTGTCTGTGACTCTGCCCTCTGTGGACCTTGAGGACTGCTCTCAGTCCCAGAGCACCAGCACCATGCATGGCAGCACGGAGTCCTCCGGGACAGACACATTCTGAACGGGGGAGCCAGCACAGTGCATCTGAAGACCTGTCACTCTCGCTGCAGACCGCCTCAATTACTGTTGACCTGTGAGCGTATTTTCAGGGGAAAACATCTCTAATATTTCATTAAGATGAAAGTGCTTGACTGTTTAGAAAGGCTTTTGAATAAAATAAGTGTAACTCATACTGAGACCGGCTGTGAGTTGTTTTTTAGGAACCTGGGATAGCAGGGAACAGTGAGAAGGACATAGCTTAGAGTCTGAGAATTTATCTGACAGGTGTAATTGTGAACTTACAAAGTTCAGGGTTATTCATTCTAACATTCTTATAACAACAGTAATTCAAAGTAGTCTGTCCACAGGGACTAGATGAAGTAATGGCACATTTGTATACTGTACTATATAGTTGAAAAAGAATTTTAAAATATGTATGCATTGATACAGAATTCCTCTCAGGAGGCGAAACCTACCTTTTAAAAAAACACAGTCTTTAACTTATTGTCCTTGTGATGTACGTACATGTTTCTTTAAACAATGGTGTCTGGTCCTGTGCAGGTTTACTCATACTCATTCCCCTGCCAACCACCTCACATCCATTTGAAATAAGAAAAAAACTGCTAATTTTTGTCTCCAGGGCAAGGAACTGATAGTTAGGTGTACTTTACTTCATTCATGCCCGGAAAGTGATGCTGAGCACAGCTGATTGCACACGTGCCTTCTATATGCTCTATAACCGTCATACCTTTCAAACCTGTGAAACATGTTGCTTATGGTACTGTCTGTCAAAACATCAGTACACAAATAAAAGAAAGTGAAAAGGCTTTGTGATTAGGGTTAATTTCATTTCCCATACACACTGGCTCTGTGATGGGTAAATGAGACCCTTCTTGGCATCTGCCTTGAGTTAATGCATTTAATAATTATTTTTGAAGAAAAATGGAGATTAGTGATAATATTTCAGGGTGCTAAGCGTTGGGGGCCGGGTGATGTAGGCATTGCCCGGCACAGGACTTGGTACCAGGTTAGTGTGAGGTAAATGGTATCCGTCTTACCTGGAAGGATTTCAGCATCAGACATGATGGTAAACACATTAGAAGAACATCCTAACGTTAGCAAAAACTTCTATCTGCCTAACACCTGTATCGCGCCTCCTCCTCCTCCAAAGGCTCGACTCATCACAGATGGTGGAAAGACGGTGGAAAGACTGTAAAAGCCAGAGGCAGAGGACGACTGCAGCAAAATGGGGCTGTCCAGATACAACAAGGCACTGGCAAGTGTGAGTTCACAGCGGGTGTGGCCACTGCATGCACAAAACGTGTGCTAGGTCAAGCCAAACAAACTCTCCCCCCCCCCCACACACACACACGGCAGCATTGAGTGGACACAGTGGGTTTAAAACAACAAAAACCACATGAACGTGGGAGAGACTGGTTGGTGGGGGGAAGGAATTGGAGGTAGAATGGGGGTGGACTTTCAAAATACATTTGTGTGCATTTATTAAATTCCCCTATGTTTACCTCCCTAAAACATTCTTTTGTCGCCACTGAAGTTTACAGACATAGTAATTAGAGCCACCGTCCACCTTCCTGAGCATTTTTAAAGGTTACTTAGTAGGTCTCGGGCCCGCTGCACAGTAGAACCTGAGGAGGCTTAAAAAGTACTAAAGCCTGGACTACATGCCGGGGATTCTGGCTTAATTGACCTTGGGTGAGGTCCAGGCAACGGTATTAAAAGTGAAAAAAGATCTTTTTAGGCGACTTCAGTGTACACTCCAGGTTGAGAATTACCGAAGAGCAATTTAGAATTCCTTTTACCTCTAGAAGGGCCCAGGGTTTGGGGATTTCTTCTCGCTGAAGTTAGGGTGGAAAAAAAAAAAAAAAGTGCAAAAAAAAGCATGTGAGCCTTCCACAAGCATTTCCTCTTAAGTCACAGCTCTTCAAACTTTTCTTCGGTATTTGGTTACTGAACGGTTTGGGTTTCATGTGAGGACCTATTTTCTTTGCTGGGGCCACTTAGAGTTTCTGCTTAAAATAGATTTGTTCAAACTGGGGGAAGGAAACGTGCTGCTTTGTGGATCTTGGTTTGTTTTTGGAGCTCACGGACAAATCTGGATAGAGGGAAAGAGGGGCAGACCACCTGAGTGTTGCTTTGTTTAAACAGAGATGTCTGCTTTTCTAAACCTTCTTCTACTTACAAAGGATTTTAGCAAAAAATATTACAGCTCGAAACTTTTTTTTTTTTTAATTTAGAAGTGTTGGTAGTTTCCCCCAGGCCTGATCATAGGAAAACCTACATTTTCTAAATTTAGAGTGAAAACAGTCTTTAGCTTTTGGTTCTTGTGATGTACTTGAGCATTTCTATTAAAAAAAAAAAAAAAAAAAAAAAAAAAAAAAAAAAAAAAAACATGGCATCTGCTCACCACTGGTATGTTGTAAGTACTAGTTCCTGTCTGTGCCTACTCACACCTTCCTCCGCCAGCCTCAGCCAATCCTTTTGGAATAACACTCATTCGTTGCTACCAGTCCAAAGAGGCCTGCAAGCAGCAGGAAAGGACAGCCCCCTGCATGCAAGCAGTTTTCAAGATTCTTCTTGTGTCACACTTCACACACACACACACACACACACACACACACACACACACACACACAATTTGTTCTTTGGCAGTTTATATGCATAAGCTGTGTCTTGATCATATTTCACATCCAACCCCCTGCTCACCCCAGGAACTCCCTTCAATCGCCCTCCAGCCCTCATGAAACCCCCCCCCCCCCCATTATCCACTGAATCCAAGTAGAATCGCCCAGACATTTCACAACGGTTTTCTCTATCCTCTCACTCTGACTTTTTTTTTTGCACCCCCTCTTCTGCAGCGCTCAGTAAACAGGGCCAAGCACTCAGTACTTAACTTACTGTCAGCTCTTTGACCAGTTAGGAGCCTCCAGGCTAACTGCTGCCCACTGCAGAAGAAGCTTCCCTAACTGAGGCCGGAAGCAGCACTGCTCCATGGGCGTACACGTATTTAGAAGACAGTTATTTGCCAAAACAACAGCAGTGAAGCTCCCCCTTTGCCCGCCCACTCGGGGCCAAGGACCTCCCAGGCTGTGGCCTTTTCGCCAGGTTTATAGTGCTGAGTATACGGAAAGTGTTTGCTTACCTCCGTAACCTTCACGCCACTATTTTTGCGAGTAGTCACATCTTGCCTGAAGTTAGTATTACATTATTCAGAACTCACTGCCAGGTAATAATACTAATGACTTTTTTTTTTTTTAATAGCACCTAGCCAGCCAGCAGAGAGGAAGTTTTTAGGTCCGTTTCAGCTTTATTTCTCTACGTCCTGAAACCAAAATGTATTGTTTTTTTTCTGCGATAGGGTCTTAGTATCAAGTGCTGATGGGCAACCAAGAGCAGTGACAGCATTTTGTGCTGTTTGGTGGGGGCCAGTAATCCATAGGAAGATGTCCCATACCTCGCACTGGGATTTCATTCATTAACTCATCCTCTCGGGGAAGCATTCTCCATCCATGTAGTGTACCTGTGTTTGATTTCCTTTTTAAAAAAAAGAATTTTTAAATTAATTTACAAAGTCAAGGGTTTCCATAAGGAAGAAAAAAATACATAATTTGTTTTCATGAACCCAGCATCCCTCTTCTCCCTTACCCCCGTCCCCTTAAACCTTTAACTCCCAGTGTCCTGCCTGTGTTTCATGTCACATGTTTATACTGTCCCTCAATCTGAGTCATGCTCTTAACGCCATTTTTGTCCAAAGCATCTATGTATTTAAGCATGCACTCGAAGAGTAGGGAGTTAGACTCCTTTCATGTTGTCATATGCGAGGGAGCATGCAGAGGGAATGGAAAGAATGTGTGGTCATTTTGGCAGTTTAACAGGCTGGTTTCCAGTGGGCCTAGCACTGAGCTGAAAGTTGCAGAAAGGTTCAGATGAAATGTCTTCGAAAGGTGTCTCTGAGAGATTGGGCATAAAACATCCCATTGTATTAGATTTTTGACAGTAGATAGATGTGACAAAGTACAGTTGTTAATGGCATTATTCCTAACACAGGGTATTTTATAAATGATGTTCCAAGGGGAAATCTGTGAACTATGGGGAGGTGATTCTGTAGCTATTAACATCAATGGCACCACATTGGACCTTGGCTAGATTAGAACTCAAGGCAGCAAACTTTCTCAGTGATGATCCAGATAGCCAATTGTCTGAGCTATGCAGGGCACACACGGTTTCTTACATTCCGCATTCCTTTTTCTACAGAGTTCTAAAATATTTAAGAAGTACTTTATAGCTTCTGAAGCTTCTGAAAACCAAGGCCATACTTGGCCCAGCTTGCCAGCATATGGTTGGTTGAATAGCTTTAGTTTCTGTTACCAGCACCAATTGGGGTGTGTCTGTTTGTGTATGTGTTATAATAGTAGAAATTGAACCCAGTGCCTCATGCATGCTTGATAATTGCATTACCACTGAACTGTGTTCCAGCTTCTCATTTGTTCTCCTCTACTTTCCCTAAATGGAGAGTAAGACTTTCTCCCCTAGGAGTAAAGTTCTACAGAGTTCCCATGTAGTTGTTGGGTTAGAGTGGTCTCGTCAGGCATTGGATAAGGCATTAGGGGTTGCCTCTGTTGGGAATGTAAAAGTCCTTCTTGGTCATCTGTAGTATTTCATCAGGGAGTAGAGTCCCTCTATCTTAACACCTTACAGAACAGTGATGTATATTGTGAGCTGGTTTTTACCACTGCTTTTGTGGGGTGAGTTCTGAAAGGACTTTGAGTTGTCAGTGCATTTAGGGCCTTGGACATAATGGAAGCTTGTCTTCTGGAGGATTAGGTAGTTCCCACAGAAAGATTGTGAACGCAATTGTGTACTTTCAAATTTTGCAATTATGTAATTATAAAATCTTTTGTACAAAGAACAAAATTTGGTGCAGCTGTAATCTGTCGTACTAATACTTGGTCTCTTTTGGCAATTTCTAAATTTATGTGTTTGTTTTATGTCTGTGGGTGTTTTGCCTGCATGAACGCCTGTGCACCTCATAAAAACTAACCAGGACAGAAACTGAGACAAGTATGAGGGCGATCCTGTAATTCCTTAAGCCCTATCATTTTTGCACACAGCATAAACAAACAGCAATTCTCCTCAGCTTTGCTGGCTACCAAAGAAGGTTTTCATAATCTTGCAACCGATGGAAGTTACAGAAAACCACAGCCAATCAAAATGCAGATTGTGGGGTCCAGTCCCGACGGATACATCTACAAAACAACTCTCATACCTAAGGCGTTGTAGAAGAAGGGGGCAGAAAGATTGTAAGAGCCAGAGAATCAGGGAGTTTGCTGTGAGATTGTGTCTCCTAGTAATGTCAAGTTATACTCATAGTTTCACTTAACGTGGCTGCCTAAACATGAGCTGAATGAGGACAAAAAATACTTCAGCCATGCTAAAATGATTGGATGCTCACTCCTGCACAGAGAACCTCAGGCAACTAGTGACTGCTGGGAGTGGGAGAAGGTCTTCTCCAGGGAAGAGCACACACGTGGTTATCCAGTACTGAATGGTCAGCCCTGAAAACATACATACAGGTGACATCATACAAACTGAGCAGGTTGTGTTTAGGAATAAATAAGTGTACACACACACACACATACATGCACACATGTAACAATGATGAAAAAAGAGGCTATGAATTAGAGAGCAAGGAGGGGTACACGGGAGGGTTCTGAGGGAGGAAAGAGAAGGAGGAAATGATGTAATACTATCTTAATAAATAAAAGAAGTTTAAAAAATGGTTTCTGTGCATTCACTTGTGGAGGAAATGGAAGACAAGATGTATCTAGGTGGAAAACACCAGAAACCTAAGAATCACATTTTTGTTCATTGCTTGGAGTTTTTTTCTTTTTTGGTTGTTTTTTGTTTGTTTTTAAAGCAATCTGTAGATACTTCCCTTAGTTGACTGGTTCTCAACGTTCCTAAAGCTGTGACCCTTTAATACACTTATCCCAACCATAAAATCATTCTCGTTGCTCCTTCATAACTATAGTTTTGCTATAGTTATTAATCATAATGTAAATATCTGTGTTTTCTGATGGTCTTAGGCGACCCCCAGAGGAGTTGCAACCTGCAGGTTGAGAACCGCGGTCTTAGGCTTATTAATCACTAATGTGCTACAAGGCGAGTCTATCCTTGTCCTTACGAGACTGGGTGGCTACTCACGCCTCTTCGGGTCTGAGGAAATCCTTGCCAATGCAGGCAAGAGTTGATGAGCTCAGTCTGCATCTTACCAAGATGAGCACTAAGAAGCACAGTCCTTAGCCCCAAATGTGGTGCTTAAGCTATGGACCTTCTAGGGTTTTGGTGGGATACTCAGAGTTGGCTGCAGCTCCAGCTGTTGCTTTTCACCCTTGAATCTCTGCTCAGGGTATGTGTTGCTCTATATTGAACTGAAGGTTTGACAGTATATAGAGAGATATTGGGCCTTCCCCAATACCTATGGCTTCTTGATGGGGTTTCTCTGGCATTTTTAGGGTATCTGTTCAGTTTTTAAGCCCTACTGGGTCTTAATCACTTGTAACTTCCAAGTCCAACAAGACTGTTTTTCTTTTCTTCCCCCCACCCCCACTGTCCATTCTCCATTCAGGTAAGTAGTGGAAAAAGCCCAGAAAAATGTGTATCTCACCAAGGGAGTTTTCCCCTCTTTGAAGTCTGACTATCCTCAGATTTTTTTTTTTCTTCGAAAGACTAGATTTTGTGTGCTTTTGTCCAAATTTTATTATTGTAATTGGAGGGAAAGTCTATCTTAAGAGACAGATTGCTTGGTTTACAGTGAGGTTACGTGCCGACGAGCCCACTAGGGATTGAAAACACACTAAGCTGCAAATGTCCTTAATACACCTTACACGGGGAGCATCATAACTTGGCCCAGCCTGCCCCAAGTGTGGCCAGAACAATCACAGCAGCACAGTTGGGCAGAATCTAACACAAAGCCTATTTTCTGAAACATTGTAGATTTCACGCAGTTTCGTGATACCATACCAAAAGTAAAAAGTGGGAGGACAGAATTTTGGGAACCCTGAAGGTTGGGGACCATCTGTACTTCACCATTGCTGGACACTAGCATAGAAACAGCAGTAAAATAGTGAGAAGGGGCATTCACATGACTGAACAACCCTCTTCTACTTCTCTCCACCCTCCCCCCCCCCACCGTGCCTGCCTCACCAGCACTGGCACCAGCCTAGAGATGTAGGAACCAAGGAAGAAGAAAGGATCATGATGGGATGTTAGGATGAAGAGGCAGCTCAGTTTGCGAGAGGAATGCTCTCCTACAGTACATGCACGTCTGCTCTGACACAGTTGAGTGCTGAGTGAGCTGCTCTGACACAGTTGAATGCTGAGTGAGCTGTACAAGCGGAGGCCTGCAGTCCCACTGCTTAAGAGATGAGCCAGTAGCTGCTGGGTGAGCCTGGGTGATTTGATGGTTATCTAGGGATGGAAACCATTAATAGAGAAGTGGCCTCAAGTTTTTCTTGAATGAATGAGTGAATGTATATGTACAAGTGGCTTCAGGAAGACCTTTCACACAAGTCGAAATTGCCTCCTCTTTCCCAGGCCGGCCTTCCTATAAATTGAGTTGCTGAAGACTTGTCCAAGGGCCTTGGAAAGTATCAGCCAGTGAGTTTTGACACTGATATATGATGCCTTGCTACATGGGGAATAGCTCAGGACCAATCCGGAAGTCTGAAATCCGTTGAGAATGTGTTAAATGTGGGATATCCTGTTAGGGTTTTCATTCTCTCATCAGTCTTGAGATTTGTTTGTGTTCCAGTTTATATGCCCCTGAAAGGGCCTTTTATTGTCCTGTGGTCTGCTGCTTAAAAATACCCTTAACTTAGGAAACAAACCTCACTTATCTTTAGAAGTGTTTTACTTGGATTCGAAAGCAGCTGAATTCAAATGCTTTATGATGCCTGAAAGAATAACACCCAGAAGAAGTTCGAAAACGGCTTTGAAATCCTCCCCTTTTAAGAAGAACCCTTCTCCTTTAGGAGGACTTTTTTTTTTTTTTTTTTTTTTTTTAAAGAGGAAATAATCCAATCCTTGGCATTAACATTCGACATTAAATGTTAAAGAAAAAGCTCTTGAATATAAGATGAGCAAATAGACATTGAGTTTCAGAGACTTAAAACTCCCCATTGAGAAGAGGGACATGTCCCTCACAGTGAATATGACGTCACCCTCTGTGTTGCAGGCTGTTGGGTCCGGGCTGGGAGACCTTCCACAGTGGGTTTTACTCGAGGGTGACAGGCTATGGCTCCCTTTTTCTGTGTGCTGAGGATGACAGGGTGTCCCTCAGTAGATGTCTGGACAGTGTGTCATTATATCTTTACTTCACTGGGGGTTAATTGCAGTCAGTCTTACTAAGAAGAAAGTGTATGGGTGTGAGGGAGAGAGGGGGAGAGAAAGGGAGAGGATGTTTGCATGGGAAGGTGCACACAGCCTGTGCATGTAAAGGCTCGAGGAACCGGTTTGCCTGTGATCGTGTGTGGACACGTGCTCGTGTGCATGGATGCATACAGGTGTGTGGGGACACAGGAGCACGTGTTTGCCATGCTACATGGGCATGCGGAGGCCAGAGGCTAACCTCCAAGGAAGGAAGGACAAAGGAGGGAGTACAACGCAGACAAAGGGGGATATTTGTCTGCGAACTTCATTAACGTTTTTCACATTAGAAATTCTAGAGGCTTTTTTCAACCCTCCTGCTTTATTTCATCACCTGCCTAGGCTGATTAAGGAGGAGAGAAGTAATGGCTGACTGGAAGGTGTCTGAGGTAAAGAACTTGAAATGGATACTCTAAGCTAAGACTGTGTTGTCTTTTTTTTTTTTTTTAAGTCTCATGAACATGAAATTTTGTGAAAGGACCCTTCAACTAATTCCATCTTTATGACGTTCTTCCTTAATCAAATTTTTTTTTCTGCCTTAGAGTGCTAAATATTCTTTCTCTCTAGAAACTCAATTAGGTGCATCTTGGATTTATACTTTAAGACATAAGTCTTTCTTTCCTGTGTAAGCTGTCAGAACCATTTATATTTCATAGGAAAGGGAACCCTTCTCCCAAGGAAGGGGCTAAAACTTTCTTTGGCGATTATCTAAACACTGTCATGGGTCCCCTTTTTTCTGGTCCATCTTCACATAAAAAAGCATAAATCACGGAACCCAACAAATAAACACAACTGACATGTTATTTCTCTTTCTTTAGAGACATCGGTTCTTTCATCTCCTATTTCTTAGAAAAAGGGTCACTTGAGAGCACTCAAATCCTAATGTATATACACAGTAGTATTCTGTGAGTAAGAAGGGCCGCTGATGGAGCAGTGAGGTAAAGAAAAGCCGTGTAACTACATGGGTGCCCCTGCCGTTTGGTGTCTTTTGTTTTGATATAAAACCCAGAAACATTCCTCCTGAGGGGAAGGACAGCAGAGCTGAAGAGCCCAGCACTTGTGGCACCCAGAACCAGGAACCAGAGACCCTCTTACCAGCAGGATGCTTTATTGTGAAGCT
This sequence comes from Psammomys obesus, assembly GCF_907164565.1. Taxonomy (NCBI): domain Eukaryota; kingdom Metazoa; phylum Chordata; class Mammalia; order Rodentia; family Muridae; genus Psammomys; species Psammomys obesus. Next base: position 9,305,023 of record NW_026596166.1, on the reverse strand, counting down.
TTTATATAAGATGTTAGCTTTGCTGACTCAGAAATAGATGGAAAGTGTTTCCCTATTCACTCTTCTTCAGTATATACATGGTATCGGGGATAAGTCTTTCTTGGCATAACAAGAGCCTCTGAACTAACAAAAGAGGGGCCATCAAGGCTCACCCGGCCCCAAAAGGCCTCTTACCGTAAAAGTTAAACCGTTACGGCTGGCTCTCTGCGGCCAAGACTGGTCCTGGATATTGGCAGGGACTTTTAATCGGTGCAGAGGAGGTCTATCAGCATAAAGGTAATTAAACTGGCTTGAGGACATCGAAAAAGGAGCTGGGGGTGTCTCTCGGAGTCTGTTTCCCAGAGGTGCCCGGTGACTAGAAGGCTGCTTATGTGAGTGTTGCTTGTGTGAGTGTGAGGCATTCTGGGGTGTCTTTGGAAATCCAAGAAAGCCAAAAGGTGAATCTTGTTTCCAAAGAAAGTGACTCTCACTGTGTGTTTATCTTGTTTGCCCTGTGTAGACGATTTCCGCAGCAACCTGGAGCCCACCTCTCATTGCAGAGACTGAAGAGGCTGAGGCTGCAGGAGAGGACTTGTGGAGAGAGCTTCATTCTGAGGGTGGGCATGGTCTGGTGGTACCAGTTCGAGGAGCTCCAGGGAGATTGCATGGAGAGCTGTAATCCTGGAGGATGGGGATTCTGAAGTGATGCCTCGAAAATCTAAAGTGAGATTCTCTGGATTGCAGAATCGGAGCGACTGTAGTTCTTTCGAGAGAGCACGCACACACACACAGATAAGTAAGCAGTGTGGGAAAGTCCCCCATCAGAGACATTTTAAGTTTGCTCAAAGGACTGCCTAGATGATTGACATGACCTGGCCCTTACTGGATCACTAAATTCTCTGGAGCTGAGGAAAGAAAACCTAAAAACAACCGGCCAAGGGGATATGCATTGTTTACATTGATAAATGATATTCTCAAAACCCAACATATGGCCCCAAAACAGAGACAGCTTTTGCTACTCACCCAGTTGAGCCTCACCTGATCACACCTCCCTCCTAGAGGATCCACTCAGTCCTTACTTGAGCTCTTTGTCATGGCCCCTCTCCCTCTCCTACCCCTCAACGCCCAGTGGCTGTATACCCTGGCCGTGGGGGTGAGCACCTAGGAAGTTAGGAGGGCAGAAAAGGAGAAGCAGACAAAGCGACAGAGGCTTTCCTGGAGAGCCCTGAATTCTAGGTGGGAGAAGATGTGACTCTGAATGAAGTTCAGATTCTTGCTATTATACAAGACTGGGCCCTTCATTTTGTGGTGTTTTTGTGACTCTGAGCAGAGGGCTCTTGTTAGCTGGGAATGAATGAGCGACTGTTGGGCCTGCCTGGAGTACTATGAGTCTGCTTACCAAAGAAGCACTGAAGCTTTTGACTTAAGACTCCATCTAAGAATCCAGGAACAATCAGCCTCTCACAGTGGACGCCAGTGGGCAGTGTGTCAGTAAGTTCAAGATGACTATTCATGTCAATTTTTGAATCAGTTCCGCTCATTGTCCCAGAAAAATCTGAAAGCTTAGTTTTTTGTTTTTGTTTTTTTTTTTTTTAATTGTTTTAAACATATTTAGCGGCTGGAGAGATACTCAGCAGTTGAGAGAGCTTACTGCTCTTCCAGAGGACCTGGGTTCCATTCCCAGCTCCTCCATCATGACTCACAATTGCCTGTGACTCTATTCCCATGGGACCTGATGTCCTTTTTCAGCCCCTGTAGGCACCAGGCACACGTGGTAAACATGCACGCACACAGGTAAAACACATGAAGAATTTTTAAAAAATAATTCTTTTTCAATTATATTTTAAAATCACATCTCATGTCTCTCCTCTCATATCTGAAATGAATATTTTCTGTTTCTAAGGTACATTTAGCTAAGTAAATGATCAAAGATAAAGATTCCCAAAGCAGCCTAGAACATAGAGAATTTAATACATGTGAAAAGGTTGCTATGGGACATCTTCAAGAACCATAAACTGTGCATTACATGTGGTTCTGTGGGGGACAGAGATGTTTCCCAGTGATCCTAAAGGCAAGCAGGAGGCTTAGAAGTAAGAATTAACAGGACCATTTTCCTGCGGCAAGAGAGTCATTATGTGTGGAGCTGTGGGCATCCTGCTACGATAGCAGAGTCTCCTTTTAAACATTCCCCGTCACTCTACGAGGTCACTTCTGGGGTTTGGTTTGGTTTTCCTTTAATGACGTGTTAAGTTCTAAAATATCCTGTTAGTAGCCTGTTCCTGAAGTAAATTTCCTGAGAAAATGACAGGGTAACCAGTTCAGAACGGTGACTCTGCGCTGTCGAGGGGAGCGAGCTAAGGAGAGGTTGAACATCTGTTCCAGAAGAAACATGCAGACTGGCAAGCTGATCTGTAAAGTTTGCTCGTGGGAGAGGAGGAAGAAGATGCGACATGAAAAAGCTCTTTGAAAGTGCCATTTCCTAGTGTGGCCTAGCATGTCCTCTTAAGAAAGCAGCAATTAACTCACAATCTGCAGACCATTTGACAACTGCTATTTGACTTGTGTTTTCATTGGACTAATGCCTGTTCATATATTTGGTTCCAAGAGAGAGGGACCCTTCACCTATAATTTAAAAGGCTGTGCGGATCTGCAATCATTTGATCACTTTTCTTTCACAGTGCCAGCCGTCTGTCTTTGGGGAGGGGGCGTGACGGTCTGTGAAGGCCCAGGCGGGCTGCGCTGTACCACAGCATGAGCCAGGCCAGCCAGTGCTGCCTTTGAACTTTGGAGGCACTGTGTCTTCCCCGGCACGGGAAACTCCCCATTCTCCGAGCAAACCCAGAAGGCAGTGTCTGAATTGTAGTGACCAGCTCTTTCATTTGGGGCGTCCAGTTCTGATGAGTAAGGGATGCTTCAAGCTGCAAACAAATGTAAGCACTGCTGTGTTAGAGCGGGGCTGACTCCGGGGAAAAGAACGAAAAGACGAGCTCTAGCATTTGATCTTTATCACGGGCCCCTTCTCCTTGTCAGCACAGTAGTTCTGCCAAGCTGCCCTCCATTTAAAGCAAGTAAACATACCACGTGTGTGTGTGTGTGTGTGTGTATGTGTGTGTGTGTGTGTGTGTGTGTGTGTGTGTACAGCTAGCGTGGGTGTGTACACAGTTGTGTGTGTAATACACATGTGTTGGAAGCCTAAGGTCAATGTTAGGTGTCGTTCCTTGAGCCCTTTCTACCTTTTGTTTTTTGATGCAGGATCTCTCACTGACTCTGCTAGGTTGGCTAGCCCAGGAGCTTCAGGGATCCACCTATCTCTGCCCCACCAGTTCTGGGGTTCACAGGCATGAGCTGCCATGCCTGGATTTTTTTGATTTGTGTTCTGTGGATTCAAACTCAGGTCCTCAAGCTTGCACCACACACCATCTACTGAGCCACCTTTCTGGCCCCAGACCTAATACTTTTATTTATAAGCAACAAGTACTCAATAAGGTGACAAGCTTCACAGGAAGATCTCTTTATAAAAAAAAAAAAATGTAATTGTCTCTGTTTTATATATGTATGGTGTATGTGCAGGCATGTTTGTGTGTAGGCGGGTACACATGTATGGGTGTGGAGTCTTGAAGTTGAGGTCAGATGGCTCCTGTCATCATTCTCTACCACAAACATTGAAGAAAGATCACTTGCTGAACCCAGAGCTCATCGATTCTGCTGGGCTAGCTAGCCATCTCTGCCTCTACCTCCTGTGAGCTGGGGTTACAGGTGGGCTGTAAAAGGAACTTTCATTCTCCTGTTTCAGTTGTTATCTGTCGGCTAACCTAGGCCTAGTCCTGGAAGCTTCCAGCCTCCGTACAGTCTAACCTGGGCTTAGGGTGTTTTCAGCTCCGAGACTTACTGCTTAATATGCTCATCCTTTCTGTTTATTACTGAGCTCTGGGCTGGCTGGTTCAACTCAGCTGTTCTGGCTCAAACTCCTCTCCCAGCTGACTTATTCAGTCTGGCTTCTCTCTAGGCTCCTGAATTGCTCTACTTGGCCTCAAGCTAACTCCAGCAATCTGCTCTAATCTCCTGGCTCCTTTTCATTCTCTGGTTAATTTGGTCTTCACCTGAGTTCTATCTTTGCTACCTGTCACTCTATTACTGTCTCTGTAAAAACTCGTCCTCTCTCTCTGTATCAGCCTATAAGTAGCTTCCCTTTCCTCTCTCTTTTAATGAAAGTTGGGCATATCCTATTCTGTCAAATCTTCTCTGATTCATCACTGTTTCTGCCAGTCAATTAGACATCACTTTCAAACATTGGTGCTTTCTTCTACAAACTAACTTTACCTTCATTGTTTGGGATTAAAGGCATGTACCACCACGCCTGGACCTAAATTTTTCTTTATCTGACACTCAGATCTGCTTGCCTCTGTCTCTCCTGGGTTGAAGGCGTGTTTGTATTCCATCGAGATCACACAGCCCTAGATCATGTTTGGATGTGATCTCTTGCCAGAACATCCTTGTTCTGAATTAACATTCCTCTACAGTAGGCCACCATACCTACCTTCCTTTTTGTGCGCCCTGGGCTTCTGAACTCTTCTAGTCTTCATATTTGTGGGGCAAGGGCTTCATCAACTGAGCCATTCCCCCCAGCCAATTATTATTATTGTTATTATTATTACCATCATCATCATCATCATTTTAAAGTTAGCATACAAAGTAGTGGGTTTCCACATAGCATTTTCATGTATTTTGTTCTGATTTGTCCCTCTCCTGCATGGACCTCTACTGTACTCCTGTTTCCACTCTGGACAGCTCCCTTTTCTCCGTTCAGCTCCTGCTTCAGCTTTCATTTCTTACTCTGGTCCCACAGATCCCATTCTGCTCTTTCCTTAGGGCTTGCTTTTCTACAACTTTATATCCATCCAAGGTCCTTCAACAAGTGAGTGAAACTGGTTTTGAAATAAATGACTTCCAGCTTTCTGTTTTGCTTCTTACGGTTGGCAACTAACTAGGAAGCCAGGACAGGCCCCTCTCTGGAATGCCTAACTTGGGGCCTGACCTTTCTCCCTCCAGAGACAGCTGATGAAGAGTCCTTTCAACAGTCATTCAGCCCAGTGCACAGTTTAAAAAGTCCAAGTAACTCGTACACACACACTTACACACACACACACACACACACACACACACACACACACACACACACACTATACTAATGGGAGGCAACTTTAAAGCACAGGCAATGGGACCTTTTCATTCCTTCTAGACTGTGGTCCAAGGTGAATACATTAACTATAGAGCTTGGGATTTACCTAGTGGTTTTCAGAAGCCAAACCCATAGCTTTGATGAATGCTGCTTTCTAATACCAATGGTGTGGACCCCAGTAAATCACTAGGACAGTTTCCCGTTGGTAATATATTAGAGCCATACATTACTGGCTACTGTGGTTCAGGTGATATATCGCTCAGTTGTGTGTGGGAGGGGGGCACACCCAACTGCTTAAAGCCTGTTGTGTTATACACATCCGGGCTGACTTTAAGCCTGCCTTCATTTTGCAGGGGAGTCTCCTAGCAACACTGAAAGTCTCTGAAAATGTTTCTCCTCCCCCAACACGAAGTAAATACTCCCCAGCTTTGTATGAATCCGTTGTCCCAGAGGACCCAAAGTCCGCTCAAGTGCAAATGCCTTGAACAAACGTTAAACACAGTCTAAAAGGGGGATTCAGGGTCACATCCATGGGTCCAAGACTTTTCACTTCAAGGCCTATGTGGTTTTGAGTAAGTCAGTCATTTCAGTTTTTAGTAAGCTGGGGACTCTGTGTGTGTGTGTGTGTGTGTGTGTGTGTGTGTGTCTAGGTTAGAGGACAACTTTCCGGAACAAGTAGTCATGGACAACATCTTCCATGATGTGAGTGCCAGGGATCAAACTCAGGCTTGGCTGCAAGCATCTTCACCCACTGAATCATCATACCAACTTCTGTGCTCATCTTTGGAACTTTCCATCCTGATTCCTTTCTCTTGAGCTGCATTTATAGCACTTCTAGCTGCATTTCTAGCACTGGGGTTGATTGATTGATTGATTGATTTGTATGAGTGCCCTATCGGCACTTACACCTGAAGAGGGCATCAGATCCCGGTGTGTGAGCCACCATGTGGGTGCTGGGAATTGAACCCAAGACCTCTGGAAGAGCAAACAGAGCTTTTAACCACTGAGCCATCTCTCCAGCCCCCATGTAGCACTGGGATTGATGATACATATAATGTCCTCCCATTAGAAAGCATAGAGCAGAGTAGCAGGACAAGGAGAGGTAGTCAGCTCTGTGCCCATCAGTAACAGCATGTGATAGAGCACAGAGTGCCAGGTGCCGAGGTGTACCCTGTTCTCAGAGACACGGGGAGAATTGATCATCTAGTTGTTTGTTTTGTTTTTTCAAGACAGGGTTTCTCTGTGTAGCCTTGGCTGTCCTGGACTTGCTTTGCAGACCAGGCTGGCCTCAAACTCACAGAGATCCACATGCCTCTGCCTCCCTGAATTCTTCGATTAAAGACGTGTGCCACCATGCCTGTCAATCATCTAGTTTTATTGACCCTGTGGTTCTGGATGTTAGTGGTGGAGGTAAAACACAAACAAACAAACAAACAAACAAAAACAAAAAAACAAAAAAAGGAAAAACTGGATCGACATCCCTTCCACCAAATTTAACTAAAATTGTTTTGTTTCAGGCATGCCAGAGCATCTCTGCTACACTTTGGTCTCAATAGAAGTACCCTGGTATGATATCAGTCAGCAAAACTCATGTTGCCATCTTAGCCTGCTTTGCTATAACAAAATACCACAGAGTGAGTAGTTATTAAAAGGAAAAAAAATTGAAAAAAAAATCAACTTATTTCTCACAGTTCTGGAAGACAAGGAATCTAATATCAAAATGTCAACAGCTGGAATCATCCTGTTAGTTGCATTATCCCATTGCAGAAGGAGAAAGGGAGAGAGACAGAGAGGAGTGAGGGACACATTCTCACAAGAGAGGGGCCAGGCTCGTGTTTTATAGGCCCATTCTTGTGATAACTCATCTCCTCCCAAAGCAAGACCATTAATCCATTAATGGGAGCAGGGTCACTATTTAAAGATCAAATTTCTAGACACTCTTTCACTGGAAATGAAGATTCTAACACTTTGGGAGATACACAAATGCCTTTTTGAAATTTACCCAACCTGGATTGTTTTATCAACTCCAACTCGACACACTCCACACAACTTGTGGTATAAAAATCATAATTACTGTACCTATGTCAAAAATTCAAATAAGGATTTTTTTTTTCTAATTTCACCAGCCTAACATACTCTTTCATCTTTCTAGAATCTTCCCTATGTTTTATTATGTATTTACATAATTATATTATTGCATAGGGATACATTGATTTAGGTAGGCTCAGTAAACAAGCAAAATGAAATTTATATGTTATAAATTTCAAAGCAATAAACATCTGTGGAGCTAAAAGTAAAATTCCCACCTCACCCAAATCAGTTTTAGTTGTTTCAGGTTTTTTTCAGAAATTATATTATCCAAAAATGTTATCCATACTTTATTGTATTCGTTTATCCTGTCTTTCAGAGAACTTCCTATGTTGGTCTTAAGCAAATGTTATAGTCTGTCTAGCCTCCCTTAAAGTTTTTGTAAATCCTTTGTGTGGCTAAATAGTCTCATAATTACATTGGAAGAATGGGTATGAGTTGAATAGAGCCCTGGCGGTTTGTTTATGGTGTGAATAAAACAATGTCTTCACAAAAGGCGTTACCTCACGTAAGCGGTGCTTATTAGCCCTTTGCTGATTGGTGAGTGTGGTGGCCTGAATGAGAAGTGACCTCATAGGCTCAAATATTTGCATGTTTGGTTCCCAGTTGGTGGAACTGTTTGGAAAGGATTAGGAGGTGTGGCCTTGCTGGAAGAGGTGTGTCGCTGGAGGTGGGCTTTAAGGTTTAAACAACCCAGGCCATTCCCAATTAACACTCTTGCTCTCGCTCTCGCTCTCGCTCTCGCTCACACTCACACTTACGGATCTGACATAAGCTCTCAGCTACTGCTCCGGCACCATCCCTGCCTGCCAGTTGCCATGCTCTCCACCGTAATGGTCATGGACTCACCCTCTGGAACCACGGGCCCCAAATTAAATTCTTTCTCTCACAAGTTGCTTTGGTCATGGTGTTTTTGTCAGGGCAATAGGAAAGTAACTAAGACAGCAGGTCAGAGAGTGGTTTAAGGAAAGGAGGAAGTCCTGCCCATTCAACAGAGCAGGCAACCTAAGGCTCTCCGTCCCTCCTCCTCCTCCTTATTCGGGAAGCAGAGTGTCCGTAAGTGTGAGACTGCTAAGGAAGGGCCAGGCTCCATGAGGACTCCCAGCAACCGTTTCAGCCTGGAACTGCATGCATCTGGCCAGTACAGAGGAAAGAGTACCACACTCGGTCGGACACACTCCACTCGTCTGTTTATTCACTCACAAGACGTCTGTTTCATTCTAGGTTGTGTACCTGCATGTACACACCATGATCATAACAGTGAGCAGCCTGTGTGGGATGCTTCCTGCATGCCACCTGTGTGCCGTGAGCCGCACGCCTTCTCAGTTAGTGTTCCTAACCCTCCCAAGTAAATATTATGCTCCTAATTTTACTGATGAGAAACTAAAAAAACAAGAGATGAAGTAACCTACTCAACAGCACCCACAAAACAAACTCCAAAGCCTGACACTTATGTGACAACGGCACCCCACTTATCCTTCGGGGAGCAGATTACCAAGAGTTTTTTTTTCCCTTGAAATCAGGTGATTGATCAAATAACAGTCTGCCTTTTCTTCAGCTTGGTGAAAACACTAAGATTATCACTGTTTTCAAATGACCTCCAAAGACTGTGTCGCTTCACTGAATGAATCTGACAAACACTAATTGTGTGCTGCCTTCTGGATTGGCATGTAGGGACTGAGGCCTCACAGCCACAAGAGGACAAGCCTGGTTGCAGGGAATGCTGGGAGAACCAAAGATTCTGGGAGTGAAGCAAATGGAGAGAGGATGCGTTGCTGTCTCCACCTGGCATCAATTACTGAGTTTTTCTGTCAGCAGAATATTCCAGATGGCCTGGTTTCTAGGGAGAATTCCAAGGTTTAAGTTCTGGCAAAGAATTTGAAAAGGCTGTTTGTTAGTTCGCACAGATCAGGTATGAAGCAATGAACTGTCCTGGAGTATTTTCTGTTAATTGTGGGTTCGTTTCCAAGCACAGAGGGAAGAGCCAGAAGACGGTAACCTTTGCCACACGACTAGAGGCCAGCCTGTTTACATGATTAACGCTCCAGGGAGGTGGTTAGGCTTCTAGAGCAGGCCATGGAGTCTTCACAGCTGATGGATTATTCTGGATATTCCGAAGTGTGAACCATACTACTGTGAAATGCCACCTTCCTCCAACTTCCTCACAGTGGCTTCTGGGGCTGCTGGAGCTGCTCAGGGACCCCAAGGCTGTTTACAGAGAGAAGCTGCTGGAGCAGGATCACATCCCTTGTGTATGCTGCAGAAGTCTCCTGTTTCTGAGGGCACAGGTGACACATTCTTGGGTTCCACTACCTCGTGGGTAATATGGACATGATTAACATTTCCTGGTGATAAGCTGTCCAGAGGGCTCTCTGTTAGCAAGTGACTTCTAAAGAAATAGACTCCACAGCGCAATGATCTTACTACAAAATAAAGTTCCTCAAACTATTAGTTACAGATGTAGAGTCAAGAAGAAGGAAGGAAGTGCCCCGAATTGTGACCCTCATCATCTCCAAGGAGGGAGACAGCTGAGACAAGAATTAGCAGGACTTGCACTTCAGATGTGTTGTTTGAAACTGGGGTTGGTGGCACACACCTGCAATCCTAACACAAGCAAACCCGAAACAGGAGGACTACAAGTTTGAGGCTAGCCTGAGCTAAAGTGTGAGAGCCCCTACGTATGTAATTAATTAAGCTGGTGATGGTGCATATCTTTAATCCCAGCACTTGGGAGGCAGAGGCAGAGGCAGAGGCAGAGGCAGAGGCAGAGGCAGAGGCAGAGGCAGAGGCAGAGGCAGAAGCAGAGAGGCAGAGAGGCAGAGAGGCAGAGGCAGAAGCAGAGAGGCAGAGAGGCAGAGAGGCAGAGGCAGAGGCAGAAGCAGAGAGGCAGAGAGGCAGAGAGGCAGAGAGGCAGGTGGATCTCTGTGAGTTTGAGGCCAGCCTGGTCACAACAGTGAATTTCAGGCCAGCCAAGGCCACAGAGTGAGACTCTAAACACACACACACACACACACATACAAACCAACCAGCCAAAAAACCAAAAAGAACAAAACAGGTAATTAATTTAAAAAACCCACATATATTGTGTGATTTTAAAATAACGAGTCTATACTGTGTTACTTCTACAACTAAAACATTTTTCCTAAAAATATTTTTAAAATTTCCTAATTTTTTTTCCTGAAATTTTCCGATTTCTTTTTCTAAAAATATTTTATGTGTTGCATAAATGTTCTTGAGTTGTTATCTCAAAAACTGTAGGATTCTCATCAATCTTTTTTAAAAGAACAGCCCTCACAGTGCCATGTGTTGAAAAGACAAATTTAAATGATGAGGTGGTCAGGTAGTCTGGGATTAGAATCTCCACTAATGCTGCGGTTGTTTGCACTAGGAATGGACAGATAATACTTTGCAAACAAACGTTTTGATTGCCACTGCCCCGAGGGGCAGCCCTCCTCTCACGCCCACACTGTGGACTATTTTTTATCCTCCACCTGCTGCAAACGTTGAATGACTCCCCCTGCCCGGTTGTGTGAGAACACCTTTGCTGCAGTTGAACCTGAGGTTGGAGAGGGCCAAGGGACATCTTCCCTTTAATTTTCGTGGCTGTTGACCTAGCAGTTGATGGGATGCAGGGGAACAGAAATGCAAGAATTGCATTACTTACCCACCAGCAGGGGGTCCTTTGTGCGTCTCTGCTTATCGACCATGTCTTGGGCGTGGATGCCTGAAGCTTGCACTCCTGCCAACTGAGGCCGACTGTGGGTGAGAGTTTTTATAAAACCCGTTTCTTAAAAACAAACAAACAACCGTTTCTTTCTTTTCTCAAAAAGCATTTTTAAATCATTTATTTTTATGTTTTACATACTTTGGTGTTTTGCCTGCATGTATGTCTGTATGAGGGGTGTTGGATTCCCTGGAACAAAAATGACAGACAGTTGTGAGCTGCGGTGTGATTGCTGGGAGTTGAACACGGGTCCTCTGGAAGAGCAGCTAGTGCTCTTAACTGCTGAGCCATCTGTCCAGCCCCAAAACTCATTTCTTTTTATGTGGGAATTTCCCACTGGGTTGACTTGCTGAGTTCCCCTGGGATGCTCAACAGCAGGAGCGTATCAGCTGTGCTAATAGGTAAATTAATTTTGGTAGGACTCCTTGCCAGCGTCCTGCATATGAACCGGGAAAATCAAATAACCCCGGAGGTGACTATGGCTTTGGACAAGAGCACTTCGAAGCAGTGGCTCTTGAAGTCTGACCCTGGCGGCCATGCTGTGCCACAAGAGATTTTGTCTTGTGTGGGACACAGTGCTCTCATGCTAAAAAGGACCCGTCATACTCTCGAGGCAGCCTCCTTGTCTTCTCTGGAAAAATGGTGCATTGCTCAGCTTCCTCCTGACGAATATACTGGGGAAAAAAATAGAAAGGAGGAGAGATTTATTTTTATCATGATTTCAAACATTTCAGTTGTTAGTTGGTGGGCCCTATTGATCTTGGTCTGTGGCAATGCAGAGCATCGTGCCTGGAGCGTGTGATGGAAGACTGTCAGCCTCATGGGAGCCACGACACAGAGAGGAATGGGGTCCCAACATCTCCTTCAGTGCTCCACAATGACAATGACACAATGTTGTTTCACTAGACTCTACTTCCTAATGTCGCTATCACCGCCAAATCACCATTGATGGGTGATCAATGAGAGCCTTTCACACGAGACTTGGGGAACATTCCAGATCCAAAGTCTAACACCTAGGAAGCCAAAGTGAAGAGGACACTGGTGGCTATATGGATTGCTGACTACACTGTTCCTGTGGGAATGGCACGATGATGTTTCCTTGCTGGCAAACAGGGTTTTGGCCTGAAACCAAGTGTGCTGAACCGTAATCTTGAGTGCCTGTATGTATGGTTGGGTTTTGAAAAACTTACTCTGAGCCTGTTTTTGAGAAATTTGTTTCCACGGTTGGTTTAGAGAACTGGATCTGGGCCATTCTGTTTCAAATAAGGACCCACAGTCCCTTCCCTTTCCTGGTTTGTAGGGAATTTCTGGAATCTTTCTGGAAGTCTCTTTGATATTGTCCATTTTCCTTCCTTCTCTCACGATCTCTTAAGGAACCCTCAAGACTTCTTTGGTCAGTAAGTTCCTTAACAAGACTAGAACCATTGACTTTGGGCGGCTTTGTCTTCTGCCTTACTGAAAACTGCTGAAATGAGGGCATGCTAATATCAACCCGTTAGAAATGGTGGGTCGTAGGGGACTGGAAAATACCCTTACAAATGTCAAAAAGTCTTGTCATTACACCTTTTTAGTATGAATAATCCAGCCCCAACATGTATACAGAGCTTGGTTGTTTGCAAAGGACTTCCCTAAGTCCTCTCTCCTTTCAGCCTCATAGGGCCTTGTGGAGAAGCAGGCAGGCAGTGATGTAGCGAGCCGCAAGAAAGGAAGAGTCCCTGACTTGTAACACTGGTGTCTTCCCATGGAGTAAATGCTGCCACCGTGGCCAATGATCTGAAACTCTGAATGTCTGGACATTGAACCATCCGCTCAGGAGAACCGATGTGAGCAGGTTAGAGGCAGAGGCGGGGCACAGAAACTCAACCGGCCTTGAAATCGAGCAAAGGAAATTTTGTCCTAGGAAGCAGTTACCAAGAGGAAAGGAAGGACTTTAACCCACGCCTAAGACTGCACGGATTCCTGCTGACTCTTTGCCTACCCCACCCCACTCCACTTCCGCCTCCACGGAGCTGGGATTCTGTCTCTCTCGCTGGGGCTCACTCCACCAGTAAACGGCTCTCTTCTATCCTGGACTCCCCCTGCACCCAGGATCTCCTCCTCCGCCTCCGTGCAATCGGAAACCTTGAGCCTCCTCGCTTGAGCCCCTGTTCTGCGTTCCTGTTAATTCCTCTGCTTAGCATATGCCGAAGACTTTGTGGTAAAACGGATCTGGCTTTGAATTCTGGTTCTGTCCGTTTTTTAGCAGCGTGACTCTGGGTGTGCCATGCAACCCTGACCTTGTCGCCTGATTATGTGAGTTGTGGTTTTAAGGACGTTGTGGACCGTGTGTGGGTGTGGGGCCCGTGGACCGTGCCACCAGGGAATCCTGCGTGCAACCAGAGCGAGGCGGCCATGTGTCCTAACCCCGGACATCTCTTTCTTGAGATCAGCAGGAGTCAGGGTCGCCCGCTCTGTTCCGTAGCAGCATGCCCTGGTGCGTAGGGTCAACCTCACGACCTCCGCAAGACCAGGAGTAGTTACAGAGCGCGGCCCCTGGGCTGCCTCTCCATGGAAGTGACGCATCGCCAGCGTCCAAGCCCCAGCCAATGACACACACCCACCCTGGAATCCCTTCCCACGCTAAACCTCGTTCACACCAATAAACTGGCACAAGCTAGTTCACCCACTGTCATCGGAGAGTTGCTACCTCACAGGCGAGTTTCAGCTATGGCTGTAACCCTTGGAGAGCTGCCTGGGACAGGTAGGTGTTCCGTCTTCCGGCATTCGCCGCTGGACCGGGCCCTCGGACACACCGGCCCCAGGGTTCATTTTTTCCTCAGGTGCCCGGATGCTCTGGTGCCTGGACGGCTCAGAAGGGAGGAAGCAAACCCCGGGCTGTAACACTTCAGGGGAGGGCCCTGCCCCCACCCCCACCCCCGGGACAGCTGAGGCCCTGAGGACCTCGAGAAGGACTTCTCCCTCGGCCTTACCCTCCGGACCCCAGCCATTGCTGACTCTGCTCCATCCTTTCTGGCCTGGTGTGCAGCGGCGCCTGAACACCCCTTCTCCCCCGATGGAAAAAACACGAAGAACTTAAGTGAGGTCCTGTGTGAACAAGATCTAGCCTGGCAACATGGTCATTACCGTTGACCTCCGGCCTTCACACCAGATTTGTTTTTGGAGCCTCCTCGCCATGAGTCATGCTCTCAATTGTTGCCCCTTGAATGTCAACCACTTTGGGTTGGCGTCCCTCCAGGCTTAATCTTACCCACAGAGGGCTCAGCCCCCAGCACTCACACCTTGACCCTGCTTTATTCCCGGAGTGAAACCGTGTCCCCACGCTGATCTCTCTCACTGCGCCTCAGCCTCACAGTTCTGCACGCCCGTCCCCGGGTCATCCTTTGACGTGTTTAGAACATAGTGAAGCCACATTTGGGTTTAGGATTTCTAAATAATTCAGTACCCGTCTGAAGAGTTCCCGTTTAAGTGGTACTTATGTGTGTGCATGTGTTTATCTGCCGAGGCTGGTTCACTTTTCCCCTAAATTGTGAAGAATAAGACAAACAAGCAAAAAAAAAAAAAAAAAAAAAAAAAAACATTTATTGGCTTGGAAGGAATTACCTACGGTTCTTGAGTTCCAACCGCTGAGTTCCTAGAAGCCATTTATCTTAGGCTTAAAGAATGTTTTGGTGTTGTTTTGTTTAAAAACCCATTTCCCAGTGCTGAGCACTGAAAAGACAGTTTTCAGGGTACCTTCTGTTCTGGGGACAAATGAGCAACTGCAGAATTTCTGTCCTTATGGTTATATTATTGGAAGTTTTGCTCGTTCGTTTGTTTGCACTTAAGCCCCCTGCCAGGGCCACAGAAGCTGTGGTGCTAAGGATGGCACAGTTTTTAAGCCTTTTTATCATCATTCCAAGAGTAAGCCTCAGATCCAGACACTACAGGATCCTTAACATGTATCAGTGTGAGCAGTTTCACGGACGCTCAGGTGACGTTTCCCGTCCATGCTTACAAACGTGCACATGAAAGTGTGCATGACCGTGGCGAGTGTTCACACATGACTTTTCTGGCCAAGATCGGGTTGTCATTTCTAGGTCCACGGATAAAATTCTACACAATTGCCAATAGGGGTGTGGAACATTGCTGCAGTTGTAAAGGAACTCGTTCATTTTCATTCCCTTTAAGCCACAGAACGTCTGGTGCTTGCGAGGGTTTTGCTGAGCAGTGTCTCGTTATTTAAATGGACAGCTCTTCCTGCCTGAAAACGGACTGATCAATAATTCATTAGCAGTGACAGGCCTCCACGTATCTACTACTTCTAGGAAATTAAGGGCTCAATTAGGAGAATTTACACACCATAGTAGAAACAACACAACAGGACGGAGAAAGCACTGCACAACTTCCAGATGCGCTCTGTTGAACACATCTTTGGTGTGGCTGGGCTTCGACACTTTTTGAGAGAGAGAGCGACTCTATGTAGTTTTGGCTGTCCTGGACTCACTATGTAGACTAAGCTGGCCTTGAACTCACAGATATCTGCCTGCCTCTGTCTTGGGAGTGCTGGAGTGAGAGGGGTGTAGTACTGTGTCCAGACTGACAGCTTTTTTATTTCACGCTGATTATGGAACTCGGAGCCTCAGGTAGACTAGGCAAGTTCTGTACTGACCGAGCGTGCACCCAGCCCATTCAACAATCTGTGTGCGTGTGTGCGAATGGATTTAGTTATTTACTGTAGAAACAGGAGCAAAGGTTTGTTTACAAAAGCATGGACAGCTTGTCAGTGGCTAGGCGGCTACACGAGTGAAGAAAGTGTCTCTTCCTTCCCCAGCAACCACTGGACAGGCCATATACATGTCCAAGGGGGGTGTGTGGCCTTGGAAGTCCTGCCCTTTTCCATTCAAGACTGTTCAACGGCCCTACAGCAACTTTCCATCCAGCAACATCTTCAGGATAAAGATTTCGATATTTTCCTGTCGGTATCGAAAGTTCTTATTAGAATTACATAAAATAAATGCCTATACTTTAAAAAATGAACCATTCTGTAAACATTGTCTGCTATAGTCTTCTGGAAAGCTTGCTCTCTTCGACAAACAGAACTTTATGATTTCAACAAACCTGTGATGAAGAGCAGGTGTTCTGGAATTACCATGTTGTGAGGACGCCTCAGCTAGCCACACAGAGGAAGAGAGGCCTGCTGAGCCCCAGCTCGTCTAGCCTTTCTGGGTTGGATATTAGACTAGTGAAAGAAGAAACCATCTGAGAGCCTGGGTGTGGCAGCAGATGCCTATAATCCCAATGTTTAGGAGGAAGAGGCAAGAAGACCAGGTGTTCAAGGCCATCCTCAGTTATACAGCAAGACCAAGGCCAGCCTGGACTATATGTTCCAAAAGGCAGAGAAGCCAGGGCAGGTGGAATGGTCAGTAGGTAAAAGCCCTTGCCATGCAAGCCTGAAAATCTAATTTTATCCTCAGAACCCACATAAAGGTGGAAGGAGAGGACCAATTCCACAGTGTTGCTCTGTGATCACCACCACACTTGTGCTGTGCTTTGAGTGCGCACACACACACACACACACACATCACACATACTACATACATACACATATACAGACAAACATATCACACACACACACACATGCTCATGCACGTGTACACACACATCCCCCCCCACACCACATGCATGCACATATATATATATACATACATACAAATCACACACACATCATACATACATACTCATGCGCACACACACACACACACACTACACAATAAGTACACAGGACTAAGACAAAGCATGTTGTATGGCCCAGCTTTTGTAGCTAAAACATAACACAGGTATAATGCCGGTACCCAGTACCACTATAAAGGAGCCTTACAGTTCACTAAGATAAAGTCCAAGTTACACACATACACACACACACACACACACACACACACACACACACAAATGACCACAAGAAGACCGATGAATTGTAAACAGAGAGAGACAAAAACAAAAATAAACTCGTCAACATCGTTAGTCATGTTAGAAATGAAATGAAATGAAATGAAAACCCTGGCGTGTTGCTTCACAACTGCTTGTTAAAGTGACAAACCCTGGACACACCAATGCCCACAAGAAGCAGAACCCCTATATCCCATTACACTTGCACGAATAGAAAAACAACACAATGACTTTGGCCATTTGTTCTTAAAAAAAAAAAAATTAAAAACACATACCAGCCATTCCATTCCTAGGCATTTACTCTAGAGAAGTGAAAACATATGTCCATATGAAAGCTTGCACGCTGTGTTCTCAGCAGCTTTATTTGTAGTCTGCAGAAACTGGAAACGGGTCAGCAGCCCATCACTGGACAGGGGGATTAACGGCTGTGAGAGATCACACAGGGGAAGGCCGCCCAGCAATGGGATGGAATGAACTATTGACACACGCAAAAACATGCCTGACTCTCAGAATAATCATTCCGAAGGGCAGAAGCCAGACAAGAGACCATGACTTTATTCTGGAGAATGCAACAAATTTACAGTGATATAAAAAGCATGGATCAGCAGATGTCTAAGAATGTGTGTGTGTGTGTGTGTGTGTGTGTGTGTGTGTGTGTGTTGGAATCAGTTGTAAAGGACACAATTCGCAACAACTTTGGGGTGGTGAAACTTTACTATTTATTGTAGTTATGACTTGTGAGTTTTCACATGTGATAGACAAGTCTTAGCTAACATCAGGGATCTCTACTTCTTGCTGTCTGCCCTTCGTGTAAATCCTGTCTGAATACAGGTAGGAACTGTGACCCAGTTCTAACCAACATCGTAAAAGTCACTCTTGTTCACATTACTTAAAACACTGTCTTTGTGAACTGCATTTTGTGACTTTGTGTGTTTGAAAAAGTGGCTTACTGGAGAATCCCGGATGGAAAGGAGTTAAAGGTGGTCTTTAGGACATGAAAGTGGCCAGTCAGTATCTATCAAGGAGCTGGGGCCATAGAGCTAGAGTGGCGGCTCAGTGGTTAGAGGCACTTGATGTTCTTCAGAGAGCCTGAGTCCTGCACCCAATGCTGTTGGTCTTACAGCTGCTTCTGATCTCTTTGGGCACACGGATCTGGCATATACATGCGGCGCGCACACACACACACACACACACACACACACACTAAAACAAACAAATAAAAATAGAAAAAAAAAGTTGAGGCCATTAATCTTTCATTCATAGGGAAGAATATTCTGCCAACAACTTGAATAAGTTTAGAGCATATTAGTCTCCAATCAGCCCACTAGTTGAGACTCCAAGACAACAGGCAAGTTGACTGCAGCCTTGTGAGACTAAACAGAGGCCAAGAGAGCCTGAAGTCCTGTCCCAAGCGCACCATGAGCTGATAAATCCGGGTTCAGTCACTCTGTGTTTTCATTACTTTTCCATTACTGTGAAGAGACACCATGACCGAGGCAACTTACAGGAGAAAGAGATTATTGATGACTTGCTCACAACCTTAGAGGGGGAGTCCCATGACCATTATGGCAGCAAGCAGGCATGGTGCCAGCGCAGTAGCTGAGAGCTTACATGTTGAGAGAACAGCCATGAGGCAGAGAGAGAAAAGAACCAACAGGAAACAGCATGGGCCTTTTAAACCTCACAGCTCACCCTCCAGGGACACACCTTCAACAAGGCCACACCTCCTAATCCTTCCCAAACAGTTCTATCAACTGTGGCCTAAGCACTGACGTACACAGGGGTTATTCTCATTCAAAATACCACATTTGTGATAAATGTCTAGGCAGAATACAGAAATGACATGATACATATATGCCATTGTAAACCAAACTGCATGTGTATTTTGAGACAGAGCCTCATGCAGCCGGGGCTGACCTCAAGCTCACTGTGGAGCCGAGGATGACCTTGAACTTCTGATCCTTCTGCCTCCACCTTCTGAGTGCTAGGATGATAGGCATGTGTCATCATGCGCAGTGTAGATAGTGCTAGGATTAGAACCCAGAGCTTTGTGCATGCTAGGCAAGCAATCCACCAACTGAGCTACATCCCTAGTCCGATCAATTTTTTTTATTGTTGTTGTTAGTCTTTGTTGTTGTTTGTTTGTGCATTAAATTTTTGGACCCCAAATAGTAAACCTCGAGAGGATTGGCAGTTTTGGCAGAATGTTCATGATAGTCACCCAAAGCATAGAGAGTTGAAAAGACTGAAACGTAAGAAGTCCAGAGAGATACAAAGACAGGAACCCGGAAAGAAAAAAAAAAAAAAAAAAAAAAAAAACTGCGGTAGAGGCAGGTAGGGTGAATGGAACATATTCTTTCAAACAGGTGGCTTTTCAGCATTTAAAGTTTGTTTAATTTATTAGTGTGCATGCATGTGCCATTGCTCATGTGTGGAAGTCAGAAGACAACTTTTGGGCACAGGCTCTGTTTCCACTGTGGGACCCAGGGATCAAACTGAAACCTGTGTGTAATAGCTTTTACTCACTGCCCCATCTCACAAAACTGATGTTTCTTTTTAGAATATACAGACTCCTGCTATTGTAGCCCCGGCTGACCAGAGACCTGGATCATCAGTTTTCTTTTATGAGTTGATAGCGGTTTTGTTAAAACCTTGATAGAAAGACATTTAAAAGTGCCAATGCTGGAGTTGGAGAGATGGCTCAGAGGTTAAGAGCACTGACTGCTCTTCCAGAGGTCATGAGTTCAATTCCCAGCAACCACATGGTGGCTTGCAACCCATCTATAACGAGATCTGGTGTACAGATATACACACAGACAACATTGTATACATAATTAAAAATGAAAAGCTGGGGCTAGGGCGAAGCCCAGAGGTAAAGAATATCCTTACAGGATATAATTACTGCACTAAAAGAGAAAGAGGGAGGAAGGGAGGTAATAAAGAAGAGAAAGAGGGGGGTAGGAAAGAAAAGAGGAGGCAGAGGAGGGAAGGAGGGAGGGGAAGAAGCAGGGAGGAAGAGGAGGACTATAATTTTAAAGAGCTCTCTGTCTCAAAGTTTTCAGTTTTATGTGTATGAATATTTTGCTTGCATGTAAGTGGACCGTGTGCTTGCTTGATGCCTGAAGCGATGAAAAGGGTTTTGGACTTTCTGGAACTGGAGTTACAGGCAGTTGTGAGCCACCTTGTGGGTGCTGAGAACTCAACCCAGGTCCTCTGCAAAAACAGCAAGTGCTCTTAACCGCTGAAGCATCTCTCCCTCCCCAAGAGCCTCCTTGCCAGGTGTTTATTCTCAGCAGCCACAGCCGCCTCTGTGGCTCTCTGCCTGGAGGGCCGCTCCCCTCGAGAGCAGAACACCGCCACACCTCTCTTATGCTGCACGCATAGCTGGCAGAAGCACGTATCCAAGCTCAGAATATGTCACCCTAGAGAAAAAGACCAGAATAGGAGGGTGTTGCCAGGAGCCTGCCAAGGCTGAGTGAAGCTTGCAGATTCAGCTGTGGTCACAGGTGGGGAGGGACCCAAAGGCAGCGACTGCGGCAGAAGGATGACTAGCACTTGCTTGTATCTTTCAGCTTAAACAGAGCCAAACAAGGTCTTTATAGCCCAGTGAAGATGCTGCAGCCTGGGTTCCGCCACCTCCAATTTCCCTTCTCCTCACAGAACTTAAGGACGGTCCAGAAGAGCGACTGTTTAGGTATTGCCACGAAGGGGGATGGAATGGAAGCAGAGTGGGATATGGAGAGTGCAGAGAAAAGAAACTGGCAATATGCTGATACCATAGCAGAAAAATCGGGGGAGGAAGCAATCTTAAGTTTGGTGAGACTCTTGCAAAGATTTTTTTTTTCCATTGCTGAAAGCCCAGGAAATGGATTCTTGTCTTTTTTTTTTTTGCCTGTCCAGAACGTAAAACTCCTTTTTGACAAACCATCTCTCTGTATGTGGACCTGCTCCTCCTTGTGGAATCAGCAAGGGGGTCAGACGTCTCT
This sequence comes from Psammomys obesus, assembly GCF_907164565.1. Classification (NCBI taxonomy): domain Eukaryota; kingdom Metazoa; phylum Chordata; class Mammalia; order Rodentia; family Muridae; genus Psammomys; species Psammomys obesus. The sequence goes on along the minus strand of NW_026596166.1, from coordinate 9,284,142 downwards.
CTCCCCGCCCACCGGAAGCTTGAGTGCATAGCTGGGGCCAGGACTCAGAGCTCGGGTGTACTTTCTCAAGCCTGAATCCTGAGCTGGAGGTGAGAACAAACGGCCATGCGTGGTCCATGCGTGGTTCATGCGTGGCGGTGGCCTCCAGGGTTTAGAGGAGGCTGTGATGTGCTGCAAGGAGGCATCCCCATCTGTTCCAGGGGGAATATGACTTTGGCTGTGGTTCCTGCCGTATATCCTCGAGGTCTGGCCCAGCCCCTCTAACCTCCCAGATTATTCCGTAATTTACTTAGTCAAGTCCTGTTTAGGAATGCGCTTGTATAATCTGCAATCAAGAATCCTCACTCAACAAAAAGCCTTCTGGAATATTATAGGCAGAAGGTGGTCATGGGGGAATTTGTGATTCAGTAATTGTTTTCTCTTCTCTTTGCTTCCTTTCTTCCATCAACTGGGGATTGAACCCACAGCCTCAGTATGCTAAGCAAGTGCTCTACCACTAAGCTACTCTGTTAGCTCAGGTATCTTTTTTTTTTTTTTTTTTAATCTGACCTCTTTGTGTGGCTTAAGCAAAGAAACACAATGAAGCTGCCTACATGAGTTTCAGCATGTGAGGATCCCTCAAGCGTCATGGAAACGATCCATGTGAGGTAAGAAGGAAGAATGGGATTAGACGTCTAGAGTCTGACAGCAGACAGTTTACTTTAGGCATATTTAAGACCGGTACAGTTTTAGAAAAAGGTTTCCTGGTAACAATGATCTCAATCATGTACATAATAAAGCTTAAGGCGAGACAACATTGAAGCTCTTTTGCGAAGTACATGTGACCTCTGCCGTAAAGAAGGATTCTATAAGCTTAAGAGCCTAGGACCCGGTGTGGACTCTGAGTGAGAGAGCATAGAAATCAGCAGGTTGTAAATCGGCAGGCCAGTGAGAGGGATAGAAAGAGAGAACCAATTCCCGCAGGCTGTCCTCTGATATCCACACATGCATCCTGGTGCCTAGGCCCCCATGCTCTCTCTCTCTCAATACATGTAAAATTATTTTGAAATGTGCACTTTTGTTTGGTAGGTGGGGGTGAAAAGGAGAAATGAGAATGTGTCTAGCACTTTTTCATTTTAGTAGTGCCAGTGAATACAACCTTAAGAACAGGGAAATTGTCTATCAAGGTTGTTTGATAAGAGGAGCTTGCAGTTGGAGAGATGGCTCAGCGGTTAAGAGCACTGTCTGCTCTTCCAAATTAGACCAGGGATCAATTCCCAGCACCCACTTATAGCAGCTTACAACTGTCTATAACTCCTGTTCCAGGGGATCTGATACCCTCACACATGCAGACAAGACACTAATGTATATAAAATAAAAATAAATAAACATAGCTTGCTTATGTGCACCCAGGAGGCTTCCTCTAGGGGGAAAGCTCATATTTGTACCTGGAGCTCCTACTCATGTCTGCTGGGTCTGCAATCGGTCATTTCCTAGTAACAACTGGAGAAGAACCAGGTCAGAGCAAAGGAGGGGTAGGGGTGGACTCCGTGTGAAGTCAAGCTGACAGGGTGCCAACACTAAGAGATTCATGGAACGTGCTTGCAACTACGTGTAGTGATGTCTTTTATGAGGCGTGCTTTCTAACTTCTGCCAAATAAGGCTCATAGTCATGGTGGGGGGGGGAGGGGTGGAGGAGAGGAAGAAGTAGGATGGCCAAATGAATTTTAGAACTTAAAAGGAAAAAAATATATATTATATACTCAGCCTTCAAAGCAACTTGCCCAGCTGTGGAAGGCCACCCAATTAGTTGAGAAGAAAAGGCGTTTGTCGTCGTGGCTGGGTATTTCGTGTGCTCTAAAATAGAGGAAATGGCTACAGTTGCCTTGCCAGGGGTGTTCAACCCCCCATTAGACTAAAAAAGGCATCTTAAACCATCAGACGGCATGAAAAGATGTAATAAGGGAACTGCCTTGCTTTGCACATCTGTTAAGAACATCTGGCTCTGGTCTGAGCCCTGGTAACTTTGGCAGTTTGCTGGTGGCCGCCACACTGAAAACGAGGCCGAGCCTCATGCTGTCAGGCTCGTCCACGGAGGTTCCCGGTGGCATAACCACCAAGCCCATAGGGAGGCCGAGAGCATCAGGCATTTTTGCAGCTGCCATCTTGTGGTGAGGCTGTCCCTTCCCGGCTGTAGACTTCAGAGACAGGCTTTTAGAGACGCAGGTGCTGGCCTGAGGATGCAGTGCGTCAGAGATCTGCCCTAGATGGCTGTAAATCAACAGGGGCCCCGACTCTAAACTCCTGCTTCGGTTCCCACAGGCTCACAAAGAGACTAGCCTTGTGGCTCTCTCGCTCTCAAGTGCTGTGGCCTCAAGGATGTCTCTCATCTCACTTGTTCACTGGCGATGTGGTTCCATCGTCCCCATCCATAGGCCATAGGCAGGCTCATTTCTGTCCTCTTGAGTCGAGGCTAGTCATAGTGACTCACTTGCTGCTGATGAGATGTAGGGACAGAGTTCTCGACCTGTGGGTTGAGACCCAGTCCGCAAAACTCTGTCTCCAAAAATATCTACATTATGATTCATAACAGCAGCAAATAATTATGAAATAGACACAGAAATAACTTGATGGTTGGGGAATCACCACAACCATGAGGTTGTATTAAAGGGTCACAGCATTAGGAAGGCTGAGAACTACTGTTGTTGGGTAATTTCCGAGGTTAGGCTTGCTTCCACCCAGTTTCTCTCCTGAAAAACTCTCTCCCACGACCAGCATGAAACCTAAACTGGGAAGCCTAACTTGTGTGGGCCACAGGTACCTGTGTACCCTGTCAACAGACCTCATGGAATTTGGCCTTCAGGCTATTTCAAGCATAAGCATCAGGCATGCGAGGGGGAAAACAAGCAAACACACAAACAAACAAACAAACAAACCTCTAGATGATTTCAGATCCCTAATAAAGTTTCAGCTGAGTCTCAAACATTGAGGGACTCATGTGAGAGGGGTTCACATGTGGTCTTCCCAGAACACACCTGAAGTGAGCTACAGACAAGGTGGAAGCGCCTCTGAGGTCCCTATCCTCCTATACCCCGGGTCTGCTTGACCAGGAGTACAGTTAGGGGCAGCAGTGGGGGCTGGAAACACACTTCAAGATGGAGCCATACCCAGACCTCATGGCCAGGAAGGTCCTGGCCACCAGACTCAACTTGAAGGGAGAACAAGTTGAGACTCGGTTCATCCAGTGTTCCTTGGAGCAGGAGATGCGTGTTCCCTTTGCCTGGCCAAAGCAGTCCACCCGACATAATACCTTCCTGTGCTTCCCACGAAGCCTCTGCTGCTGGCCACCGAGCTTGACCCTGACCTCCACTTTCCAAGGGTTGATTACAGGCCTGTATATATCACCAGAACAACCATTTTCCCGGGGCTCTTTCACTTTTGGTTTTGTTTTCTGATACAGGTTCTCACTCTATACCCCAGGCTAGCCAGGAACTTGGAGAGTCCATCCTGTATCAGCCTTTCTTCATTATTCATTTTGTGCCTCTGAGTATTCTTGCTTTATACTAGTGTTTTTCAAATTGCTACTTAGGGACTTGTCTGGAGAGTTAGATCTGGAAGTGGCAGATTGATAAAACAAAATCATTGTTAAATAAGATTTATTTTTTAAAAAAAATCAACCAACCAACCAAACAAACAAACAAACAAAACAAGTGGTTTTCCCTAGCTGAGGAGCTATTCACAGCTGATGGCTGCAGGATGAAGGGGGGGGGGGCGTCATTTATCATCAGAGATGTGACTCCTGGTGGTTGTCTATGAGCCAATGAAGTTTATGCAAGCAGTACTAACTGGAATCAGTAGAAGGGGGAAGGTGTGTGTGTGTGTGTGTGTGTGTGTGTGTGTGTGTGTGTGTGTGTGTGTAGGAGAAGCTGTGGAGGATCTGGTGGTGTGTGAGGGAGGGGTGCATATGATTAAGATATGTTGCAAACATGTATGCAATTGTTAAAGAATAAATTAAAAATATTATTAAAACAACAACATGGCGGGAAAGCTAACCCGTGTCCTGTCATTTCTGGAGGCCTGAGCACAGGAGCTGGGAACACAATGGACTGACCGTTGTCTGTCATAGCCTGTGCACAAACCAAGCATGCTCTAAGAGTGGCTTCTGGAGGAATATGAATGGGGTTTCTTCAACAGAATGTCCACTTAAGCTGATCCTGCTCCCACAACACAGGGCCCTTTCTGTGTGCCCTGTACTGTCTTATATGATGTAAAACTGATAAGGAGAACAAGGTTTCCCCTTAACCCCAGCACCGGGAAACGTTGCTTGTCTTTGGGACCTGGCTGTCCCACTCACAGCACAGTGCAGCCTGACTGTGAAGGCTCTGAGAATGACTTCCCTTCAAATCCCTCTTCAGCCTGGCTTGTACCACGTACAGTACAAAACAAACAGGTGCACACAGTGATGAAAGCAAAGCTTTGTGTCCTCTCAGAGCTTCCATCCCTGCTGAGAACAAGATGTGTGGTGTTCCAGGGAGAACACATCCAAAGCTGATGTGATAACACTGATCTTAGCAGTGTTATGCCCAGTTCATGAGACCCCCAAAGACCACCAGGAATCGACTTCACTGCAAAACACATGAGCGTTTATTGGATACAAGCTCAAGCCTGGGTCGCAAGCTTCCTGCTGAAACAGAAGAGGAATGTGGTGGGGCAGTCTAGGGGAAGAAGGTTTTTAAAGGGAAAAACCGCAAGCAGGGAGTTACATGCCTTGGCATTACACGATTGGGTAAGGGACATTGACTTTTACTTTAGGTGGCAAGTTCATAAATGGTTCTGGCCTGGCCATCTGAGTTGGTTTTCTAGCAACTGTATCTCTAGTGGGCAGGAAAAGAATGCAGCAAGGCTAGTTCCTCCCCGCAGGTGGCTGGACATGTCTCCACCTGACTGGCCTTTGTTCAGGCTTGTGCTTTAAACTTTAAACCAATACCCTCCCCCCAAAAAAATTATTTTAAAAAGTCTTTGGTCTTTTTAAAGTGGGACTTAATTAAAAAAAAAAAGGACAGAACACTGGACTTTTGAGGAGGAGATCCAGGTAGAACAGTGGAGCTGGGGGCATTGGTGGGGGCGCTGGATGGTTAAGATCACTGGCTGTTCTTGCAGAAGACCCAGGGTTCAATTTCTAACACCCACAGGCCAGCTCACAGCCGTTTGTAACTCTAGCTCTTTCTTCTGGCCTCTGTGGAAACTGAAGGCTTAGTCTGAACCGGCTGTCAAAACTCACCCCAAAACTGTGTGCACACATTGGCCTTGATTACACAGCTTATTGCTCACTGCTTTCAATATACTGTCTAAAGACTGTAGTGAAAAGGCGTTCTCTACCCTTAGTGTTTAAAGTAACATGGCCCCTCTGACACTATCATTCTCTATCAGGAGTAGGTTAAAGATGTCCGCAAGTTCTGATAGGTGTCCTGGGTCCACAGGGAAGGTTCGGTAGTTGCTTTGAGCAGAATCTTCCAAGTACTTCTTGAGGCAATGTGGTGTGTTACACGGTCATAACTACCGAGACCCTCAACCTGTTGTATTTTCTTTACCACCAGAGATGGCCTGGATTTGGCTCATCCTGGCTCATAGGAGATGAAGGTGGCATGTCTAGGAATTTTGTAAGTCAGCCATTAAACAAAGCCATTATTAAACTTAAATTATTTCTCGTAATTACGTGATCATATGTTCTCAATACATACCCTTCCTAGTTGTGGAGAGGTGGGCTTCAAGGTGCTTGGCAGTTAGGAGATCTGTACAAAACTTGCCTTTCGAATATGCCCAGTTTACTCATACAACATCCCTTATACCACCATTCTAATATAAAGGTTAAGCAGACATCTTAGGGAGCAAGAACAGCTGGCAGAGCACAGACTGCTTCTGTAGAGTTCCACGGGGAAATGCTCTCCAGCTAGTGAGAGACCAAAGGGTTAAAAATCAGTGGCTATTATTTTAAAGTTTAAAGCACAAGCTTGAACTAAGGTGGAGACATGTCCAGCTACCTGCAGGGAAGAACTAGCCTTACTGCATTCTTTCCCCTGCCCACTAGATACAGTTGCTAGGAAACCAGCCCATATGGTTATGCTAGAACTGTTTGTGGTTTTGGCACCTAAAATGGACCAATCATTTCAAAAGCCAATTTCCCTTACCCAATCATGTAACGCCAAAGCATGCAAGTCCCTGCTTGCTTTTTTTTTTTCCCTTTAAGAACCCTGTTCCCCTAGACCAAGGGGCTGCATTCCTCTCCTGTTTCCACAGAAAGTTTGCGTCCTGTGTTCAAACACGTATACAATAAAAAAAACCCTCACGTATTTACAGTGGAGTCTATTCCTGATCTTTTGGGGTTCATGAACTGGGTACAACATTAGGATGCTTTGGGAGCTGACTGGCGTGGTGGTGAAGTCCTTCTGCTGTGGCAGGCCAAGAGGATGGCGTTGGTGGAGGTCCCAGAAGGTCCTTGAGAGTGGTGACCAGCAGCTAGCACTGACATGCAGGCATGGGTCACCAAAGCCAGAGTCACACAGTGGCCGATCTCGAAGTCCACTTGCTGATGGGTATCAGTCCAGAGACTTGATATGCCTTGCCTCGGGGAGCACAGCAATGCAATCCCAGGGGCCACTTTCAAAGTTCCAGGTTTTGTAACTCCCCACCCCCACCAAGGCTGTCCTGGAACTCAACTCTGTAGACCAGGCTGGCCTCGAACTCACCTCCTTTTGTACCTTTTCATTGAGTTTAGTTTGCATTGTTTGGTGGTGGTGGTGGGGCTCACAGCTTAGGGCTGGTTCACTGACGTATCGGTGCCACCTTGTGGTTAGCTCATTAGCATATTAAAGCCGGTTTGGGTTTGGCTGGTGCATTAACATACTGAGGTTGCTTTGGGGCAGGCTTCTTTCTATCTTACAAGCCCTACATTATTCCAAGGCACATAAAATCGTTCTTCCAAATTACACAAAATACTTTCATTTGTGTTCCTAACCCTAGCCATTAATATTTTATTATGTTTTGCTTTTCTATGCTCTTGGGGGTGTTTTTTTTTTTATCATGTCTGGTGGGGATTTTATAACAGTACACAACGTGAGCAAGTCCCAACCTGCTGTCGACTGCTCTCAACTGCTCTCAACTGCTCGCAGCAGAAACAGTCGAGTAAAGGAAACTATCAGCTGCCCCACAGAAAACTGGTTGTCAAATACTACTGACACACCACCACCCTCCACCGTACTTAGGACCATCTGAGACATTACATCCTTATTTTTTACATGCTTATTACTTGGCTCCCATGGTGCATGTAAATTTCCAAGAGAAGCTCTGAACAATGCTTTCGTTCACTATTGTCTTCCTAGAGCCCAGAAGAAAGCCAGGCACAGAAGAAGGGTTCAATAAACAGTCATTGGACGAAGGTAGTTGTACTTCTCCATACTGAATGAGGAGTGAAGCCCTGTGTGTCTGTCACTTTCGGTTCCCCGGGCCCTGCTTGCCTCACTCCCCGAAGCTGAATGACCCTGTTCCCTAGTGCACAGTGACCCCCCCCCCCACACACACACACACTGTAACAGAGAACTCAAGAAGATAATAGTGTGTGTGCTCAGGATGCCAAGGCAGGGGTCTCCTGACTTCCAGAAGATGAGGCAGGAGGATTCCAAGTGTGAAGCCAGTAGAGGCTACATAGTGAAATGCTTAAAGAAAATCGACTCTCCCTCTCCAAGCTGCTGTCAATGCGTCCTTAGGTAGAGACTTCACGTCCACCTCCGCTCTCCAAGCTCTGGCCTGGGCTTGAATGGGTCATGTGTGTGTTGTGAACTCATGTTCACAAGCGCAACTGCCTTGTGGCATCTGGAAGACACCGTTTGCTTGTAGTCAGGCACTGCCTCTGGTTCTTACAGTCTTTCTGCCGCCTCTTCCATAATGATCCTGAGCCTTGGGAGGTGTGATATAGTTGTTCTATTTAGCTCTGAGCATTTTATGGCCTCATAGTCTCTGCACCTTGACCAGGTGTGGATCATTGTTCTCAGTCATCATCTACTCCAAAGATAAGCTTCTCTAGTGAGGGTTTCAGCACTTATCTATGGGTGTAGTGATAAGTCTTTAGGAGTCAGTGTAATACTATATAGTTCTGTTTTTAAAAATTAAAACAGCTTTAGGGCCGGGCAGTAGTGGCACACGCCTTTCGTCACAGTGCTTGGGGGCAGAGGCAGATCTTTGTGACTGATCTCGAATTGAACCTCAGTTCTAGGTTCTTGTGTTTTGGAACAAAGAATTAGACCAGGGACACATGGATAATGATAGAAACACAGACAGAGAGGCTTACCCCAAAATAGAAGTACAATAGAGAGCTGACGTGGGTCTGAGGCTCACAAAGCTCTGGCCGCTCAGTGTCCAGTCTTTTTAGGTCATTATAGTACATTCTGTCAGTGAATTGTCACCTGCTGTTTAATCTCACTGAGAAGAGAGATGAGGTTTGCTCCTCATCCCCAAATTCAGACCCCAGCATGTTTATTCCAAGTGTCTTCCAAAACCTGGGACAGGGCATCCTTCTAACCCTGAGATGGGGAGAAAGCCAAGAGTAAAATTGTTAAGTCCTTGAGAATAGCTAGAAAGTGAACCATCTCCAACAGACCTTATAGTGCTCATCCCATGGAGAGACTGCACTGCTCCATTCTGCCTGGGACCAGTTCCAGCACAACTGTTTGTTTCCCCAGTTGATTTCTGTCGGATGTTGTAAGCCCAGGATTTGATATCACCTTTGTTTGAGCTCTCAGGCTACTCCAGTTTTCTCTGCTGGATGTTGTGAACATTGATTTGATGACGTTTTGCAGTCTATCTGCTGTTTCTTTTTCTGCTGCTGCTGCTACTTGCTTTTTTGCTCTTTTGCTTTTATGATATGATTAATAAACTTCTTCATTCCAACCAAAATTATATCTACCATAGGTAGTTTTCTGCACCACAAGGAACAGTCCATTTTCATATTTATATGGCGCCTGCTTCTCTGACCTTTATGGGTAGGCCTTGTTGACAGGAGTTACCGGTCTTTCAACAGGCTGTTTTCTTCTATGTTAATCTTGATGCCACCCCACCCCTTCTCCTTCACACACCTACCTTCCTGCCACACTTTGGTGATACAGATGATAGGGTGGGAGGAGGGATGAGTTTGTGTCTTCCTATTTTCATAGACGTGTGAATCCCCACAGAGGCAAAGGCACTACAGTGACTCACCTGCAGATCTGAGTGGCCTCCTTGCCAGCTTTGTGACGTAGGGTCTGTTTAAGATAAACGGAGATGGCCAGGCATGGTGGTATTCCCCTTGAACCTCAGCCCTCGGCAGGAAGGGCAGGAGGATTTTGAACTCAATGTGAGTTCAAGGCCAGCTTGTTCTACATAGCAATTCCAGGCTAGCTACATAATAAGACCATGTCTCAAATAAAATAAAAATAAAAATAAAAAAAGAAAGTTAAGTGGAGACTCTGGAAGAAAACTGTAGATGATATAAGGAAATGACTTATCTTTGAGGTGGAATCTGCTAATTCTGATCCCAAAGCTACCAAGTATGAAAGGAGTGTAGGAAATGTGGGAGCTTCCTTAAATGACTTATCTTCCAGGTTTCCAATACTTGAACAAAAGGAGACCCATTTCTGTAGGACAGAGAGTTGGGCTTGACTTGTGATCAAAAAAGTTTATTACATCTGTCTGTCTGTCTGTCTGTCTCTATCTATCGTGTGTGTGTGCGTGTGTGCGTGTGTGTGTATGTGTGTACTTCTCTCCTTCCACCCTGTAGAGCCCAGGGATCAAACACAGGTCATCAGGCTTGGCAGCAAGTTCCTGTGCCTACTGAGCCATCTCACCCATCTGGGCTTTGAATGGCCTTTGTGACAAAGGACAACTTCCCCCTCAGCACAAACCAGGTGGCATCCATATCCAGACAAACTGCAGGGCCCACTCACTTGTCATCCAGGCGGTTCTGGCCCACGCACACAGGCAGGGTGCCAACACTGGGGTGGAGCCCAGTGAGAGGAAGTCTCAGCGGCAGCTGAGTGCCTGGAGCTGCCCAGAGTCATTCATGTGCCTTGTTTCTTGTCATTCCCACAACAGGCCTCTCAGGCAGGTGTTATCATTATCATGCAGGAGGAAGTTGGGAGAGACCCAGGGACTGGGACGAAGGGGTGGGATTGCTGAGTTCCTTTCCACTGGGCTCCAGTTCAATTACCATAAAACCACCTCTGCAGCCAGACACTACTAATAGCTAACTGTCTAGCAAGGGCTGCATTGTCTTCGGAGCCTTAAACACAACCCTTTTAATTGGAATTGCTTCCTAATTCGGCTTCATATATCTTCCTTCCCCTCACACAAAAGAATCCATTGTATGGTCTCAGGAACACGCTGGATGCTCCTTTGATATACTTAGCATGTAAATGTAGGGAGCAAGACTCATTTGATTCATTATATTCTTTATTGATGTGCCTGCAGCATTTTATTGGAGGTTTTTTGTGACCAGAATTCCTAACAAAGGAGGGAGCCAGCTTTTAGGCTGGCAGCTCAGCAAAGAGAGAGAGAGAGAGAGAGGATTTACCACGTCAGGCTCTAAAGGGGCGCACCCTCATTGCTATTGTAGTCTCCAGGCTTTTCAAAGGGCTGGGTGTTTCCATAAGCTGGCACTATTCTTTGGCAGTTGATTGTGTTATCAAGGCGAGAGATGAATGCAAGGTAGCCCTTATGGACTGGGTGGGGCGTTTGCTAAAGCTGCCAGGAAAATGGTCTGGCTGATACCTCTGTGGCAAGAAAGGGGCTGGGTGTCCAGTTTTTCCACCTGAAGTGATGGGCTCCTGGGGTCATCACACTTAGCTAAGAGGGGTTAGTTTTTCCCAACATTCCCCACTGTACAGATGTACCTTGGTTCGTCGTGGGGTTTTAGGCTGATGGACTGATCTCGAATTGAAGCACAGTGAGGCTCGTTCGGCTTCTATTGGATGTACATTGCTTTCGAACCAAGATAAAGTCAGACTGTTGAGGGATTCTCTGCAATTCGAAATGGCAGACAGATTAAACTCAATGTGAAGCCGTTGAGGTGGAAATGACAGGAGCATTCTGCAGTGGGGGGACCTAACACTTCTTCCTGGGGGGCATGCTCATCATCAGTCTTAGCTTCTGTGTCTCAGGTCTATTTCAGTTTGTAATAACGGGAGCCTCTCCAGCCATTCCGGGCTAAGTAGTAACAGCTGATGACGACTGTGCGCTGGGTATCATACTGTAATTCTGTGTTCGATCGTCGATGTAGGAACTAACCGACAAGGTCAGACATTGAGTCTTCCCAGTTTATAGGTGATGGGCACAGGGCATTTACGAGCTTCGCCTGTGTCACAGCTGGTATGCCAAGAGCTTTATCAGTAGGAGTCTGGTAGGACATGTGACTTGGGGGTATAGCTCTGTGGAAGAGTGTGTGTCTGGCATGTCTGAGATCCTGGGTTTCATTCCCAGAACTAGTTTCCACCACAGGTAAGATTCTCCTAGAATTTGAGCTTTCTTTCTTTAGTACTCTGGCTTAGAGTTCTGTTCAGATTCTACCCAGAAGCCTTTGGAGTCTTTAGTCTTTCTGGTAGACACCTTCCCTGGGTCCCTTCAGTCTCCTCTTCTTCAGTGTCCACCTGTGTTCATCATGCTGCCTTCCAGCATTTCCCTATTCAGACCGTCCTGTCTCCCAACACACACACACTAGCCAGAGTTTCTGTGGCCACTTCATGAAGACCCCGATGAATGAAAACCCGTCTCAGCGAAACAGAAGCCCTGGGTTGCCTAGCTGCCTCCCGCCCAAAGCTGTTTTGCTATGCTGCAGGATTCCCTCAAATGCCAAGCTCCTGGATGGAAATGAGGTTCAGCTGATGACGAAGTTGACCCTCAGCCTGTCAAGAGCTAGAGTGTTAACAACAGCTCGCTTCAAGTCAGTTCTTTCAACTACGTGCGTAAATCTCTTATAAGGTGCTAAAAATTACTGAGGAGTTTCCAAAGCTTCCAGTGGAGTTTTCCAAGCTTCCAGCGGAGTTGGGTTCTTTCTCTAAATGGAGTGAAAACAGCAGTGCTCTTCAGTAGGCTCTGGACTCACAGGCTGCTGTTTTTTTAATCACCTAAAGACCGGCTGGCACGTCGGACAGAAACAGTGCAGTTGAGTCTAAGTAGGATTCTCCTTTGAAGGTGCTTTAGGAGAGCCCTGTACACACACGTGTTGGAAGACAATAGCTTTGAAATCGTGTTGGTTTTCTCTTTGTTCTGCAACAAGAAGCCTGTCTTAAGGAGCAAAGCTGCTAGGGAGACCTCAGATGATAATCACAAGTGGTATAAAGGCATCTTTTATTACCTTCCTCGTGTCTACTTCCTAGTGTATTTGGTTATAAAATGGCATTTAGCCCGTAGCTTCACTGATAGATTGATAGGTTTTCCTGTTTAGCCCTTACCTCTAATTTTGGCCCTTTCTTCCTTTTTAAATTTTTGTTTTATTTTTGTGGGGGGAAGATTGGGTTTTTTGTTTTTGTTTTTATTTCTGTTTTGAGTCAGGGTCTTTTCCAGGAGCTCATGCTGGTTTCAAACCTGCCATTCTCCTCAGCCTCCTTGGCTCTGGGATTACAGGCAGGTGCCACCATGCCTGGTTTGGTTCTATCAAGATTACATGTAATCTTGATAATTGTCTATCATGTGTTTAATCTGTCTACCATCTATTATCTATTATCTATTTTTGTTCAACATTGATAACAATGGGCTGACTTTAAAAATTGCATGCAATTATCAGGGCAGTGATGGCACACACCTTTAATCCTAGCACTTGGGAAGCAGAGGCAGGCAGAGCTCTATGAGTTTGAGGTCAGCCTGGTCTACAAACCAAGTTCCAGGACAGCCAAGGCTACACAGAGAAACCTGTCTTGAAAAATGAAAACAAAACAAACAAACAAACAAAAAAAATGCATGCAATTGGCTTGAATGTGGAGGTCCTATGTTGACACAAAGATTGGGGTACGCCCTTTGTGGTCTCTGCAAGTTCTTGTTATGTGTTACCTCTGGAATCTTCCACTCAATGTATCCGACCCTGCAACTGGCTCTCTCCCCTTGTCTGTCCTGTTTACCCATGGACAGCTCCGGAAGCGGAGCTGGCTGTGCAAGATGAAAATAAAGAGCCCGTCGGTAAAAGTTCGAGACGGCCAAGGGAAGGTATTAAATCAAGTCTGGGCCTTTTGAAGTTGGGGACATGTGTGTGACTGCACGAGTTTCATGCTCATGGAGATGGCTCCATCTGAGGCTTTTCCAAAGTTCCACTCCTGGGGCAGCAATCAGGTGACCTGATTGTACTTCTGTTAAAGTGCCTGGGACAGCAGCAGCAGAGAAGTGGGTCCAGGGTTTCTGGTCGCTTGTCACAGAGAGCTTCGTATTAAACAGCCCCTTCACATTTCTCTTCATAATAGCTCAAATTTAGCTATGATTCCAAGTTTTTCCAATAGCTTTCCAAACCATGACCCGAGCTCAGGGTTTGAGTGTAAGGTGCTAACCAAAACATTCTGCTGGGGAAAAATAGTTCCTGAGAGAAATTGTTTCCTTCCTTATAGATGGGAGCAGTCATTGCTCATTGAGTTTTAAACAATTGTCCTGCCTGCTGCCAGCATGGCACTGGTGTCATCGTTTACCAGAGGGAATTCTGATGCTCAAGGGACCATAGCTGAGATGGTGTTCAGTTTCATCGTTTGCATTCTTCCTACTATGCTGGTCACAGTCTAAATCTGGACAGGTTTACATGCAGCTTCAAACCAGTCACAGGGCTTTTTTTGGTGGGGGCCGAGGGCAGTGTAGCGGAGGTAGAACTTACATGGATCCGATATCCAGACTCACAAAACCACACCCAAACCTACGGAATTAGCTACAGAACATGCTAAGGCTGTTCCTATGGCATACCAACCGGCAAACAACTTCCAGTGAGTCCGTCAGCACCTAGCAGTTTGGACTGTTGATGCCACACTATCGTGTGGAGCAGGTTAGGCTTAAGGGGCCGTCCTGAAAGGGAGTTGTGAATGTATTCTCCGTGCCTTCAGAGGTCACAAGAGGGTTTCAGATCTCGTGGAACTGGAGTTATGGATGGCTAGCCTTAAACTCAAAGAATTCCTCCTGTCTGTGCCCCTGTCCCTTCCCCCTTCTGTGTCCTGAGTGCTGGGATTCACGGCAGGTATCACCATGCCTGGCACCACAGATCTTTTAAATGCTTTTACCAAATGTAGATGCTGCTAACAAAACGGTCAGGTACATTTGTCCATTTGAACGTGACCAAAAGCTATGCCCAGAAGTGGGATATTCCAGAGCACAGTTGCGTCCTTTCCAATTTCACTTGCAAGAGCTCCTCCACCCTTTCTGACCCATTCACTTCCTCTCTGCCGTCACAGAGCATTTCCTCGTTTGTAAGGGTTGTCACCAATTATTCTAAGGTAATTAAAGGTTCAAAAAATGGAAGTATTTGACATCCCATTCAATAAAGGCTTTCAGTATTTCCAACTGTTTTTGGAGTAAACTGCAATCCAAGTTTAGAAGACTCGTTGTAAAAAGAACATGTGAAAAGAGGAGGACTTGTCATTAAAATATTCAGTATTGTTGATGGGCACCTTGGTTAACACATGAGTTCTGATCCGAGTGTGCTAAGGAACATCTTTAGATCTAGGACGTGGGAAGCAGAGGCAGGAAGATCAAGTTTAAGTTCGAAGATGCTTTGGACTGTGTAGCAAGACCTTGTCTCAAAAAACAAACAAACAACAGAAGCTCTTCAAAGGCTTGGGTATTTCTAAAATCCTGGTGCTACTGCACGGGGAGGGGAGGGTTCGTGTTGCTGGTATTAATTTGGTAATTCAGGAACACATTGGCTGTCAAATCATATTTCTCTTTCTTTTGCCTGAATTATAGTGTCTTTGGTACAGCTTATTCTGATGTGACAGACTGACACCACATCCGTTCTTTATTTAAAAAATTAAAATAAAAAAAAAACCCATAGTCTCACCTGGTGCAAGCTGAGCCTCCATAGCTTGAGAACACTGGATTTGTTTGTTTGTTTGTTTGGTTGGTTGGTGTGCTGGGTGTTTTATTGTCAGCTTGACCTACACTAGGGTAATCTGGGAAGACGGAGCCTTAATTGAGAACATGCTCCACCAAACTGACCTGGAGGTAATGGTGGAGCATTTTCTTGATTAATGAGTGATATGGGAGGGACCAGCCAGCTGTGGGAGGTGCCATCCCTAGGCAGGGGGTCCTGGGTTGTATAAAAAAAGTGGGCTGAGCAAGCCAGGGAAACAGACTGTTTCTCCATGCTCTGCCTCAGTCCTTGCTTTGAGTTCCTGCCTGTGGGACTCTGCTGGATAAGGTTGAAGTGCATCTCCAAAGAGCTAATTATTTGCTCTTGGTCCATGATGATAGACTCCCCTTTTTTGGGGGGGGGGGTTGAAAGTCTCCCCTGAGCTGGGTGACCCTAGGTTTTGTAGGGATCCATCACATAGCCCTCAGGGCAGATTATAGGCCAGATCCTTCCCTGAGAAGGAAACTGCTTAGCAAGCATCTAAGAATTCCTAGAAATGCCCCACCCTGGTAAGGCTCTTAGTCCAGCGGTGACCCTCAATTGTACTTGGAGATTCCCCCCTCCCATAAGATAATTAAGTATTGTATTTTCCTTCTTGTGATAGGACCATTAAGTGTCCCTGACCTCCTGACCCCAGCGAATCAAACGCATTCATCCTTGAAGTCCTTCCCTCTGCCCAGGGTTGATACTGCTCTTGATTTCACAGGAATATAGGTTCACGTTTTCTCCCTTCAAGCCTTCTGAGATTCATCATTTGTCCTCCCCCCGGTCTCATCTCTCCAGGCCTCCTCGGGCCTGGGCTTTGCCAGGCCAGGGTCTTGGCTGCAAGCCGACCAAGGCATGGGCTTTAGCCAGGCACTTCTGCCATACTCAGGACCTCTGGAAGAGCAGCCAGTGCCCTTAAATGCTTAGCCACCTCTCCAGCCCAGATGACACTTTCTTACACTGATAATATGGGATGTTTTACTTTTATGTGTGAAAGAGTATTTGGAGCTGAAAATATACTGAAGTATGTTTAAGAGAACAGTCATTCGGTTTGAACTGAAAGTCGGGGTTTTAGACTAATGTGTATCTGAACCCTTTAGTAGATAACTGTTCTGCAAGCCTATTCTTAAAGCTGGCTATTGGTTCAATGATGTTACAACCCCGTGGAGGAAATGTCAACAAATGTTTTCCCTAAGAACTGTGTTTCACTTCTGAAACTGAATTTTAGTATTTAAAATTCCATTAATCATTTCTATCCATCCCACTGCTCTCAAAGAGATTTTTTTTTCAGTACAAATACATTATTCACAGTTAAATCATTGTAGATTTACAATACAACAGCCAAGCTACCGAGGAAGAGCTTAATCCCTAGACTTTCTCCTCCACATTCTCTCCCATATTTTTCACACATCCAGGCATCTCTCACTGGCATTGCTGGCCCACCAGCACCCGGCACCCTCGTACTCCCTGAAAAGTTTTTGGTTGTGTGTGCCCCGGTGTCCTGACTCATGAGAGCTTCTCATGCAGCCTAACAAGAGCTAGTTGTGTGTCACACGGAACAGGCCAGATGAAGAGACAATGCCACAGTCAGCCTTTCACATTCAGCTGGGGGTTAGAGGCACTTCTGTTCAGCTCACACATGTATGGGTCTATAAGACGTGATGTGACAGAGATTTCTAAGGTCTTTCAGGTGTACCCCAGCTCATCCTAGGGCAGCAGTTGCTCAGTTGCTCTTCACTAAAAGCCTGAAAATCCAGAACAAATGCAAAGCCACATGGAAGACAAAGCAAAAGAAATCAACCAGGGTCATCCCAAAGGACTAAAGTAAAAATGACGGCCATACAAATGCTGGTGAGGACACAGACAAATGATTTCTGGTACAATTACTTTGGAAACTATTTTTTTTAAAACTCTATTGATTCTTTGTGAGTTTCATGTCATGTACCCCATCCCCACTCATTTCTTCTTCTCATTCCTGCCCTTCACCCTTGCAACTTTCCTCCGAAAATAACACACACACACACACACACACACACACACACCCCTCCATCACCATCACCACCACCAACAAAACAGAGCATAGAAAACATCTCATTGTGGAAGCTGAATGTCACAGTGTAGCCCTCAGAATATCCCTCAGTCCACACATCTTCACTTACAAATGCACACCGCATTGAGTCATTGGTCTGGCGCAAGATCTTTGCCTTCTTGCGACACTATCAATATTGGTTCCCGCATCAGGACCCCTCCACACCATTTCCTTGCAACCAGCCTCCTCCTGCCTATCCTGATGTTGTCCTGTGTCATAGAGACAGGACTGGCCTTTTCACATGTCCCAACCCTCACAGATGGTATAGATCTGGGCCTGGATCTGGGCGGTAGCTGAGCTGGTGAGCCTGCAAGCTCTCCCTTACCTGCATCACAAAGGCAAGCTCTCTAGCCCTGCTCGGGAGGAAGCCACCATCGGCAGGAGGCAGGGTCAGCTCTCCTGCTATCATGTCCTCTGGCCGGCTCATCAATATCTACACCTCCCAAGACAGCTCCACCATGCTACCCAGTCAAGGTTCAGGGCCCACTCTCACAAGTGCCGCAGCCTTGGAGGGGCTGGGCTATACCCCTGAGGCTGGCTCAACTATGCCTTCACCATCAGCGTCAGCAACTCTGTGTTGCCCAGGTGAGCTGCAAGGCTCTGCTCTCTACAGCCACTGACGGAGCAGGACTCACTGTCCTGCTCTTGTGACCCCAGGGTCAGCTCCCCTGGCTAGTGTAGATTTCAAGGAGCTGGAGAGGACATCACACTGCCAGATGAGTGGCTGGGCCAGCTCTCCTCTACTCTTGGCCTTGGAACGTGCTCCCCTGTGTCCCGTCCACTGGGGTCAGCTCTACTGTACTGTCCAGATGAGGGCCCGCTCTTCTGAGTTCTCCAGCTCACTCACTCTCATGACCTCAGGGCCAGTTCTCCCAAATGCTGCAGGTAGTGAGGGTGGGAGGAGGCATCGCCCTCGTACCCACATTACCTCACACCACCTCACACCACCTCACACCAGAAAAATGGTGGTGCTGGCTCTCTCACCTGCACCCCCTCAGCCAGGACCAGTCCTGCTGTGCCGCCCAGGCAAGGTATAGGGCCAGCTCTTCCCAGTACTGCAGCTGTCGAGGGACTGGGCCAGATCACCTCCTCTCATGACCCTGGGATTAACTTTCACGATTGCCTCATGTGGCAAGGGGCGAGGGGCAGAGGGTATCACCCTTACCCGCCCCTGCCAAGGCTACCTCATGGCAGAGAAGTGGCTGGGCCAGCTGTCCTGAGCTCTCACACTCAAGGTCACAGTTTACCTTGCCTCCCCACTACCACCACCAGCAAGGCCAGCTCCATTGTGCTGCCCAGGTGAAGCACAGGGCCTCACTCTCCAGAGTGCTGCAGCCAGCAAGGGGCAGGACTGGCTCTCCGGCTCTCTCACGACCCTGGGGCTAGTTCTCCTGACTGTCACAGGTGGTAAGGGGCAGAAGGGGCAAGGCATCACCCTGGCTTCAAGGCTACCTCATGACAGACGGGTGGCACAGCCAGCTCTCGAGGCTGGCTCACCTGTACCCCCTACACCCAACCAGCATCAACTCTGCTGTGCAGTCCAGGTGAGGGGCAGGGCTAGCTCTCCTGAGCTCATGACCTGTGGGCAGTTTCACCAACTGCCAAAGATGTTCAGGGGCAAAGGGGAGGCATCACCTCTGAGTGTGCCACCCCACAACAGCCTAGTGGTAGTGCCAACTCTCCCACAGTGGTGTCTTTGGGGCTGGCTCACCTGCACCCTTGCTACTAGGACCAGTTCCACTGTGCTGCCTGGACTAGGCACAGGACCTGCTCTTCTGAGTGTTGCTGCTGGTGAGAGATGGGGCCAGCTCTCCAGAGCACAGCATCCAGTGAGGGGTGGGACCAGTTATGTACAAGCCCTGGACACCAATGTAGTCCCTTGCAGCTGCCCCAACGAGGGTCATCCCCATGTTCTCTAGTAATAATATGAGTCACAGACATTGTCACCACCCCCTGCCATTGTGTAGACGTGGACTCAGACATGGCCCCCGGTGGCAGGGCTGGCCACTCCTAACAGGGTATTCCTCTCTACCCTTGACTCTCCACTTTCATCTCTCTTCATAATGCTCAGGATGCTCCACTTCTCTCTCTCTCCTCTGACCACCACATACTCATACATTGTAGTGGCTCCCGCTGCAGGCTGGCCAAGCAGCTGGCGAGGTCCTGCATGGTGAGGCAGCAAGCAGTTGTCTATGGCCTGCTTGTGCCACACGCTGGAGGGCGGGTCTGTGAGTGGCGTGTCAGTCCGCAGGTCTCTGTCTGTCTTCCTCCTCCCATGCTGTGCTGCCTGGATTTGATTTTTATGAGTGTTCGGCACAAGACAGCTTTGGTCACTAAGGCAGGCACTGAGCTAGGATAAACAAGAGACCACCATTTGCTCTGCCCCTGGCTGATACAAGAACAGCAACATCAACAGGTGTCTCTTTGCTCATTGCTAGGAGGTATTGGGAACTATTTTTATGTTTCTGATCAAACTACACTAAAATCTATTTATCATATAAATCCAAAAATTGATCTGGGTATGGTAGTGCACACTTATAATCGCAGCACTTTCTAGGCTGATATAGGAAGGTATTGAATTTGAGGCTAGCCGAGGCTACATAGCAGGACCTTGTCTAAAAATATAAGCAAAAAAAACAAAATTAAAGAAAAAAAATCCCTAAATCCTATGCGTGAACATGTATCTAAAAGAAGTAACAACTTAATGCAAACAAAATCACATTTTTAGGTGTTTGGTTGTTTTAATTTTATTTTTTATTTTTAATTATGTGTTTATGCGGGTGCCCTCAGAGGTTAGAGGCACCCAATCCTCCCAGATGGAGCTACAGGCAATTGTGAGCTGAGGTGCATGTTGGAAAGCACACTCAGGTCCTCTCCAACAGGGTTACATGCCCGTAAACACTGAGCCATCTCTATAGTCCCCTCTGTTTTACATGTCATAGCCCCAAATCAAACCGTATGATACTTTAATGCATTAATACTTTGAACAACTATGGCAGCTTCTACCACAGACTATTAGTCTGTACAGAAAAGTTATAACCTATTCATACACATAACTACTTGGATGGATCCCTAGGCATTATACCAAATATTTGTTGGCTTCTTCGCAGCACTGGGAATTGAACCAAGGACCTTTCTTGTATTGCTAGACAAGTACTCTTCCACTGAGCTAATGTCCTCAGTTCAATGCTAAGCTTTAAAAGCCTGTTTTAAAAGATAACCTACTACTTTAATCCATTTCTATGACAATGGTATGTGTATGTGTGTGTGTTTGTTATGTTTGGGTTTTTTGTTTGTTTTCTTTTGGGGGGCAGTGTTTCTGTGTAGTCTCTGTCTGGTTTGGAGTTCGTTCTGTAGAACAGGCTGTCCTTGAACTCAGAGATCCGCCTTCCTCTGCTTCCCAAGTGCTGGGATTAAAGGAATCTGTCATCACTGCCTGGCTCTATGGCATTCTTACAAGGACCAAATTAGAGATAGATAGGACAACTGATGTCTTAAAAAGCAAAAACAAAACAAAACCATGAGGATGGCTTGCTCTGCCCCCCATTTTATTCTCGAGTTCCTACCTTAGAGCTATAGACAACATCAGAAAGAGAGCTCACAGCTCTTAGCTTGGCTTTTATATGTCTGACTATCTACTGGGTTCAAGGCCCCAAATGACTGCTGTAGCAGCACTGGGGAAATTGCCTTTTTGTGCCACCATAATTTCATTGTTTCCTAAAATAATAATAATAATAATAATAATAATAATAATAATAATAATAATAATAA
>NW_026596166.1:9196964-9263190 GCF_907164565.1 Psammomys obesus | reverse complement strand
AATAATAATAATAATAATAATAATAATAATAATAATAATAATAATAAAATAGATACTAACTTCCTCCTCCAAAAATGCCTGCCTAAAGACTGAGGATGCCACTTGCTCTGCTATTGAACCCTGGGTTCACTCACAGCTCCACAAAAGAACTGGCCTTTGGAACAGCGCCCAGTGTGTTTTGTTTTAGAAAATTCCGGAGTAGAGTATTTTACAAAATCATTATGCTGAACCTTAAATCTTTCAACTACTGTTATTCCTAGTCTGTACAGTCCAGCTGGGATGCAGTGGACATTTCCAGCTCGAGGCCAGCCTGGGGTAATTTTCCTTTTGCTCTTCCACATTCTCTGTCACTGGCCTTTGATCTGAATTGTTAATCTGCTCTCTAAATCTCCTTCTGACTTCGTCAGCAGGTCTGACACTGACCCCTTGCAAGGAGCTCTAACCCCTGAGTGCCCAGTAAATGTGCCGAACAGAGCAGAATAAAGGGAAAGGCTCTCCCTAGCCTCAGAGTGCTGAGTCTAATGAAAGATCCTCAGCAAACACACAGCCCAATAGCATGAGGCAAATGTCATAGGGAAGCAAGAGGTTCAGGCAGGCTGGCATCTGTTGGGAAGGGCAAGGGGGCTTCCAGGCCCCATAAGGAAAGAACTTATAGAGAAGTCACAGGGCAGGACAGAAGAAACCTTACTAGAATATGTCAGAGGCAGGGTGGGGGGTGTGGACAGAGACTGGAGTTAAAGGCTACAGCCTTACTCATGCTAAGCAAACATTGTACCAGTGAATAGCAGGGCTAAGAAAAGCAGGACTTTTTCTTAGGGGTAGGGTAGGCAGGGGGTCATTATATTCCCCAAGCTGGTTTTGGAGTCCTGAGCTCAAGGGATCCTCCTGCCCCAGCCTGGGAATTAGAAAACAGAGCCAAACAGTTTCCTTTTCTTTCTTTCCTATCCCATTTCTCTCTAAGGAACAAACGTGGTGCCGCTCAGCAGTAGCAGGAGATGAATATGAAGGAGTAAAATGAGGACTTAAAGTTGGGAAGCAGATGATTCTGATATTCTAAGACCTCCAGACTAAGCTGAGTAGCAGAAAGGAAAACCCTCTGTGCACCTGGGATCAAGGGGGCAGGGCAGGATAGGGGCGTGCCTTAGATGGCACTGGCTTAGTGCTTATTTCACTGCAAGCAGCTAACTGGTAGCTTGTCAGAAAGGGGAGGACCAGAATGGAGAAGAAATGGGATCTGCAAATCCAGAGCTCTGCATATCCAGAGAATATGGCAGTTAAAGACGAGACCCAGAACGGTCTATCTCAAGAAGTCACGGTATCAGTAGCCTCATCCAGTCTGGCTGCTGGCATCATACAGCCAGGTGGGCCTGTAATCCCAGCACTTGAGAATCTGAGACAAGAGGATCAAGAGTTCAAGGCCAGCCTGGACTACACAATAAGTACAGACCAGTTTGGGCTACTCGGTCTCAGGTGTGTGGGGAAGGGGCAGGGAGCAGTCATTCCATTCCGGTAACTGGTGCTGAGTGCTTAATAAATACTACTTTTCATTCTCACCATTGAAGAATGATCCCTAATGATCTCATTAGAGTAAGGTCAACTGATGTAAAAAACAAACAAATAAAAAAAACAAACCACTAAATTTTAATATACGCATCAATGATTTGTTGCCCAGTAACTATAATTTTTGAGGTGAAAAACTCGTTTCAGTGCTCGCCTTTTAATTAAAATGGGCATTTCAGCTTTTAAAAAACGTTTTTTTAAGAGAGCCACCCACTGAGCCGTATTGTCCCACACACGGCAGGGGTGCACTACTGTCTTTAAAAGCCAGCTGATGTTTAACATCCTAATTTTATATTTATCCTTTTAATTACGGTTATGGCAAACCTCAGTTTGCCTACGACTGGCAAACAAACAAAGAAGCCTCCAAACCTAGAGGCAACTTACTTGCAAATTTGCATATTAATTACCGTCTCCCCGCCTTTGCCCCCTGTGGCTGATTACTTCTAACGAAGATCTTGACACATACAGCAGCCTGGATTGCCCAGTAGACAGGAGATGACCTGAAACGCTACCCGCTGCTCTTGGAGCTGGCAAGAAAGGCTACCATGCTGGCTAGCAATGACATGACCTGCAGACACAGCCCCGCCCTGGTTCACGAGGTCATTGCGTGAAAAGCTGCAAAGGTTTCTGCCGTGCATTTTAATACAAATACAGATCGACAGATAGGCCTGGTGGAGCTCACAAAGGTAGGAGCTTTAGCCACAGTGTTCTTAGAACACACAAGACCGTGTGGTTGGTGGAATCACGTTTTGCATTTTGAAAGGTTCCTTCAGTATTCGTATTAAACTGTGCTTACAGCACCCCGTCACAGAGTCCCCCAGATGTTCAGTGTCCTTGTTTTCCTCAGTCCAGGTGCCAGTTCCCCCAAAGTGGGAGAAGCTGCTTATGGCCCAACCCTCGGATCCCCACCCTCACCCCACATCCCCAACCCCCACCAGGCAGGTGTTGAACAAATAGGGACTCACACAGCCACCTCAGGAAGTCTAAGCAGTAGAGCCGAATTTTAAATTGGTAGTAACTAGAGACAAAAACCACATTGGTTGGTTTGAAGACACCATCCCTGAAAGAGTCTTTGTGCTCGGAAGCCTGAGAAAGCCAGAGCAGCTTTCTCCAGAGACCAAGTACCCTCCGTCCCACAACGCCCTTGATGGAGGCAAGAGGCCAATCAATGGGAAAATTTCAGCCTGACATAAGCATAATACATTATGCATGATGATCTTCAGAATGTGAAAGCCACTTAGAGGCAATCATCCGGAAGTTCGGGGGGCTGGTTTACAGGGTGGCTGCGGCTTCCTGCGGCGGTGTGGAAAAACGTTTACCCGGGGCAGCGTCAAGATGAACAACACTTCTGTTTTTAATCTGTAAAGTAAGGAGAGGAATGCTCTCACAAGTTGTCTCAAGGGCCACGTGTTGGGAAACTTCACCTTCAGTAACAGGGCCACAACAACCCTGATCACCGACAGTTACGGAGCGCTTAATTAACTGCCGGGTCCTTGCTAAGCACGCTCTCACTGAGTCAATGAGGGAGATGGTTTTGATCTTCGTGAAAAAACAGTTTGAAGAGACAAAAGTTCACAGAGAGGGGAAATCTTGCCCATCTTTGCAGAGGTGGAAAGTGACTGTCCTGGTGGGAGTTTTTTTGCTTTGGGGGAAATCACGCTTGCACCAGGGTAAGCAAATGCTCTATCACAGTTAAATCCCCTGCCTCAGAGCTGAAATCTGAGCCCAGTGGTTTGACTCTCATCTTAGGCATCAAGGGACTGCGGCTTAGTTTTCTAATGTACTACAGCTTGTTGTAAAGTTGGAATTCTCTTTTGGTGGGGTTTATGGGAGTGGGACCAAAACTGGATCTTCAGCACGCCTTCTAGGCAGGGATGTACCCACGATCTACATCCTCGGTGCCTTCAGGTTGGCATTCTATTCCAGCTTTTGAGGCTCTGATATGATTCTCTTCAGAAGGACAACAGTTTCTGGTATTGTCACTCCCAATTAAAACTGAACCTTGGCTAAAGAAGGATATTTTACAGAATAAGTTTGCTCGTTACCTGTTTTTATAAGAAAAGTTTTACTGGAACAGAGAGATGCCTTTCTTTGTTAACTTGTCAGGGGCTGCTTTTGAGTTGAGTGGTGACGGTGGTGGAGTTTCCATGGCTAAAATATTTACTCTCTGGACAGCTACTGAGTTTTTGGATTCCTAGGTTAGAGGAAACATTTCCTTGATTGTTCCTAAATTGGCCGATAGTGTTAATTTTAAATTGTTGAGATTGGGGTGGCAAAGATGGATCAGCGGAAGGAGGCGCTTGCCAATGAGGCTGATGATGGATTCCCAGCGCCCACATGGTAGGAGGAGAGACTATTGAAATGGCATGTATGTGTGCACACACACAACAAATAAGTAAGATTAATTAAAAATTTGAAATCCGTACGAAAGTCCCAAAGAATAAATAAAAACATTATATATGCATTATATATATATACATACTTTTTTTTTTGAGAGAGAGGGTTTCTCTGTGTATCCCTGGCTGCCCTGGAACTCTGTGGGCCAGGCTGGCTTCGAACTCATAGAAATCCACCTGCCTCTGCCTCCCAAATGCCAAGATTCCAGGCATGTGCCACCACTGCCCGGCATTGGTTCATAATTTTAATCTGAGAGATTATGTGGGACCAGGAGAAGTGGCTAGATAAACATAAGACAGAGAGAGGTTATGCGGGTCAGGTACTGACGTTTGGTGCTTTCCCAGAATCCCAAGAAATTTTGTGATGTCACCTCAATAACTTTAACAATTCCTGAATAATGAGCACTCACCAGGCAATCGTTAACTGTCATACAGCTTGCAACTTTTCCGCACACTCTATCTTTTCTTAGTCTTCCCTCACTGGGCAACTCTACACATTTATCAAATTGTTTCCTGGAATGCTGTTTGCATTGGTTCCTCACTGACCTACGCCTCTATGGATTGCCTGTCCTCACGTCTTCTCCGGCAGGGACTTCTACCTTTGTGGCCTGCTTGTTCTGAACCCCCAGCTCCTCCTTCCACCCCGGCACGCCCTCTCTTATTTGTCAAGGCAACACTTTCTATTTTTTTCAAGACCTGACTCCTGACCGTTTGACTGCTCCAGAGGGTGGGCTATAGGAGATCACAGAGTGATTTGGAAGGCGGCTGCTGAGATCAAAACCACGATGAAGACAAGCAAAAGAGCCCCTGGTGGGGAGGCCAATTAGAAGTCCATTTGAGGTGCTAATTGTGTAGACTAGGGCAAGGAAAATAGAAGGGAAGGGACAACTTGGAGGCATACCTGAAATATCTTTAGGAATTTGATAAATTAATGACCTGGGGTAAAAATAATAAAACAAAAAAAAAATTGTAGCATAAACACAAGCAGACCTTTGTTAGCAGAGATAAAAGTGGTTACTTTGGGCATAGAAGTAGATAAAAAAGGGGGTAGAGAAAGTGAAGGGTGCCTAGAAAATGTGGGGTTCTCACTGGGCTCTTAGTAGCCTGTGTGGAACCAAACCTTTATAGCATTAGTGAAAATTTTAAGGTCACTAGACTAGATGGAAGTCGACACCTTGACACATCCATTCGTTCTTTCACTTAACAAATGTTTGAGCAAGCGCACTGTGCCAGGCCTGGTTCTAGAGCCTTAGGTACTTCAGTGAGCAAAACAAAAACCCCTGCTTTTGTGGTGCTTATAATGCAGTAAGGGAGATGGGCAATAGACAGTGAACCTGATAAATAAGTAAATTACAGAGTGCAGTAAAGTGCATCGGAAAAAGACAGGGGAAGGTGACCACAGGCAGTTCATGAAGACGGCGGCCGCCAGTTTTCCAGCTGATGGAAGACGGTAAGTTGTGCTTTCTGTTTTCCAAGATGGGTGGTTTGTTGCTTCATCTTCGGGACAAGGTGACAGAGGAGGAAATTATGGGCCATCGGCTACTGTGTGATATTTTAATAAAGAGCTTTCTGCCTACCACATCTGGAAGCAATTTACCAAAAAGAAAGACGGGTATTGGGGTAGGGTTGAAAGGATGGGGGATGGGTGGGCAGGAGGGGGTGTGTAGAGGACTGGGACAACCTTCTCCAAGGTTTCCTGAATGAGTAACACAGAGGTGAAACTCCAATTAGCTGAGACTGATGTTTTCAGCCATTTCAATGTTGTTGCCTTTCCTGGAAGGGAGAGCCTTGTTTACAAATAGCTTGGTCAGTAGGCAACATGGCCTCATTATTCCCTTCCTTCTGATAGGCTAACAGTCAGATCTCATGGCAAAAGGCACAGAGCTGGTCATGGTGGCTCACAGCTATAATCCCAGTACTCAGGAGGCAGAGGCAGAGGCAGTCAAATCTCTGTAGGTTCAAGGACAACCTGGTCCAAAGAGTAAGTTGCAGCACAACCAGAGAGACCTTGTCTCAAAAATCAAACAAACAAAAACAACAAAAAAGAAGGACAGACAGAAGGCCCAAACTAGGTCTTTGTGATGACGTGAATAAAGGAGAAAAAGAACAATTTTTATTATTTCTTGGAAGGTACAACTGGAAAAGATGAGCTTTGATAAAGAGCGAGGCTTTGGGCAATTCATGCAATCCTGTTCAGGCTGCATACTACTGTCAGTCTTCCATGCTGTCGTGACAGGATCTGGTATGCCAAAGATCCACTCAGTTCCCATGCCGTTCCACTGACAAGTATTTTCTTAGGGTCTCTGGAAGAGGGGGTCTCTTCAGAAAAGAAGGGGGAATTGGGTAGAGTGTCAGGATTTGGATTATATCAGAAAACCTACAAGTGCTGCAGAGGTGACACTGGTATTTGATGTATTTGTCAGGTGGGCTTGGCTATACTGAAAACAAACAAAACGAATGTCTTGATGTGGAAATGAGTAAGGGAAAGGTGTGTGCGTGTGCTCTGGGCACTCTCTGCACTCTGTTTTCTAAGCCAGCAAATCCCCCAGGTGCTAGCACAGCAGGATGCAGAAATGGACACATTTCCCTTTTGTAATGTTCACTGAAGCAGCTGCAGCTGAAAGCAGCTGGCTGCAGGTGAGGTAAGATCTTGGCTTCTTGGAAAGGCTTGGGAAGAAGGCAGCTCTGCTGAGAACACCATCCCTGGCTGGGGGCTGGAAACGTTTTATGTAAATATTTCTGTATTCAGAGAGGAAAGGTGTTGTGAGCCTTGGTCTTTGGAAAGAAGCCATTTTCAATTAGGTTCTCATCAAGGTTTTCGCCCTTCCTAGAAGCAAAGCATGTTTCTTAGGACACTTGTGTTTTCTTCTTGCCCTGCCCAGTTCAACAGAGATTAAATTCCTAGTAGGCAATGAGTACTAGAGCTTACAAAAGGGAGTGAATGTGAGCTAATGACTACACAAATTAAGCCACTGTTCAAGAATCTTCTTAGGAATTAATCCCATTAACATAATGAGAAAATGTGCACATCAAATCAGTGATCCTGTCTCCTGTCATTGTTCACTCACACACACACAGAGGCACACATAGAGGCTTACACAGAAAGACAAACACAGGTACACATACAAATGCACACATACGGCGATATACACACGGGTACATAGAGACACATAGAGAATAGAGGCATCCCTCCCCCCCCACCAAACCGGAGATGTTCAAAAGGTAACACTAGCCAGGGCTTTTTCCATAGAGCCCGGTGGTCTGGCCTTGTCCCACTGGGCAGCCCAGATTGATGCAATGCTGATTAAACTGCCTGGTGTTCCCCTTGGGCCCTGGGCCATTTTCTGTTTCTTGTCATCATCAAATAGGCTGGGTAGTCTGAGTTTGTTTTAACTCTACTGACCCCAAAACGCCCCTTGTCTTTATCAGACTTCACCCTTATCTTTTCAGAAATGGAACTGTTTCTCTTTTTCCTGTTTCCTCATATTTTTCTAAAGGGCACAAACTGATGAGATGGTGCTCAAAGTGGAGCAGACAGGAAAAGCACCCCGTTTGGGTTTGTTTCTAAATACCTATTTATAGAATTTTCTGGTCGTTTCTTCTGGGGAAGTACAGATGGGATTCCTTCCCAGTCTGTCTTGGAGGACAACTGAATGAGCCAGCATCTGATGAGCCCCTGCCTTCCTGGCTTTGTTGTGAGAGAGTTGGAGATGAGACAGGCTTTGTTCCTGCCCTCGAGGAGTTTAAAATCTAAACTCTAAATAAGCCAAGAATTCACTTCTGAGTTCTTAAGGCCGTCTTCTTTACTTCAGTGTTTCTCTGTACGTCCTTCAGTTTCAACTACGTGAAAGAGTAAATTTACTTGTTCTTGGAAAAAGGTCTCTGAAATTCAAATAAAGGAAATTCAATCTAGAACTAATTTTCAAGCTAGTTTGGCGTACTTGGCTCTTGTCCTCACAGCTCTGCATCCCAGGCCTGTGACTTAAACATTCAAGCCCTCACTCACCCCATCTTCCACCCTTGGGGATCCAGTTTTGCAGAGGAGAAAACCGGAGAGCTTGGCAGGGGACTGGAATTTACGGACGGAAGCCACCCCGTGGCATACTGCAAGGAGAGTGGGAGAATGCTCTGTGTTCTTCGGGTAAAAAGTAAACTATAAATAGACATATGGAGAGAAATCATAACACTGCCAATGATAATCATGTAGTATCTATTAAACATTTATTGTGTGTCTGGCACTAAGCTAATGATGGAAATAGATCTTTTACCCATGTGTTTTATATCTGCTGGTCTCAACTTTGCCCAAATAGTGACTTCTCAATGGAGCCTGTTTTCAGCCACACTTGAAACTGTTAATTTGGCTGCTGAGCTCATGGAGACAACACACATCTTTTTCTCTACTTTTGCGCTGCTGAAATTTCCATGAGAGGCTCCGTAGAAAAGGAGACCCCGAATAGGCTTCCCTAACCTAAATGATACCTCCGGTAAATTATTACAAGAAGAAATTTAGGGAGTTAACACTGGACTGCACCATGGACTGTGCGATAACCGTATTACCGTGGCTATCTGAGCACATGCCTGTTTTACAAAGTGGAGCAACTGAGAGGTTGCGTCCATAGCTCAGGAGTTTGAGCTCTCCCAAACGGAGCTTCATTGGGTCTTGGTCTGTCAGATTCCAAGGGCAAGATCTTAATCTCTGTCAACTTTGTATCCTGGAGTAAGTGAATATATACTTATAGTTCAAACTCAAAGAAAATATCTGAAAACTCCAGTCATAGTGGCACATGCCTTTAATCCCAGAACTCAGAAGGCAGAGGGTGGCAAATCTCTTTGAGGTTGAGGCCATCCTAGCCTACATAGTGAGTGAGTTGTGTTTTGTTTTGTTTATTTTGCGGGGGGGGGGCAACACTCTTTCTTTCTTTCTTTCTTTCTTTCTTTCTTTCTTTCTTTCTTTCTTTCTTTTTTTTTTTAGACAGGGTTACTCTGTATAGCCCTGGCTGTCCTGAAATTCACTCTGTAGACAAGGCAGGCCTTGAAGTCAGAGATTCTCCTGCCTCTGCCTCCTGAGTGCTGGGATTAAAGGTGTGTGCCACCACTGGTTTATATATTATAAGCCAGACAGGGTTACACAGTGAGAACTGTCCCCAAAAAGCAAATAGACAGATGGATGATAGATAGATAGATAGATTTGAAAATAAAATGTGTGCTTTATGAAGACTTTCAAAACACCTAATGATAATTTTCATCCTTAACTGTATATTCTCTGTGTATATTGAGATTGAAATCCATGAGGTAATTTCCCTTTGTTTCACAAATTCCCTGTAAGGTGACCCATAAACTCCATTTTACACATGAAAAAAAGGAGCCTGAGAAGGGGCAAAGCCAGGAGCCAAAGGGGTGGGATGCAGCTAGAATTCAAACCCATTTCACTGGAGTTCCAAAGCCTGAACCATTTCAACACCTCGTGAGTGCCATAACAGAATCTGGGTCTTTCTCTTGCAAGAACACCTTCTATTTAAAGCCAAGAGTGGCTCAGCCAAATTTCTCCTGAGGTCTAGAAGGAGAAGAGCTTGCTGTTTAAACAACATCAATCCCCCCAACTCCAAACAAAACAAAACAAAACCAAAACCAACACCATGCAGTTTCTCTTTATCGTTAGGCAATACTCTCTTTCTCCCTGACTCACATCTTCCTGGACCAAACTGAACAGTAGTGAATTGTCCCATCTGTTGTCAAAACCATCCTCATAGACTTCAAAGAGTCCCAGTGGAGGAGGCCTGCTCTAGGTGGGGGTGGGTGGAGAGAAGGAAGCAGAGGTTCAGGCTTCCTATGGGCCCTGGTGCGGCTAGTGACTGTCATACCGGCTGACTTCTCTTTGAATCTGAGGCTTTTCACAGCCTCGGTCCTTCCTGTCAGTCCAAACAGGCTCAAGGCCCAGCTCCTGTTTGAAGTGGACCTGCGCCTCTCCACAAGTGCTGTCTGGAGGTGCTAGGGATTAGAAGCGGCTCTCCATGGGGCAGAGCCGGCCTGAGCCTCAGCCAGCGGTGTGAGCTTTGAGCCTCTCTCAGGTGATAATGGCATTCTGAGCTTTTCTACTGGGATCCCAAGGCCCCCAAGGGGTCTTAATTAAAGTGGATGTGTGAGTCTTGGAGGCAAACACTGTCCGAGAACTCTGCGTGGGTGCGTCTTTGGAGTTCTGGTTCCTTACGGACTGGCCTCAGAGACCTGGGTACAGGGAAAAACGGAGCCAGTTGTGTCTTCAAGCAGGAGTTTCTGCTTTGGCCGTTAAAGACTAGAACCCCTCAGGAGCACAGAGCCTCCCTGACCACACCGTGCTAGTACAGAAATGAGTGGAAATTGCCCATTGTACCATACGTGGTGGGTTTTCTTTTCCCTGCGATTGTTCCAAGGAAAAGGTAACGCATAAACAAGTAAGATAATTAATCTTCAGTTTATTTTCACAATTAATGGTGTTTGGATGAAAATATTGAACTTATTAGAACAAGTATCTTCCTTTATAAATGCCAAAGACATCTTTAAAAAGCCAGTATTTTGGGCCGGGGGTGGGGTGGGGGTGGGGTGGCTAAGTGGATAAACACTTGCTTTGCAAGCATGAGGACCTTAGTTCGAATCCCCAGAAACCCACAGCTATGCCTGTTTGTAGGCATTGGTAGGGCAGGGACAGGCAGATCCCTAGAGCTAGTCAAAATCCCGAGCTAATGATCTACCCGTTCAGCAAGAGACTCTGCCTCAAGGGAATAAGGCAGTGAGCAACAAAGGGCGCCTGAAAGTCCTCTGGCCTCCCTCTCTGCATGGGCCCTGTGCCCGGCAGGCTCAGGGATGTACACTACATACCGGTAAATATTTTTAAAATGAGAGAGAGAGAGAGAGAGAGAGAGATCTTCCAAGGCTGGAGTAGTAACTCAGTGACAGAGCACTTCCCTAACAAACTCAAGAGACCATGGGCCCAACGCCCAGTACTGAAAAAAGAAATCCCCTTTTCTTGGAAAAAACTTGAGCAGTATAAAAGCTAGCAATACTTTTTTGTATATATACATATATATTACGTTTTGTATATCTATATTTCATTTGAGTGTGACTTGCTGAATACATAATTTGAGGCTATATCTGCTTTAATAATATAAATTAATTGGTAGACAATAATTGTTTGTAGGATATGGTGTGATATTTCAGTACACGATACATATTTCAGATCATGGTAGCTGTCACATACAGCACCTCAAATGTTCATAATTTGACTGTGTTGGTGACGCTGAATTTTTAAAATATTTATGTTATGTTTAAATAGTGTATGTGTGTGTGTGTGTGTGTGTGTCTGTGTGTATGTGTGCATGCTCATGAATGTGAGTGCAGCTGTCAAAACAGGCCAGAAGAGGGCACAGTATCTCCGAGTTCTAGGTGGATGTAAACCGCTTGAATCTGAACTCAGGTCCTTTGGAAGAGCAGTGCGATCTTTCCAGCATCCTGTGTCATGGAAATCTGAAGTCCCCTCTACAGTTATTCTAACTTTCACATATAAGAGTGAACACCTGACGTTGGTCTTTCCAGGCCCGCCTTATGAACATAACCTCCATGCTTCCACAGAGGACAAGATT
The DNA here is from genome assembly GCF_907164565.1 of Psammomys obesus. Lineage (NCBI taxonomy): Eukaryota > Metazoa > Chordata > Mammalia > Rodentia > Muridae > Psammomys > Psammomys obesus. The sequence continues at coordinate 9,251,618 of NW_026596166.1, read as the reverse complement.
TCGTTCTTTTTTTTTTTTTTATTATTTTCTTATAGCTAATATTCTATTATGTGCAGATACCACTCTTCCTCTATCCATTCATCTGGTCAAAGCCTTGGCTGACCCTGTATCTTGGCTTTTATCAGTAGCACTGCAGTAAACACGAGACTACAAATATCTCCGTGACAATACACCTTTCCTTCTGTTCCATGGGGTGCATAATGCAGGAGTGGAATGGCTTCTATTTATAGGTTTAGTTTTTTTTTTTTTTCTTCAGGAATTTCCATGCTATTTCCAACAGTAGCTCTACTAATATTCTTATTAATAGTGTTTCAGATTTTCTCTTTAAATATTAATCGCTTATTTATTTACTCACCATTTAATCAAGGCTGCCTCAGGACCCAGACTCAAAGCTCATGAGGCTGGAGACCATGTCTTGCTGGACCACCACTGTATGTACAAAGTACCCTATAAATATCCGTTGGGTAAGCAAAGTGTTGTTTAAAGACTTGTAATCTAGGGCTGAAGAGATGGCTCAACCATCAAGGACACAGCTGTTTTTCCAGAGGACCCAGGTTCAAGTCCCAGCACCCACATGGCAGTTCACAACCAGCCCTAACTACAGTTCCAGGGGATTCAATGTCCTCTTTTGGCCTCTGCAGATACTGTGTGCATGTGGTACACAGACATAGACACACACACACACACACACACACACAAAGAGGTACAATCTAATGGTGATGGACTCATCTTTGCTTTTATCCTATGAGGATCTTCCTTTTCTACATTTTTTTCTCATGAGATTATTCATGTTACACATGAGAGTTCGCCATTTCCAGAAGCCACTCATGATTATTTACAAAGAAATAGTCATGGGTCTTAAAATCGGGCATGCAAAAGCCTATTCGTTTGTGAGATTGATAACTTTAAATGATTGGAGAATGTTTTCAATAGAGCAAAGTGAGAACAAAAACCAAACTCATACAGCTGCTTAAGGAAGCTACCCGGATTTGCCTGAATTCGAGAGATTCCTCATTGCTTCGTGGTGCATGCTCAGTGCCTCTGGAGTCTGCAGGGGTGGCGGGCAGACATGATGGTTAGAGCCCTGCAGTTCAATGTTGATGGCTTATCAGTGATTAGCAATCCCAGGGCATGTCAGTCTTGGACACATGAGTATTTTTGGAGGTCACGCTGCGCCTCTTCAACAGAAGCCCGGCAGTAAGGGACCTCTTTTGACACTAACACACAACTAAAAGACAACCTTTTCTTCCAGGGATGAGATGTATTTGGTCATGTGGCCCAGAGGATGGAAGAGTTTCCCAGTCTTTCAAACAACACAAGCATTGTCATATTCCACTCTGTCCTCGAAAGGTTTTTAACGTGTTCAGGGCCATGATACTGCCCAGTTTTGCTACCAGCTTTCCTTCTTGCTGATCTTTGATTTCAATGTCGGCTTTCTTTCCCCTGTGTGCTCCCTGACGTCTGATTGTGGGGTCAAGCTGTAATTAGTCTGTATATGAAGTTTAGTTCACTGTGGCTCCTTTGGCACAAGACTCAAATGGGCTTTGATGTCTGACTAGAGCTTTGATCCCAGACCCTCAAATGGTGGTCATCACCCAATCTCAAAGGATTGCACTTTGCTCCCCCCCCCCCCCCCCCCCCCCCCGCCCTCCTCCCCCCCCTCACCTCTTCCTCTTTTGCCATTAACGCTGCACGACATCTTTTGTTGCCTTTTTTTTTTTTTTTTTCAATAGCAAATCGTCCAACTGATGCCCCTTCCTATGCCTGCAATAGAATATTCACTGCAGGATAAGGAATTGGCAGGACCCTGCTTGCTGCTCAGACTTTGATGGAGGTGCTCTTAGGAATTGCCCAAGGGGGCAGCTTCAGACTATGATGCAAGGACCCTTTTTGGCACTGCTTAGAAAATATCTTTAGGCATAAGTTATACAATTGCAGTGTGTTCAACTGACATATTTTCTTGTTGGCACCTTTAGCTCATTCTCCAGATCCCCAAGGCAGCAGGTCTATTGTATCTTTAATGTCACACTCTCTGGGAGTCTATAGCAAGGTTCCTGGAAAGAATAATCCTTTCTTTAAGACATAACTAGCACTGAACACACATGAAAAGAAATAGATAAGGTGCACTATTAGAGGAAGAAGCACCGGGATTGCTTAAAAGAAAGAGAAAAAAAGACTCAAAGCCACTCCAGACGGTGAGACCCTGTTGGTCATGGGAGGAGGGTTGTGGGCGATTACTGGCAGCTGCCTCCTTGTTACCTACCAATGAAACACAGAATCCAAGAATCAAGAAAACCCAGAAAACTAAACTAGAGAGCAGAATATTTGGCTGTTAGGTTTAGAAAAGAACAGGGGCAACCAGGCCAGTCACACATAATCTGATGACATTGGGAATTTTCCTGGAAAAACAATTATAACACTGAGCTCCTTGCTTCGTACTTCATTGGACAGCCCGAGTTTGTTTTAATTGGCATCTGAATGAACAGCTTTATTTATTAATGTGTAATGGATACCTTGGAAAGTGTAACTTTTCCCCCCCTATCTGTGACCATTTTATTGGCGGAACCCTTTGCATACATTAGTTTTAATACTTAAACTTGTTGAGAACAGTTTTTCATGGAGATGAACAAGCTGCTATGACAAATGGTTTGCTTTGGACTAGCAAGCCAGCCTAAACTGGCATTTGGTGGGGAGCAGTGTGTGTGTGTGTGTGTGTGTGTGTGTGTGTGTGTGTGTGTTGGGGGAGGTAGGAAGGTGGAGAAGTTTGGAGACACAGCGACTTGTCTGTCAGCTGTAACAAGATTTATTAGCAGTGTGTAAAAACACGTTTCAGCTCTCCCCTCCCGGCTTCAACTGTATAAATATAGTTGTCAATGTGTGACATAACACAGGCCACAATAATAGGGTCCACCTAGCTAGAAGCAAACCTGATTCAGAACTAGAAAGCAAAAGGTCTGTTTAGAAATGTGTAGAATGAAACAGTGGCAGGGGAGAGCGGCCTTTGGCATGTAAAACAAGACATTCTTAAGTGTCTTCCCGAAACTAGGGAACAGAATTACTTCTTGTATCACCATGTAGTGTTTGGCACATAGTAGGCATAAAAATGTGTGACCTGTGGACCCTGACTGTGTGGGAACACCTGAATATGATTCCACGTTTTATATCATGCTAGTTATGAACCAGGGCTGATGTCCCTTTTATGTCTGTGGGAGGTCTCCGGTTGGGGTGGGAGGGTAGGGAGTGTGAGAGTGGGTGGCAGGAGAGAGCTTGCTTTTGTTTGTGTCGTTTTCGGTAAAGGTCAACTTAATTCTATTTGTTGTAGAGATTAAGTGGGAACTATTAAGTTTAAAAGTATGCTAATAGAAAAACAATTTACAACTAACCTGAATTCTCTGGAGTCTCCTCTAGCAATTATCAGTTTGCATGCTTCTGGGCCTTGGGCTGAGTGAGAACACTGATACTATGAGGGTATTAAAACAGTGCCTGCCTTCAGGGAGCTTTTATGATGTAGCTGGAGAGAAAAACACACAAGGAACACCTAAGTACACAAATTGTGTGTGCCCAGAAAAAGAACAAGTCAACAGCATGTGAGAAGGACCAAACATTCACGCAGTTAACCAGTTCAAAGTGTGTGGTGTGTGTGTGTGTGTGTGTGTGTGTGTGTGTGTGTGTGTGTATTGATGACAACGAATGGAGAGAGAGAGAGAGAGAGAGAGAGAGAGAGAGAGAGAGAGAGAGAGATATGTTCCTTGCTGGAGTAACCATCTGGACAAAGGTGTGAAATTCTGAAATCATGACCTGAAATGTGTTCCTTCACATAACACTTTGTCTTAACTTCATCAAATTGTGACTTGCTAAATTCAATTTCAGAGGTGCCAAGGACACAAGGTCAAATTTCTCTGTTTCTCAGGTTTCTCTGCCTGTCCCGGAACTTACTATGTAGACCCGGGAGACCCGTCTGCCTCTGCCTGCTAAGTGCTGCAAGTGAAGGCGTGCACCACCACCGCCTGGCTGAGGGTGGGAACTTTTAAGATTTATGTGCAGGACCACCGCATGTGTGTTACATAACCTTTGTCACTATACTTAGAATAGGCACGTCTGTTAGCCCCATTTTACTATTGGGTATAAAGGAGGCGCCAAGAAGAGGGCACTCAACTTCCCATTTGTGGATGAAGCAGGAATCAGCTTCAGATAGTCTGTTTTAGAAGTCAGGGCTTTTATTGAACAGAGGCTAAGGAACAATAAAACCCTAAACCCTAGGTGCTCACTGGCCACTCTTCATAAAATCCAGGCGTTTGCAGGAATTGATGGGACCGCTGGCCTTACAGCGGCATCCTTCTGCTTGATTTTAAATGCCTTCTAAGCAAGGCTTCTGCTGAAAAGCTAAAACAAAAAGAGAGTTTTGGAACAATGTCCTTGCTTTGTATTATTTTTTTTTTCTTCCAGTTACAAGATAAGAGTTTTAGACAAAGGCAACCTCCAAACCGCAGAAATGGTGTTCCGAGCACCCAGCGGACCTTAAGCTTGGGATGGCGAAACCCAACTCCGAGGGAGCGTCCTCGGAGCGTGGACGCCTGAGGAAGGGGTTAAGTCTCATAAAGTTGTCCCAGGAGCCCGGAGCCAGGGCGCCCCGCGGGCCGGCCCTCGAGGCTGGCTGTAACAGGACGCTCGGCCCGCGCCCGCCACGGCCTGCGGCGACGGAGCGGAGCCAAACGGCACGGGAGGGGGGACCGAGGGGCCGACGCTCCGGGGGGGGGGGGGGGGGCGCGGAGCCGGGGCGGGGCCGGGGCGGAGCCCGGGCGGCCGCGGCGCCTGACAGGAGCCGAGCGCCGCAAGCCGGCGGCGGGGGCGGCGGGGCCGGGGCGTGACGTAGCGCGGTCGGGGCGTTATCAGCTGCGGGGACGCGGGCCGGAGCGGCGCGGGGATGCGAGCGCCGGAGGCGTGAGCTGGCGGCCGGGGCCCTAGCGCGCGCTGCTGCTCCCGGGCTGGCCGGGCCGCGGGGGGTGGGCCGGGGTCGGGGTGCGTCATGAAGCCCGACGTGGCGCGCGAGCCCGAGCCGCCGACCCCCGTCCGGGGCGCGGAGCCCGAGGGGCGCTGGCGGGAGAGGGGCGAGGCGGACACGGAGCGGCAGCGCACCCGCGAGCGCCAGGAGGCCACGCTGGCGGGGCTGGCGGAGCTGGGCTACCTGCGGCAACGCCAGGAGCTGCTGGTGCGCGGCGCGCTGCGCTGCTCCGGGGCCGTGGGCGCCGCCGCGCCGCGCGCCGGGGAGCCGCGGGGGGACGCGGCGCAGCGCAGCCGCCTGGAGGAGAAGTTCCTGGAGGAGAACATCTTGCTGCTGCGGAGGCAGTTGGTAGGTGGCGGGCTGGTGGGATCCCCGGTCGCGGCGTGAGCGCCGTCCCCCCATCCCCGTCCCGAGCCTCGATTTCCCCCGACCCCCCGGCGTCGCGGATGCCCGGGGACTCGCACGCGTCCCCGGCGAACGCCTGCTTTGTGTCACCTGGGGAGCTGGCGACCTCGCGCGGATTGCGGGCCGGGGGCCGGGGGGGGGGGTGACCCGCTTTTGCATCCCGCATTTGGAATTCTCGGACTCCCTTGGTTGCAGCCTGAAAGTTAGGCTACCGCGTGCCCCGGTCCTCAGAGGCTCGCGACACCACCCATCCCGCTTAAAAATGCCATTTCACCTTGTCGCCTCCCTAGTTAACCTCGCACAAAAGCGAGGAAGAGGGGGGGCATGTGGCTTGCCCGACCGTCCAACATTTTGAGTTTTCCCGTTACGACGAAGCTCCTGCTGGGAGCCGTGCCCCTCCCCGTGCTCCGTCCCCTGCGAGTCCCTTTCGCCTGGGATGGTGCTCAGTTTTAAAATAGAAGTCCTTTGTATAAGGCAGCTAAAACTAGATGCAAATACTGGCAATTTGGCCCGAGAGCTCGCCCCCTCCTCTCGAATTTTATCCGGTCTGCCAGCTGTGCTTGGCGTGGTGGAGGTGGGAAAAGGGAGAACCTGCTCCCTGGGAGTATTTATCTTATTGGATTTCTGTCACTGCCTCCGTCGTTCTGTGCAGTCTTCATTAGCAAGGAGGAAAAAGAACTTTGGACCTTCATGAATTGAGAACAGCTTTTGATGCCGCCTCAAAATAATGGCGGCAGCTTTGTCTCAGTGACCTCAAAATGTAGTTTTGGAAACAGCAAAAAAGATTCTTATCCCATCACGTTTTTATTAGACCACTTAAGCTAGATAATGGTCTTCCGAAAGTGATGCTGTGGGTTGTCACGTGTTTCTTGTATTACAGTTTTCTAGGTTATTCGTGTATTTATTGAACATCGAAGTGTTTTTACTTATTCATTTTTTTTCTGATAAAATTAAATTTTTAGCACACAAGCATGTGGCTTACGTCTCCAACCTTTTAAAGGTCACAGGTCACAAGCAAGGACTACATATTTCTGTGTATCTATTTTGTAAGGATGTGTCCTGTAGTTTGTGCAATAGCTCTGTTTTGGCATTTTTACTGTTTTTTGGTAATAGAACAGAATTGTGTGAAGTGGATTTAAGCCGGTTCTTTCTGGTTGTGACTGGTCGTTTACACTTCAGCATTGTCTTGTACAATAGCACCTTTTTGTCTAAACGAATCTCAAGATCGGTGAGTTCTGCGTTCCTATTGTCCGCTTCAGGGGAGCAAGGCCGTGTGTCGGGAGAATTCCACTCCAGTCAGTGTTTATGGTACTATTTTCATTTGTAGACTTGGCATTTTTGATTCGAACCAGATGCCTTTTGCGTTCTTTTGCTTTTCCAGCATTAGGAAGCACTAGGTGGCAGTGTGAGTTAGCACAACCAATCTGTCACCTTTGGAAACCCAAGCTCAGTTCAACTCTTGATGGGCTTTCCCTGGAGGGTTTTGAATTCTGCCAGCTCACATTATGCTTGGCGCTGGCTATTAGTATTAATTTCTCGCTTTCAAAGGCCCTAAGACTGATTAAGCCCCACTAAGCAACTAATAGAAAACAAAATTCTGTAGGCCATGACATTTGGCCAGAAAATCTCACCTAAGAAAGATTAGAGTGTAATGTAGGAAATCTGTTACTCTGACTTCAAGAGCCTACTGTGCAGGATCTTCTTTAAACTGGCTGCATGTCAAATGATTCAAAGTCTATACAAATTCCTTGCCCTTACCTATATAAAAGTCACAGTTTGTATAGATTAGTGAAAGCTAAAAACAAGTCTTTTCTGCACCTACAGTACTGGGCATTGAACACAGGGCTAGTGTACATCAGCCAAACTCTCTAGTACTGAGCTACAACTCAGCCATGTTTATGTATATATATATATCTTTAAATGTGTTATTGTGTGTTTGGTGTATGCAAATGAGTGCAGTTGTGTGGCACAATTCCTGTGAAGGTCAGAGGGCAACGTTCAGGAGCCGGGCCTCTCCTTCCAGTGTGGGTTCCAGGGAATGAATTCAGATCATCAGGCTTGTACATCATTTTTACCCACATGAGTAATGTTTAAAGATAGGGCATGCCTTGCAGAATTTTGATATCGAGGGACTGTTTGGATGGAAGGCTTTCTGATTTTCTCGTCATGTGCCCATTTTTCCTTTCCCTGCTTCTTCCTAATCAGAACTGTTTGAGGAGAAGAGACGCTGGTTTGTTGAATCAGTTGCAAGAACTTGACAAGCAGATAAGTGACCTGAGACTGGATGTTGAGAAGACCTCTGAGGAGCACCTGGAGACAGACAGCCGGCCTAGCTCAGGTGAGCCAGCCAGCAGCAGCTCAGAATTCTGCAATCAAGGGAAACACCCTAGCAAATGGCTATGGAGTTTGTTTCCAATGGGAAAACAACTGAAAAGCAGCCCACCATTCAGTTGCTCGAGAGGGAAATAAAATCAGTAATTTTATTGATTTCTGCAAAAATTTCAGTAATAAGGTTGAGCTGCCCAATGTCCCCTGAGTTTAAAAAACACAAACTTCTATTCAGATTTCTGGAAGAGCAAACAGACCTCCTTTGAAACCTGAGAGAGTCAGATCTGGGCTAGAAAATTAGTCACACTTTGACTTCCTGAGACTGCAGTCTGTGCCCCCCCCCCCTTCCTCTTTTAAGCCATTTGGCTCCTTAAGTTTCTTTTTCTCTTTAAATTACTTATCTATTTACTATTTACCTCGGGTTTTAAACAATTAATTAATTTTTTGGTAGCCCAGGTTGACCCTGAATCCACTCTTATGCCCCTGCTTCAGACTTCTGAGTGCTGGGATTATAGGCACGAGCCACTATACCCAGAGAAATTGGTTATTCCTTCTGAAACATTCATAATAAAGTTGAGGGTCTGGCAGATGTAGATTCCTTTTTATACACCTTTAAAGGTGGAACAAAGAGGAGGATGAAAGGAACTTTGAACTGAACCCAGAGTTACATGATTTACCAGGACCCTAAAATCCACAGTGTGTGTGAACCAATCCCCAAGCTGAATCAAAACCCAGCTTTTTTCTTTGATGCCTCACCCTTTTGTCTTTTTAACATTACTGTGTATTATTGCTTAATGTGATCCTAATTCCAACCATCTTTCTACTTGTAGGGTTTTATGAGCTGAGTGATGGGGCTTCGGGATCCCTTTCTAATTCCTCTAACTCCGTGTTCAGTGAATGTTTGTCCAGTTGTCATTCCAGCACCTGCTTTTGCAGCCCCTTGGAGACAGCCTTGACTATCTCAGATGGTTGCCCCAAATCTGCAGGTAAGGACTTTTAGCACTGACAGAAATTTTAACTGGAAGAGGTCAGGAGTCTTTGAAGTGCTGTAGCTTCAGCTGCTTTCTTGAGAGGACAACAATTTGGTCATTGTGCTGCATGCACTACACTTTGATCTAGATGAACATCTAGAATAACCATCTCCTTGGGCACCATTTGGCTTTTTATTATGGAATCAGAAAGACACTTTGCCTTTAGAGGAATTGTCCCCATATCAGACATATTGAGCTCTGTTTTTTTTTTTTTTTTTTTCTGTTTAACTTTCCTCCTCTCTCCCCATTCCTTTCTGAGGCTGGTGATTGAATCCAGGGCCTTGTACATTCTAAACACATACTATACCATATATAGCTTCATTTTTTTTTACATTTTTTTTGTGTTTCTGGGGTACCCCTTGTCATGCTACTCCTGAGCTGTATCTCTGGCTCTTTATGGTTTTGGTTTTTGAAAACTATCCTGGAACTCTTTTATTCTTTAAAGTACACATTAAGTTACATATGTCCATCACCAGCCAAGGACTGCTGCAGTGGCCCGTCACATTTCTCAGAATACACGCCTAATGAAACTCCCCAATCTCTGTGTTATAATTCTCTCCTCCAGGCTTCAGAGATAATCATGATATTGTTAATGATGAAGAACTTATGATGATCTTCATACTTGGTCTTCTCAAAAGTTTTTCAGTGTGCAGTTGTTAACTTATGTATTAAGAAAATGAAGGGCTGGAGAAATGGCTCAGCAGTTAAGAGCACTTACTGCTTTTATAGAAGACCTGGATTCGGGTCCCTGCATAACCATATGTAACTCTTGGTCCAAGGGATCTGATTGACCTCTCCTGACCTTTGCAGGCTCCTGCACACATGTGGTACATATACACTCAGGCACATACACATAAAATTAAATGTTAAAAAAATGAGTCCATGGGGTTGGAGAGGTGGCTCAGTGGTGAAGAACACTATCTGCTCTTCCAAAGGTCCTGAGTTCAATTCCCAGCAACCACATGGTTGCTCATAAACATCTATATAATGAGATGCCCTCTTCTGATGTGTGCACATACATACAAACAGAGCACTGTATAAATAATAAAACTTAAAAATGAGTCCAAATGAGGTTATTTAAGTGATTTAAGATTATGTAGTTGGCTCAAAACAGGATTCAAACTCAGGTCTAATTTATGTTCGCCCATTACTTTAAGGAAATTCAGAAATGGTTATATTTAATCATCTCATCTGATTAAAAGCCTATCAGGCAGCTATTGCCAGAGAATTGACCCTGAAAGTCATAACTCCTCATTACTTTTATATTTTGCTAATACAGAACAGCAGAGAAAATAGTGTAAGAGCTGCTGGAGGAACAGGCAGGAGCCACTTCGTTCCATGTTTTTCATATAAAGTACAAGGCTGATTTTTCGAGTCCAGGAAAAGCAGACATCATACTGAGCAGCTGAAGTTGCTAATTGGTCAAACCTTTGTATTTGTATGGTGTGTGTTGTCAGCAGTAATCAGCCATTTGGGAGAGTATGGAGCCCTGTTATCTAGTGTCTGGGCCTCAAGTTCATTGCTAATTGCTCCCCATCACTCTGCAGATCTGGTTTCAGAGGGAAACTTTATAAACCCATTAAAAGACACTTTGGACGGGTTTTCCTTGAAGACAGACCCCTGGCTCTTCCAAATGCCACATCCTTATATAATGGAGCCAGTCGGGCTGGGCCTTGGGGGCCTGTTTTGTTCTGCTCGAAGTAGAGAAAGTGGATAAATGACAACTCAAAGGCAAATGTGACTTTAACACAAAAATAATTGGGGTTTTAAGGTAGGGGCAGGTGATGGGAAATGATGCTTGCTGGAGAAGTCTTTTTTTCTTTCTCTTTTTTTCCTGTCCTTTCTTTTCTTCAGAGGTCTTTTTCCTTCCTTTTGGCTGTAACTCCAGGCACCTCTGCCCTCTATGGCTTCCTGCTAGGATTATGGGTGTTCACCATGCTAGGCTTTCTACTGTTATCAAGCTTTTTATTAGAGATTGAGTAGGGACAGACATGGCATTTTCATCAAAACAAAAAAATAAAAAAGCCTCTTTACAAATTATGTTATTCTGGAGTCCAGATTATTTTTGTTTTTTTCCTCACAAGGCTCGTAATTACTGAAGGTCAGAAAGCTTTCCCTAAAACAGTCAACACAGAGTTTGATGCATCATAGGTTTTCAATATTTAAATAGATAGAATAGAGGGAAACTTCAAATTTTCCTAACTAAAGCTTATAAAAATAATTTTCCAAGGTAGAAGCCAACATTTAACTAAGAGCTTTGTTTCACTGTATTTTGACATACTTATTTTTGAAATGCAAGGAGACTGTCCTTTAAACAGTTCTATGTGCATGAACGTGCCTGGATGTATGTTAAGTAGGTGTACCACATGTATACCATATCCACAGAGGCCAGAAGAGGGCGTCAGAGCCTCTAGCGCTGTCAGAGGGCTGCTAATAAGTCATTTTTGTGCTGAGGACTGAATCAAGGTCCTCTGCAGAGCAGCAAGTGTTCTTAACTGTCTCCATCCACAAGAAATTTATCCTTCAAAACTGCTCAGTCTGTAAAAATCTCACCAAAAATTCTGTTTTAGTGTCACTACTGAAAATAGAGAGAATGTCAAATTTTATTAGTTGTTATTGTAATACAATGTGGGGGCTGGAGAGAAGGCTTGATGGTTCAGAGCACATATTGCTCTTGCAGAACACTTACTTTGGGTGACTCACAACTGCCTGTAACTCCAGCTCCAGATACCCTTTTGTTACCTCTGGTGCCTGCACTACCACACACACACAATTAAAAATAAAAATACTCCTTAAAAAAAAAAAAAAAGATTTGATCTGTTTTGTTGATTCCCCTCCAAAGGTTTTAAATAGATGCCACCAGGAAAGTTTAAAAAAAAATGAGAAAGCCCACAGCAAGTAGAATTAATCTTAAGTATTTTAAGGAGAAATAAGAGAAGGGAGAGTATATCAGAAAAGAAATACCCCCCCCACCCCCCATGTTATAAAGTACAGCTACTGGAAACAGACGAAAGTAAACATCGCTTTTCCCTCATCACACTGCAAAGGGTACTGTTAAGATTTTGGTGTGCTTCACGTTAGAGTTTCTTTGCATAGGTACTTTAAAAATTACTGTTTGCATTATGATTTCCGTTAAGCTTCACAAAGTGTTTCCTTACATCATTCAGTAGTTTCAAAGCATTATGTATGGCTTACTTTTTTTTTTTTTTTTCTGCTAAAGACCTGATACATCAAACTTTGTCGACGTTCTTGAATATTTTTGCCTTCATTCAGTAATTTGTGAACTTTAGGTAAGCTTGTAGAGGAGCGAGTGTAGTGTATTTCCCAGTCCATTGGTGTTCTCTCTCTACTATGTTTCCTTTAGCAAACTTTGGCCAGAGTCAAGTTGGCTCTACCAATTCATTTCTTCAGTGTATCTTTACATGTTTTTCAGATCTCATAGGATGGCTGGAATGTAAAGGTGGCCACTGTGAAGACCAGGCCTCAGGGGCAATTTGCAGTTCCCCCTGCACACCACAATTTAATTCCCTTGATGTCATTGCAGATGTGAATCCTAAATACCAGTGTGATCTTGTGTCTAAAAATGGGAATGATGTATATCGCTACCCGAGTCCACTGCATGCTGTGGCTGTGCAGAGCCCAATGTTTCTCCTTTGCCTGACGGGCAGCTCTCTAAGGGAAGAGGAGGGGCTTGGGAGCCATGCCAGCGATATTTGCATTGGATCCGAACTGAATGCCACCAAAACAGATAGTTCCTTGCCATCTCCGAGCAGTCTGTGGTCGGCTTCTCATCCTTCCTCCAGTAAGAAAATGGATGGCTACATTCTGAGCCTGGTCCAGAAGAAAACACACCCTGTAAGGACCAATAAGCCCAGAACCAGTGTGAACGCTGATCCTACCAAGGGGCTTTTGAGGAATGGAAGTGTGTGTGTCAGGGCCCCTGGTGGTGTCCCACAGGGCAGTGGTTTGAACCTTAAGAATACGAAACAGATGTGTTTGCCCTCTGGGGGAATACCTTCTTTGGAAAATGGGCCGTTCTCCCCACCTAAGCAGAGGCCAAAAGAGTCAAAGACAGAGCAGTTAGAAAGCAAGAGGATGGCTCTGCCGGAGGGCTGTTCGGCAGGCGCTACCATAGAACCCCAAAGCAAGCACCTGCCCAAAACCACCAAGGCAGCCTCTCAAGAGCTCTCAAGGTGTCCGGTCGGGCTGGGGGAGTCCATGAAGGAAAGCAACCAAGTCTCGGCTGTTTCTCCTAAAGCAAGTCCCGGCAGAAGCCCCGTCGTCCCGGCAGAGAGCAAAGCCCTGCAGCCCCAGAAAAAGGTGCCGCAGGAGAGCGGTCTACAGGCCTTGCCTGCGGTGAACAGGCCGGCCTTGGACTTCAGAAGCGAGGGATCCTCTCAAAGCCTCGAGGAGGGGCAGCTGGTGAAAGCTCAGTTCATCCCAGGGCAGCATACAGGGGCCAGGCCTCACCGTGCACACAGGAACGCGGGGGTGGCAAGGAGCGCCACCTTGAAGGCCCGAGGCCTGGGCGCCCCGGAGCACGGCCTGCCCACCGTCAGGGAGAAACCGAGGGCCGCGGGCAAGAAGTGCCGTTTCCCTGACGACTCGGATACAAATAAGAAACTGAGGAAGGCCTCGTCTAAGGGCAGGCGCGGCGGAGGCCTGCCCGACACGGGCCTTCCCGGCAGGCCCCTGGGTGCCGGCGGCCATAGGGCGGCCAGCAGGGCGCACGCGCACGGACGGGAGCCGGTGGTGGCCAAACCGAAGCACAAGCGAACCGACTACCGCCGGTGGAAGTCCTCGGCCGAGGTCTCCTACGAGGAGGCCCTGCGGCGGGCGCGGCGGGCTCGCCGGGAGCACGCGGGCGCCTACCCCGTGGCCGTGGCGCTGCCCTACGCCAGCCCCTACGCCTACGTGGCCAGCGACTCGGAGTACTCGGCCGAGTGCGAGTCGCTGTTCCACTCGACGGTGGTGGACACCAGCGAGGACGAGCAGAGCAACTACACCACCAACTGCTTCGGCGACAGCGAGTCCAGCGTGAGCGAGGGCGAGTTCGTGGGCGAGAGCACCACCACCAGCGACTCGGAGGAGAGCGGGGGCTTGATCTGGTCCCAGTTTGTCCAGACTCTTCCCATCCAAACGGTCCCCGCCCCAGACCTTCACACGCGGCCCACCAAAACCTTTGTCAAAATCAAGGCTTCGCACAACCTCAAGAAGAAGATCCTCCGCTTCCGGTCCGGCTCTTTGAAACTGATGACGACCGTTTGAGGAGCTGATGTAGCGAGTGTCTTCCCCTCCCCGCCAGTCTCTAAAAAAAAAAAAAAAGAAAAGAAAAGAAAAGAAAAAAAAGGGGGTGGTGTCTTAATATTTGTGTCATACTTCAATGGGATACTTTCCTTTTTACTGGGATAAACTCAAGATAAATTATGTTTCGTCGTCATGTATGGACGCTAGTGCCTTTAATGGAAGGTTGAAGGATGTATCGCTAGTTAGAAGTAAATGTTGATGGTCTTTAATGGTGGTGAATGAAGTTTTATTATCAGCGGTTTTTTTTCCCCGATCGTCTGGCAAAGTGCAGGTTTGTGATGTTCAGGTTTCATTCCGATGAGAATTTTTGTTTCCAAGGTCGGTGGATGGAATTTTTAAGACGCGAACTCAATCCTTGATTCTTTAGAGCTGCATCCCTGAAAGGGCTTCCCCATTGAGGGGCATTATTTACAATTGTGTAGAACAGGTAACAAACAAAACAAAACAGAAAAAAAAGGGTCATTGCTTTTTGTAAGTTTTTAAATATAATCAACACTTCTCAGATGTCTCCCTATCCAGTTTTTTTTCTCAGAAGTACGCTTTTTACTGGATTTAGAATTTCGTAGAGCGGACTGTAAATCTGGAGGTGGCAGCCCGGATAGGGAGACTGATCGGACCTTAAAGGGATTCACAGAAACCTTTGCCGCGTGTAGTGCCTCAGCCTTCGTTACAGGAACCCTTTCTTGGGCCACATATCCAGTAGTTTTTGATGCCTTTCTCTCTGCTCCTAACTTGTATCCGGTACTACTATTTGTCCCTTAAAAGGTTTGCCTTTGGGATAAAATGTTCGTCCTTTGGTGCAAAGAAATTCACCCTTAAAGGGCATGCCTCCAAGCCCAGAATTGCCCACCAAGCACTGTGCCGCCCAAGCACTGGCCTAAACATTTAGTGCATTCCAATTCCCATTGGACCACTGACGTAACTAGAAGGGCTTTAAATTTTTAAAAACAGTTTTTGGTAAACAGAACTGTGTAAAATAGAGTTCTTAAAATACCAGTATATGCATGTTTTGTGCATGAGTAGTTATTTGGATTCCTGTTTTGATATCTCTGTTGTTGAATTACTACTGTATGATATAAACAGTATGTGTTTTATATATATCATTGTGTAAATTTAATATAACACATTATATGCTGTTCTAAATGATCTGTTTTATTGCTGTTAACTTTGTTATTTGTTATAAAAACCAGATGTTTACACCTATAGATCTTGTGCTGGCTGTTGGTGTTGTTTTTGGGATTTATACTGACTTGTACTAGCAGTGGGATGTTAGTTGCAATAATTAAGATAGGCTTTATTGTTGCCAGATTTTCATGCATTTTACTTTCTGTGTGAATGTTTTTTGCCTGCATGTGTGGATGTGGACCATGTGTGTGGTCGGTGCTCAGAAGAATATATTTGATCCTGTGGAACTGGAGTTACCTACTCTGTGGGTACAACTTGAACCTTGTAACTCTTACAAGAAGTGAGTCATCTCTCTAGCCCCCCAAGCCATTTCTTTAGTTAGAAGTTTAGGAAGTATGTCTTGTTATCTCTCTCTCTCTCTCTCTTTTCTGAAGTCGTAGCCCAGGCTGGCCTGAAATTCACTAGTTAGCCCAGGCTGGTCTTGAATTCTCACAGTCCTGCTTCATAAATCATTTCAGTGAGTGCTGGAATCACAGATGTGCACCACCATGCCCAATTTTAGATGACTTTGGGAAGAAACCACCCCCAAGTCTTTATTACATTTTTTTTAAACATATGGAAAGTTGACAGTGCAGTAAACAAATGTGTAGTCAGCACCCAGATGCAAAAGTTACAGCATTTTTGCCATGTTTGCTTTAACTGCATGAGGCCAGCTTGCTGCTTTTGCAGGCCAAAGCCATATGGCAATCCTGCCATCTCCCTACTGCACACTGCTTCTTTTGAGAGACCAAAGAATTCTGGGTATTGGTTTAAAGTTTAAAGCACAAGCTTGAATGAAGGCCAGCCAGGTGGAGACATAGCCAGCCACCTTCGGGGAGGAACTAGCCTTACCGAATTCTTTTCTTGCCCACTAGAGATACAGTTGCTAGGAAACTGGCCCAGATGGCCAGGCCAGAACCATTCATGGCCTTGGCACCGAAAGTAAACCGATCATTTCAATTTCCCTTACCCAATCATGTAACGCCTACCCGCCCCTTGCAGTTTTGCTCTTTAAAAACCTTGTTCCCCTAGACAGTGGAGCCACACTCCTCCTCTTCACCAAGGAGGTTATTGCCACCCAGGCTCCAGCTTGTATTAAATAAACCCTCATATGTTTGCAGCAGAGTTGATTCCTGGTGGTCTTTGGGGGTCTCACGAACTGGGCATAACACTTTATTTACTAGATAGGGTCTCAATGTGTATCTCAGGATGGCCTGGAGCTCCCTATGTAAACAGACTGGCCTTTTAACTCTCAGAATCCACCTGCCATTGCCTACAGAGTTCTGGGATCAAACACATGGGCCACCATGTGTATTTTATCTCTAAAAACTCAAGGATGTATTCCTTTTTTATTTGTCTTTTTGTTTGAGACAGGGTTTCTCTGTGTAGCCTTTGCTGTCTTGGACTCTTTTGTAGACCAGGCTGTCCTCAGACTGACAGAGATCCTCCTGCTTCTGCCTCCCTGAGTGCTGAGATTACAGGTCTGCACCACAGCACCCAGCTTCAATTGCACCCTCTTCCATTGCAACCAGGAGTCAACCGATGTTGTACATTGCAACTGGTTGTAGGCTATATAGGTTTCTAGTCTTCTTAGTTTAGAATAATATACTTGTATTTTTTAAAAACTACAAATTTTTAATTTAAAAAATTAAAAAGCTTTTTTAAAAGTTGGAATAATTGCCTTAAAGAAAGTCTGTTCTCTAGACTTGGTTGTTTTCTTCTGTTGTGTTGTAGCATCTAGCCAGTGTGCTTCCTATAAGCAAACCTCGGATTGCCTTTAAGTATTCTAGGAATATTTCACTACGGGGGTTATATACTTGTGTCAGCTCACATCAAGAGCCTTCAGTCCACACCTTTATGACTGAAGAGTATAGCCATCCTTAGGTTAAGTTGGTGCACGTGATGGCTCTGTTATAAAAGTATGGTTATGTTGCAAATGGTTAGCATTGCTGGGAGATTATGTGGATACATTGTTCCTGAAATTGGGATTTGGGGCTTTAGTGTAACTGGCTGATCCTTGCCTGAGCTACTGTCCTGAAGCAAAATGAAGGGGTGGTTTTCTAAGGATTGTTTCTACTTTCCTCACACGTCTGCTTTTCTCTTTGAATATCACAATGGGCTTTTTTGGAGTTTTAGTTGATGTCCTTTAAAAGTTTTTTATACGTGTTTGAGTGTTTTGCCTGCATGTGTGTCTGCCCACTGGGAACATGCCTGGTGTCCCCAGAGGACAGAAGAGGGTGTCAGATCCCTGGGACTGGAGTTGCATGTGGTTGTGAGTGACCATTTGGGTGCTGGGAACCAAACCTGGGTCCTCTGGAAGAACAGCCAGTGCTCTTAACCACTGAGGCATCTTTCCAGACTGTTTATTGGATATCTTAAAATCATTTAACTTTGTTCTTTTTGATGCTTTATAGTCCCCCAAATTGGCTACTAAGTGGGAATTTTTTTTTTTTTTTAAAGAAAGTTGTAGAATCAGCTTGGGCCCATAAATCAACTGTATATTAGAACATTGTATTTAATGAAATAAATTTTCTTTAAAATTTTAATTACTTATTAATTTTGTGTGTGGGTGCACTTACACTAGGATGCATGTTTGAAGGGCAGAGGCCACTCGAACACATTGATTCTCCTTCCACCTAGTGGCTCACAGGGGTCAAATGCAGGTCATCAGGCTTGGCTGCAAACCCCACTGCCCACTGGGCCAATTACCCCCAAATTAATTTTGCAATTGCTAGATTTCAGGTGTTAATTTTCATGCAAAAACAACAAAAAAAATTCCCGAACTATCCATTTTAAAATACTGACTTTAAAATACTTTTTTCTTCTTCATTAAATCTCTCTCTTAGCAAGGTCTTGGTCTTTATAACAGGGCAAGTTATTTCTCTGTAGATTATAAAAGTCACAGCAAGACATCTTTTCCAGCCAGTTGAGGTGGTGCATACCTTGAATTCCAGCACTCGGGAGGCAGAGGCAGGTGGATCTCTGAGTTTGAGGCCAGCCTGGTCTACAAAGGGATTCCAGGACAGCCAAGGCTACACAGAGAAACCCTGTTTCAAAAAAATAAAAAACAAAAAACCACACAAAACAAAAAAACCACACAAAAACCAAACCAAAACAACAAAAAACAACTTTCCCCCACAAGACTCTTTAAAAACAAATTCATAAAAATCTTTTACGTTAGCATACAAAAAGTAGTAGCCTTCATCTTCATATATAAGTGAGCAAGACGTCTTTTTTTAAAGGACATTTCAGACAGTTCTTTAAAATGTCTTGGAGTTGCTAGTAATTTAATATTCATATGCTCTTTTGTTTTGTGTTTTGTTTGGTTTGTTTTTGTTTGTTTGTTTGTTTGTTTGTTTGAGGCAGGGTTTCTCTGTGTAGCCTTGTCTATCCTGGACTCACTTTGTAGACAAGGCTGGCTTTGAACTCACAGAGATCCGCCTGCCTCTGCCTCCTCTTACATGCAGTTTGTCAATCTGCTTTGGATAGATTTTCCTTGATTACCTGACTGACTGAGCCAAGCACCAGCTTTGGGGTGAACTCATGCATCTAATGCCCTGATCTAGTCTTCTTGGTGTGTGATCAATATGTTGACCGTGCATGGCCTCTGGGACCTTCGTCAGTTCTTCAGCCGTTTCCAGGGTCTTCACATGAACCTTAATCTCATGTAACCCAACTTAGTAACTACATTTGAGATGATGGCCCCAAACTGAAAGAAATGTGGAGACAAGACAATTTAAGGACTGTGGCTTTGTCCTCCCTGCCCGTCACTCAGCTCCCATAGAGCCAGCAGCTGCTCCAAACTCAGAAAATGGGATGTTATCCATAATTTTCAATGGCAAAATCTCCGCTATTGTTATAAACAGAAGCTTTCTTTAGAATATTTCCTTATTTTTAAAAGTTACACCTGCTCGTTGTAAAAATGCATGTAGCCCCACTATATAAATAATAATAAAAACCAACTTCTTCAGTTCCCCTTCAGTCCTATACTTGGTTAAGCTGGGATGTGCATCTCCATAAAAACTGTTATATGAAACATAGACATCCAAATACACATCCTTGGCCATTTTCATAAAAATGACGTCTCCAGCTGTATGTTTTATTTCGTCGCTTGCTCCTGCCTGGGTGTGCTTTTCATTGCTCATTGGGCTGGGCTGGAGGGATGAAGCTTAGCCAGGGTGGGTGAGGTGCAAGCAGGAAAAACACCCTTCTCCAGAGACAGAGACAGTTTTCAGTGAAACAACTCCCTTTATGGGGGGTGGGGTGGGGAGGAGTAAGGGCTATATAAGCCTTTGGGAGTGGGGTAGAGGTTTTGGGGGTGAGTGTACATTCTTGCTGGGGCCGAGGGCCTGGGAATGCTTCCTTTCCATGAAGAGGAATTCCAGGTGCTTGCTGAACATCTCCTTATAAGGAGAGAAGAGAAGAAGTTCAACCTGTAACCTGGCCACCAGGCTTTGTGACCACCCCAAGGGTGGCAGAGGTGGTGGTCACAAGGCCACGTGAGCCAAGACATGTCTCAGGATAAGATTTTCGGGGTTTGGGCACGTCTCAACCTCACTCTTGCTCCTGTCCCCCACCCTCCTCCGAGCTTTCTGGCCCCACAACTTGCATCTTTCATTCTGTGGGATCTGTGTGACAGATGTCACGCCCACTTCTTTCTAATGCTATGGTGGTTTTGATGTGTCTGTTCCCTCTCCCCCAAGTCTCAAGCATTTGAATACTTGGTCTCCAGTGAGTTTGGGTAGGTTTAGAAGGCGTGACATCTGTTACTGTAGGATTATGGCCCTGGCTTTGAGGTTTCAAAGGTCATGCATTATTGCCAGTTTAATTTCTCTGCTTCCTGCTTGGAGTTTGAGTTGAGAGTTCTCAGGTCTTCCAACCGCCACGCCTGCCTGGATGCTGTCACACTTCTCCAGTGTGATGGTGATACTCCTATCCCTCTGGAACCCTAAGCCCAAATAAGCCCTTTCTTTAAGTCGCCTTGGTCATGATGGTGGTGTTTCCTCACAGAAACAGAAAAGTAACCAAGACAAATGGCTTTCCGAATTTCTTTGTTTCTTTCTCTCTCTCTCTCTCTCTCTCCAAGGTTTCTCTGTGTGGCTCTGGCTGTCCTGGAACTCACTCGGTAGATGAGGCTGTTCTCAGACTCAGAGTTCTGCCTGCCTCTGGGGTTAAAATTGTGTGCCACTACCACCCAGATCCAAGTTATTTATTTATTTATTTATTTATTTATTTATTTATTTATTTATTTATTTATTTATTTATTTATGCATCTCATTTGATGGATTACTAGGGTTTGCCCCATTTAGAAAAAATTTAGTACGTATCCACAAAGTGCTGCTCAGGTGTTAATCATTCCTACATGATGCCTTCTGGTTCTCTGATGGAGTTTGCTATTTTATGTTGTGAGTTCATGTTTAGTGACCAAAGACATTCCATGGGCTTTGGGTAAAGTTTTTGCCACACCAAGCTATTTTTCAGGTCAGGTGTCTTGGGGATATTTCCAGACTGTGACACCCTAAATTAATTTATCTACTTTGGAGTAGATCTGTTTCTAAGGTAACCATTCTGTTTTTCCTCTAGGACCAGCAAGGATAATTTATTTTTCCTTTCTTATTTTCATCTTGGTTTCTTTCATTAAGAACACAGCCCTTTAGTGAGCTCAGGAATCTGGGGACACCTCACACCCCAGCCCCAGATTCTGGATGACTCTTAAAACCAAAAGGCTTGGCTGAGGAGATCGTGAATGTGATCCTGAGAGCCCGTACGACAAAGCCAGGCGTGGTGGTGTACATTTGTAATTCTCGTACCTTGGGCTTGTGATTCTCCTGCCTCAGCCTTAGAAGTACTGAGAACGGTGAACTTGTGCCAGCAGGCTCAGCACACACAGGTCTTTTTGTGGCCAGGTGGTCTCTTTCCTGGGGATATCACAGGTTTTTAGAAACTGCAAAAACGTCTTCCAAGCTGATTGTGCCACCCGCCAGTAACACATGAAGTTTTGAGTTGCTTTGCATCCTTGTCATGACTGGCCATGCTCAGTCATTTTAATTCCCAGTGAATGTGCAGTGCCATTTCCTTATTATTTTAATTTATGTATCCCCGATGACTAATAATGCTGAGGATTTTTCCATGTGTCTGTTCAAATATTTTGTCTATTTAAAAAAATTGAGTTGCTTGGCTCTGTAAGCTGTAGGAATTCCCTGCAGAAGCCCTTTGACACATGCTGTGGGTATTTTATTTTATTTTTTAGTCTGTGGCTTGCCTTTTGTTTTTCTCTTTTTATCTAACCCTCATGCTGGGAATCAAACTCAGGGCCTTGTGAATACTAGATATAACATGTTTTAATGCTGAGCTATGTTTGCAGCTTGCCCGTTAGTTTTCTTAAAGTGTGTGCGTGTGTGTGTGTGTGTGTGTGTGTGTGTGTGTGTGTGTTTGTGTGCTGGAGTGGCACAGGTCGTATGAGTGCAGGTGCCTGCAGAGGTCAGAGGTGTTGGTCCCTCTGGAATTAGAGTTACAAATAGTTGTGAGCCACCCAACACGGGCACTGGTTGCTGAACGTAGGTAGGTCCTCAGCTCTTAACCATTGGACCATTTTTCCAGCTTCTGTCTCTCAGTTTTTAAATAGTGTCTCAGAACAAAAGTTTTATATTTTGATCAAAGCCAGTTTTCTATTTTTTTTTATTGTTTATGATTTTGAAGCCCCATTTAGGAAACTCACCTAATCTAATGTTGTGAGGATTTTTTTTTCCTAGAAAGTTTATTCTTTTCAGCTTACATATAAGTGAGGCATCTATTTTTGTGTCTGAGGTCAAGGAAGAGTAAGCAGCTTAGTCTTTCTGAAGAGCCGGTTGTCCAGGATTCCGTGTGGAGATTACAAAGCACTGCAGCTTTGTCAGCAAATGGATTTGTCATTTGTGCAGGGGTCTGTCTGCTTTTGGACTTCATTCTGTTCATATGTCTCCTCTCCCCTATCAAAACTGAATTGTATCGAGTTCTGGAGTTATGCATTATCTTGAAATTAGGCCCTTTGTTTCTCTTTGCCTCCCTCTTAATTCCTTTGGTTGTTCTCGATCCTTTGAATTGCCACCCAATCAGTTTCTGCTGGGAGGGAGGCCTGCTGCAATCTACCGGTCTCTCCTGGAACATAACTCACTACAGGGATGTGTCCATCTCAACACGAGGGTCTATTTACTCTTTATTTATTTGAGACAGGATCTTACTGTGTAGCTCGATCTGGTCTTGAACTCTCGTGTAGTCCAGGCTGTTGTGCCATTCTGCCTTAATTGCAGGTGGCTTTGGGGGTGGAGGACTGTCTCTGGGCGGGATAGGGTGTAGACCTGGGGAGTGAAAGGCGGGGACTCCATGTATACAGCTGACACGGAGTGATCATGCGTGTTGGGTACTGAATTTCCAGTGTGGCTGGGTAGAAGTAACTTTTATTCACCTATTTCAAGTGTTGTCTCGGAGGCTTACTGCCACCTTCTGCTAACCTAGGCCTAGTCCTGGAAGCTTCTAGGCTCCGTACAATCTAACCTAAGCCTAGACCATTTTCAGCCTCTGAGACTTACTGCTTAATAAGCTCACACTGTCTTGTTCTTTCTGGCTCTGGGCTGGCTGGTTCAACTCAGCTGTCCTGGCTCAAACTCCTCTCCAAGCTGATTTATTCACTTTGGCTTTTCTCTCAGCCTCTGAATTGCTCTACTTGGCTTCAAACTTAGTCCAGCAATCTGTTCTAATCTCCTGTCTCCTCGTTCTCTGGCTCATTGGTCTTCACCTGAGCTCTCTGTGCAGCCTGTCTCTCTATTACTGTCTTAATAAAACTGCGTCCTTATATCTTCTTCTTCTTATTATTTGAGATAAGATCTCATCTATTCCAGGCTAGCCTCTAACTTTCTGTGTAGCTTAGGATGATCTTGAATTTCTAATTCTCCTGCCTCCCTCTCTGGACTGGTAGGATCACAGACTATGCCTCCACACCTGGCTTTATGCCATTTTGGAGTCAAACTCAGGTTTTTGTGCAGTAGGAAAGCACTCTACCAGCTGTGCTAGAATTCATGCTCCATTCTTTTACCCAGGAGGAAGTGTATTTAGCCTCCACCTTTCCGTTGTTTTTCATTCCACAGAAAAGCTGTGATGTTGCCCTTTCTAAGAAACAGCAGATGGGATTCAAAGTCAACCATGAGGGAGGGGGGGGCATCCTCAATGGCCTCCCAGGCAGTAATCCCCATCTGGCTATCTAACAGTCTAGTGCAATGGTTTCAACCTTCCTAATGCTGTGACCCCTTAATACAGTTCCTCATGTTGTGGTGACCCCAATCATAAAATTATTGTCATTGATACTTCATAACTGTAATTTTGCTACGGCCAACGAATCGTAAGGTAAATATCTGTGTTTTCTAAAGATCTTAGGTGACCCCTGTGAAAAAGGTCATTCGACCCTCCAAGGGGGTCTCGACCCACAGGTTGAGAATCACTGTTCTAGTGGGTTCTGCCATTTGATTCTGAACAGAGCACTTTGTAAGGACAGGAAATGCAAAGGTATGACATGTTAAGACTAAGGGAGAGCTTTTTGAAAATTTGAAAATATTTCTTTATTATTACAAACACATATGTAATAATAAGAATATGATATATAATAATGAATAAATAATTATTATATACAATAATAAAAACCTACAAGCAACTAAAACAACAGCATAGGAACTCTTTTGTTACTGAGAGGTGATTTCTGCCAGTGTTTTATTGCCGGTTCCTCTTGACTGAGCCCCTCCTGTATGCACGCTTTTCTTTTGCTACTGTGATCACACACTCCGCCTCACTACAGAGTCTTCAAGTCGAGAACCTCTGCCTTGTCTGTGCGTCTTCATCTTATCTAATAACCTGCAGTCACACCTTCCCAACTGACTAAAGGATCTTTGAAAAAGCAGACTTTAAACATTAAAAAAAAAACCAAACAACTAAACACCAACCTTTGATAAGGAAAGATGTGTTTTTTTCTAACCAATTAAACTACATTACAGAAAAGTAAGGGGATAAAGGTGGGACAAACTGAAAAGCAATGACTTTTTAAAGCCTTCTGTGGACCAACGAGGGCACTACTGGTCCTAAGGATGCTATTCAGTGACTCCACGAGAGGCCTCTGTCATTTTATTCTGAATATGGTACCTAACACTTGCTTTGATAATCATGAAGTTGTCTGTCATATGAATCCATATCTTGTTTGGTTTTTCAGACAGAGTCTCACTGTGTCTGGAATGTACCTTGAATTCGTAGAGAACCATCTACCTCTGCCTTCCCAGTGCTGGATCAAAGGTGTGCACCACCGTCCCTGGCAATGAATTAGTTTTGGATCATGGGTATAGACATTCTGACATTCAGGTGAGCTGCCTCTGCTTTGGCATATCCAGGAGCTTACCGAATGGCATGCATTTCCAGTAGGTATAGGCATTCTAGAATTCAAGGAATGTTAACAGTTCTTCTATTTCTGACTTTTAATTATTTGTTTATATTTGTTTTGCGTGCCACCCCAGAAATGTACCAGTTAGTGCCACCACTTTAGGACCTTTAGAACAGTCAGGGTAACTGCTGACCATTAATGTATAACCCTACAAGTAAGCATTCACATCAGGCAAGAGCCAAAACTGGCCTACAGGAGTAACATTCTTTGTCCGAAATCTCATAAATAGATATTTAGAGAGAAGGATTTAAGAGGCTAAAAATAGGGCTTGCTGCCAGGGACACAGATTTTATTCTTTTATTTATTTAATTTTATGTATATTAGCACACTGTCTGCATGTACACCTGCTTGCCAGTAGAGGGCATCAGATTCTGGTATAGATGGTTGTGAGCCACCATGTGGTTGCTGGGACTTGAACTCAGGACCTTTGGAAGAACAGACAGTGCTCTTCACCTCTGAGCCATCTCTCCAGCCCACAGATTTTATTCTTTGAGACACAGATCTCTACAGGAACAGCACTGTGGCACTTGGATAAAAGTGCATATGTCTCGTTTTATCCCTGCGCCCAAGTTTTAAAATATAAAAGTAATCCAAAACCTAGACATTAAATACAATTTAAACAATAGAAAAAAATTCTACTATTACTTTTACCTTTCTGAGCAAAGAGCTATTAGCATTTGGGTGGGGATTCTGTTTTTCCTATGACTATGCTATGGTTTTGCTATGATGTACATATAAATACATACGTGTGTTCTCACACATACCAATATATGCACTTGTGTACAAAAACACAGATGCTTAGCATGGCATAGATTTTCTCATTTTGTGGTGGTTACGAAACACTTTGTTGTAGTGTTCAATAATTTATTTATTCTGATGGAAATTAATTTTGTTTTTATCCAGAATTCAGCATCTCTGGCTCACCCATTACCTGTATGTGAAGTTCTCTGGTGAAGCCTCTTGAAGCTTGGTTTGTACCTAAGGATGTTATTCGTTGATCTCATGAGAGGCATTTGTCACTTCTAAATATGTTAACCTAAGACTTGAGGTTGAGGGCTGGAGAGATGGCTTAAAGGATAAAAGTACTGGCCGTTCTTCCAAAGGTCTCAAGTTCAATTTTCAGCAAGCACATGGTGATTCATAATCATCTATAATGAGATCTGGTGGCCTCTTCCGGCCTGCTGGCACACATGCACTCAGAATACTGCATAAATAAATAAAAAAAGAATTTGAATTAAAAAAAAGACTTGATATTGATAATTGTGAAGTTATCTGTCATATGAATTCATTTCTCTTTTCTCTTTTTCTTTGAGACAGTCTTACTGTACAGCCCTGAGCCTTTACATTTTTCCATTTAGTACACTTTTGAAATGCCCTTCAGTCATATTTCTTTTCCTTCCCCCCTTGTTCTCAAGCATTGCTCCTTTCTGGAACATTCCTTCCAGGGGCATGATCTCAGAGGTCAAGCTTCATTTTGGCTGTCTTGTTCTGCCCTACCCCATTGTTCCCTTCTGTACATCTGTTTTGCCAAGAATTTGGACTTCAGTTCAGTTTTTCTTTCTTTCTTTCTTTCTTTCTTTCTTTCTTTCTTTCTTTCTTTCTTTCTTTCTTTCTTTCTTTCTTTCTCTTTCTTTCCTTCCTTCCTTCCTTCTTTTTCCTTCCTTCCTTCCTTCCTTCCTTCCTTCCTTCCTTCCTTCCTTCCTTCCTCTCTCTCTCTCTCTCTCTCTCTCTCTCTCTCTGACTGTCCCCAACCCTGTTTGCAACTTCCCTGGTGGTACTGGACATACAGATCTTCACCCTCCCTGGTGGTACCTGCTGTATAGATCTCAGCTTGCGCCAGAGTTTGGGGCTTCAGTTCACCATTAGGTTGACAGGGAAAGGTTGCTAAATTTCTACTATTATAAAAACACTGGGACAAACTGCTCTCTCTCTTGACTCCACCTCTAGGATTATTTTCTTAAGCCGGAATTCGGGAGCTAGAATTGTTGAGTTAATGGGTATGATTATTTTCCAAACTAATATTCACTTGAAAGAATAAAGCCCTAGCATAATGCTGGCAACACTATTTTGCAAGACTGGAGCAGTGCAGGGTCAGAGGCAAGGCAGGACAGATGCCCAACGACAGGAAATCTGCGGTTGGGCACCTGAAACACTCTGGGCACCCAAGATAAGAACCGGGTACGTGACTCGGCTCACATCTGCCTTCCCGCCTTCCCTGTTCCAGGCCCAGGCTTCGGAAGGAAGAGGAAGTGGCCCTCGAGCACGTGTTTCACTCCTGTGTCTATAGAGCAGGGATACTTGAGGTAGAAGGCAGGTACTCAGGAAGCACTGGGAGAATGACCCAGCAGTGCGGACACTGTCTTCACGAGTGAGGATCTATTTATTACCTTGGGAGTGACAGTAATCTCCCGAACCGTCAGAGCTTAAAGAAATGCAAGATTGCTTCCTACAGTAAAGGAAATCTAGAGAGAGCAGTCTGGGTTGTTGGGGGAGAGATTCCTAACATCGGAAATGCCTACTTCACTGTTGTCTCACTTGCTTTCTTTTCCTTGGTGTAGGACTTTTGCCTCAAGACTCATCTCACTGCCTGAGTTCCAGGCCATTAGATCAGTATTTCCATGAAAATGTGAGAATGACAGGCATGCTGCCTTGCTTTTCTTCTTAAAAATTACATCTAAAAAATTTTTTTCATCTATTAGCCGGATGGGGGTGGGGGTGTCACATAGTTTTAATCCCAGCACTCAAGAGGCAGAGGCAGGTTGATCTCTGTGAATTCCAGTCCACCCTGGTCCTCCAGGACAGCCAGGGCTGTTACACAGAGAAACCCTATCTTCAAAAACCAAAAAAAGAAACAAGAAACAAAACAAAACAGCTATTCACTTAGGTGCCTGTGTGGGGACACACGTCTGAAGATCGGAGGACAACGCTGAGGAACGAATTCTGTCCTTCCTCTACGTGGATCCCAGGAATGGAGCTCAGGTGCTCAGCTTGGTGGCAAGTGCCCATATCACACACGGAATCATCTCACTGGCCCCTCACTCCTTCTTTTTCAAAATACCTCCTGAAGATTGCACGCAATCATTTTACTTAGGTCACGCTGGCCAGAATTTACACTTTCACATTTCGGGGCATGAAGGGAAAGAGAAGTAGATTTTATTATAAGTCACCAAGTCACTGAGAACCCTGGGGAACTGTGGGAGTTTCATTCTCTAAAGAAGGAAGAATGAATTATAGGATCCATTCAGCAGATCTCTTGATAATGAACTTAAGTCTTAGGAGGTAAAAGTCTACAAACATCACCATTAAAACAAACACAGAAAGCTAGGTACAGACCTTTCTTTCTTTCTTTCTTTCTTTCTTTCTTTCTTTCTTTCTTTCTTTCTTTCTTTCTTTCTTTCTTTCTTTCCGAGATGATGGTAAACCGTTTAGAATTATATTATCATTTTCTGGATAATGGGTTAGGTGGAATATTCCAGAAAGTGTGGAGAGACTATGGAGAAGCAAGTAGAAATCATTAAGACGTAAGATATGAGCGACAAAACCTGCCAAGCATCTAACACCCTTTGTTTCGTTTTTTTGTGTGTGTGGTTGAGCACATGCCATAGAGTTCATGTAGCTGTCGGAGCGTGGCAACCTGGGGAAGCTGATTCTCTTTTCCTACATGTGGTCCCATAGGTTGAACTCAGGTGGTTAAGTCTGGTGACAAGTGTCTCTCTACCTACTGACTTTAGGATGTGCCTAAAGCTGGATATTTTTGAAGCCGGAAGATTGGTAATAAGTGACTTGAGG
Source organism: Psammomys obesus (assembly GCF_907164565.1). Classification (NCBI taxonomy): domain Eukaryota; kingdom Metazoa; phylum Chordata; class Mammalia; order Rodentia; family Muridae; genus Psammomys; species Psammomys obesus. Next base: position 9,223,135 of record NW_026596166.1, on the reverse strand, counting down.
CTCTCAAGTGTTGGTTAACTGAGAGAATACAGTGTGTCATATGTGGATGGGTAGAGAGGGATGATGGAGGGTGGCGAGGAAAATGGGAGGCTTGCCCAGAGAAACAGATGGTTTATATTAGGCGGAGGTAAAATTTTTAAAAATATACCATGGTATTATAAATAAAATGCGACGAGCCTTTGATCATTGAGAAAAGGTCATGGTAATGCTTTCAAAAATCAATCTGTTTTCTCTAACGGGTACCTTTTCTTCCTTTAAACAAATCCCCGAAGCCACACTGCTTGGCCATCCCAGCCCAACCCTTCTGTGGCCCTCCTGTGTTTAATTAGTGGTTCTCTAAGGCCTCGATTTTTTACATAAGGCTCTTCTGTTTCTTGCAGGGCACAGAGCACTCAAGGTACTCCTATGGCCCCTTGAGCTTTCCCCGGAGTTGGGGAACTGTAGAGTCCTGTTCACCAAAAAGAAGGGGGCGAACAATTGGCCCATATATTTAGAGAATGAATTTTTCCTCTTTTGACATTGAGAGTTACACATACAGCGTATATTCAAAGGACTGGAAAATAAAGGCTAGCAGAAACTTATGTTAGCCCTTTCAAGCTGTTCAATGCCTTTTTGGAAATATAAGCAAATGTTTGTTAAAAAAAAAACAAACAACCCACTATGTAATTGACATTTTATGGTTTGCATTTTAAATGTAATCTTGTGAACTTTGGGTCAAGAAATATAACTGATAGTCGTTTTTAAAGTGTGCCCCTCAGAGCTTGTAAAGGCTCGGTTCTTGGTGGTGAGAAATCAAGTGGAGGGTCTTTTTAGTACCTCACTGAGCTCAGAGGTAGCAGAAGGCCTGTCATTGGGAGAGTTAGATGCACAGTCGCCTGGGCTTGAGAGGCTGAATCCTGATACCTGCACAACTGGTTGTTGCCTAAGGAGGCTGTCTGGGGACTTGGCTGTCAGCGATGTTAGAGGAGATTGCTGTCACCAAGAGCCCGAAGCTCCCTGGGATGCCCAGGTGAGGGCCTCTTTGCAGGCAGATGGCTCTGGAGACGCCGTGTCAGGCCAGCTGGTGCTCTGTAAACAGCCGCATCTGCTGGCCGCTTGCCTTTTCTCCGATCTGTGTAGGAGCTCTGTCAAATCGGGTGTAGTTTCAAAGTTCTTTAGCCGCTACCTCATTCTGGTTACTTCACTCCTCAGCATTGCTCACATTCTGCCACCAAAATCTGATGTATACCGAAAGCAGTTACTTCACGAGTGAGGTATGTGCGGTGCTTACGGCTCCCCACTCAGGAGCCTTCAGAAATAAAACTGAGATTAGGTAACAGCTAGGGCAGGATAATCAAGGACATTTTTTCACTGTGACATAATGACTTTCTCAGTTATTTCCCATTGTTTGAAGGGGATCATTATCTCTCTGTGAAACCACATCTGGCATCTAGGCTGAAATGAGTTCCTAAAATACTGGTCCTTTACCTCTGAATGGTAAAGAGCCCACCTGCCTCCTCCTAATGGGCTTTACCCCATCAGGGCACAGGACAGATGCTGTGTGCCCACAGGTTGTTTTAATGGTGTGCATTAAGGGTACATATCTTACAATGTGAGAAATACATCAATATAGATTCTGTTCCACAAGAACAAACTTGTTCTTTCTTGAGGATAAATGGCCTCAGGGACCGCAGGCTTTTAAGTGTTATAAATTTTTATGGCATTATGAAAGAAACAGGGCAGCAGCAAAGCACTTAGTATTGTATTTCTGTTCTCTGAATACCGGGTTAGGCGGGCTGCTCAAGCAAATGTACACAGACTACAGAGAGGCAGGTGGGAATACAGGAAGACATAAGATACGTGTCACAAAGCGAGCCAAGAACGTCAGGTTAATTTTCCTCCGAGAAGACCAAATTGTAACATATAAGGCAAATGTTGCAGAAAAGTGTTAACGAGTGATTTAACTAAATAAAAATGAGGTCATATTCTTGCGGGATGCTAAAATGGGAATTTGGCAAAAATAAGGGTAGTCAGGATAGTGGAGATTATAGCCAGATACCGTGAGAATTGCTTCCCCTGGGAAAAGGTAAACAAATGTGTCCTCATAAGGTCGCAGGGACAAGCCAAAGTTCCACCGAAGCCCAGCTTGGGAAACTGCAGTGCTGGGCATGGTGGGCTCCCTTTCGGAGCTTGGGCAACTGGGTACTTACAGGATGGTGGTGGCTCCTGAAGTCAGGAAGTCACACCCCAGCAGGGACTGCTACTTCTCCATACCTTCCTGGATGGCGTCCCCCTTTCACGTCAGCTCTTCATCTCTATATTCTAGCACCTCTGAAACTACGAGCAAAAGGGTGGAGTTGTATGCGAATGTGTCCAAGTGTTGAGCAAGAGGTCAGAATCCCAGGTGAGATTCCTCACTCCCTCCTGAAATGGAGTTTCAGTAGGTTGTAGTTTAGAGTTTCAGTAGTTCAGTCATAGATGATACGCCCCTCCCCCCCCCATCATGTCTGCAGGGGCTTCTTCTTAAGCTCTTAACATTTCCTCGGGCTTCTGACTCGATGACCTTTTCCCTTCTGTTCACCAGCTCATGTTTGGTGGTGAAGTGATGGACGTGTGGGTAGGGATGGATGTGTTGCCAGTTATTTAGAAGCTGATTGAATAAGGTGCCGTCTGTGCCTCCAAGGCATTCTGTAGCCATTTGATACCACTCGACAGATCTGAGACTAAGAGGGCTGCTTGTTTGGTTCAATCATGTGATTGTTCAAATAAAAAAATGCTGCACATAGCCTGACTACAAAAGAAAAAATAATCAGCCGTTCCTAATTGCATTAAGCTCATTTACTGCACGGGATTCAAGTGCCGAGAGCAGTTCAGCTCATAGTGTAAGAGGAGGGAGACCTTGTAATGGACTCCTTAAAGCAAGCTTTGTGTTTTTATAATGAGCCTGGATCCCATGTAGCCCAGGCTAGCCTCAGCCTTGCTAGAAAGCTGAAGCTGGCCTTGAACTCTTGATATTCTTGCTTCCATCTTCCAAGTGCTGGGTTTGCATTCATGCCCTAAAGCAGCCGCCTTAAAACTCTTTCTAAATGTGGTCTGTCTTAAACGTGTTAAAGGCAACCTTTTCGGTGCAAGAAAAACGCCAACTGAGGCTCTCACCTAGTTTTTAATAAGAAACAAAACAAAACAGAACAGCTTCAGACGTTTCGCAGGGAAATATACTATGCCACCATCCCGAAAATATAATGAAAAAGCAGAAATATTGTTATGGGTACTTACTGCCCAAAGAGTCACAAGAGTAGAACGCACCGTGCCTTTTCGCTGGCTCTTCCTAGGTGCGCTCGGAAGTCCCTTTCCACGCTGGTGGTCTCGCCGAGCAGCTGGAAGTATTTTTAATGCTGAGTGGGACTCTTTTCTGATATAATGAAGCTGTCACAAAAAAAATAGATCCTCTGACTAAAAAAATAAACAAACAGTGCCTGTATTACAATTTGCACTCTGACACTAGTAGACACTTCTGCTTCCAGATGGAGGTCAATGTCTGTTACCCTGTGACCGTCTCCTCTCACACGTTACTGACTTTCCAACTGAATTCTTCCCCGATGGAAATTTCACAGCAGACGCTCTAAGAGCTCCGAGTGCTGTATTTATTGTGATTTACCTTGATCTTTCTATTCTAGGTTTGGGTCAAATTATTAAAACTTCAGGCTCTGGGGTTTATCAACCAACCCAAACACCCATCCCACCTAAAGGTGAAAAAGGGCTTTGGAGAGGGCGTGCCACCTGATACTGCACGCCACTAAGTCAGACGGCAGTGGGTGGCTCAAGCAGATCGTGGGCTGCTGGGAAGGTGAGCCGTGGTCTAGGAGCCCAGAGGGGCTGTACTGGGTAATGGGGCTGGGAGCAAGATGAAAACATCTTTTGATGAACAACTAAGAATGAAATGCACCTTGCCTTTTTGCTGACCTCTTTCTGGTACATTAATCTTTCACCCACCTCTCCAGGTTTGTGGCCTCTATGACGGACTGGTTTGTTGGAGACTGAGGTCTTTGTAGAAATGCTGACCTTCTCATTAGACAGTTTCAAAATGATTCTCCTCAGTGCTTACTATCGCTGGAGTTATTATTAGATTATCCCTGGATGCTCTCCTGCCCCTCAGCTGGGAAACTGTCAGGCCTCTTGCCCCTTACCCTTTTTGAATGATAAGATTCTATTACCCAGCACAATGTTTTAACAGCTTAAGGCAGGAGCTGAAAGTTAAGCCACAGTATTTATCCAGCCCTGGAGCCCGGAGCCTGAGAGCTGCTTGGATGCTCTCCCTCCTTGCAGGGTGTGGTGTGCCTAGGGTCTTGTTCCTGTAAGCATCATGGTCCTCTGTGACTCTGTGTCCCCCCTGGTTCCCCCAGAGTCATTCTCCACATTCAGTGAATAGAAGAGACCCAGGTTTGCTTAGACAAGGCTGGCTTGCCCTGGGACTCTACAGATAACATGTGTTGGTTAAGAGTAGAACTTACTTAGAGATGCTTACTTTACTTTGTAAATTTTTTTTGAAAAGCAACAAGTAGAAATATATATTTTGTTCTTTCTTTTCACAATGACAATGGAACAGGTGTTACCAGCCATTGAACTGATAAGATGCTTCATCCAAAATGACTGGTGACACGTTGCCCAAGTTCCACTACCGAGCCACCTCTCTTTTGTTCTTGTTCCTTATCAACTCTGGGAACTTGAGCCCAGAGGACAGAGTAGGGGAGAAATATTGGTGTGGGTGGGGGAAGGCAATTGGCAAAATCCTGAAAGAGGTGATCTTCTCGAGGTCTGTTTTTGGATTTGCTAAAGATAGAGATGTTGGGGTGGTGAGGTCAGATGGCTTTGGGAACATCAAGGATTTATTTCTGAAGGCGGGGGTGGTGTCTTCAAGCCTCCTGTCGATGGGGGAGGAATGAGCCAGCCAGCCCAGGTAGAGAGCAGATGAAGGAGGGGGGTTTTGGGGGGATCTCAGCAACTAGATTGACCCTTCTGACTTTGCAGGTTTTTTTTTTTTTGTAAGTGGAGCCTCACATCCCAAGTGGCTGACAGTAGGGGTTCCTGATAAGCAGCTGGGGAGAAAGGAGTTTGCCAGGAGAGGGGGTTGGAAGAGAGCTTTGCCTCCCCTCAACAGTGATAGCCGAAAAGCACGAGGGAGCCTTCTGGTTTTGAGTCACGACCTTTTCTGTCACATCTCTGTGCCTGGCAGGCTGCTGGAGAGATGTGTGTGACAGGCTCACCTTTCAGCACCTCAGTCTCACCACTTAGGTTACAGGAGTGAGGAGGAAGAGAGACAAGAGCTTCCCCTGCTTCCTAAATCCATCCTTGCCGGGTCAGGACCAGGTCAGGACCAGGTCACAGAGGTCGGCAGCCTTGTGGGAACATCCTGATGATAAGGTGAAAGGGCTTTCTCCTAATCCCTCAAGAATGTGATGTAACCTGGGCCACTGTCCACCTTCGTGCCCTGGACTTTTGGTCACCTGGCTGATAACCACATCTGTCAGAATCCAGGCATTTACAGAAGGGCACCCTTGAATTTTAATTAGGTGTACAACCATTTCTTTTCCCTTTTTAAAATGATAAATGACTGGGGAGAAACAGACACAACCGAGTCCTTTCAGGATTTCATGTGTGGAGGTAAAAAATATGATGGATGGGATTTGGATTCAGTTAGCTCTGACTAAGATAAATTGTCACTGAAACACAAGGTTGCACATTTTCATACTCAAGCCTGTCTCATTTTTTAAAAGCAGCTCTTCTCCAGGGGCCTGTTGCCAGCAACAGGAAAGGAATGGGTACTAATGATCAGATTAGGAGAAAACCATTACAGTCATGGAGGCAGGTGATTTGCTGGGCTGAAATGTTTGGTTAGGTTGCCTCGCTCATCATTTCCTGCAGGGGCTGCGGAACTGTGAGATGACAGCAGGCCACCGTCTACAGCCACCACTAGAAAGACTCAGATGCATTGTCAAAGCAAGCGCCATGGGGCTCTCTGCTTATGTTATTCAAAATAACACATATATGGAATTTAGTTTTGTAATACACAGAAAAACAATGGACAGACTCTTATCGAAGGGCTGCCTCTGAAATCATGCATAAAGGACTAGTACTCCCGGGCCCCTCTGAGGGTGATTGAAATAGGCTATATTAATATTTTCAAAAAACTGCTCATTAGAATATTACCCACTAATATTAAATAATTTCCGCCAGGTAGCCCAGGCTTGTATCAAACTCAAAATCCTCTTGCCTTCGCCTCCCAAATGCTAGGATTACAGGCATGCACTATTACACCTAGCCTAATAATTTTCTTCCTTCCTTCCTTCCTTCCTTCCTTCCTTCCTTCCTTCCTTCCTTCCTTCCTTCCTTCTTTTCTTCCTTCCTTCCTTTCTTTCTTTCTTTCTTTCTTTCTTTCTTTCTTTCTTTCTTTCTTCCTTCCTTCCTTCCTTCTTTTCTTTTTACAAAGGGGACATCATGCTGACTGGTTTGCATTTTTATTTAATGTACATGATTAACTCATTGCATCCATTTTCCAACCTCGTGTGGTGCTGAAATTGAACATTTATCACCATTGATTAACAGGATTGAGAAGAAGCAAAATCCATCAGGGAAACTGTCCTACCAGATCTCACCAGAAACTGTGGTTGTACCTGGCTAGAGAATGACAATGATTATTGATTTAAGTTTGGATTTTAAGATAAATCATCATGTATTTATCTTATAAATGTAGTGTGTGTTTACAGTAGAGTGTTAAGAAATGCTGATAAGCAACCTCTAGTCAATCTATTCAGGATTTTTGTTGTAACCTTTCAGCCATACCCTGAGTCATCTGTATAGTCTCCCTTTTTTATCTTCATCTTCTTCTGACTTCAGCTGCATCTGCATGTAGGCATTTGTGATGTCACCAAGAAAGTTCCCAAGAGGCAGGCAGATAACATACATGTGTGAAGCCAGCTGGATAGAAGGCAAATTGTAGGATGACAAGGATTAACCTGAACTGGGCAGCTCATACGTAGCCTAAGATAACTTGAAGTTGCAGTGCTGCGTGACCACATAGAATATTGCAGGCTGGAGTTGGCTCATAGGCTACCGATAAATTTCACTGGAGGTAACCAAGGTTACTATTTTCTTCTGTATTTTTCTGAGATAATCAGTGCATATGTTTGCATGCCTGCATGAATGTATGAGTTTCACACACACATGCAGCCCCTCTCCTTAGTCTATTAAGGAAATGATAGTATGCCGGCACAACTTTTATCTCTGTGACTCAGCCACATCATTTGGCTGACAGCTCTATGTCCTGTCTGCATCAACACTTGTGACTTCTCTCCTGGTTATCTTTTGGTCCTCTGCCAAGGAGGCAAGAGTTCTCCCCTGCTATAGTATATCTGCATTTCCCCTTTAATGGGAAAAGCCTTTTCTGTACTGCGAAGCTTATGTGATTCCCCATCCTCCTTCTCTTCACTTTAAACCTCATCAAGCTCCTTTTACTTTCTCTCCTGTCTCACTGCCATTTTCCTCACCTATCAGTAATGATTAGCTTCGGATTCCCCTGGCATTTTCTATGCCTGTTGTAAGAATCATAAGAGATGTTGAACAGGACAAAGCCTGGGCTTGACCCTTGGGTCATCCTATTAGACTCAACTGTCTTCCCCATGTTGAATAGTTTGTCATCCATCACTGGGAAAGAGCCACTCTCAGTACCTGCCATCTGCTGCCGACTTCGTCCTGACAACATAACAAAATATAACGAAGACTCTTGCATGATTCTGTTGCCAGAGCACACGCAGGCAGCCTGTCGTTTCTCGGCAGGGCCTAACAAGATGCACTGAAAAGAAGAGTTTTTGACTTTATGGGTGTGTGATCTCGGTAAGCAGCAAACTGCTGCGGTTTGGTTTCCTCCTCTGTAATACCGGGCTAGCAATGTCTGTCTCAGTTACATCACAGGGTTGTTAGGAGAAAGGTACAAAAAGCACGTGGAAGTGTCTTAGTAAACGGTACAAGCATGGGTTCTTCAATCCCGGGTTGTTTGACCGTTGGTTGAGAAAGGAGGGCAGCAGATGCTATTCTAAACCACAACTTATCCCTAACTGCTCTATTTGCCTTCAGCTTTAACATCTGACTTTGACCTGGCTTCCGGGGGACTTTAGTTGTTGGAGCTTCCTCCGTATCTCTGGTTCTTCCTCCCCATCATCACATTAATCTTCACTGAGGACAGTGGGCTCCTCTCTTCACCCAGGGCCATGCCTGCATCAGCCCTGCCATCCTGTCTCACCATCTCCTCTCTGACATTCTTCCCTCTCTCTGGAGCTCATTTTTTTTTTCTCCCTTTCAGTCAGCATCGGTCCTGCCAGGGGGCTCAAGCTTCTCTGTAACACTCTCTCCCAAGTGCAGCTATTTTTGCAAAGCTACCTCGCTTCCTCTCCCTCTTCCTCACCCTCAAATCCATTTTCCTCCTGGTTAGCTTCTTGATGTCCCCTCCCCCAACACTACTCTGCTGAATCTACTGCTGGAAGCCACATTCTAATAACCAAATTTACTGGTGTTTACTCGGCCCTCATCATTCTTGGATCCTTTGTCACGTTGACCACTACTAATAATAAAGCACAATCCTGTTTCCTTTTTACTTTCTGCTAAAAGACTGATTTCTTTCTTTAGACGACATTTTTACTAAATCTTTGAGAACCTTCTCTTTTGGAGCAGAGTTGGAGTTTATGAATAGATTTTAATGTAGATTTAAGCAACAGGTCGATAGAAAGGTGCTTAGGAAAGGGGTATTCCACATCCATGTGTGAGTGTAGGCTTCTCAAGAGAGTGTTGTGCCCAAATGTCCTTACCACAGCATGTGTACAACTTTAGTGGCTCTTTCTGAAATCGCTGGGGTGGTGGGAGGAGGTAGTGATGGGGGAGAGATGGCTTAGAGGCTTAGTGCCCTCGTTGTTCCTACAGAGGACTGGAGCTTGATCCCATCACCAAGTTATCCGCAACCATCTGTACCACGGTATCTGCCCTTCCGACCGCCTCAGTCTCGTGTGGCACACAGACACACATGCCATCAAAGCACTCCTCCACATTAAATTAAATAAATTAATTAAAATGTTAGGAAAGCTTTCTAAGGGTCTTAAGTAAGAACACAAGGTGGCTTCTATGTTACCTTGGCTCGGATTACAGCTGATAAGGTAAAAGCAGGCTACGTAAGGGTGACAAGAGGAAGCTGAGACTTGTTTTTATTGTAAACAAAGTTTAAAGCCTTGCTTGTAACATTCCCAGAAAATAACAGTTCACTTTTGGGACAAGAATAAAGCCATATTTGAAGGTGTTAAGCAAAGCATAGTCTGTTGCTATTTTAACATTCTTATTGAAAACCCTTCAATACAAAAGGAATATTGTCTCTGAAGCAGTCTTGGCAGCGACCATTGCTAATTGTGCTGGTGTTCTCTTAGTTAGTTTCTTTTGTTTTGGGGACAGTGTCTCATGTAGCCAAGGCTAGCCTGAACTTGTTATGTAGCTAAATACGACCTTGGACTTTTCATCCTCCTGCCTCTACCTCCAAGTACTGAGAGGCAGGGATTATATCCGGGGCCTTTTGTATGTTGCGAGGCAGGCACCTTACCAACTCAACCAAGCTTCCCATTGGAATTCTTGCCTCTGGTGCGTGAGAGACTTCAACCATATTCTGGGCTAAGGGGTTTCTTTCTCTCCCCACTGTCCCTTAACTTTTACTTCTTTCTCTCCTGCCTCAGTCTTAATTTTTTTAATTTTTTTTGTACCCCCAAAGACTGGTAGACAGTAGGAATTTTACTATCTAAAATTGATTTGGGATATTTACTTATCTTAGTTTTAGTTTTTATTTGTTTATTTATCTTGCTTCTTAGATTTAAATGTTCTTCAAGTTCTGTCCCTAAACCTTGATGCTTTCATGAAGTCTCACATCTCTCATGGGTTGTAACGATGTTTCCAGATCAGGTTCTCTATGCTTTCCCCAATCCCACACACACATCTCCCCAAGAAACCCAGCACCAAGCCCTTCAGCATCAGTCAAACTTGTCTTCTCGCGGTTCATTTATATACCCAGTTTCCTTATTTCTCTTCAAATTTTCCTATAAATTGACAATTACTCCCAAAAGCTAAAAGCCATGGTGAGCCCAGATGGTCAGGCTGGTGAGGAATTAAGTGGAAAGCAAATCAGGACAAAAAAAAAAAAAAAAAAAAAAAAAAAAAAAATTACATTACCAGTCAGAGAAAAATTTCCTGGCACCCATCAGGCATTGCAATTAGCGTGGTGTCAGGAGACCAGGACTAGCAGTTTGTATTTTCTTCTATCAGGTTCCTGACCAGCAGTGCCACCATGGAGACTCATTGTTTTGAGATTAATGGCAGTATCAAATGCGTTGTTGAGCACTGAAATTGACGTGACCTTCATTTCTTTCCCTTACCGTGAAATAGTTGAGACAGGTGGGACGGCACGGAGGAGGTAAAGGATCCTTTATGAGGTGCTTTGGTCACCTTTATTTTATCCGTTTAGAAGCCATGTCATTCTAAAATACTTTAGACCGGAGAGGTCGCACAGATAATATAAGTCTGGTTTGCTCTTCACCCAGATTATCAAATATTAACATCTTGCATAACCTTTGTCAAAGTCAGGAAATTAACTTCCAATTCCTTTCCTGACTCGGTCACCCAAGTGCTGGGATTGAGCCTGTGTTCACTGCCGCATCCCTCAGTGCTCACAACTGACACAGAAACCTTATGGAGATGCCACAAGCTTTCCACTGATGGTTTTTGTTTCTTTGTTTGTTTTGTTTTTGTTTTTGTTTTTGTTTTTCCGGTTCAGCTTCCTACATTGCCTCTGGGACAATCCTTTAATCTTCTTTGACTTTTATCATAGGATATTTGTGGGAAACACATCGGACAGGAATTCTCTCAGTTTGGACTTGCCTGGTGTTTGTGTTTAAATTCAGGCCTTGCAGAAGTGTTTCATGCTCCTGTCCGCACATCCGTCTCTGGAGGTACTCAGTGTCGATCTGACACTTCAGTGGGCAAAGTGTGGCACACTCTGGATCGCTTTGATTTCTCGGCTAAAGAGATGATTCCCAGGTTCTTTTCACCAGGAAGTTACTAATCCACCGTTAGCAATTAGTAGTCTTTAAGCAATTCTCATGTAGAATATTTTTCAGGACACAGATATTCTGTTTATAAACTGCGTAATTGTATCTCCCCCATTAGCATCGTTGTTGGTTCATGGCCTGCAGGAATAGTAATTGCCCTGTCCATCAGAAACTCAAGGTCATTCAGGATACATACTGATTCTGAGGTCAACCTGGAATACAGGAGACACTATCAAAAACAAACAAACAAACAAACAAACAAACAAAAAACAAGTCTCCTAGCTGGATATGGTGCATGCCTTTGACCCTAGCACTCAGGAGGCAGAGGCAGGTGAATGTCTCTGAGTTTGAGGCTGGACTACAAAGTGAGTCCAGGATGGCCAGGGCTCTGTAGAGATCCTACCTCAAACAAACAAAAATCAAAACCAGAAATAAATAGTTTTTTCATTATGCCTACTTCCTTATATCAATAGAGACTTGTGAAATTTGCTTCATAAGCTACAACCTGCTACTGTCATTATTCTGCCATTTAAAGTGTCCCAGGTCTGACATTGGCAGCTCTCTGTGTGCTTTCCTTACCCTGTGTTTCCTTGTCTGTTTAGCATTTTACCGCTTCCTACTGGGTCAGCCCCGGGATGTCCCAGACTATTCCTACTGAGCACTTTTAGTAGTTCTGAACTCCTACAGAATCACAGAATGCTCTTGTGACATGTGAATAGATTTTTTAAAAAAATTTGTTTGTTTTTTGAAATGGGGTTTCTGTATATAGCCCAAGCAAGCCACAAACTCATGATCCTCCTGCCTTAGCCACCCAAATGCTGGGATTACAGATAACACCTGGCTCTGTGAACCTTTTAGTAATTCAGACTTGTTAATTTCTCCCATCAGACGTCTCTAATCTCCTAATAGAGGATATACTAGCTCTATATACGTTCATGGCTTCCTACATTAACTACATGTTTGGTTGATGTTTTCTGTATTTTACAATACTAAGTACATGAATGATAATATAAATAAATCCGTGTAATTAGACGTTTACAGATGCACAGGCACACATAACTGAAGAGTTTTGAATGCTACATAAGGTACAGTTGCAGTACTGTAAAAACCTATTATTGCTTTCATCACTCAAGGCATTTTGACCATGCCCAGCTCACTATTGTAAATACAGTCTTGTAACCCGCCTGACTGAACCGTTATGTTAGGGTTTCACAGGATTATGTACCTAGAAGTATAATTACTTAGTAAAAGTGTGGCTGTCCTCAGCTCCATTTGATCTTGTCTTCAAAAAGGCTGTGTCTGTCCTCCTGTCAGCGATATAGGACTTTTTGCCTAAGTGGTAGGCATGAAATAAATGGTATTTGCTTTTTTTTTTTTTTATCATTATTTACAAGTTTTAACTCTCAGTGGGGCCGAGCACCCTGTAGCCCTCAGCACTTTTCTCTCTCTCCCTCGCGATGCTTACTCACCGGCTTGCTCATCTCTCTCTTAGCTTGTCATTTCCTTATGGCTTTACAGCTGCTTTTATAAATTCCAGCTGTTGGCTCGTCGTTTGGTGTCTCTGATGGGAGCATCGTCTCTCAGTGAGCAGTCTGGCTTTCAGCATTCCTTGAAGTGTCTTTATCCTTCTTGTTTCAAGCTAGCTTTCCGAGTGGGTGCTGGCTGGCCACACCAGTGAAAAGGAGCCTTTGGCGTACCACTCCTAAGTCAGTTACTTTAAACTGTTTATAAGGATTTTAAAGCAACTGGATGCATTTAAAATGAAGGTTTTTGACTTGGACATCAGAGATCCACTCAGAAATGTGTGTGTGTGTGTGTGTGTGTGTGTGTGTGTGTGAGAGAGAGAGAGAGAGAGAGAGAACACAAAAGCAAGAAAGACACCAGAAAGGGACTTTGATCTTTTCACAAGTGAGGTGTAACCTTCATCTGTGTCTTTGAAATAGAATCTGAGAGTCAGAGGCTAGGAGGAGGCACTTTGATATCTGTAATATCCAATTTAAAATTCACTGGATTCTAGATAGAAAGACCTGGAAGGAGCCAGAGGGACCATCTGGCTCAACCCTCTCATTTTACAGGAAATAGAAGCTCAGAGAGATGAAATAAAACATTTACCACTGAGACATTATTTCAGTTTCTCCAACAGAATCCCAGTCTTAAAGGGATGAGCTTCTTTGTTCATTCTTACTCTCCTGACCTGGTGTAGACAAACAGAACCTCTCAGAATCTCGCTTCCCGTCTGTTGCCAACACTTTTGCAATTCCATATAAACACTGGTTAAATGCCTTGGATACACAGCCACTAACATTCCCTTGAACCTGGTGGGCATTATAAATCAGTCTGCAGGATGGATAGGGGCCTTCTGTTTCTCTGTTTTCTTTTGTTGTCTGTCTCTGTCTCTCCACATTTCTCTCTCTCTGTCTGTCTCTATCTCTCCACGTTTTCTCCTCTGGGAGAAAACACAGTACTATTTCTTTTTAGATTTTGGAATCTCTTGCTGGAAATAGTCCTCTCTAAGGGGTTAGGTCAAAGCCCTTTGAGCAAATCCAAATGATCTCAGTGTTCTTTCCTCACTGATTTTTTTTTTTCTTGTATAAGGTCTACATTTAAGTGAGTCAAAAGTTTGTTTTGATGAAATCAGTTTTCCTTTCCAAATAAAGTGCAAAATAAGGGGTTATAGTTCTAGTAAGAGTCCTGTCTGGCCCTACATTGTCTGTGAATCTAGGCTAAGATACATCAAACGTGCTTTGTGAAAAAGCAGAGCAAGCAACTGAATATGACAAAAATCCTTTGGGCCTGCTCCTAATGACCAGCTACCTCTGCTGCCCAGAGTTGTCAAATCACCCCATCTTTCCCCTTAGGCTTCTTTATGCAGTAAAGAAATCAGTAATTGTCTGATTTCTCCCAGTTCTTACTTTACCAAACTGCCTTCTGCAATCAACAGCTCAGCATGCTGAAAGCAGATGGTTAGCTGCAGGAGGACAGTGTTGGCTCTGTTTACTCTGCTGCTGAAGATAATGATAGTGGTGATAGCGATAAAAATAAAAATAAAAGAATTATGCTTATTACATGCCGGACAGTGTTCTAAGTATTTCACGCATGAGGATGACTCACTTACTCATCCCATGTCTGAAGAAAATGACTATTATTTACCTTCATTTAACACGTGCAGGCAGACGGAGAGGTCAAGCCATTCATCCAGACTCAAACTGTTTACCAGTTAGAGGCCAAGCAGAACACAGAAGATACATAAAAAGGGGTCATTTGGGAGGTTATTAACAAAGCATGGGTCTCAGGGAACATTAGGGGACCTAGGGCCAGGTCAGTTCATTTCACACACTGGCTTGCGTGGACGAGAGAGGAGCAGTCAGAATTCAAGAATTCTCTGTGAGGCCAGACGAACCCTGCCTCTTGCATGGAGTCATCTTTGGCCAGGGACTCTGTCACTACATGGTAGTCTTTCGGGGAAAGAAGCGGGAGAAAAGCACCCCCACATCTGTCTGCCCTCCCTCTGCACATTAAAAATCATCATTGTTGTTATTATTGTTATTCTTTGGATTATTTGTAGCCTGTGTGTAGATGTGTGTGTGAGTGCCGGTGCCTGAGCTGGGTCTTTTCTGGAGTTAGAGTCACAGACACGCTGGGAACTAGGTCCTCTGCATGAGAGTGTGTGCTCTTACCGCTGACCATCTCGGCAGGCCTCCCTTCACACTCTGGACAGAGCCCTTCAGTGGCTGACTCTGGCAGAATTTTAAGTGTCCTAGAGTGTGTAGACGACATAGATATAGTCTAGAAAGGGCAGAGAGCACTGTCCTTGTGGCATATAAGATCCTATGCGGTAGAGCTGGGGTTTGAGCTCAGCCTCACTCCAAAGTTCATATCCCTAAGCACTCTGCTCTCTATATTGGGCGTGGAGGGCATGGAGACTAGCGTGAGGCTAGAACGAGCTAGATAACTCACGTAAGAGCTGTGGCTTGCACACACTGCCCATGTAGCTCCTGATGCAGAAGAATCCGCGGAAGTGGGCTGATTTTTGCTTGTTCACATGGACCTCCCCTGCTCAAGAAAGTTCCAGAAGCTGTCGGACTCACATCCCTCTCCATTACCAATCACATGTGCCTCTTCATATTTTAGGTAGAACAATATTTTACCCAACCCCCTGCCCCCCAACTATCCATCTTTCTCATTTGTTGTATTGTTTCATTAACTGGGTTGGAGCTACTCTGCAACTGAAAGTTACTAGAGATTCGATTGCCTCCCTTTAGATTGCTGTCCAGGAAGAGTTTACATAAACTCATCTGACGCCATGGTTGAATTTTACAAGCAATAGCCAATTACTTCAAGAATCAACCCCCACTGACTAGTACAAAATGTTTTGATGTTGTTCTCATTTTCCACTTAGTTTCTCTTTGACACAATGGAAAAAATCCCGGGGCACTATGCAATTGTTTGAGAGGAGGAAAATGGGCATGTGGTATTTTTTTTTTTTTTTTTTTTTGGTTCTGTATTTCAAGAAACTGAGGAATGGGAGTGTGTCCCTCCCTGGGAAGTTGGCCTAAAGGCAGGTTTCCTACCAGAGGCTTCATCAAGGATGCCACAGCCTGAGGGGAGTGTGTAGACTGAGGGATGGAGGAGGGATAATTAAGAGGAAGACAGGGCAGCGCAGCCCAGTATCAGAGATGTGTGCCTTCACTTTCTCTTTTAGCCTTTGGCACTTGCAAAATTGCCAGTGGGAATAAGAATTTTCCATCAAAGGGGACCATTTACTCTGAAGTTCTGAGAGTGACATTAGAGAGGCATATCATCCCTGCTTCTCCGAGTCGTGCATACTAACAGCATTTCCCAGAAGCCCCAGATGGGGGGAAAAATCCCTTGGGATCGAAAGGGCAGCCGGTTTTCTTTCAGTAGAAGGACTGACTGGATGAGAAAAGAGTGGCGAAGGTGTTGAACTCGAAGATCCTTCCTGTCAGAAACTGGAAGCACAGTAGGGGTGGGTCCATGGTCCCTGCCGAGCTGTGAGCCCCACATCAGATCGTTGAAGAACCCAGGGGTACAGTAGCTTCAGAGGCCTGGACCACAAGACTGTCTTCAGGATTGCCGGGTTGCACGGACAGCCTCCTCCATCAAAATACTGTAAGCAATGACGGTGCCGCTGACACCTGATGCGGTCGCAGGCTGACATGGATCCACAGGGCTGTCGGTTTGGATGGGTTCAGGTGAGAGGTTATCTTTTTGTGTTCTCATTTTGCCTTCTTCCTTTATAAAGAGGAAGCTGCCGGCTGCCTCTCACTCAGGCAAAGACAGGGAGTGACTTTAAAGTTCCCCCTCCCCACCCCTTTTTCTTCTTCCCATAGCTGTTCTTTTTGTGTGTGAGCGGATCACTTTCAGCCTAGGGGTGATGTTGGAGCTGGTCCTCGTGTAGCATTTTCGGGCTCAGCTCACTCCATTGCAAGCGACCGAGCGAACACAAGAAAAAGTCACTAGGAGGGGAAAACCACGCTTTGAACAGCTAGCAGCTGTGGTAGACAGCATTAAGCGCCTTGTTTCCCTCATAACTTTGGGGATAGTTTCCTATGTTCAGGCAACATCTCCTGTCCCTTCACCCTGTATCTTCTCAGTCGAATTCTCACGTCTCTACTCTGTGGGAACTTAGGCCGCTCCCTCACTGGCCCAGCAAGGCTGGATTCTTGCTGGGTGTGTCTGTGTAAGATAATGAAAATGCTTGAATTCCAAGTATACTAGCTGATTTGGCAGGCCCCTCTTTCCTGACCTTATGCACAGGGAGTGGACAAGCCCAGCCCCGAGGAGCGGCTCCCAGCTCAGCCTGTGTAGTTCCTACGGGAGATGGAAGCCTTGCTCAGCTTCTCTGCACCTGCGCAATGATTCACGCCGAGCACGGCGCCAGGTTCCTCCCAGAAGCTGCGGGGAGACCCATAAAAAACCGTGGACAGAGAGAAGGATTAAATCCTAGTTATCTAGTGGTCTAGTTCACCACAGCAGGGTGACAACAGCTAATAGTAATCATTACGTTATTTCTGTTCGGAAATAAACAGAAGAAGAGGCATCGGATGCCTCCAATATAAGAAACAAGAAGTGTTTCAGATGATAAATATGCTAATATTTTGATTATTTGCATGCCGAATACATGTGTCACACAATACCCCCAAAAAAGTACAGTTACAATGTTACTTAAAAAAAAAAAAAAAACAAAAAAAAAAACAAAACCTTGTTAACATCTGTCAAGTTGATTTGTTCCTGTGATGACATTCTGCTGGATGGGACTTGTGTTCAGATTCCTGAAGGCCCTGAGAAATTTTTAGACACAGAACAAAGGGACTGGAGCTTGGGTAGACTACACTGTTGCTGATTTGTTTCATCTGCCAAGGAACTACTAATGTTTGCTACTTACACCTCACATATAGACGGTTCCCTATCTGTGATTATTGGACTATTGGACTCCCATTCACATGAAAGATTCCCTATTTGTAACAGTGTTTGTGAGACATACAAAGACTAGACCTGCCATCCCTTGTTAAATGATTTGAACACCTAGGCAGAGTGCGTTGGTAAGTTACTTTTAAACACTTTCTAAACTAAAACTCTTCAGGATAGATGTGAAAGAAGGCATTGTTATCTGTTTTTCAAGACAGGTTTCTCTGGGTAGCTCTAGATGTCCTGAAATTTGCTTTCAGACCAGGCTGTCCTTGAACTCAGAGATCAGCCTGCCTCTGCCTCCTGAGTGCTGGGATTAAAGGCATGCTGTACCACCGCCTGGCAAAGAAAGCATTAAAAAATACAAAACAAAAAAACAACCAATTCTGTTATCCGTGAAGATTATTATTTAATCTGATTTAAAAACTGCCAAACTTCTCTTGTAGAGGTTCCTGCCACCTCTGATGTTCCTCAGCCAGTATTTATAAAGATCGGGGTGTTGTCACTAGTAAGTTTTTAAAAACAGACACCATAAGGAACACATTCCCACCCAAGTGAGGGGATGAAGTATGTTCGGGCTAGCCCCCTTGGCAATGGGCAAAGGGACACCTTATTGGAGGCATTGCTCTTATATCAATCAGGGCAGAGCAGAAGGCAGTCCTTTCTTCATCCTGCTTGCTGCCTGGCTTGGAGGCCGAAGCTGTTTTATGCCTAAGACTCATAAAAATCAAATCAAATCAAATTAAACCCAGGCAGCACAACCGGGAGGAGAAGACAGACAGAGACCTGAGAACCACCATGCCACTCAAAGAACTGCCCTCCAGCGCATGGCACCGACACCTTTTTGTTGCCACACCATGCAACATGGATGGAGGATGTCGCCGAGGAGCCTGACAGCTGTCTGGCCAGCCTTCAGCAAGAGCCACCACGATGTGTGAGTGTGTGGTGGTCAGATAGGAGAGAGAAAGAGAAGAGCAGCTTGAGCATTATGAAGAGAGATGGAACTGGAGATGGAGATGGCGATGGAAAGAGATGGGTGGAGAGGAGCTGCCTGTTGTGTGAGTAGCCAGCCCTGCCACCTGAAACCATGGTGAGGTCCCAGCCTGAGAGGCCACTGAGGGCCATGAGTTCCAGAAAGCTAGCCTTGTCCCTCATCAGCTGCAGCACTTTGGGAGAGCGATGGGTCTGCACCTTGCCTGGACAGCATAGCAGGGCTGACCCTGGTGGTGGGGGTGCAGGTGAACCAGCCCCTGAGACAAGAGCATGGGAGATCTGGCCTGCCACTCATCTGCCATGGGGTGGCATGGGTGCTAGGGTGATGTCTTTCCTCCACTTGCCCCTCACCACCTTTGGCAGTAGGGAGAGCTGACCCCAGAGTCATGAGAGCAGGAGAGCGGCCCTCTCACTGGCTGCAGCACGTGGGAGAGTGGACCCCAGGCCTTGACTGGGCAGCGCAGTGTAGCTGGCTCTGGAGGCCTGGGTGTGAGGGCACGAGAGCAGGAGAGCTGACCCTGTCTCCTGCTGATGGCAGCACTGGGTGGCCTGGCCAGTGAGCGGAGCTGGAGAGCCTGCCCTCGTGGTGTGGGTAAGGTAGGGCCGGTGTGCTGACCAGCCCAGCTACCACCCAGACCCAGATCCAGGGATCTGAGTTGGCCCACCTCCAAATCTATGTCATCTGTGAATGGTTGGGACACGTGAAAGGCTCAGTTCTGCTGATCCAAAGCTGCAGGAGCTCCATGACACAGGACGACACAGGATAACCTAGAGGAGCCAAAATGGATGGTGTAGCAAAAGCCAAACCAACGACTCACTGCAATGAGCATTTGCAAGTGAAGATGTGTGGATGGAGGGATACGCTGTGGGGACATACCGTGACATCCAAATTCCAGGATGAGATGTTTTCTACGTTCTGTTTTTGTTGTTGTTGTCTGTTTGTGCGTGTGTTTATTATTTTGGAGGGGGAGGTTGGGAAGGGTGAAGGGTGGAGATGAGGGGATGGGGAGATTAGTGAGACTGAAGTGCAAAAGTATCAATAAATAATAATAATAATAATAATAATAATAATAATAATAATAATAATAAAGATTTGAGCTGAGATGGTGGAGCAGCCTGAAGAAGGTGCACAGGAAAGCTCTGAGCTCTCTTTTCAGTGCTAAGTGCTCTGCTTCTTGGGGTTGTTGGATCTTAGAGAACGCTGGAGTTGTAGGCACTCAGGACAAAAGCTGAGCTGGGTAACTGCAGCCAGTTCTAGGGAAGAAGCTTCAGAGCTGTGCCTTCCACGTCTTCAGAATGCAGAGCTGTTCCGGCACTTGGGTGAAAAAGGAGCTTGAACCCCACTGCTCCTTCCTTTGCTTTTTCAGACTAGGTGCTGTGGGCAAGGAGAAGCCGTGATCCAAAGATACACACCAGCTTTTTTTGTTTGTTTGTTTAAATTTTTAAAGTAATTTATTCTTTTTTTTCAAAAGAATAAATTTTCAAAAGAAAATTTAAAAGAAAATTTCTTTTAAATTTTTATTATTAGTTACATTTTATTAACTCTGTATCCCAGCTATATCCCACTCCCTCATTCCCTCCCAATCCCACCCTCCCTCCCTCATCTCCTCCCTGCCCCTTTCCAAGTCCACTGCTTGAGGAGGACCTCCTCCCCTTTCCTCTGATCCTGTTTTATCAGGTATCTTCGGGACTGGCTGCAAAGTCCTCCTCTGTGGCCTAGCAGGACCAAGGACCATGTATGGATATAACCTAGAACCTCTGCTCGGATGAAGCCCGTGGTAGCTCAGTAACCAATTGGTTTCCCATAGTAAGGGGAACAGGGACTATTTCTGACAGAAACTCAATGGCAGGCTCTTTGACCTCCCCACCCCCTAAGGGAGGTGCAGTCCTGCTAGGACACCCCAGCTTTGAGCCTGCCACTGCTGTGTCCTCTTCAACAGTTTCGTTGCGGCCAGCTCAGACAGGTGTGAAGCACTTTCTCTTTTGGGGGAGTTGCTGGGGAGAAATGAGGAGTCACAAGGGAGACAGTGGGATGAGCTGTCTCTTGCCTGCTCTTGGTGGAGGCCCTGATGTATACTATGTTCCTGGGGCACACCCCATGTGCCCAGCAGACTTCACTGGACTAGAAGGCACTGGCTCTGTCCTCAAGGTGTTAGGAACCTTTCGTTTACATCTTCCAACTGTTTTGAAGGGAGGCAGTCATTGGTGGCGTACAGTATCAGGCTCCAATTAAGTTCCAAGTCCTTACAGCCTTCCCAGTCTTAAGCCTGACCCCACTGTGTCCTCATCAACAGTTAGTTGATGAGAGTAGAGGTTAGTTACTCTTGTGTCTTGATTTGAACCAGAGGCAAGCCAGGATTAGCAAATAATACCTGAGCAAATAATGCTGGACACCAGGTGCCACACACAGCTGTCGGTGCCTGAAGATGTCACCCGCAGAGATGTCACCACCTTGTCTCTGGGTGGAAGCCAACCCCTTCAGTGTTCCTTTTTCCCTTGGCTTCCCTGCGTGGAGTGGCGTCCATAGCTTTCTTTGCCTTGCTAACCGATTCTGAAAACTCGCCGTGTATTCATCCATTGTTTCACTTATCCTTCTGTAGCTTCTGCAATGACTGGAGTGTCACCCTTGGGTGAGCGATTATGTGAACGTGGGAAACCGTGCAGAGAGCAAGGTCTTGGCTCAGGAGTTTGCTCCATATGAAGGAGACACAGAGGCTACACACACACACTGAGGTCTTTGTTCATGAGTTCAGCAAGTGAATGCAAGATACATGTTATAGGAGCTGATAAGAAAGGACTTTGCCAGAGGGAGGGATGTTAGAGCTGGACCTTGGAGGATGAGTAGGAATTAATTAGGTAAAGGAATAGGAGGAAACATTTAAGTCAGAAAGAATGGCACGTGTCAGGAAGAATGGCATGTGTGAAGGCCCAGGGCAGAAGATCATGAGTAGACTTGATGGGTACTCATTTTGATTATTGCTTTTACAGTGAATGACTAGACTTTGGTAGCACTGGGATCCATCTAATTTGCACCTGACACTATGGTAAGGACACTACGTAGGGAGCCCATCAGAGGTGGAGACAGTGCAGGCCAACAGTGTCAGTGCAAGAGGAGATGAAAGGCTCCATTTAGAAAAAGGTTTGTGTTTATTCGCTGATAATTTCATACAGTACATTTTGAGCATGTTCTTAATCCCCAGCGAACTCCAAGATGAAGGGTTCTTAACTGAAAGGAAGGGAGGAAGTGGATGGAGGCAAGAAGGATTGGAGGTTGGTCAGGCCCAGGGTTGAGAAAACAAAGGGGTCACGGAAGCCAGGCGTTGGCTGGAGATCATGTTCTGTGGGGGCTCCGGGGGCAGGCTGGTGGAGCGAGAGCTGGGCCTGATGGCTTCGCAGTGCCTTTGTCCATAGCTCAGTAGAGGTGTTCGGTAGCTGTATCTCCACTGGGGGCACACGGCTGAAAGGACAGTCTAACACTGTACTCTAAAGTTCACTCTTTTAGGTGGGATCATAAATGGAATTGCAGGCTGATAATATATTTTGAAACTTTGCTGAAACTTGTTCATTAGTTCTCTCTCTCTCTCTCTGTGTATGCACATGCACTAGTTTTTTGGAGATAGTCTTTTCTGTGCAGCCCAAGCTCATCTCAAACTTATAATCCTCTTGCCTTAGCCTCCAAAGTGGTGGGATCACAAATACCATGCCTGATTCTTTTTTTTTTTTTTTTTTTTTTATAGTTGCCTCTTCGGGTAAATTGGATCTTCTTGACAACAAGTTCAATCATTATATACTTTTATAACCTCAGAGCCAAGAAAAGTACCCATCACGTAACAGATGCACAGTAAAGAGTGCATAAAAACTGTATTTGATAGATTCAGTGATTCAGTGTCCAATAATGGCATGTAGCAAATAGCAAGGGAGTAGGCAAAGAGGGCCACTAACAGAGTTTAAATACTCTCTGAGCCACTTGGCATACGGCATGTGAATACACAGAACATTCTTGTCCCCCTCTCTTTTTTTTTCTTATTCTTTTAAAAAATGTTTTGTTGGTTCTTTGTGAGTTTCCCATCATGCACCCCATCCCACTCTCCTCACCCTCCCTCACACCTGCCCTCCACCCATGCAACCTCTCCCCAACAGGAAAAAAAAAATCTCATTGTGGAAACTGTCATGTGTCCCACTGTGTCCCACAGTATTTCCTTTCGTCCACACGTCTTCACTTGCAATTACGATGACTTGTTGGTCTGGCACAAGGCCTCTGGCTCCTGCCACTCTATCAATACTGGAACCTCACTGGGATATCCTGTTAGTGCCCTGTATCATGGGGATCCTGCAGCTTTGGATCTGTAGGATTGGCCATTTCATGCACTCCAGCAGTTCATCTATGGAGTAGATATTGGGGTGGGCCCATTCAAAGCCTTGGATCTAGGTATCTGAGCTGGTGAGCCCACCAGCAACCCCCACAATGAGGGCCAGCTCTTCCCTGTTGCCCACACTTCAATTGTTGCAGCCAATGAGTGAGGGACATGGCCAGTTCTTGCACTGTCATGATCTTGGGGCCAGCCTCCTGCCTCCCATGGGTGGTAAGAGACAAGGAAGGGGAGGAGGGCACCTCTCCCTTGTCCTCACCACTGCAAAGCAGACAATAGGCAGGGCTGGCTCTCCCATGCTCAAACCCTCAGAGCTGGATCACTGGAAAACCCCATATCCAGGCCTGGCTCTGCTATGCTGCCCAGGGGAGGTGCTGGGCCCCATGGTATAGCCCTCCCACTCAGATGACCTCGGGGCAAACTCTCCTGCCTGTTGTAGGTCGTAAGGGGTGAGAGGAGAGCATCTCTCCAAGGCCTGTCACTGCACAGCAGACAATTGGCACATCCAGCTCTCTCATGCTTAGGCCCTTGAGGTTGGTTCGTTCCTGTCCCCAGCTACCAGGGTCATCTCTACTGTGCTGCCCAGGCACGAGGTGCAGGGCCTGGGAGTGCTAAAGCTGGTGAGGAGCAGGGCCAGCTCTCCTACTCTCATGATCCCACCAGCTGCAGGTGGTGAGGGGCAAAGGGCAGGAGGGTATCTGTCCCTCATCCATGTCATGCATGGGAGACAGTGGCCGGAGCAGCTTTCCCATGCTCACAACCTCTGGGCCAGCTTACCCACAACTCCAGCAATGTACAGGCTGGCTCTCCTGGGTATTGCAGCTGGCTAGGGGAGGGGTCAGCTCTCCTGCTCTCATATCCTCAGCGGCAGTTCTCCTGTGATGCTGGGGCTGGGATGGGGTCATTCGGCACAGCCCTCAGACATCAACACATCCTCAGCCGCAACACAGCCCAGGACCATCCACCTGGCCTTTGGTGACCCCTGCTGCCGCAGGGCCATGGATCTAGACACGGCTCCTAGTGGCAGCACAGGCCAGGACTCCACCATGGGCTGCTCCTCACTACCCTCGAAGCCACAGCTCTGCCTCTCTTCATTGTGCCCACATCATTCATTCTGTTTCTCTTTCTCTTCTATTTTCCACCACTTACCTCCTCCTCTTGGTGGTGCCCTGGGTCTCTGAGTGTCTGGGATCCTGAGTGCTAGGTCCCACTCGGTGTGCGTTATGGCAGGGGTCATCTTGAGCACGGTCTGCATACACATTGTATATGATATCTATATGTACACACACACACACATATATATATATACAGTTATAGGCAAGGTCTCTCTCTCTAACCCTGGCTGTCCTGCAACTTGATATGTAAATCAGGCTGGCCTCGGACTCAGAAAGATCTTCCTGTCTTACTCTTCTGAGTACGAGATTAAAGTTGAATGCCATCATGCTTGATTAATTAATTACTTACACACAATCTGTGTGACGGAGAGTTAGTTATCTAATATTCTTCCACCTCCGTCATCTACAAAATGAGTCTTCAGTGGAAATGACCGAGGCCAATAACGTGTGAGTGAAAGCCATCATGTGTTGTCTGTGTATGTAGCATTGCAAACTGTGTTAAAATATTTACTCAGCTGTTAGGGAGATTATACCTCCCCCCCAAAAAAAAAGGCATTGCTTCAATTTGCTAATTTTTGGGTCAGCTTTTCCCCATGTTAGCAATCTTATTAAGCACCTTGTGAAATCTCCCCTGAATCTAGGGCACTTACTAATAAACACGAAGTAGATTTGACAATATGGTTCTGCTTGCTTGTAACTGCCTCTCCCTTCCATTCCCTTCAGCAGGGTCTCTAGAATTCTCTGGCTGTCACGGCAGGCCCGAGAGGTGAGCCCACTGACTGCTTTCTCATCTGCCCACTCCCTGCTTTTCAGTTTAGTGTTTTTTACAGCTGTGGTCACACGCATTGAGCAGCCAATCCTGTGCTGTTTCATCGGGGATGCTGCTTTTAGGTCTCCAGAGGATAAGGAAAACAAAATAACATTGTTTCTCTTTTTTGATGGCTTTCCGCTCATTCCTCAGAAACTGTTTCCGTACCTTCCCAGGGATATCAAGTGTCATCCTTTAGAGGCAAACACGATTTGTTTAATAAATAGGACTTCTCAGCTCTTCAGGTGGCCTTTGCAAGGCTGTAAGCCCCGGCCAACTTTTGAATTCCTGAGTGGCCGGTAAACCCTGCTGAGTCTGACATGCTGTCACTGGGTCAGGGGAAAGCCAAGGTCACGAGAGTGGAGTGCTGCTCTGCCGTTCGGGTCTTGTCTAATCAATAACCAGTGCAAACAGTTTGCACACATGCAATTAGCGTGTGATTGACAGACGTTTATCGAGCACTTAGCACTCGGCTAGTCTCTTGGGACAGAGAGTTACACAAATTGTGACTTTTGCCTTTAAAAGTCTTCCTGGAGTGGTGGAACCTACGTGCAGAGAGAAGGCCATGTGAAGGACAGCATCAGAATTTGAAGAGCTCTGTATGACCTGGGTGCAGGCAGCGTTTTATTTTTAACTGTGGGTTCAAACTGCCTATCTTTTACTTTTTTTTTTTTTTTTTTCTTTTTTTTTAGACAAAGTTTCTCTGTGTAGCCCTGGCTGCCCTGGACTCTCTTTGTAGACCAGGCTGGCCTTGAACTCACAGAGACCCGCCTGCCTCTGCCTCCCCAAGTGCTGGGATTACAGGTGTGCACCACCCAGCTGGCCTGTTGGTTCAAACTGGTGGTGGGATGAAAGGAAACGCTTGGCTTCTTGAGTGTACACGTGGGGCCTAGGTGGGGCAAATGTGATGTAAAAACTGTGGGTAGAAACCTCTGAGACAGATAGAAGAGTTTGGGTGTTCCCAATAGTGAAGGGACATGTTTGCTTGCAGCCAAGGGTGCATTTGAGGTACTACAAGGCAGGAGGCCGAAGAGATAGGTGTATGTGGGGCTGGGGGTGGGGCAGAGTTCAACTGAGTTTGGATTCTAGTCCACACCATTGGTACTTTTGCTTTGTGTTTTGTTGCCAGGTTTAGTGGCTTCAGCTTGTGCCCTAACAAGTCAGTGCCCTAGCAAGTACCTGCCCACACCCACAGTACATTAACTACAGGAACTGCGTTAGTAGCAAAAAGCAGAAAAGGGAGACTTAGCCAATGCAGCCATGTTGGAAAAAGGGAAGAAGAGAGCCAGAGACTCCCCCTCAGTCTGTGTTCTGGGTTCGGGTGGACAGCAGGGCTTAACTAGATATC
>NW_026596166.1:9166460-9196564 GCF_907164565.1 Psammomys obesus | reverse complement strand
GTCTCTCCTGGAGGGTCATCTGTGAATCTGCCCCTCAGGCAACTTCCTTTCCTGATTCCCAGGGTTTCAGCCATCTCTTCTCCCAGCAGGAGATTCCTGGGGAAATACTTATTTCACGGGAGCCATTCCTCAAGCACTCAGTCAGCCAATGAGGCGAGCGCAAATGTCTATGTAGAAGATATTCAGTTCTGTCAGACCAGTCGGTTACAGTTTGGTGTTTTGTTTTGAGGCAGGGTCGCCTGTAGCCCCAGGCTGATTTAGTACTTGCTGTATAGCCAAGGATGCCCGTTCTTTCATGTTTTGTGCACGTGAGTGTGTGAGTGTGTGAGTGAGTAACCACCTGTGTGGTGGTTAGAATGAGGACGGCTCTCATGGGCTCATATTTGAATGTCTGATCCCCAGTTGGTGGAACTGTTGTGGGAAGGGCTGATACGTGTGGCAGATATCGAGGTCAGAGAAGGGGGTCAAGCAGCCGTCTTCCTTTATTGCTCTCTGCTCCTCTTCCTGATTCAGGATCCCTTATTGAACGTGGAGCTCTCGAGTGTTAGATCGTCTGTCCAGCCACTTCACTGGAGCCCATGTGTTTCTGGTCCTGCCTCCTCCCAGTGAGGGCGTTCTAGGCATGTGCAGCCATGTCCAGGTTTTTACATGGATACCGGAGACTTGAACTCAGGTCCTCATTCTTGCATTAGTAAGCACTGTTACCCACCGAGCCACCTCCCAGCCCCAAGGATGACTTTCCCTTCCTGGTCTTCTGGATCCCACATCCCAGTGTTGGGAATGTCTGAAAATGATGGAATTTCCAAAGATAATTCTCAGCTGGAAAGTAAAAAAGATTAGTGTATTGATGTTTCTTTTCTATAACTGATTTAAAATTTGTATTTATTTTCTTTAATGTGTGTGTGTGGGCCTCATGCTTGCCACTGTGGGAGAGCATGTGGAGGGGCATGCTCTCTGATGTTGGTTTCTTCTTCTACCTTGGGAAATTTTGGGATCCAACTGAGGTTGTCTGACTTGGGGACAAGCGCCTCTACCCAGAGACAACTCACTGGCCCTGTTAATATTTTGTAGGAAAACCCAGAGTGACTGTGAGACTAGAAAGGTGCAAAACATTTAAGGTATGCTTAATTACAATTTTAGTTGAATATTTATATTCAAACATACATAAATATTCTATATGTATATATAAAATCTGAGAGCAAAGAAACAAGTTGAATGACTCTTGCTGGATGAAGAAGCCAGACAACCAAGCATTTACCACCGTAGAAAGGAACTTGCTTTTTGATTTATTACTTGGGAAAATGAAAAATGATTGGGTCTGGACTGTTTCAGATCAGAATCCATAAATAATCTCTGTATTGCACGTAGCTTGTGGGAGAGGCAAAGAGGAATGCTTCTTGACTGCAGAGCTCTAAGGGTATACAGGGGGAGTGTACTGTGTGTGCCTCTGTACTCACAGAGCTGGTCCAGCCAGGCTCAGGGCCTGGTGAGCTACAGGGGGTTAACTTTGTTCCGGAAAGTGTTGAAAGGTCATTGAGGAGAAAAAGTGAATAAACCACAGAACAGTCCGAAAGAAGATGAACACAGAAACAAAGGAAGAGGTCTAGGGAAACAGAAAGGAGGTCACTAAAACCGTTCCCTTCAGTAAGTTGGAGAGAGAACTAAGCAGAAGTCCATCATGTGGGATGTTTGGCTGAACTTTTCCTTTCTGCTCTGGGCATTGAACCCAGAAATGTGCACATGTCTGGCCAAACATTTTATGCTTGAGCTATAGCATGAGGCTTGACTTTCTTTTTTGACATCATGATCATGTTAATGTATTTGCACAGAAGAAAATTAACTTTGAGTTTTGTCTTTTTCTGGACCAGCAATGTATGGCACGATCCAGTGGCAGCAAGCCACTGCTTCCCGTTAGCAAAGTGGTCCAAGGAGCTGTGCTACTAAAGCGCAACGTTGGGTAGGTAAGGAGTGTTGACTGCATTTTGACTTATCATTTTTTAAAAATTATTTTTTAAAAATGTTTATTTATTAGTATCTTTTCCTCTCGCTTTCCTTCTCTTCTTCCCTTTCTCCCTCGCTCCCTCCTGCCACTCCACTGTGTGTATGTGTGTGTGTTGGCTTACTTGTACCCAGGCACAGATGCCTTGAAACTATGCCTTAAAACTATGGCTTGTGCATAGAGATCAGAAGGGAATTTGCTGTGTTCGGTTCTGTTTTTTTTCCCCCCACCATTTGGGTCCTGCAAATTGCACTCCAGTGGCTGAGCTTGGCAGCAAGTGCCTTTACCCACAGAACCACCTCACCCGCCCCTAGTTTATAGCGTTTTTTTTTTTTTTTAAATAATGAAGTCGTCAGGCTGTGCCCTCACCCTAAACCAAGAGCGCCCATGCAACATGACGAGGCCAGCGTGCTGCATGTGAGAAGGGCAGAGCCAGATCAGTTTGCCTTAGTTAAAGGTATTTATGGTAAAAACTGCAAGAGAACAGAGAAAACCAGGAAGTGCTTCTTGGTATGATTAATTCTTGATGTTTGTTTATTCAACAAAATTCAACAGCTTTTTTTTTTTTTCCTTGTTCAAACTATGTGGTGAGATGCTTGGAGTGAAGGGTGTGTTTGCCAAACCCACGGAAGAGCAGGGTGTTCTCAGGGCATTCCAAGTGTTTGGAAATTGCCAGGGCAATCAAAACTTAGAAGCTAGTTGCCTGCCTAAGTGTGGTTTTGCTGGAAGAGTTTGATTTCTTATTTGCATTTGTATTAATTTTTGATGATACAGTTGGATTTGCTACAGAATTGCCTCTCCATTTATTAACTCCCAGAGGAAATCATCCCTAAAGCCAGAGGCTTAAGATTTAACCCTTCTTTTAATTATTTCTCAGAGTTTTGGGGATTGTCTTCACTCAGCCTGAGATCCTCGCCCGGGGCCTGTCTTCAGGGGGTGGCTGGGACTGGAGACATCTTCAGAGCCTCTCACCTGAGGTGCCTGGTGGACAGGGACAGTCAGCTGGAGCCGTATGTAACCTCTTCATGCAGCCAGGTGACCTCACAGTGACTCTCTGGCTCCCCAGGACAAGCATAGAGGAGACAGGAAGCAGAAATTCTGTTTCTTAAAACTTGGGCCTGGAAACTGGTACCTTTATTGGCCAAGCAGTATTGTGGGCTGAGCCGTTTGTCCTCAAAAGTCATCTGACCCCTGACCCTTGTTACCTCAGAGCATCATTGTCCTTGGAGATGGAGACATTAAGAGGTGATTTAGTTAAAATGAGGTTGTAAGGGTGAGGCCTAATCGAGAATGAACTTTGCCTTTAAAAGAAGACTAATTAGGTCATGGGGAGCAACGTCAGGCAGGCGCACATAGGTGGAAGGGTTTCCTTCCACTCAACAGCACAACAAGAAGGCAGACACATCATGGCGATCGACCTCAGGATGAGGCAGCCCTGTTAACACCTTCAGGGTGGATTTCCAGTCTCTAGAAACAGCATCGCTTGAAGAAACAGAAATCACTTTCTGATGCT
This sequence comes from Psammomys obesus, assembly GCF_907164565.1. Lineage (NCBI taxonomy): Eukaryota > Metazoa > Chordata > Mammalia > Rodentia > Muridae > Psammomys > Psammomys obesus. Next base: position 9,193,052 of record NW_026596166.1, on the reverse strand, counting down.
GAGGTTTCCCAGTCTGTGGCATTTTATTATAGCAATATGAGAAGACTGATAAATTAACAGAGAGACTTGGATCTGCGGACCATACCCTGCCTGTCTACCCTCTTGTCTAGCCATTGCCCAAGTAGCAATTGGCTGAAGCTGGCAGCCAGAGGGCAGCCCTTCCAGTAGCTGATGGGCTGATGATGTGCATAAACACGGGAGAAACAGACAAGCACAGAAAGACAAGAGGTACAATTGCCGGTATCTGGTGATCTTACACCGGTAGCCATGATGGGGATGAGGTGTGTGGGGACGAAAGTGAGGAGGAGTGTGAGTCTGAAGAGGGAAAGGCCACTGCACACTAGCTGGAGAGAAATGAGATCCTGTTGAGGAGGAGAGTTCGCTGCAATGGCATCCTTCGAAGTCAGGAATTAGAAGATGGAGGGAGTGATAGAAGACATCCACGGGTGTGAAAGGGCCCCTCGCTTCAGCGTGTTCTCTCTGGACACAGTGGGCCCAGGCTGTGTTTGTGTGAGGTGATTGGTAAAGGGCATGCCGTGCTTTTGACAGCTCCTTGCCGAGGATGAGCGTGCGTTTGGAAGGCTCTAGCAGAGGGTTTCCAGGTCCTTGTGTCCCTGAATAAAAAACCAAGCAGAGACACATCGTTGCTGCGGAATCAGACAATTCCCCAAGCAAGGTGCACTTCCAAGGAAAGAAGTGGGTAGGAGCAGGGAGTTTAGTAGCTTAGACGAGCTGGTTCACTGCAGGAAGAGTTGGGGTTTTTACACCGCACAGGTGTTAGAAGATGATGACAAGTTCAAGAGACCTGTGGGAATGAAGCATTACCAAAAAAAAAGCCTCACTTATCCTTATTTCGTATACACAGGTGTTTTGCATGCCTGTAGGTGCCAGAGGTGCTGCTGGGTCCCTGGAACTCGAGTTACAATGGGTTGTAAACAGCCATGTGGGTGCTGGGGCTCACCCAGGTCCCCTGGAGGAGCAGCAGTGGGCGCTCTCAACTGCCGAGCCATCTCTCCAGCCCTCCGAGCAGCACCTACTTCAGAAAGGGGCAGGCGTAGCGCCAAAACAAAACAGCAGATAGAAAAATGGCTGGTGCACTGATCTGGTGCAATGCTGGGATTTTCTTAAATTTCTGTCCTCGTCGCCTAAAGGCCAGGACTTACATCCCTCCCAGACATCCTAGGACACAAGGCCGCCCCTAACTCCCAGAGTCCTGAACCAAGCAGGTGCCAGCTGTCAGCTATGGGAGGGAGGGGCTTGATGTCTTCTGTAGCTCTGATGAACTCTAAGTTTATCTCAGATAGAAAATGGTAACAGCCTGTTTATTACTCATTTGCAAAGCATGTGTCTTCTCAAGCATGGCTCACATGTCACATGTTGTCGTATGTACAATGTCATACATTACATGTCTTTTCAGTATCCTTTTTCTAGTTTCTAATTTTATTTTATGTGTATTGGCATGAGGGTGTCAGATCCTCTGGAATTGGAGTTACAGATGGTTTGAGCTCCCATGTGGGTGTTGGAAATTGAACTCAGGTCCTCTGGAAGAGCAGCCAGTGCTCTTAACCTCTGGGCCTTCTCTCCAGCCCCTCTTTAGCATCTTAAATCCTCTCTTTAGGGGTGCATTTTGGATCCTAATGAGGCATTGGTAACTTTGAGTCACTCTGGAGTGCCTCTGTGTCAGTACGAGTGGTATATTTTACAGCTTTCCTCTTTCCAATTGCTGTGTGTGTGTGTGCAGCGTTCATAAGACTTTGTGAAAGGCCTTCTAGACCTCGTTCTCTGCCTGTTTCCTCCCTCAAGGTCCCTGAACATATGTCTCCTTTTTACCATGGGAGAAGCTCGGGGTCCAGTGAGACCCAGCTTTGACCTTACAGATGTGTCTAATGTCAGAGGCGAAGGGTTCTCTGAGGTCTGAGGTCTTCAGCTTCTCCTCAAGCACCTCTGACCGAGCATCCTCCAGGTATCCTGACTGACAGTGTTCTCAGGGGTGTCTGTGAATCAAGTCCTCTCTCAGCACAGTCAGACTGGATCAGATCAGATGGTAAGCCACATGTGTGAGATGGACATCTGACCAGAGAAAGTGCATCAATTTGGAATGTGTGATCATTCCCAACAAGAGATGAGTTCCCATTTTCTTTACAGATACCAGGAAATAACAACAACAAGAAAAGAATCAGAGGAGGCTAGACTCAATTTCCAGAGGGTGTTTACTTCTTCAAGGGAGGAAAGGGGGTGTCTGCATATGTGGGCTGAGGCTGGTGTGATTCAGGCCCAGCTTTCTCAAAACCTCATTTAATTATACACCATGCTCCTTTAACTAAAGCGGCGTTCCTTCGGCTGCACGTATCTTTTGGGGCTGCTGCCTGCGACTGAACTGAAGGAAATCACATTTCCTCATTCACAGACTTTCAGGCTTTCCCGATTTAAGTAGATCTTTTCCCTCAAACACCGGAATACCCACTAGGAAGCAGCCAATAAGTGGGTGAAAAGAATTGATAAAACTGTGGGTGCCGATAAAACTGTCCTCACCCCTGCCCCCGCTCTCTTAATTCTATTTACTGTTACCAGAGATCTGAGCCGTAGATAGTAGATAACTCTAGGCAGGAACAAATCCCTAGCTGGTGGAATGGTCTTCCCCCTTCTGTCGGCTCCCTGGCAAGTTTCCAATCTACAGTCTCTCAATTTGGTAATGGAAGAGGGACTTCTTCTCCCTCAAAGCAACATAAAATTCAGGCTGAGCTGGAGCTCATTGGTAGAAGGCTTTCCTAGAACGTTTGAATTTCCCCTAGGTTCCAGGCCAGGCACTGTGTAAACCAGGCGTGGGGGTGCACACCTAAAACCCCAGGACTCAGGAGGTTTAGGCAGGAGGGAGGATTAGACATTCAAGTTCATTCTTGACTATAGTGTGTTCAAGGTCAGAAAGACCTTGTCTGGGAAGGAGGGGAGAGAGGAAAGAGAGAGAGAGAGAGAGAGAGAGAGAGAGAGAGAACAGAGAGAGAGAGAGCAGAGAGAGAACAGAGGTGATGAGTTTTGGCAGAAAGAAAAAATTAGACATTGTCACTTTAAAATCATAAAAAAATCTTCCACTCTGTGCACGCCCACAATGTCACTGCTGTTTTTCCCTCCTGACCTTGAGACTGGAACATGTCATCCATCAGTTTCATTCTAAGGAGTAAGTGTGAACACACACGCCAGCCTGAACTCACTTGGCATATATGATCCTTAAGCTCGTTCCTAACATTTTTTTTTTCATCTTCTCATATCTGTTTAAACATTTCGGCTCAGTATGCATCATGTATCTGAAAAGGACTCTGGTGCAATTACCTACAGAGATGCCTTTCTGCTGAGGCCTGTAATTCCCTCTTGATTAAGATGGAGATATTGATTTGGCTGGGATTACATGCAAATAAGCCATGACGTGGGGGCAGGTGTAGTCTTTCAGCGTGCCAGCATCTGCGATTCTCGTTCAGTAGTCAGCTTTCTCCACCCATCTGGCTTGACCACAGCATTTCTATAGATTAAGAGCTGTGTCTGCCAGGCTCAGATGGAAACTCTCACCACCAAAAGTTCTCCTCTGGAATCTTTCTTTGAGCCCTGCCTATCAACGTCTGCCATCTCTGTTCTTACTTAAGGAGGTAATTGAAGAGGAATGGGCTTTTCTCTTGGGCTGTCACTCAAAGGGTCATGGTCTTTCAGAAGAAGACAGGTAGAGGGGCAGATTGAGAAAATAGTTTAAAACAACAGAGTGACTGGGCCATCACAGAAAAGTCTGACCTGCATTCTCCACTCCTGTGCTGAAGAAGCTCTGGGTTTGATTGATAGAGCTTGCCTCAGAGTATAGGTGTGATCAGATGTGCACTACATACTTTTGGATACACAGCCACAAGCAAACAGACATGTCCACACCCATACACCTTACACACGTACGCTCGGAGATTCTGATTTTGCTGTTTTGGTGTCATTGAGCACGTGATCACATTCTTTTGGTTTTACGGGGAAACCACTGTTAGTCTTTTGGGTGAATTTTTTCTTCTTCTTTGCCTTCTTCTTCTTCTCCTCCTTTTCTTCCTTTTTCTTCTTCTTTAATTTTTTTTTTTTTTTTTTTTTTTTTTTTTTTTTTTTTTTTTTTTTTTGGTTTCCCTATATAACAGAGCCTGGCTGTCCTGGAACTTGATCTGTAGACCAGGCTGGCCTTGAACTCACAGAGATCCTCCTGCCTCTGCCTCCCGAGTGCTGGGATTAAAGGCGTGCCACCACCTCCCAGCTTTCTCCCTCTCTCTCTCTCTTTTATTCAGACAATTTTGTATATTTGTTTTAGATACTGTAAGATATATGCTACAGATTATATATTATATGAAATATATGACATACGGTATTATTTACCATAACTTTTAAAATGGTGTGTGTGTGTGTGTGTGTGTGTGTGTGTGTGTGTTTTGCTGGGCACTGAACCTAGGAACTTGTACATTGTTAGAAAGCCCTTCATGACTGAGCTAAAACCTCAGTCCTTAAATTTAACTTTTTCCTATAATATTATTAAACTTTATTTCAAAACATTTGTTTTATGTGTGTGAGTGTTTTACCTTCGAAATATATGTGTGCCATGCAAGTGCCCGTGCAGGTCAGAAGAAAGCCTCAGATCCCCTGGAACTAGTGATGAATGGGTGTAAACGACCACCATTGTTGGACGCTGGAAACCAAGCCCAGCTCCTCTGCAAGAGCAATAAATGCCCTAACCACTGAACCATCTTTCCAGTCTCCAAAACATAATTTTTTAACATTTGCATGATTTCCAGTTAGAAAATCATGGTATTTAGGTTGGTATTTAATCATGAAGCATTCTAGCTTATTATAAATTGAATGATCTTCACGTTGAATGGTTGTTGTGTCTTTTATGATTGGTTGGTATTCCAGTTTTGATGGGTTGGCATGTTGGGTAGATCTGTAAGTTGGTTGTGCGTGTGTTGTGTGAGTTGTTAATTATTTTGAATATCAACCATGGTTATAGCATCATAGAATTTAAGTGGCCCCTATTATTGGATATTTAAGTTGTACTCAATTTATACTATTACATGGAAACCTACAAAAATCCAAAACCAAAAAGAAAGAAAGAAAAGGAAACACAACCTTATGCAATGATTTTTTTTTTTTTTTTTTTTTTTTTTTTTTTTAAAGAAAAGGTAAATAATTCCTTTGGTCATGTCCCTAGAAATGCAGAATAAGGAAAATACGTAGTCTCCATGCAGGCTGCAGTGTGCCTGCCTTGTGGGAAGCCTGGATTCACACAAGGAAATAGTTATGCCAGAAATAGTTATGCCAGAAGCTTGAGTACTGTCGTTGAAATATGATTTGAAATCTGACACATGAAATCTCGCTTTCATTTGATCTTTTGGGTTATCATTTTAATGTGAACATGTGACAGTTTTTTTTGTTTTTTGTTTTTTTTTTTTAGAATGCGCTTTGCCATTTCTCTCTGCTCTCCCCTCTGCTCTGCATTTCATCAGTGTTTCTGGGCTCCGCCTTCACTCTCCGCATATTGACAGCTGTCCCCTCACTGATTGCCAGCGCTAATTTGGCTTCGTTCCTGGGCAAGGCGGGCGCCACTCTGACAAGCTTCCTGAAGCAGTTTTTGTATTTTCAGCTGAGTTCTGGGGTGGGGGGGGCATTTCTATTCCTCCCTGTGGGGTGCCACTAACCCAGGCTCTCTGAAGGCAAAGCCTTTTGATTTTTAATAGCAACAAAACCATTCTTCAGTAGTGGCTTTACCAGTGTGAACAAATCATCCCCAAACTTAGAGTTTCACAACAATTGACCTCTCTCTGAGAGAAAGAGAGGGAAAGCCAGGGAGAAGACTGGGGAGGGAAAGAAACCGGCTTTCATGTGTAGGCAGATGGTAGTCATCCAAAGGCCTGTTTGCCTGTGTATACAAGATGGCTCCTTGCATGAGATTCCCAGGCCACCTTGGGGTTGCTGCCATCTCTGTCTTTCTGCTGCATCACATAGTTGACTGAGCTTCCTCAAATTATGACCAACTCAGGACCAGTTTGAACTTACCAGCTGCTGGTTTTTCCCAGGGCAATCGCTCCATGGAGATCAAGGTGGAAGCTGTTACAGCTTGATGAGGAAGGTTTAAGGATGCAGTCGCATTGCTTCAGCCACGTTCTGCTGTTCAAGAGAGCCACCCGCTGTCAAAAGCGAGAGCTCAGATGAAAGAGGAGGGGAAGACACCCGCATTTCAGCTACACAGCTTGTGACGGAGACAAAAAAAAGCTGATAAAACGAGCTAAGGTGTGAAGGCGCCATTTTAGTTCACAGTTCAAGGCTACAGTCTCTCATGGCAGGGAAGGTCTGGTGGCAATTTGACACACCTGGTCGCATTGTACCTACAGTCATAAAGCAGAGGATGACAGCGGGCAGCTGGCTTTCTCCTTTTCTCCACACCTGCTTTCGGAATGGCAGCGCCCACATTTTAGGCTGAGTTTTCCCACCTCAATTAAACGAGTACATCTAATCCCTCACAGACAAGCCCAGATCACTGTTTCCATGGCGATTCTAAATCCCGTCAAGTTGACAATTGATTCGCCATCACAGAGTACAAACCCCGTGGGCAGAGGGGCATCTTTGGAGCCACCGGAGATATCAAGCATTGATTTTGTTGAGTCCATAATCAGTTGGTTCAATACATTCCTTTTCAGTGAACGACCTAGACACTGGAGACAGATTGTTTCCTGAAAAAGTTATTTGACCTTTAATTTCCTCTGCTGGTGGGAAGGACCTAGAGAGTGAGCCATGAAAAACAAGACTTTGGCATAGCTGCATTCTAATCTCAGCAGAGCAAATGACCCTGAAGAAATTCACTTACTGGTGTAAATATATCTTGTTGATCTCTGTGTATTTCGTTCCTGGACTCTATTATCCCTCCTTATCTAACCAATATTTTCTTGTTTATTCATAGGAATAGAAGAGCGCAGTGGCAATGCCAGCTCTCTCATTACTGCTGTTGTTAAACATTGTAAAGTTACTTTGATGCCACAGCAGAGCCTTCTTTTCTTCTGAGAACAAGATTTCGTATTGGTTACAAAGATTGTTCCTCTCCTTTCCAAAGATGTGGATTTCAAGGCTAATTTCTGCATGTGGGATGGTTTGCAGGTAGGAACAGCCATGGTGTCTCTGACTGACAGCCAGAGATGTTTTAAATCAAGTCTTCTCTGGGCTCAAGTGTAAACGGGACCCATTCATTTCCCATGCAGTCATGACTGATAGCATCCAAACTGAAAACGTATGTTGCTTTAGTCCAGTTTAAAATTATTGTTCATTTAATGTATTTAAGATTATGTCACATCCTTCCCAGAAGCTTGTATGAGACGAGGTAAGACATACCAAGACAGAAAACCATGCAGTCTTGACCAAAGGCCTCATAAAAGACGTGAACATGAAAAGCAGCAAGAGCTTGGAATAGGAGGAAGGACAAGACTCGGCGCTTTCCGTTGGCTTCTGAATAGAGTTTTGACACAGATAAATCTGTTCAATTTCGGAGCTGAAGAACGGTCTCAACGCAGACCCCAGCCCGACTGGGAAAGGAACAGTTTTGCTTCTCTGGCAGCTTTTTCCAGGCATGCTCAGGAATCACGGGGAAACCGAAGACGGTTAACAACCCCAGTGCCTTGAAACAGAAACCAAACTACCAGCAACACACCCTCTCGCCTCCGCCAACATTCACAACAGCAGTAGGCACAGCCGGTTCTTGCAGGTCCCCTGAAGCACGGGAGGCCGGCCAAGGAACAATCCCATACCTCCCTGGCAAGCAAACGTCCAGAAATTCATTCCTGGGTCTTGAGTGGTGCATGTGTTTTTGGCCCTGGGGGCGGCAGGGCTCAGTAGGGAAGCTGTTAATGTGCCCCTGGAGCAAGGAAGGGCCCTTGCTGCCCTCCCTCCACCCCGGGCGGCTCTCATCCAGTTTAGGGGATTTGGAAGGGATTGTAGAATGCTGATGCTTTAGTTGCCAGGAAATAAAACAGCCCTCTTCCCTGAACTTTAATGGGCTTCTGATCAGCGTCTGGGTGGCAGAAAGTCTTTTCTGCACGGCTAGTTCTGGGCAGAGGCAACCAGCATGGTTTAGGCTCCTTTGCCACTGCCGCCTGAGCGTTGAGTGGGAAGCTGAGGCTCACCGTTGCCTCTGGCACGAGCTGATGCTTGGAGAGGTCAAAACTCAGCTCAGCTTGAGACTCCTTTCTTCTTTGCAAACAGCGGAAAGGAGTTGCAGCGGCTCTCAATGGCCTGAAAACGACAAAATTGCAGCGTTCTAAGAAAGGATTTAGGGGTAGAGATTGGATGGGCAGAAGATAGGTTTTGAAATCATCCCCGGATTTCCAATGGTCCAGTGTGATCCTCAGGAGGAAATCGAAACGCAAGCATCAAAGAAATGAAGGACAAAAGACTGTGCTATCTACTCTCTCGCAGAACAGGCATCTGGTGAACCTAGTGGGGTCGGTGGCATGCTCTGCTTCTCGAGCGTTGCGGGCGCCATGGTGCCATGACGCTGAGGCAGGGATCCTGTCGTGTACTGAGAGCCCCTCGCCTCTTTTTTCCCTTGTGAGAAGGGCTGGCTGTATAAGTTGCAGTTAAGACACTGAGAAAGGATGTACTTTTACCCTCCATCTGAACAAAAGCTGGACCCTAGATTCAGTTCCCAGTGCCCACGTCTCTAACTCCAGCTCCAGAGTCTCCAGCGCCCTCTTCTGGCCTCTGTGGATGCCAGTGACTCATGTGGTACACAGACCTATATGCGGGCGACATGTACATAAAAATAGGCCACTTTTGAAACAACAACTAAATGCAGCTCTGTTTAGCTGTCCGTCTATCTACCTACCATCCATCTATCTATCTATCTATCTATCTATCTATCTATCTATCTATCTATCTATCTATCTATCTCTATCTAATCTATTTTCTATCTTATCTATCCATCCATCCATTTATTTAAATTTGAGACAAGGTTTTGCTGTGTAGCCCAGGCTGGCTTTGAACTCCAGATTCTCCAGCCTCAGGCTCCTAACAACCATTAAGGAATCACAGATTTTGCTTACTCAGTGGAATCACGCAGGGTTAAATGGAACATCTGCAGAGCATGAAATCAACGATCCACCCCAAGTGATAAAGACTCAAGTTAAAGTTAACACCCAGGGAAACCATATAAACAGCTTGAAGGGCTGCTCTGCTTCCTAGCTATCCAATGAGAGAGGGGCTTTATGGGGTCACTTAAAGATACCAGTTCCTGGAAATTCTGCTTCCGATGGCCAGGAACCAAACTTTAAACAACAGCAATTAATGGTTTCTGTTTTGTTTTGTCTTGAGAGTAGTTAAAACATCACGTGTGTGTCTGGTGCCCTCGGGAGCCAGAGAAGGGCGCTGGATCCTCTGTCTTGTGCACAGCTTTTAAATGAAGAACATTTGATGTTTCTGTGAAGTCCTACAGTCCTCCTGACTTCTCGAGTGGCAGATGGCTAAAACAAAGCCTGCCGAAGTTCAAGACCATCTTGACACGTCCTAGACCATCTCCTGAACCTCAGGAGGAGTTTGGTTTTCCACTTATATAAATGTAGGAGTTTGAGCTCATGCAGTGACTAATAATCAGGAAAACCTCAGCACATGCTAGTGAGTCATGAGGTAACACTATTATGGTATAATATACACAGATATGTTAGAGAACATGTCAGAAACACTGATACTGATACTGGTCTGTAGAGTGTTTTTCTTTGTTTCTTTCTTTGCTTGTTTGCTTCTTTGTTTGTTTGTTTCTTTCTTTCCCATTTACTGGACTTGTTAGTTCATGTCCAACTGAGGCTCTGTTAAGTAGATTAGCTTGAGCCCAAGGGAGACAACATTAATGTCTAAAGTGCTGCAAACAAGCGTGGATGACCTCATCTCTTACGCTTCAGCTGACAGACAATAAAAGCTGTATTCCTACATGTGTGAATCAAGTCCGAGCTCTGTTTATTGTGCGCTCCATGAAGAGTGGTTCCCCTCAGGATTAGTTATTCCTTCTGTTGTGGTGCTAAAATCCCTGAGATTGCCACCTTAAGAAAGACGGTATGTTGGCTCACGGTTTGAGAGGGTACAGTCAATGCATCACGAAGGACGGGCAGGGCTCCGGGTGGTTTGCAGCGATGGCAGCGGGCCAATAGGGCCTCAGTGGATCAGGAAACACAGATATTGACTAGAAGAGGCAATGGCCTGCCCATCACCCTCAGCTCCAACTTCTTCCTGATAGTCTCCCTCTGTTCCCCCTTTCCCCACAAAGAAAAAAAGGAAGAAAAAGGAAAAGGTTCCACAATTTCCTCTGAACAGTGCTTCCAGCTAGGGACCAAATGTTTAAACATATGAGCCTGTGGGGGACATTGCACATCTAATCTATTGAACCTTCTGTTCAGAAAAAAATTCTGCCCTGTGCTGAGACCCATCCTTTCTCTTCTGAGGTCATGATAACATTTTGTCTGTGTAACAGGAATGTGAATTAAACTGTCAATTTCTCATGTTTCCACTTGAGCCTTTGTCTGTCAACCTCCAGAGAGAGAAGGCAGACATCACAATCAGATGTTCAGTAACACACCTGCTTGGATGCTCTGAGAGTCTGTCAGTGAAAACATCCGTGGAAAAGTCAGTCCGTCCCACCTGGAGGGATTACCTACATGAGAAAGCCCTCATGAATCATGTTTATTCTTTTTTCAGGCATTATTCTTGTCCAAACTTTGTATGAGCTGAAACTAAATAGATAAAACAAAAACAAAAACAAAAACAAAACCCAACTTACATAACTATCTGGACCTTATCTTAAGCCAATGCATAAATGTCCTTCTTGCACTTTTTCAGTTTTGAAAAGCCTTTGCTGCACTAGAATATTTGCATCTGAAAATCTATGAAATGTTTCCTCTTGCCTGTAAAATAGAAACGAGGCTGGCTGTTTGCCTGATGGTGGATGCTGGGTTCTCTCTGGGTAGACTTCGGTCTGTTTGGATAAGAACAGCAAACAAACATGAACGCCTGTGGAAAATCCTTCCTGGACCAATGGAGATGTAGTTGGGATTTTGCTTGTTTTCTACTTTAAGTTGACCCATCTTTTCTTTCTCTTCCCCGTTCTTTTTCCTGTCTTGTTCACTGTTCCTGCTAACTTGTTGATTCATTAGGGGAACACCCACTTTTGGTAAAACAGATCATATTGCAGCCTCCTGCTGCCCAAGGGCCCTGCTGGTGTTGCTGGGGCTGGGGCTGGTGCCATTGTTATTGACAGGAAGGCTTTCTTGAAGCCACAGCACTTGGAATCCCTGGGTTATCTTAGAAATTCTCACCTGGGCATTTTACAGCCTCAATTATTTGAAAGAAATGAAAAGGGCTTTTGCTATTTAGGGTATCTCATCTCCAATTAAGCACATCTCAATCCCCAATACTTCAATAAGGAAAGATTTTCACAATTTGCACAGCCAGAGCCATGTAATTTGGTCAAATCATTTAACCTCCGAGAGTCTGTTTTCTTATCTTTAACTCGAGAGAAATTGCATGGTGACCTTTAGCCCCTCATCAAGGTCTGAGCTGGTAGGATTCTATAATTTCTTTTCCATCCACGTTTTACCCTTCAAAGAAGTGGGGTGAGAGATCTTTAGCACACACCACAAGTGAAATGCAGCTTGGAGACTGGGTAATATTCCAGGTCCTCTGTGCTTAATTGCTAAAGGAATTTGACCTGGGTTCTTTGAAACCCAGGAAATAAGGGTCCCATTACCTGCTGCCTAAGATGAGACTCAAGATTATTTGACAGGGTGACTGAAACAGTGCCTGACATACAGTAGATGGCCAGTACATTAGATCCTTTTTCTTTTAGGGTTCTATAGTAAAACCCTGAGCTCTCTCGAGTTTGTGAATTATTGCTCATCATATACTCATTGGTCCGGCTTCCTCCTGTGTTAAGAGAGGGCCAAATGGGATATGCGGTGAAAGGCAGCCCATAGGGTCAGTCTTTGGCTTCAAGACACAACTTCCCCGTTTTTTTGTTTTTTTTTTTTTTTTGTCAAGAAGAACTCTCAGCAGGTAAAGCAAAGTGAGTTTTCAAAGGCAAAAACCGAAATAAAAACTGCCAGCCAGATTGATTCTTGTCAAAGGCTCATGTCAACAAACACTTACAAGGAGTGAAGCCTGATAAGTTGTGGTCCCTTTCCAGGAAGTGTGTGCCTGTGGCAGCTTCGGGCTGGCTCTGAGACCAAAGAGAGTCTTTCCTTTTTCTTTTTACATGCATTCGGGTTTTTTTTTTCTTTCTAATTATGTGCCTGCATGTGTGGGGAGCAGTACGGGGACTTGAGGCCAGAAGTGTCATATAGGCCGGAGCTGGGGCTGGGGCTTCAGGCAGTCAGCTACCAGCCGCCTTACATAGGTGCTGGAGATGGAAGGTACTCTCTAACAGCAGCAGTGTGAGGCTGTGGGGCATGTCTCTAACTCAAACCACCATTCCTGGCTTCTTCACTGCATCACGCCCACCAACAGTCAGAAGCATCTTCTCAAGATGCCCCTTGACCCCGTCATGGCCATACCATACAGATTTCTGGCTCCGGTGTTATGTGCATGGTCGAACTCAGCTCTTCTCATAAGACTCATGGGAATCTGGAACTATTGCACTGGAGAACCTCACTTTGACATCATGAACACCCTGAACGGGACAGAAAAGAAGAAGGAAGGACAATGGGATGGCTATATTTCTTTATTTAAAGTCAGGAGAAGTCACTTTAAAGAGGCTGGTCTTCCTTTTCCTCCCAATAAGGTTGTGATAAAGTGACACATTGAATTACCACTACATGTATCTTCCAATAGAGTCAATAAAACCCAGAAATGGGTTCTCACACAGCATTCATATAGAAGGATTGAAGTGAATTTAAGATAGAATTGCAGAGTAAGACTCTTTCCCTCTATCTTCCATTGCAGTTTTTCCATGAATTTAAAAGAGTTTTTCTTTTTTATTTCATTTCTTTCTAATAATTTTCTGGCACTTTCATAATTCAGAAAATTATAAAAAGATTTTGTTAATCTATTTTTTCAAGCCATTTATGTTCATATTTGTCTTAATAGTGCCAACTTAGATTTTATAAAATAATGTTATAAATAGTGCATAACCCTACAAAAAATCATTCAAAGAACTCTGGTTAAATATGGGTGAAACTTACACATGTATTTATGTTCTATTTCTTTAGGAAGTTCAGTGAGATGGGTAATGAGTAGGAATTTAAGAAGTGTAATCCTGAGCCTGGCGTGTCAATATACATCTATAATTCCTGGGGTTTCAGTGCTTGGCAGACTTGGTAGACACAGACAGATTGCTCCAAGTTTGATGCCAACAAGGGCTACACTGTGAGTTCTAGACTTGAGGTATAGAGGGAGACCTCATGACCCCCCCTCCCCCAAACAAAAGCAAGCAAACAAACAAAAAACTGCCCCATACCCACCCATGCTGTGAAGATACACCATGACCACAGCAGCTCTTATAAAGGGCTGGCTTACAGTGCCCGAGGTTAAGTCCAGCATCATCACGGTGAGAAGCATGGCAGCATGCAGGCAGACATGGTACTGGAGAAGTTGCTGAGGCTTCTACGTTTTGATTGGCAGGCAGCAGAAGGAGTCTGTCCCACGAGGCCTTGCTTGTGCTCATGAGACTTCAAAGCTCCCACAGTGATGCGCACTTCCTCCAACAATACCCCCAAGAGGCCACACCTCCTAATAGTGCCACTCCTCATGGGCCAAGCATTCAGACACACGAGTCTATGGGGGCTATTTCTATTCAAACCACTGCGTGTACCAAAGAACAAAGGTTACCAGTGAGGCCAACCACAGCCTGTAAGGAATATCCCAGCAGCTGGAAGATGGTAGCAGATGAGCACGTAGAAACTGACTTCAGAAAGTGCAGAGCAGTGACTGATTCCAGTGTGAGCAGAGGGCCAAGCCGACAGCAGGCACTCCAAGGTGGGCTGGAGACCCCAGAAGGCTCCAGAATTGGAAACATTCGAGGGTGAGGGAAAGAGAAGACAGATCCACCCTCCAACTCCACCATCTGATGCCTCTTGGCTGATAGCATCTGCTCCACCTCCCTGTTTCTCCTTGTTAAAGCTTTCAAAGACTCACCTCACATTCCACATTCCATGGAGCTGTGCCTCCGTGCTCAAACCCAACTGGGGAGCCCTTGGCTTTTGGAATTACTTCCCTAGAGTAAACACCTGAGTGTCACTTGTGCTGAGTTCATACAAGGAGACTAAGCCAATCCCCCCCTCCCCCCCCCCCCCCCAGTCACTGATTTCAAAGCCCAGCTAATTTAAATATGCTGAGATGTGTTTAATGGCATCATGATCATGCCCATGAGAGGCACAGACATCTCAGAGACAGGGAGGCATTTGCTGGATCAAGTCAGGGGGTGTGAGGCTTTCAAGGAACAAAGGCCCAGAAGCCCCAAAGCGTTTCCTCAGGAGCATCAAACCACCATCTTGTGGCTGATGAACCACGTTAGAAAGAGAGCTCAAGCAAGATTTCTGCTGGACGAAGAGGCTTATTACACCGGATCCAGAGGCCAGCAGGCGGTTCGGTTTTTAGCTTCTCACTCAATGCACTGCTCGAAAACAGTGTTCAGATGTAAAGCTTCAGAGCAGTGTCAGGAATTACGCGTTCATCGCAAGCGAACTGTGGCTGTTCTCATTTAGTTGGGAGGCTTAAAGGGATCTTCTAGGATGAAGAGGGCTTGATAGGCACAGATAGCCTCCGTGGTGTCATCCTCTGGATATCCAGGTCGTCACTGAAGGGCAACTGCATGGATGTGACTGTAGCCACTGTAAAAGCCTTAAGGAGATACGTTGGGGGTATGTGGGGCTTAGTGGGGCTCAGGGAGAGAAATACATTTGGGTGGCCAGATAGGCCCTCACTTCAAGGCTTCTATGCTGGTGTAGCAGAAAATCAGAATCAGAAGGCAGGGACTGAGGGTGCTCCAACATCAATCAGGGAGGCTCCCGGAAAGCCAGGGCTGTTTGGAGAACTGAAGTTGCTACCCCCATATTTGAAAACTGCCACATAGGAATGAATGGAGCCATGCACTCTTTTCACTAGAAGCTAGTGCATGTGTGTGCCTGCTCGTATTCATCAACTTAGCAACCTCTGAAGCGATTAATTAACTCAAAATAATTACTGACTAGTAATGTGTTCTACTTGCTTACAAACCACACCTGCCTCGGTGGGTCTCAGGGGCCTTGCAATGATGAGCCAGCCCTCTCCTAAACTGTCTTGCTAAAAGACTCCGGGTCCTGGGTAACACACACTGAAATCGCCATATTGTGTGTGGCAGATTTTATGTTCGAAAAACTTATTATTTGACTGTTAAGTTCTGCATTTTATTGGCTATTTATGGTGATTTATATTCCATTTAT
This sequence comes from Psammomys obesus, assembly GCF_907164565.1. NCBI lineage: Eukaryota > Metazoa > Chordata > Mammalia > Rodentia > Muridae > Psammomys > Psammomys obesus. Next base: position 9,177,606 of record NW_026596166.1, on the reverse strand, counting down.
TTACTTAACCATTTGGAATTTTAAGGGTTGTTTTATAAGCATCGTAACTTACTGGCTTGGATTAAGTCTTGATTTCTCTTTTGAAAGTTCCTAGTACGGCTCCGGTCCTCAAACTTGACAAGCACAGGTTTATTTTGAAAGCACAGCAGTGAAACAGCATGGTCTTCAGTGTCCTTGAGGGAACAGACTTCCCCTCCAAGCTACACCACAATTTATTATTGTTTAAATCAATGCATAACTCTTTGCATACCAGTCTCTACTTTGGGTCACACAGACTTAACCTCAGAACAAAATCACTTTGTTCAATAAAAAACAGGGCCCCTCCAGTCCTCTGGACCCCTTTTTACATATCCCATAAGGGAAAAAAAAGAGTTTATTTGACTGCGTGATAACCCCCAGCATAATTCCTCATGGAAATAAACCCGACAAAGAGCTTATCTCCCCTGCCATCCAGGGGACCTCAATGTCAGCATCAGAATTAACCCCTGCATGGCAGGTAGACAGACTGCTAGTGGACACCCCTCTAGGAGAGAGGGTCCACGTGCTTAATAAAATAGGAATAACAGAAAAGCCTCGTCTGTGTTTACATTTTAAAATATACAATCTCTACTTTCTCCTTACTTAAAAAAAAAATCTTTCAAGAGTGCCTAATCTTTCATGAAATGATGTTACGAAAAATATCTGCTAGAACCGTGAAAATTACTTCAGGCTTTGGCCCCCTATAAACAAGGTGGGAAGGAGGTGAGTCGTTTGGAGAGTTTCTGCCATGTCTGTGCTCCGCCTACCTGTCCAGTCGCCTTCAAGCCCTGGTTCCGGTTTTTAGTGTCATCTTGGGAACGGAGGGCATGCTCCTTAAGGGGTCACGGTGTGGGTTTGAGTCTACCTGGTGTAATATTCTGTAGTCTCCCTTGATAAAGGGGAGCTAAGACACTTAGCTTACTGAAACATTTAAACTCGTAGTTTGCAGACCTAGCTTGGAATCTGAGAGACCCTAACCCTTCCCTGGAAGTACCAGCAGCTATGCGCCTCAGAAGTTTGTTTGCAGCCAAGAGGAGGACCTGATTGGCAGTGAGGGATGCTGCTGTGTAGAAAGAAACCTCATCAGAGGTTGAACTATGGCTGCTGATTTCAAGGGCTCTGGCCTTGCAGTTTGATCCTTACTCCCCACCCCCCATTTTTTGGACTAATCAATCTTTCCTTCAATTACACTGGTCTAAATTGCATTTCTGTTCCATGCAGCCCAAGGAACAGAACTGATGAGGCCTGTCTAATGCCCCCTGCCCCCAAGGTCCTCCCTTCAGCATATGAATGATAACTCCTTTCCCTCTCATCTTTTTTTGTGACCCCACAAACAATGACAGTCTAATTTGATTAAATAGCTAGTTACTCATGCTTTTGAGGACACATGGGTGAGCTGGTGCCAGACCCTGGCAACCCTTTCCTGCTTTTTCTTTTGTTTGTTTTGTTTTTTGTTTTTTTAATCATCAGTAGCTCTAGGGCAGGAATATTTTAGGCATGGTGGAGTTTACTAAGGGGACGGTTGAACTGCCCTAAATCACATAGGCTAACGGGTCCTACTATGCTTTGGAGGTTCTGTTCTAGGACCCGGCAGGCTTCAGCATCTGGCTGATTGACCTGCTGAAGAAACATGAGCCTGGAAGCCTCTGGGTGGAGCTTCGGCTAAACTGTATTTATACTTCCATGGCCTATTAGCTCGTTTTGATTCTCCTTTGTTTCGGGGTCTTCCTAGGTTGTTTGCATTCACCTTAAATTCAAGACTCTCCTGGCTCAGCCACTTAAGAGGGTGATACCACAGAACCATACCTGACTTCTGATCCAATTTCTTGACAATATTTGGATTAAACTTTTTAAGAAATTCTATCTGATGATGGTCTCAGTCATGCTCATTTAGTTGAGGGGTGTTTTGTCTATCTGAATTTTCTAAGTGTTCGGATTCCTGGGAGCTAAAACAATGCTCCAAATGAAATAAAAACTGGAATGAGTGAATCAAGAAAAGATAAACTGAACGATATTTTAAAAGGAAGTAAAATAGAAGAGCAGTGCAGCAAAGGAAAAAGGAATAGATAAAAGCATTATCTATTAGCAAACAGGCGATGCCAGCGGCCTGCTCCCAGGCACCCAGCAGCTGCTCCCAGTCTTCACCTGCCGCCACCAGGTGTGCCACAGGTGTGCTGTACACAAAAGGGGCCCCAGGCACCCCAGATCTCTCTCTCCTTATCCTCTCCTGTGTTTCTCTCTGCTTTCTCTGACTTTGCTCCTGTTCTGTGTCTGTCTGCCTGTCTCTGCCTCTATCCCTCCCTCATGTCCCCACTCTGAGGTGCCTTTTGCTCTTCCTTCCTCCACCTGCCCCCCCCCCCAAAAAAAAACCCTTTCACACTAGATCTGTTTGTTGCATGACATAATTTCTCACGGGTACACCTTGGCAAGGCCCTCCAGACGTACCCTACCCCTCAGTCGCAATTTATTCTCTCAGTTCCAATCAAGCAAACCAAGCAGGGATAGGGTAAAAAGAAGACACTAGTGAAACCAAAGGGAACAGACACAGGGAGCTTGCACCTTCTAAAATCTCCAAGCAATGGGGAGCTTGTGCTTCTAGAAGACAGGGGCCCAAGGTATATAAAGCTTTTACAATTTCCTGCCCCCTGGAAAGAGGTTTTTACGTGAAGGGTGACTGCTGCCAGTAACCTCTCTCTCTACCCACTTGGAGCCCGGGGTTAGTTCTCACTGAGCTCTGGGCATGGTCCGAGGCTCTCAGACCATCTGCACCGCTTTGCTTGGACAGATGCTGCTGGAAGCAGTCTGATGTCCCTCAGGTCCTTCTCTGGGCTGTCTTGGTTGGAATGGCTTGAGAGAGATCTGAACACCACCCTAGGAATCATGTTTGATTCAGAACTCCAGCATCCATCGGCCCCTCTCCTGAAAACACAGCTCCTAATTTAAGCCCTGGGGTGGGTGATCAGACTCTTTTATCTCTCCAAGGCGGTGTAACTGTCTCGGAAAACCTCATTTTCCTCCCTTGTTTCCTTTGGATGGATCAGATGAGCCATTTTCTTGCCTTTCCACTAACTAGCTCCTAAAGCACAAAGAATCAGCTGATTCATCTAGAAAACAGCTTGGAGCTCCTCACGCACTGTGGATTCAGCATAAAGTGGTTTAATCCTATCATCTCCGGGACAAAGTCAACCTTTCAGTTCTCTCCTGAGAAGAGAGCAGGAACAGCGTGACTGTGTTCAGCACTTTCAGAATCGTCAGGAGAGAGGACGCCACAAGTAACGGAACACACCAAGTCTCTGCCAGCCAGCCTGTTTGGTAGATGATAAACGTGTTTGTAAAAGAAATCCGCTCTTGGGCAGACACTCATCAACAGCTGCGGAGCCTGGAGAGACGATCCTGTCGGGAGGTCACTCACAAACACGGGGGAACACATTAATAAATACCAGGGTGGTTTCAGATGGGCTCCCCCATCGGAAAATTCACGGCCTGGAGAAACCGTGTCCCCGCGAGAGCCTCAGGCCTCTACGGCTGCCCCTGGCTGTGTCACTTACAGACTCCAGTGGGTGACAAGGCCCTCCTTCACACGTCACCTTATTCGAGTTTGAAATACAGAGAAGCCAAGGTGGTGGGGCAGAAGTGTTTTGTGTTGTGCGGCTCCCAACTGCTCAGACAGCTGCATCCTAAGTAAACCGCGTGCGCGGAACAGATGCAGCCTGGGGGTGGGCTGGGGTCAGGGTCACTGGGAGGCTGCGGGGTGAGCTCGTTGTAAATGCAGTCTTTTCAGCGCAGCAGATTCGCCGTAACTCCCGAAAGGTAAAGGTAACTAAAATTGCTAACAGAGAGTTTTCTTAAGAACTTGGAGTGGAAAAGTTACTTCCAAGATTCAGAGCAAACCTAGCAACCTGTCCTCGTGTATCCCTTCTCTAACGTTCTTTACTCCTTTTGGTTAGCATTATTTAGTTTCGTGAATTAGCATTCCGTACTGTGGGGTCAGTCTTCTAAGTCAGGAACCTGTGGAAGAAACATCTCAGGTTCTTGCATCCCGAATCGGGCTCACCAATTCTATCTTCCCTGAGCCCGTGAAGGACAAACTTTTCCATTCTTCTGTTCAGCGTATGAAGTCTATTGGTCAGCTGTAGTGTGTTTGTGTGTGTGATGAATGCTTGTGCGCGCATGTGCGCGAGGGTAGTTGCTCACATGTGCATAGGTAGGGGTCAAGAGTCAATACTGGATGTTGTCTTAGTTAGGGTTACTGTTGCTGTGACGGAACACCATGACCGAAGCATCTAGGGGAGGAAAGAGTTTATTTGGCTTTTGCTTCCACATCAGGTCGTAAAGGAAGCCAGGACAGGAACTCAAGCCGGGAAGGAACCTGAAGCAGAAGAGCCGGCAGAGGAGTGCTGCTTCCTGGCTCGCTATCCTTGGCTTGCGCAGGCTGCTTTCCTTATCAGCTAGGACCGCCAGCCCAGGGATGGCACCACCAACAATGGGCTGAGTACCCTCCCCCCCGATCAATCACTAAGAAAATGCCCTATTGTCTTGCCTCGTTTGCCTGTCAAGTTTCTACTCATCCTTCACAGCTTAGTTCCAAAATCTGTTCTACTCCCGTCTGAAGCATCGCCATGATGTCTGTTGATTTTGACAGTCAGTACTACACAGCCTTCTTGGGGACCTGCTTTTACTTTGATAGCACCCTTCCTCATTTTCAGACTTCACGTGGGCTGGCTTCAACCATGGGTCCAAGGAAGTAGACTGTGTAACTGGAATAAAACAAGGCAGCTTGTGCTGTCCATTTTCTTGGCTACATGGAGCCAGAGAGAACACATTAGGAATGGCATGAGTCCTTTGAAACCTCAAAGCCTATACCTGCCACCCTTATTCCACCACAGTGATATATCTCACCCAACAAAGCTACACCTCTAACCCTTTCCAAAGGGTTCCACCATCTGGGGATCAAGTATCCAGACACATGAGTCTGGATGGGGATGGTTGTTCTCATTCAAAATACCTGTCTTAGTTACCTGTCTACTGCTGCGGTAAAACACCATGATCAAAAGCAGCTTGGGGAGGAAAGGAACCATGGGATAAGGCTGCTTACTGGCCTGCTCTTAACGGCTTGCTCAGCCTGCTTTTTTCCTGAAAAAATAAAAAAAAAAAAAAGCCCTAGCATAATGCTGGCAACACTATTTTACAAGCAATGCAGGGTCAGAGGCAGGGCAGGACAGGTGTCCAACCACAGGGTATCTGCGGTTGGGCGCCTGAAACAATCGGGACACCCAAGATAAGAACCGGGAGTCTTTCCCGCCTTCTCTGAACCGGCTACGTGACTTAGCCCACATCTGCTTTCCCGCCTTCCCTGCTCCAAATACGTAACCTAACTATGGCTTTGTTCAAATCCCCCAATCAGATCCCCGTAACTATGCTTCTCGCTTCTGTAAACGTGCTTCTTGCTCCCAAGCCCTATAAAAACCCGTTACCCCAACCGAGGGGCGCACAGGTCTTCCGAAAGGCTTTGTCGCCCCGGGTACCCGTGTATCAAAATAAACCTCTTGCGGCTTGCATCCGAAGGCTGGTCTCGCTGATTCTTGGGAAGCGGGGTCTCCCCGTCTAGAGAGGCTCTACCCAGAGTCTTTCATTTCCTATCACCCAGGACCACCTGCCCAGAAGTGACATCACCCACAATGGGCTGGGCCCTCCTAGATCAATAGCCAATTAAGAAAATGCTCTACAGGCTTGCCTTATGGAAACACTTCCTCCACTGAGGTTCCCTCTTCTCTGATGAGTCTAGCCTGTGTCAGGCTGGCGTATAGTCTAAACAGCACACCACCACAGGAGGTAAGGGACCTAAATACCACTGAGGGATTTTCCTTAGTGCCAGCTGTTGAATGTGTCTGTATGCCTGTAGGAAGAAAGGACAAAAATAGAGAAGTCAAACGTGGGAGGAAGGAGAGCAAGGAGAGAGGTAGCAAAGGACTTAAGTATGGTTTCTTTGTTTGCTTGTTTGGTTGGTTTTGACAAGGTCTCTCTATGCTTCACTGGCTGTCCTGGAACTTGCTAGGTAGACCAGGCTGCTCTTGAACTTGTAGAGATCAGGCAGCCTCTACCTCCTGAGTGGTGAGACTAAAGGTATACACCACCATGCCCAATTAAAAAAATATGCATATCTGTCTCTAGTTAGATAAAAAGGAAAGAAAGGAATGAGATGGGAAGAGAAGGAATATAAAAATTGTTGCCCAAGCGTCTCACAGTAGTGGGGTGCAATGAAAATGTTGCCCTTCAGTATATGTTTGAAAGAAATATAGGGGTGAGATTCAGACAAACCCAGACTTGACCTGCTTTAGTCATGGTTTCCATGGAAATTCATCACAGACATAAGCATTTCCATAGCTTTCACAGGAGGAATTCTTCGCCCTACAATTTGAGAGGGACGCCATTGCAGTATAGCTCCTTCCACTCCTTTGTTGAATACACATTTTTTTTTCCCTCACATAATATATCCTGATTACGGTTTCTCCTTCCTCTAATCCACCCAGTTTCCCCCCCCCCCCATCTGAACATACTTCCTTTGTGGCTCTCATTAGAGAACAAACAGGCTTCTAAGCCATAATAATAAAATATAATATAATAGTATAAAATAAAAATTAATACATTGAAATAGGACAAAACAAACAAACGAACAGAAAGGAAAAAAGCTCAAGAAAAGCCACAAAAGCCACATATAGATGCAGAAAGACCCACTTGTCTTTGCACACTCAGGATTCAGTGTAGTTTCTTAAGGTGGCAGCCTGTGTCTGAGGAGCTTATTTCATAGCTCCATCTGAGATTAAAGGCATGTGGCACCATGCCCAGTTCATGGAATAGAAATTTAAGTAGTTGGATTGAAGATATTAGTTTCCTTCTTAAACTGTTTAATTACCATACAAAGCAATGGGCATGAGGTCATTGAATAAGAATAAAGTATAATAGTACATATGCTCTGTTATGAATTAAATGTTAGTTTTCTGCTTGTACCTCCCCTGTTACTTATATTTAGACCTTCTTTATTCTGCAGGGCATGGTGGCACTCGCCTATGATCCCAGCACTCAGGGAGGCAAAGGTAGGTGGATCTCTGTGAGGTCAAGGCCAGCCTGGTCTACAAAGGGAGTTCAGGACAGCCAAGGCTACACAGAGAAACACTGTCTCAGGGGGGAAAAAGGAAGAGGAAGAATAAGAGAAGAAGAGGAGGAAGAGAAGGAGGAGGAAGAAGTTCTATTTTCTATTCTGCCTTGGGTTACCTTACAAAACATTCCACCCTTGATAAGTATAAGACTCTAAGAACTGTGGGGCGCTCCTGTGAGGGATGTTCTTAAATCAGATTACTTGAATCAGGAAGACTGAACTTAAATTTGAGCCACTTTTTGGGTGGCAGCCTGCATAAAGGACAGAAAGAGGGAGACTTGTTTTTGCCTGATTGCTCTCACGTTTATTGGCAAGTTCAACCATCCTGTCGGTTTGGCCAGCATTAAGTCTAACTTCTTCAGGATTCCAGTGCAGACTGTAACTGCAGAGACAGCCAGGCTTGTGGGCTGAGCAACCATCAGATGCTTGCTTGGCTTTTGCATCATGAAAGAGCCATTGTCGGACTACCCGGCCCACACCCGGTGAGCCAGTCTATATCTGTCTGTCTCTCTGTCTGTCTATCTATATTCATCCTACCAGTTCTGTTCCTTTAGAGAATCCTGACTAATACTATGGGAAAAACTTGTCAGACAAGAAAAAAAAATCACACAAAAGAGTGCTCTGTCCCTTGGTGATAGGGTAGGGACACTTTGCTATGTTTTCAGGCTTTTAACTGACCACATGGCAATTTCCCATTTCGTGTCTTTTGGATTGAAACTTGGACACATCAGGGCTCAAGTGGATGGCATTCCTTGACTTCTACTTTGAGACAGGGATAAAAATACTTTTTGTGCTCTTCTAACCATCTCAGAACGGCCTGAGCTCAGCTGTTTCTGGATTCGCTAGGGAGAAAGAAAGCTGAATATTGAAATACATTATATACTTACCCCACTATGTTCCCATTACCTATTTTCTTGACCTCTTTCTATTAAGCTGTAACCTCGAGTTTGCTTTGTCCCTTCTGTGTCCACCGCCTAGTACACGCCGGGCATGCTGTCTGCAATCACATCAGCCGAGTACAAGGGTGAGATAACCACAGGGCATAGAGCACTGAAATGTTTGTTTGAAGTTTTAAGGAGTGTGTGTTGGGGGGGGGTAGATTTTCTTGTTTTTTTTATGTGTGAGACATCTGTATTGACAGCACCTCATTCTTAAGGAAAGAGTAATAAAAATAAAGAGGGTGAACAAGTTGAAAAAAATAATCACGGTTGTCAATACTCCTCAGAACGTGGCCTACGGACACCAGGTTTTCTCAGCGCACGCTTGATGTCTGTCTGTATTGCTGTTGTCTTTGCTTTATTCTGTCTGTCCCCTTGGTCCTCTCTGCCTACAATTTATCAAGTTTATTATTATTTTACTTTTAATTAAAGAACGGCTTTTCAGTGATCATTTTTAGAGGAGGAAGTGGATACCACAGGAATGAGATGGCTTGCCCCATAGTCAGTGCCCAGTGAATCCCTGCGTTTAGACCTTCCTCTACTTCCCAACTTCCTGGTTAAGGTTGGGCTGGGCACCTTCCCATGACCTGTTTTGCAACAGATGGAAAAAGAAAGGTCAATGATAAATGCAGACAGATGGACTTGTTTTTGGAAAAACAAATTCAACTAAAAAAAAATTTTTTTTTTTTTTTTTTGGTGTGTATACTTTGTTAACATATCACCAGAAGTGCCCAGAGGGCAAAAGCATGTGGTGTTTACATTGAGCACATATCACTTCACCCTCAGAGATGCCTACTGATCTTAAATAAAAGAGAAAACTCGTGTAAGACGTACATTGTGTTGATTTTTCTTTAGACACGTGTTGTTGGCTTCCTTTTTTTTTTTCCTTGCCTTCTCGATAAGGCTATCGAGTTGTCTTGCTTGGCAAGTTATGGAATAGATGCTTGGCAAACTCACAAGAAGAGAAGTTAGAGTGCAAAAGGCCTAGTTTGTAGACATCCACACTTCACTGTAAATCACAGTGGACTTGATGGTAATATTTTTAAGGATTAGTGACAAACCAAATAGACCTCCTGTACTGAATGGTTGCTAAAAGCACGTATCTTAGCAGAGATTTTCTTTGTCTTCCTTCCCTCCAGACCCTTCTTCACCTCTTCTTTACTCATCTCCATTTTTCCCATCTATTTTTTCTCCCCCCCCCAAATGCTGCACATATTAAGGAGGAACCCTTACCTGGTTTTTGGTTGGAGGAATATTGTACCTTAGCTCTCTCATTTGAAAGATTTGGTGGTCCAGGAACTTAAGAGGGTTACATTTCTCCTAAGTCATACCATGGCACTCATGTTTCGGGGAGAAGGAGGTCCCATGTAAGAAGCATCCAAGGTTCCATATTGTGTTTTCAGTGACTCTGGGAAGTTGAACTTGGGCATTACAGGTGGAGTGGGGAGCGTCTTTATTTAGAGATGGAATGGATTGTTTCCCATTGCTGTGATGATAAATGCCCTGATAAAAGCTACTAAAGGAAGAAAGGGGTTTCTTTTGGCTCATAGTTTCACAGTTTAGTCCATCATAGGAGGGGGGTCATGGCAGCACGAGCCAGAGACCGCTGGGCACGTGGCATCTGTCGTCAGAAGCAGAGAGATGAATGCTCATGTTCATTTCACTTTCTCCAATTCAGTCCTAGAGTCCATCCCGCAGCATGGAGAGTCTGTAGTTCAGGTGGGTCCCTGCCTCTATTCACCTAACCTAGATATTCTCCCACCCGAATCCCTGCAGGCTTGTTTCCTACGTGCTTCCGGTAGAGTCAAGGTGACAGTCAGTATTAACTAGTACAGAGGGTGCTAAAGTAATAAGAAACATTTCATTCCTAGGTCAAGGTGGAGTTGGAACATTACATTTTAAGTCAGTCACCGATCATTTAAAAGAAGAGTTTTGTTTCATTTTTTTAAAAATAAGATTGCTTTAAAAAAATATGGTGCCTATGATTGTGGTGGCTTCTCACATGCTGGGGGCTCTCTAGCCCTGAGATGTCTGCCCAGCTCTGCGTTTCCTTTTTGTTTTTGGATAGGGACTCACTAACTTGCCCAGGCTGGTCATGAGCTCACCCTGTAATCCAGGCAGTCCTTGTGATCCTCCTGCCTCAGTTTTCCTAGCAGCGGGATTACTGGGGCTGTATCACCAGGTCCTGCTCCAAGAAGGAGGAAAGAGCTCTTCTCATGGAAGAGTTTAATTCTCCTCTGCAGGTTTTATGTTGTCCTGGATCAGAGTTTCAATAAAACAAATTCACCAGCGGCCTTCCTCTGTGGGTATCTGGGGAGAGCAAAGGAATCATAAAAGAGTTTCGTTCCTTGTCTGAACAGGGCTGTAATTCTACAAAGTACGACTCTCTTTTATAGAGGGAGCCATGATGGAATAGCCTTTGTGATGATGCGGATTCTTGGAATTTCTGCAATGCACGTGGCTCTGAAGTTGCAAATGGATGTAAGTAATTAAAAAAAAAAAATCAAGACCATGGCAATAAAGATGCCACCACCGAGTTTTAAGAAAATTTGATAATTCACAGAACTTTGTACTTCTCTGTGTGGCCTTCCACTTTAAAAGATAAATCTATTTTTAAAGCTTTGACAAATAAAGTGGATTTTTTTTTTTTTTACTGTCTATGAAATAGGGCTAAAAGAACAAAGGCCTGAAACCAGTAATGTGCATAGTCACTATGCTCAAATTGAAAACAAAGCCCTCTTAAGATGTCCCTATTAAAAGGCTGTTTTCATACGACATATTCAAAGTTTTTTATATCTACATTACTAATTTTATTTTTTGTTTGATATTTTTTCATTCACTGCTAGTCTTTGGAATGATGTTTTTAAAGGATCTTCTATATATGGATGGGATTTAAATAGTTTGAACTTTTCCTCTCTGTCTGTCTTTCTCTCTTCTTAAAAGTTACACCACAGGGCTGGAAAGGTGGCTCAGTGGTTAAGACCACTTGCTGCTCTAACGGAGGACCCAGGCTCAGTTCTCAGCCCTTAAACTG
>NW_026596166.1:9085577-9166450 GCF_907164565.1 Psammomys obesus | reverse complement strand
GTTTTTTAAAAGTCAGTATGCCTCTGAAGAGTTAGGAGTAAAATAGAGATCTTGTCTCAGGAGAAGAACTTGGAAAATCTAAAAGGGAAGGAAAGGAAACTCCAGTTAGATGAGAAAAGTTGGTTCCACAGCTATTCTTATCTGTGGCCAATTGGTGCCTCTCCAATAGGGTCTATTTTGGAAAACTGCTTCCTTTGTCTAAAATTAAACCCAAGCATGTCTTAACTGGAAAGGGCCCCACCATTCTGTTTCTCATGGTTCTCTACAAACATTCTTTCTTGAAGGAAAAGGCCCTTCTGAGGGTCCTAGAAGAGGCAGCAAAGTGATTTCACACTTGAAGTCACAGTTTCTGCATTTCTCCTCTAACATTTCCTTAGCCTAAAGTAAATCCTATAATAAAAACTCAGTTATGTCAGAACCTTCCTTAAGAACAAGTGTTGTGACTGTTCAGGTAGCATGAATTCATTTCCATTTGGTGTCCATGAGTGCTCCTTTTTGTTTCTGAGTTAAGGCAGAAGAAGGAGAAGGAGGAGGAAGAAGAAGGAAGAGGGGAGAAAAGAAGAAGAAGGAGAAGGAGAAGGAGGAGAAGAGGAAGAGGAAGAAGGAGAAGGACAAGGAGAAGGAGAAAAAGCAGCAGCAGCAGCAGCATAAGAACCACCACCACCACCACCACCACCACCACCACCACCACCACCACCACCAGAGCATGGAATCATTAATGCAGCCAGTGACTGAGGCCTTCTTCCTCAGGCTGCTAACATTAACTGTAGTGCTGACCTCTTTGGTTCATCACAATCTGGCCTGGTAAAATGGTGGCAGAAGGCAGGGCAGTCTCTATGTATAATGCTACGTGTTTTCTGTACCAGCCAAAGTGCAAGACGCCTTGGGGGATAAATATGACAGCACAGCCCTGTCTACAGACAACTGGAAGGACATTCAGAGTCAAGAAAGTACTAGAATGTTTCAGAAGCAGAGACCTCAGCTGCAGGCACAGTGCCAGCGGGAAAAGAAGGGAAGGCAAGAAGTAATCCAGAGACTTCAGTGCAGAATTGCAAAGTACCAGAGTCTTTTTTTCCTTCCTTCCTTCCTTCCTTCCTTCCTTCCTTCCTTCCTTCCTTCCTTCCTTCCTTCCTTCCTTCCTTCTTTTCTCTTTTCTGTTTCTTTCTTCCTTTGTTTCTTTCTTTTCTCTTTGTTTCTTTCTTTTTTCCCCTCCTTTTCATATAACGTTCTTTCAATTTTACCTTTGGAAATTGATGGCACTGTGTTTTGCTTTTCAATTGGCTGTGGCTTCCTTTTGTCACTGTCTTCTGCCTCCTAAGGAGCTTAGATGAGTGTTTGCAGTAATTGCTGGCCTCCTCACAGCTCTACCCTGTGTTTGTGCGGGGAGGTGAGGGGATAGAGAGATCATCATTATCAGTTATGATTAGCCATTTAGCTAGAGGGGAAGGCTTAGCTGCCTAATCCTTGGTTTTTCCCATCCAATGGGCTCCATTCCCTAGCGGGCCCATCTGACCTCTTTATCTTGCAGGCATCAACTTTGCTTTTTGTGTCCTTTGGCTAAGAAATTTTTTCTTCTCAAATGTGCCTCACCAGGACACCTGGCTTTGGGTGAATAAGGGCACATGCCTTCTTTAGGGAAACTTCATGATACTGCCATCTGCTTCTTCTTCTAGCCTCTGCTTTCCTGGTTTGATGCTGGTAGGCAGACACCCAGAGAGCCTAAATGGCAACACAGTCAGGCCCACAAGAACAGGATAACAGCAGGCAGCTGGAGGTCAGATGGAGTGCGGGGAGACAGACATCTGTATGGACAAAGAAAGCAAAGAGCAGGGTCATTCAGAACCACAGATTGAAAGATACAAGGGCAGCCATGAACACAGTAGTTGTATATGAACGAGGCTACTTTTCACCCGGAAATCTTTATGTAGGATGCTCTAAGCCGAGTACTAATGAGTACTTGTAGGTACTTGCAGGTCCTTACTTCTTTTGTGGACATTAATCATGTTTGAAATGGATAAGGTTGGGAAGGTAGGTAATGTGTATACCATCTATCTGTAATTTAAATCTGTCCAGGGAGCATACCAAAAGAAAAGAAACTAGTGGAATAAGTTTTCAGAATATATCCTGCTTAATTCTATGATCATTTCAGATGGCGAGACACAGATTGCACAGTGTTGCTCTAGGGCATAGCCTCACAGCCAGTTGGCCTCATATATAAACAAAATAAAATGTCTTTTTTTTTTTAAATTGCATTACTTAAAGATAATAACAATAAAAGTGACTTTACCATTCCTGCTTAGGGGGGAAAACCCAAAATAAACAAACAAATAAAAAACCTAAGTAACCAAATAAATAAAAATATGAATAGGAAAAGGATGCTACTTCTGTACCAAATCTGAATTTATTACAATGAAGCTCTGAGGTGGGCCTTAGAGAGATGAGCCATTCTTCTCAGAGAAGCCTTAGTAAAGATTTTGTGACTAAATGTTGTCATGAGCTCAACTCTAGGGCAACAAGAACAAAGTAGGAATGTGCTCATTATCACATCAGGGGATCTGGCCCATGAAGTAGGAAAGGCCCTGGGACTCATCCTTTACACTGGGACAGGCCTGTGGGAGTACATAGCCACATTTATTCTCTCTTTTTGGTCTGTCCTGAGGTTCAGTCTGGAGGGCTTAGTTTGGGAACCAGGTCTGGATGTCCCTTGCCTTGACTAAGAAATGACACAGTTTGTAATCACTTGAGTGCGCTAAATAGTCTGTGCTGTGGAGTGAAAAATGACTTTTGGTTTGTTATCCCAGCCTTTTCTCAGCACTTAAATAAGCAGGGTAGGCATTTAAAAATTCATTTGAAAAGTAATCCAAGAAAAAGACCTTCACTGGGAGAGCCATTTACAGTTCCAGTTTAATGGGCACCCTCAGAAAGCTGTTGTGACAAATTGGTTTTTTTTTACTGCTGCTGAGCAAAATTTTAATTCGTCAAGAGTTTGCGACAGTAGTACATCCAGTTTGAGGTCAGATTTTTCTCATTAAAACATTCGTAATAAGATGTGTACCTCGCTTACAGGCAATATTTTAAAATTTCTATTAAATAAGTAATTTTATAGAAAGCTGAAAAATTCAGAAACATTTTATGGCACAACTAGGGTGTGAGTCACAGGTGGATGAAGCAGAAGGTGTGATAATGTGCAGAAAGAGCACTGGTGAGATAGTGGTTACGGTTGCTCTGATGGTAAAGAGGTGAATAATACTAGCGAATGGCTCAATAAAAAGAAACTTTGAAGTCCAACCAACAAGGGAAAGAATGAAAATGTTATATTATAATATATTGTGCAGATGTATTTCACATTATGCCAAGTAAAAAGAATATGAACATAGCCCAACTGTTGTGCGGCCGTTTCTTTCGAGGTTAAAATATTCCAACTCGCACGGAAGCTCCTCAAGACAGAACAGTAAACAACTCAAAATAATTTCAGGAAGTCCCTGAAACTGACCAGATTCACTAGGTCCCTCCTTCCCCAAGATTACACAAACAGTAAAGATTGCTGAGTGTCACCCTCAGATAAGCCAAGCTGCAAAAGAAGACTTGGTGACAAGACCAGCTTTCTGGAAGAGGTTGAGACCAGTTAAGTTTCTTGGAAAGGACACTCTCCAACCCATTAAGCTGCTTGCAAGCTGTGCAGCGTGCTTCAGGTTTCCAGCTTTTGTGAGGTGTCACCCAGGCAGGGGTGGGCTTTGGTGATACAGCTGTCTTTGAGTCCTATCTTTTCCTATAAGTAGCCCCTCATCCATATTCCTATAAGTAACCCCAATAAAACTCATTGACTTGCCATTGATTTGGTGCTGTCTGCACTGTGGGCTCCCTTATCTAGGTTGAGTAGAAGTGTGTGAAGCAGCCCTCCAGGAAAAGTTTTGTCACACAACCAACTCTTTTCGTTTGTTTGATTTTTCAGACAGGATGTCACTACGTAGCCTTGGCAGGCCTGGAATTGCCTATGTAAACCAGGCTGGTCTTGAACTCATAGAGATCTGCCTCCCAAGTGCTGGGATTAAACATATCTACATTTCATAGAAAGATCTGAGACTCAGAGATTTGTATTTATTCATTATAATCTCCGGAGTTTTCAGTTATTTTTCCCCTTTTTTATAGAAAAAGGGGACAATTCTTTTTAACTCAGAGATTAAAAAGAAGAAAAAGTTGGGTTTATAGATAAATTTCTGTGTATTTTCACTTGACACAGCGTGGATGCTATTTCACACACTCATATGTTTGTTGTACCCTAACATCCCCATTTTCCCTTCTTCGTTGGACATGAGAGTTGTTCTAATATTCCTGCTTGGCTGATTAATTTCCTTACCTAAATATCCCAGGTTACTGCTCCAGCAGCTCAGCCGGCAAAGGCACTGGACACCAGACACGAGGACCTGAGTGCCACCCCTGGTTCCCATGCGGTGGAAGGTGAGCAGGGACCCTGGCCTCCACCATGGCGTGTGCCTGCTCGATAACTGAATAAACACATGTAATATGAAATTATACAATCTTATGACCTGGTATTCATGGTAAGATGAGGAGATGGAAAAGAGAGACCAACTTTTACTTTCTAGCATTTCGTGTTGAATCTAAGGAGCAGTCTCCATCCTGGTATTTTTTACGTGAGGTTTGCTTGCTTATGTTAGAGTTGCGTCAGTGGCTCCGTACGGGGTGTGTTCAGCGTTCAGTTTCTTTTTCTCCGCATCGTGCCCGTGAGCTTCGGCCCTGGGGCTGCATGTGTTGATAGTCTGTCTGCTTTATTTCATTTGTCTACTCCTACAACAGGTATCCACGGAAAATTTGTTTATTCACTTAATTCCAAACTGGTGTTTGGATTATTCCCAGAGTGAGGCCTTGGGCATTCTCTGTAAGTCTTTCTGTGAACATATGTTTTCAAAGTTTCTTGGGGGAAATATGTAGGGCTAGAAATCCTGGGTCAAAGGGCAGGTATATTTTAACTTTATAAGAAACTGCCCTTTTCTATTTCTGCCAACCAAATATGAGGGTTGCAGCTGTCTAGTTTAATTTTAGCCCCTTTAGTGGGCGTGGTAGAGGTATCTTTGCGGTCTTATTTTACATTTCATTGATGAATAACAAGGTCAGACATTTTCCCAGGGACTCGGGATGTACAGCTCATTGTAGTGTGTTTGTCTAGCATGTGTGAGACTGAATTTTCTTGAAGCCCTCAGCTGATCCTTGAGAACTGAACAAACAGGTATGGTAGTACTTGTGTGGGATTCCAGCACCCAGGAGGTCAAGGCAGAGGATCAGAAATTCAAAGTCATTCTCGGCCGAAGAGCAAGTTCAAAGCCAGCCTGGGTTTGTGAGACTCTCTCAAAAAGAAATAAACGAATACATTTTTTAATCTTACTGTCTCTTTAACCTTCTTTCGTGATATGCTTGTTCAAGAGACAAGTTTCGTTTGCTTGTTTTTGCTTTTGTTATTTTAGGTTTGGATTGAATTAACCTTGTGTGTTTTTAAATTTTTTTTAAAAAATATGTCAAAGTTTTTAAATTTTTTATATTAATTACAGTTTATTCACTTTGTATTCCAGCTGTAGCCCCCTGCCCCCTCCCCTCCCAATACTGCCCTCCCTCCCTCATCTCCTCCCATGCCCCTCTCCAAGTCTGCTGATAGGGGAGGTCCTCCTCTCCTTCCCTCTGACCCTAGCCTATCAGGTCTCATCAGGACTGGCTGCAGTGTCCTCCTCTGCGGCCTGGCAAGGCTGCTCCCCTTCAGGGAGATACCGTTGTGTCTTAGTCACCATTTGGCCCGCAGGATGAAGGTGTAGTGTTGTCTGCCCCTCTCTTTCTTGCTAGAGTTTGAATCTATTGCTTCATACATGCCGAGTAAGTGTTCTACCACTGAGTAACTCCCACAGCCTTCTTTGTAGTTTTAATTTTGAGTCAGTCTTGCTAAATTATCTGGGCTGCCCTTGAACTCATGCCGAAGCCCCCACAAGCCTTGAGCTGGCAATCCTGCTTCAGTCTCCTGAGAAGCTGGGATTCAGGCCTGTTCACTAGGGCAGGCTCAGAAGTATCCTAAGATTCAATAGGGTCGCTCCCACAACTCTTTGGTTTGAACCTAACACTTGCATCCTGAGCTTCTCTGTTGGATGGGGTTTTGACTCTGACTGCTTTTGTTCTGCCTGCCCAGGGCAAGACGCCCTGGGAAGAAACCGTTAACCATTCCTACGCTGTACATCTTTAACTCTTAGCACTTAGGCGTCTCAGTCACTCCATGAAGAACTTAGGATCCCATTCTAACCCAGAGTCATGGGAACTAGAAATACTTCAAATGATTTTTTTTTTTTAAAGAAACATTGGGATTGAGTCAAGAAGTAATATATTGGGGGATTGCCAAGTGACACCGACATTATTCATAGAAACTTAAGAGCATTTGAAGAAGGGCTGTGATTTATGTCCAAAGCACTCAGACTATGCTCAGTGTTGAATAATGTTTCTCAAACTATGGAAAAGCAGACAGTTAATAGTTTGGAGACTGGCTCCAGTCCGTGGGCCATTCTCTGAGCAGTCATGGTTTAGAGAAGTCAGTCTAGATCTATATTGCTTGAGTCTGAATCTTATCACTTGCTAGGAGGATGCTTTCAGGAAGCCCTTTGCTTCCATCTTCTCAACTGTTAAATGGAGGTAGTGATGATGAATACTTGTTGCAAAGCATTGTGGTAAATACTAAATTATTAATTATAGAAGACATAACAGTAAGTGCTTGGCAAAAAGCTCATATTATTGTTATCATCTCATGAACCGTCTATCAGCCATGACAGGCTCAGATGTCACTGAAAGAAACTCACTTCAGAAAGGCAAGCAGAAAGGAAAGATACTAATATTTGTAAGTGACTATTTTGGACAGTTCAGATCTCACTTTCCCTTGCATTAGCTCTGCTCTCCTATGCCCTTCCACATGGAGACAAGATGGCCATTAGCTGGCTAAGTTCACATCTTATCAGCCTAGTAACCCACTGGGCTCAGAGTCCTAACTTTTTACCCTTTCAGATGTTTGATTTTAGCTGTCAGTGGTCTGGTTCAGTTTGTGTCATTAGTCTACAAGAACCGTAAGATCCAAACTATTAGAAGAAGCAATTCTCTGAAGGAACTGAGGATGACTACATGGAAGAGGGTAGCTGTCTCTGTCATGTGATTACTAGCTAATTGAGACAGATAGTTTTCTTTTTCTTTTTGTCTATGGTGGAGATCTTAGAAAAAGATGTCCTAGGAGAATAGAAGGGAATTTCTTACAAAGGAATTTCTGTTCTGTGGAGGAAGCATAGGTCGGTGGCAACCTTATAAAATCCATGCTTGGGGGTCTTAAAAGCTGGTCTCCTACCAAGAGGATATAGCAGGTTAGAAATAGCCACCGTGCCTTTGGCACTGATTACTATAACAGAAAGCCCGAGTCCGCATAATTTATAAAAACACCCCAAAAGGTTGGAGGGCAAGAGAAAGAGAGCAAGAAAAATATTTTCCTTCTGTCAAGATCTTTAAAAGGGCATTAATCTTTTCTTGAGAGATGAGCCCTGTGGCCTAAACACCTCCCACTGGATCCTGCCTCCCAGCGCTGCTACGTAGAGATTAAATTCCTAATGTATGGATTTCTGGGGGATACCTTTAAACCACAGGAGAAACATTCTGTAAAACTACTCTGTGAAATTAGACTACATAAACCAGAACAGCCAAATCTATCACTAGCAGGCAACTGAAGTGCTCTAAATGGGAAAAGCTGGGTCCAGTGGTCGCAGCGGGGACACCTGCCGAGTCGGGTGTTGGGAGGCATTGGCTCTTTGCCTAAGCCAGATGAGAAGGTGAGTGGGCGCCCTTTCTGTTGCATCATCTTTTCTGTCACTCTTCAGGGAACTTTGTTTAATGTGATGGACGAAATGACCAGAATGGTGGATACTCTTGTCTGTGCCCTTGATGTTCACCGGGTTATGAGAGATGTTGGGAAGAAAGTGGCTGGTGTGAGGTGTGGAACTTAGTCTATTTTTCTGCTCACAGATGGCTAGGTCATGGAAACTTGTTGGAAAGATAGGATTTATTGAGCTGCTTTCTTATAGTAAGGGCTTTCTTGGGGTTAAGGGACTTAGAGAAACCAAATTTATTGGATCCCAGAGACTCACAAGACTGCTTTCTTATTGCTGAACACATTCATCTTGAAACTGAAGAGTGAAAACCCGAGAGTTGGAGATGAGGTCAAGAGAGTGTAAGTATTCATACTCTCTGGGCCCTACCATGAGTGTGCCAGAACACTGACTGGGTTTGGGGCATGAGGATGGAAGAGGCAGGCTCAACTCACAGGAGCCCACAGGTAGCTGAATACTTCCACTGTCCCACTGCTGAACTATTATGAACTGTCTCGAGCCACAAGACTTGAAGAACCGCATGCATATTTACGGGAGATAAAGCCCTATTTGCAGACCGCACTCACAAATTTTCTGGGGGAAACAAAAAAAAAGCAGAGTTTGTTGCAAAGGATTACACTCTGAGCCAAACTACTACTGTCTTCAGTTCTGCTGTGCCTGTTGACTGTTGACATTCCTCCACGGGAGGGTGTGGGAAAGGTCACGGGACCCAAACATCAGTCTCCAGACATCCCTCCTAGCATGTTGTGTACAATGTTGTCCTAATTTCACATGGGCTTGGCATTTAGTGGGAGAGTCTAGAAAGTATAGGTGAAAAGACTAGGAGGGGAGGCTCCATTTATGCAGTTATGGGAAAACTGTCATCGCTGCTGGGTAATACACACACTTTATAGAATGGCCTTTTGTGGGGTGTACCTACACTCCTATATGTGACTCCTCATATATGTGTTTCCCCAGAGAGAACTTCGGTGGAATCATATCTTGGTTTGTTCTTGGGGCCTTGGAGGAAGGCTCATTACATCTCACCCCAGGAAGAAATTTTAGCAACAGCATTCTGCTTCAAAATTCTACAGACATCCGGTGATACCTGTCTTCAGGGCGTAGCTCAATAGTCAAGCATCCGTCTTCAGAATGCCTACATTTAAAAAGGGGGAACTCAGTAATGGAATTGAGTTGAGCCCACATGGAAAATGCAGTGTGATTTTCCTTTCTTTGTTTCTTTCTTTTTTTTGGTTTTGGTTTTGGTTTTTCAAAACAGGGTTTCTCTGTGTAACCTTAGCTATCCTGGACTCACTTTGTAGACCAGGCTGCCTTGAACTCACAGATCTGCCTGCCTGCACTCTGAGTGCTGGGATTTTAGGCGTGTGCCACCACACCCAGCCCAAGGAGTGATTTTCAAGCATGATTTGGAAGTCTTTGCTACTCAAACTGTGGTCAATGGAGGTATCATAGATAGACACAGTGTAGGGGTTTGTAAGAAAGGATTTTGATTTATTCCCTCTTTCCCCAGAGCCATAGATTAAAACCGTATTTCAACAAGGGCTTCACATAGATTCAGTGAATATAAAGGTTTTAGAAACATTAACTTTTTTTTTTTGTTGTTGTTTTTGTTGTCCTTTTCTTTCTCTCCAGTGGACACCTGGGATGATGATTAGAAGTAGGTTTTTGTGTCTGACCCCAGACTTCCTGAACTGGAACCTTAAGAAGATCAGGATTCCGAGTGCTTCATAAGTCCCTAGGGAATCTGCTGAGAGGTCTGATTTGGCCTTTCTTATTAGACTCGCTGGTTAGTCTCTTAAACATGAACTCCCACTGATTTGATTAAAAGTCATTAGTGATTAGCTCCGGATTCTGGTATGCTTTTATCTATTTAAAGATGATTTGGCTGCTTTATATTTTACTGCCAACATTCTGTGGTGTGTGTGTGTGTGTGTGTGTGTGTGTGTGTGCGTGTATGTGTGTGTGTGTGTGTGTGTGTGTGTGTGTGTGTGTTTTCGTGAACATGTGTATGCAGGTGTTCTTGACTATGTGGATTACTGTGGAACCCAGTGGTTGATACTGGTATATCTTACTAATTCTTTCTTTATCTTACTCTTTCAAAGGTCACAGTTTGAGATTTAAGTCCAGGAATCTATATCTCTATATACATATATAAACTATATGTATAGACTATACATTAATATATTATAGATTAATAGATATATATGGATATTATATAATATATTAAATATAGTATTTATAGAAATATTAATACATTTATACATTATATATTAAACAAGTATATTTCATATATACATATATAGATATTATATATTAAATATGTGCAGTGTATGAATGTTTGCCTGCGTGTATGCAGATGCACAACATGAACGCCGTACCCGTGGAGGCCGGAAGAACACATTGGGTCCCCTGAAGGTGAAGTTATAGGTAGCTTTGAGTTGACACGTGGGTACGGAAAACTGAACCCGTGTGTGTTCCAAGGACAATCAGGGCTCTTAACCATTGAGTCATCTCTTTCCAACACCTCCATCTTATATTTTTGAGAATGTTTGAACCTGGACCTTGCCCTTTTGACTGGACTGGTTGGCTGGCCTGGGATCTGCCTGCTCCACAGCCCAGCACTGGGGTTATTAACGCCCCTACCACACTCAGCTTTTTCTGTGAGTACTGGGGATCTGAATTCAGGCCTTCAAGCTTTCACAGTGAGCACTCATTGAGCCAGCGCCCTATCCCCAATATTATATATATATATACACACACACTGTGCACACAACAGACAATCTTTTGCTAGTGCCATCAGTAATATGGTCCCTCAGATGATCCTCCTTGCCCTTCAGAGAGTTTTGACATTGAAGTCACTAAAGGAAAAAAAGAATTGGATAGCTTTGGCCACCCAAAGCTGCTTTACTCGCAGACCTATGGTGATGGGTATTATTACCGTTGCTTCGAGGGCCTAAGGGAGGCATATACATGCTATTGAAGGTCATTATAAATTAACCATATAGGAGCTTGAGCAAACTATTAAAGGCACTTAAGAGTACAGCTCCCTGACTCGGATCTGAAAAGATAGATTATGGTGATAGTCAAGGACAGCGAAGAACAGTTGAGAAGGCAGAGTCCTGTCCAGGGTGAGAAGACATTAAGAGTGGTGGGTTTTCATGGACTACATCTGATTTGGTGACAGGGTAATAAATAAACCCGATGTGAGGCCTAAGACTTGCACAATAAGTTAAGGCCATTGTTTGGAGACAATCCAATAATACGATGGGAATTTGCACTTCCTTGTTTGGGAGGAACTAGATGTCTTTAGGGGTATGGGGGGCCTTCTGTTTCAGAAGATTTGTATGGTAAAAGGGCATTAAAGTTGTGAAGACTGGTAGGAAGCATAATATGGGAGAGGCCACAGAAGCAATATTAGTGGAAACAGAAAAGGGAAACAGACCTGGATGATGGTGGCAGCAGGGAGAGTAGAACAAAAATAAGGTGAAAATGTTGGGAAGATTCAATCTCTAGGATTTTAAGGGCTATGTTATCACTTAAGGGCTACAAAATCAGATGATGCTAATGAACCCTGGAGGAATGGGGGGGGGGAGTGATACCATTAACAGAGATAATAAAATCAGCCAAAACTTTGTTAAATTTAGAAAACAGTAGGTGGAAATATTTAGGGGCCAGCTAGAAATGGTGAATCCAGGGTTGTGACTTTTTTTTTTTTTTTCAACCAGGAGTGATAACTGAAGCCACAGAAGGCAAGGAAACCCTTCAAGGAGAGAGTGTAAGGGCAACTCCAAATGGAACAAGGATGAAATCTGGGTACCACAGGCATGGCAAGAGCACCAGCAAGGGTCTGCAAAGATGACAAAAGAACAGCAAAAACAATAGTAAAAAGAAAAGGCACTGCAACAAGTCAATGAGAGACGGAACCTTCCAAGATGAGGCAGGTAAGCAACCACGTGGAAGAGTAAGACTGAGAAGCACCAAGTGCAAGAAAAGACTGTTGGAAGGAAACAGTGTGAGAACAGTGAAAACTGTGGCTGACACAAGGCTTTCAAGCGACAGCTTACTCAGTGAGCCATTTACTTGATGAATAAAGAATATTTCAACTATAAGACGGAGAATGAAAACTTTGGATCTGTGGGAAGACAGAAAAAAGAAAATAGAAAGAAAATGAAAACTAGAACTACAGAATTGCTTCTTAAAGACGTGTGTGTGTGTGTGTGTGTGTGTGTGTGTGTGTGTGTGTGTGTGTCTGCCACAGCATATAGAGGAAATGACAGGACAACTAGTGGGAGTCCATTTTCTTCTTCCTGGAAATTGAACTCAGGCTGTCAGGTTTGGCAGCATATGCTTTTACCTGCTGGGCCATCTTGCTGGCTTTTCCACTGCTTATTTTGAGGCTGGGTCTCTTCCTGACCCTGGAGCTCACCCATTAGTTTAGGCTAACTGTCCTGTAAGCCCCAAGGAGTCTCCTGTCTTTGATTCTCCAGCACTGGGATTAAAGGCACATACATACCACTGCACCCATCTTTTATGTGGGGGCTGGGGAACTGAACTCAGGTCCGGCCCTCTCCTGAGTTGTCTCTTCAGCCTTGTTTTTGTATTTTCAGTGAGATAACATATTATTCCAGATGTCGGAGAAGATGGACATAACAGTGAAGGAAAAATGGATACAATCGTGCTTCGGGGAATGTATGGAGAATATATTTTGAGAATTCAGGCGGTGGTAGGAGAGGATAGAGTCAAATCCAAAGCTTCAGTATTTCTCCTCCAGAGACTGGCTGGCCTCAGGGACAGTCACTCTCTGCTCTCAAGGATTTCAAGCTAGCAAAGGAAGTCAGAAGTTAGTCTAGTTGGGGGGGGGACCCTCCCTCCTGCCACCCAGACCCTACCATGTTACTAAACATCGTCTTCTTTCTGCATTGGCATCCAAAGCCAGGAGGTCCATTTTTTTTTAAAGCACCAT
Source organism: Psammomys obesus (assembly GCF_907164565.1). Lineage (NCBI taxonomy): Eukaryota > Metazoa > Chordata > Mammalia > Rodentia > Muridae > Psammomys > Psammomys obesus. The sequence goes on along the minus strand of NW_026596166.1, from coordinate 9,153,577 downwards.
TCTCTTCTGTGTTACATGAACTTACTTTTTTTTTTTTTCATTAAAGATAGATGTTAGTCTCCACCTCTGGAACTGTAGTGAGCTGCCCTATAGTCTATGTTTTTTATCACCCCCGCCCCAACTCACATTTTGGTGTTTTAAAGGAAACATGAGTTTGCAGTGGGAAGAACAAATTGAACTGGATTTCTCTGGGTTGGCAATTATTTTTGGAACAGGAAACCAATTTACATAGGCTTCAGTAGTCACCAGTTTCAAAGGTGGCTGAATGAGAAGAAAAATCACAGTGGGAACTCCAAAATATGCTTGGGAAGATCCAGTTGTTTTCAGGATGGCAGAGGCTGTTTCCTGTGGGGAGGAGCTTATGTCTGCTTTAGGGATGCCGATCATGTTAGTCTGTAACTGCATGTCTTTCGTCCTCATCAGCTGTTACTCTTGGCCTTCCACTTTGGGTACCATTTTCCTTCCCTGTACTTGCTGAGCCAAGCTGCACACTCTGAAACTGTTATCACATGCATACAAAGATATTTGTAATGAACCTTTTGGCCTTTCGAGAAACACTTTGGTTTTAGCAGAGGATTACAGCCAGAGGGTACTATTCAACATGGGGAACAAAATGCTCATAGAATCAGCCTCTTGATCAGAAAAGTACTATCAATGTGACAAACACGGGCCAAACTTGCAAATGTGGTCCCCGGCCATGAATCTTTGACATCACTCCTTAGCCTACAAGAGATGCGGATTCTAAGTTCTCACTTAAGACCTTTTGAATCTATAACTTGACAAGATTCTGGAGTGACTTACATGTGCATGAAAATCTGAAAGGAAGCATTTTAGGGAAACGACTGTTTAGTCAGATGGTTGTGAAGATGTAGTAAGCAAATGCACAGAGCACTGAGCACACGCAGACGTGTACTCGGGCGCTCAGGAAGTCCCCTCAGTAACTCCCCAGTGGGAAGAAAATGTCCTCTCTCTGGGGCCAACGACGCACAATACAGAAAATGGAAACAGGACAGCGCTCGGCTGAGCACACAAAAGGAGGGCTTTATTCTTGGTGGCATGTGCGCTTTTTATTTTTCGCCAGAGGAAAGGAAAAATGAAGGGATCAGAAGGAATAAATATGCCTGGCAAGGAAGAGCCTGAAAATGTAGAATGGAAAAACAAGGTGCTTAAGGAGGAAATACCTTGAGGTGGTAGAAGAAGAAGAAATAAACAACAGGTAAAGTGCTCTTAAAATGTACAGCACCGAATAACTTGGACGAGGGGAAAGCCAGATTTCTCCACGTTGGCAGGGAGATCTGAGTGTATGCTTCTTAGAGAGAGGTGGCCAAACCCGAGGGATTTTGCACAAGGCTGGCTTAAAAGGTTTCCTGTCCTTAAGGAACATGGTGCGCTTGGGTATTGAATTTCCACTCAAGGGCAGCTTTGTACAGAAGAGCAGCACGGCTTGGTTTTGTGCCCGGCTGACTGGAATGAGTGGCAGGCAGGTGGCCAGAACAGAAACTGTGGGCTTGTGTGGAGGTGTCAGCATGAAGGCAAGAGAGGGACTTGCTCCCAACAACAGACCCCTTTTTGAGGGTCCAGATGATTGGGTGAAGTATACTGTGAATCATGACCACACGGATTGAATGAACTAAATCATGGCCTCCTTTCCTGTATCATACGGGAGGGGTGGGTGCCAGAACTGGGGTCAGCTTGGGACATGTGGCTTTTCTAGATAGTGAACAGATAGTGAGGGCTGGCACTCAGCACCAGGGAGAGGCAGGAGCAGGCATTCTAGTGTCTCTCTGTCCTGCTTCAACCAAGTTTCTTAGGAAAGGAATAAAAGGAGATGGGGGAGGGGAGGGAAAGGAAGAGAGGGAAGGAGAAGCAGAGAGAAACTCTCTTAGTAAGGCAGGCATCTAACTTTTGGATTCTCTCTCTCTCTCTTTTCCACAAAATGTGGAGCCCCATCTCTCTCCCAGAAGCCATGGGATGGGTTAGCATCAGTTCTGAAGAACCAGAGTCTGAGTGCAAGTCGGAAACTTAGAAACCATGTAAAACAGAATCATTTTCTCTTTCAAAGGACTGAGAGGGTCTAAGGACACAGTTTAAAAATACTATCCCAGGAGGAAAACGCAGGTCTCCTGATTCCTAACCTAAGGCTTAAATCCTGCAGGAGGTTATGTGCCTATCTTTGACGTTAAATGCTGGAGAAAGGCACTGGAGTGTTAGTTGCTTTTTAAAGTTATGTTTTAAAAACTTACTGTGTATGTATTTAAGTATGTGTGTAGATGCCTGTGAGGCACGGCTCTTGTATGGAGGCCAAAAGGGAACTTATTAGGAGTCCATTCTTCCCGTCCATCATGTGGGTCCTGGGGAATCAAATTCGTGTTGTCAGTCAGGCTTTGTGCTAAGTGCCTGTACCCCCTAAGCCTGAATGATCGTTTCCTGATCACTGCCCTTACTGACCCTCGGTGCCAAGGCCAGGGTACTTATGCCTAATGGTAAGTGTTTTAACAGTTGGCAGTTCTGAGTCTGACTTTCCCCTGGACTGGGGCAATTTGCATTTCTCGTTTTTATTGGCTTCATAATCCTGGTGAACTCAGTTTACTGTTGTAAATTTTGTTAATGTCCTGGAAAAGAGTGGGGTCCTCTGGCCTGACTTAGGCCTGACTGTCACTTCCTCGTGCTGTGACTCTGAGCCAGCTCCTCAATTGTGTAGCTCAATTTTCTTTCCAAGAGGCCCTACCTCTTTTAGATGATTGTTTGATAATCATGTTTAAAGTGACTTAGGAGAGAGAGAATCTGGAATTTAATCTCAGCTCAATAAATGGCTGGGCTATCACCAGAAGCTGGTTGTCACTGAGCACTTGACTGGGGAGGGCATGGCGGACTGTTGGGACTGTGAGCTCACAGTTACGTACACATATGTGTCATGGCTGGGGATGACTCAGTAAGTAAAACATTTGCTTTGCAAGTGTGAGGACCTGAGTTGGATTCCCAGAATCCACACAAAGGTGCCAGCCACGGTGCTGTGCACTAGGAACCTCAGTACTGGAGAAAAAGAGGCAGAGGACTTCTGTGGCTGGTTGGCCATCTGGTCTACCTTAGTTGGTGAGCTTCAGGGCAGTGATGGAAGCTATCTCAAAAGAGGTGGCTGGTCTTCCAAAGCATGACACTTGGGGTATCTTCTGGCCTCTTCATGCATACATACATACACATAAAAAGCTATTACCTCTCTTCCCTGATCTGAAAAAAGGGCTATATGCCAGGCAGGAAACCTGGTAATTTAATAATCTAGTCTCTCTTTCTAGTTACCCAAGAAGCTAAAAGAATGATAGCTACTGGGCAAAAGGTGGCCCTGACTCTCACTGTAATGAAGAAGCAGAGGCAAGACCCTGGTTTGAGAAAAGGCTGGAGAATTCCAGCTGTGCAAAGGAAATGTGGCCTCAAAGGTCCTGACCCGCTTTGTCACACAGCCCATCATATTCCACTGCAACGGCAAAGGACTCCCTCTGTGCGCAGCCAGACGTGCCTCGTGGGATTAACCAGTTCACCCTGACCTACAGGTTGCTGGGAGCTACCCAAGTACTTACGTTGGCTGACAAATGCTGAACAGGACACAGTAAGGGAAGCAGTCAGGCTGTCAACAAGGTGAGTGTACTACTTAGATGCCATCTTTCCTTTGAATACTGTCACCAACATGGATCAGAATGAGCAATCTCAGTTTTCAATTGCACAGAGCATAGATCCTATTGAGTTGAGTGTCTTGTTGCTTGTCCTAAAGACAGAGATCTGGACATTGTATAAGACTAGACCGGTTTTTCCAGTGTTGTCATACACACTAGTTTGGAAGATCTGGGAGCTCGGCCCAAGTTGGGGAAAGCTAATAGGAACCACCACAGTGATAGTTGTAAGGTTTCCACATCCCTGGGCTTATTCTAGGTTTCAAATCTGTGGCTTAAGCCAACGAACTGAAAAAAGAGGATGAAGAAGGCGCTGCTACACTGAGTTCCATAGACACGGCTCAATTTTCTGTACATTAACATCATTCCTAAAAGTAGTTTACCATCTTGGTCCATCCCAAAATGGGTTGCGCCTCTGACAGCAAGGTAAAATTTACAGTATTGCAGTAAATATCTTTCATGGTGTCTTAATCCTAGATTTTTCTCCCTAGACCATTGTGGTGGCCACCTACCTGGCTAGCTGGCTCTTGTACCATCTCGGAGTTGCTCTCCTGTCAGGAGACCCACCTGTCTGATGTGAGCTGCAGCCCTGTCTCAGTGAGAAGGCATGGCTTTTCCTTTCATGCATCATTCATTCCCCATGTGTTTTAGAGTTTAGCGTCTCGTTTCTCAGGCAAGCCCCTGTGTGGTCCTGACGTTGGAAGGCTGGCAGTAAATTTTAAGTGATAAGGTAACTTGACAGGAGCAGCTGCTTTGACAAAGAAAAAGGAGCAAAGGTGATTTAATTGCCTGCTTTTATTTTTATTTTTTCAAAGAAAGGCCTATTCAGTCTTTCAATTTTGTAGAAGGTGAGGGGTTTGGGCTTCATCCATATTGATAGGTGGCAAAGGAGCTATTCATGTGAGACAACTGGGAAATGACTTTTTGTGACCACAGTAGGAAGGAACATGCTAATGTGATATTGAACAGTCTGGATTTCCATCTTTTCCTGCTTCCTGTGGTTGGGCTCTCTGTCCATGGAGCCTCACAAATGAGCTGGAGAATACTGATGAACAGTAGCATTAGTATTCAGGGGAAAACCCCGATCTGTTGGTCTTGGGATGACAGTGTGAAGAGGATGTAAAGTAAATAATTAGAATGTAATCTAGTATTAGCAGCTGTGGCCTGGCTTCCAATGGGGTACACCGAGGGACATCTCATTTCTTAATCCCACCAACAGGCACTTGCAGCATACAACACACACACCAGACCCTGCCTCTCTCAGCCTGTGTGCCTCGGGGGTATTCTGAGGAAAGGAAATGAAGGATTTACAGGGGTAAAAAAAATAAACAAGACACATTTCCTGTTGTTCATGTGGTACCAGGCAGGGACACGGTATCTTTGTAAAAACAATCCATCTTGCTGTGTATTTCTTATTGTTTTAACATGCATGGAGGAGATACTGCATGCTCTCCTTGTGGTTTTATATCAAAATGCCTTCAAACTGCAGGCTGTGCTTCAACTCTTTCAGATTAAGTACCTGCGCCCCTAACTCCTCTGGAAGGTCAGTGTATCCAAAGAGCTCTCATGTGCTAATCTTAAGACCAACAGACACAATTCAGATGACACCGTCATCGAAGCTCATCCATTGTTAATGGAGCTGAGATGTGCAGATTTCAGAAGCAATTCTATTTAACAACCTGTGGCGTTTAAGGCTTAAGGGGATACGCAGACTCGCCTACAGATGAGCAAGAGGAGATAACGGTTTTCTATGCACTCAAGAATGGGCAGGGGAAGCAGATCTCAGTCTTTTATTTGCAAAACATGAGGCAGTTGGCACCCTTGTGGAATGGGGACCACCAGCTGCACTGGGCCTAGCACTCAGTGTGGCTGATTTACTGTTTAATGGGGCCACGAAGCCTGTGGTCAACACTCATCAAGACAGCGAGGATTAAGCAATATTAGTTCTCAGACATGGTGTCTTAGACGATGGCATCAGCACTTAGGTAATTTTCTGTCTCTGCTACCTCAGGGATTGTACCAGCCTGATGTATTTCAGGAGGCCTCACTGATCTACTACTCTGAGCAGGTTTCTGCCAGCCTGGATTCATTTGTGCTCTCCCAGAAGCATTCCGCAACTGCTCGCTGAGCGAGCATTTGGAAAGCACACTCACTGGGTGGCCAAGACAGGTGGAACCCCAAACCATCAATCTTTTACTTCTAGAAGACTGAAGATACCTTCAAATGATTTTCTTTCTTCTTTCTTTAATTGCTTGAGCTTAGGGGAGAGGGAGGATGGCCCTGACGGGCGTCATCCTAAACTGATTTTAGCGTCTTACAGAGTCAGACGTGTGAGGATGGAGTGAGTGGAACAAGAGAAAACCTGTGTGGAGCCTGAGAGTCTTCACTCAGTATTGCTTTGGGATAAGTCATCAGAACACAGACTTACAGGTGTTAAGTCTTATATCCAAAGGAGAGAGAGTGAGTTGTGGCACGACTAGAAATAGTGATACAGGACAAGTAAGAGTAAATATGGCTGCCAATGCAAAATTGTATGTCCTCCTGCAAAGTCAAGCAAAACATCTCCCTCAAGTGGGGCTATTGGTCTGCCTAAGCAAAGGCGATGTTCTTGTGTGATGGGTGAGGCTGGTGGGCACCATCTTGAAATGGATATAGAGGAACATGGGCTGGAATACTGAGATGGAGAGAACAGACTTGAGGCCTCGGTTGACGCTCTCCCGAGATGGTAAAGGGAGCATATGCAATGGCTTGGCTTATGCAAAAGCACCCAGTGACTCCTGTGTCACTGACTCCCCTTTCATGCCCAGGGTTCTTGTCTTACAGTATCTATCACAACTGGGATTATGCAAGGCTTTGGTAAAGTTAAGGAAGTGTCGAGGCCAGGCAGCTTCTGAGTCTTGGTGAGGTCCTTTGTGAATGTTAACGTTCTTGTTGGAAGTCTGTCGTTTTTCTTTTGGTAGTTGAGTACTATGATGCAAAGCTATCATTTTATGTGGTTAGGGACCATCTTCCGGGAGAGAGGTCAAGATGGATAGGCAGAGTTGTTTCAGATATGGTTGGATAATCGCAGGATAGGGATCCTAGATAGCGCTTGAGTTTTGAGTGCACTGTGCCTGCGAGAGGGTCTCTCAGGAGAGAACTCAGAAAGGTTGGCAAGACCCTGGCATGCCCTAGGGCTTGGTAAGAGGGAACATGGTTTGCTTTGCTGGGTGTGGCTCTCAGGGAAGCATCTTTAGAGCAATAGCTTGAAATGTGTTCTGTGTATTAAAACACGACAGACTTAGGCTGGTTCATGCCAAGATCACAGTCATCTGCGTTTGCGAATGGAGTGTGCTAGAGCCAGTGTGAAGGGCGTTTTGGTTGTTTTATCCCCAGAAAAATTCACAGCCCCAGAACCTTATTTTGCTCATTGCCAGCACATATGGCATACCTTGCTTTGTGGATGTGGTGGAGACAGAGGCAGGAGCTCTGAGGACTAGGGATTCAGAATCTGTGTCTGTTTCTTATTGGTCACAGACTTCTGGAACATTCTTGACGGCCCCTTTGTTCCAAGGTCTCAAATATTGACACTGGCCACATGAACACCCTAATACAATATTCGTGCTCTTCATGTGAGATTAACAAAAAGATCTGAGGATTCTGAACAGAAATTTAGCTACTAGAAGGCAGAGACACATATTCAACCCTCAAGGGAAAATAGTGCAAAAAGTCTACTTTGAGCATACTTAGTTCATTTGGTCATTTTTTTTTTTTTTTTTAATACAGAGACTAAACAGTACTAAATCAAGCTATTGTTTTACTGTTGAGAGTTTGGCTTTTGCTTGGGTGATTTGAAAATGCTTGATGAAACAGGACTATGGTGTTATAACTAAGTCCATCTGTTCACTGATGGGGGTGTTGATGAATTTGCTAAGCTCCTGCCCTAGGAATGGACAGAGGGGAGGACCTGTTAAGTTATTCCTGGATAAGATGAGAGGAGGGAGGCCACACCCTCCGCCTGACTCCTGGGCTCACTTTACCCTGCCCCTCTGTTGCTAGGTGATGCCAGCCAGGCCAGCTGTGAGCAGAACTCCGGAAGCTGGTATGGCCACAGTAGCTCAGAAAGGAGACGGAAGCTACGCTGCTTTGTTGCAACGAGCAAGACGGCAGGTTTATTGGGTAATAGTGCTTAAATATTACCCAAGAGCAGCAAAATAAACAAAGAACAAAGAATGACTGATTTGCCACTCTGCCGTTGTGTTGAAGCCTGACACAACTGTCATTGATAGAATGGCACTAAATAAGAGGTCATGAGTTCTTGGGACTTTTCTTTTTTCTCTGTGTGAAATACTATCTTGAATGGTAGCTTGATTTTATTGTGAGGAGTGACTTCAGAGCATGCTGGGGAGAGAAACAGTGGGGGAGCCACCTGAGAGAGATTGAGGCTTCCCATCCTCTGCTGCAAACATGCAAACCCTGTTAGGCTTCTATCCAACACAACACAATTTGTGCCGCAATTGCTCACTCATTCACTTAATGCATTATCACTGTTATAGATGCGATCATTTTATTTATCTTATTTTTTTTTATTTGATTTGATTTGATTTTCTTAAGACAGGAGCTCATGTGTTCCAGACTAGACTCAAACCTATTATGTAGCTGAGGATTACCTTCGACTACTGAGTTCTGGATTACAGGTGTGCAGCACAATGCTGGGTTTTATGCACAATACTTACTTAATTGAAAGCATGGACTCCAGTGTAATCATCACCTAGGTTCAAATTAGAACCCAATGGCTTACACCAGAACCCAAGCTCTTCCTTATTCTTCTTTTCTCACACCTAGAGGCATGTATTATTCACCTGCTTTTTTTCTTTCTTCTCTATTGGTTCATGACAATGTATTATTTAATTTTATTCATGTTTTAAGACTTTATGTAAGAGGTACTATAATATGTCAAGTCTTTGTGGAACTTTTCTTTTTTTATTCAATATTATTTTACCCAATTGTTTCTGTCTTGTTGATCATATCTGTATTTCATTTATTGTCACTGTTGCATGATTCTTCATTCTATTGATATATTATTTATTTATCTAACTGTTGATTGGTATGTGGTTGTTTCCAGTCCTCTAGTATTATGCTGCTCAACCTGTAAATATTCCATTTATTTCCTGATATATATGTGTAAGTATTCCTCTTGGGTATATATCTAGGAATAGGATGCTGATCTGTAAAGTACTAAAATGACCAGCTTTAAATGCTATAATGAAGCCAGTGTAGTGTCATTTTCCTGTAATGTCAACATTCAGGAAGCTGAGGCAGAAGGATCACTGATTAGTGGCCAGATGGGGCTACATCGTCTCAAGAGACAGATAATATCAATTGGTGTTGCAGGAGTCCTTGTTTTGTTCTGTTTGTTTGTTAATTTGTTACTAATTGTTAATTAAGAACAGGTCTGGTTTATCCCTCTAATAGCATGTAGCAGACCTAGCCCTCCTGACATCTTATGAGAACTTGGCACAGGGCTGGGTCGAGGGCTCAGTGGGTGTGGTAAGCAAACAAGACGGTATGGAGAATTTTGGCAATGTTTCAAAGCAGCCTCATCAGACAGATGTTTTCAGAGTTTAAATGAGTCAGAGTGCTGTTTATCTTTGGACCAAAGCCAATGTCTCCTGTCGCCTGAGAGGGCTTGATGGCACAGACCAGGATCAGCAGAACATCTGCTACGGAAGTTCTGACAGTGAGACACTCGATTGTGATGGAGCGAAGTCAGAGTCGCCTTTACTCTGCCTAGTCCTGGTCCTTTCATACAGCCTCGGGCACTGTTACCTGCGCTGAGCTGCACTTCACAGGGTCTCTCACAGACTCAGAACTCCAGAGGTCCCCAGCGCTGCTATTGCCTCAGCCTGCCAGTTGCTGAGAGTAGGGGTGAAAACTTTGCTTTATTTTGTCCCCGGAAGTATTACATGTGACTCTATCATGGCCTCCGTTTTGTCAGATGGGACGACCTTACTGTCTGCTGGCTCCCATAGGAGGAACTGTGGCTCTGTGAGACACTTGTTCTGTGAAAGCCAAGGAACCATGTTTCTTATTTTCCCACTTTTCTTTCCATGCAAATGGTATCTTGCCATGGGCTATGGAAATCTGAAATGAGGCCGTGCCATTCATTTTATATCTAAGCAGACACTTGGAGCTGCTTGGGGAGAAGTTTGACTTAGCAGGTTAAAATAAGATTGCTGGCTTTGATATTTTTCAGGGATACTTTGGGCCTGGGGTTAGGTCACCCACTGGCTGGAAGAACTAGGGTTGGAGAGAGTCCATCTTGGAAACAGAGGTACACTACATGATTACCAGATGACCTGTCCTGACAGGGGCGGCCTGTAGATCTCCACCTTCCCCATCTCTGCGTTTCTTCCTGCTGTCCATCCCTCCTTGCTTTTGTTTCTTTGGTAGCAGTTAAGAAGTTAGAAGAGAACAACTGAGTGAGGCAGTGGGGCCAGCATTTTGTTGGCACTTGCTAGAAACTTGGTCTGGGTACGTGGAAGCATTCTAAACGCACCGGAGAAACAGGCTTGCGAGCCTGACAGCTGCCGTCCAGGGCTGCAACACTGTTAGCAGTTACACGGTGGAGCGGTGGAGCAGACCTCGGGAGGCATGTGGTCAGGCAAGTGCGCAGGTGGATGACTAATTCTCTGTCTTTAGGGGCAATAGCATTATCACTCAGCAAGAATCCAGCGCCAGGCCCGATTCCCTTCCTTCATTCCATTCTCTCCACCTTACAAGCATGGGCTAATCAGACGCTCATCAAACTGTCATAAGGCAAATACCACCGTTGTGACAGTTTTGCCATGAGGAAATCAGGTTCAGTTCATTGCCTCGCTCCAAGTTGCATATCTGGGTAGCGGAGGAGCTGTGCTTACCTTCCCTGAAGGCCTGGGTTGGCGAAGCTCTCTCCTCATATCCTGCTCTTATTAGAAAGATGGGGCCCAGGACTAGATGATGGAGGCAACAGGCTCTACAGAACTGCTGGTCCATCTATTTCCTGGCTCTGAAAGGCTGGGCACATGAGCTTTGCCACTGGCGGTGGAGCCCACCCTGACCCCAAGATTAAAATCAGGAACATGCTGTTTAACTCCATAAAACAAGTCTATTAAACTAAGGCTGTAGCTGTTCTAGCTAAACAATCCAAGCAATGCCTTCTCTTACATTAAAGCTCATGGTGTGTTTTGAGGGGGAAATTGGCTTTTTAGAAGCTGGAGAGATGACTGGTGTGTGTTTCTAATGGAAACCTTGTGAACACACAGCAACTATGAATCTAGCATTTATTTCAGGCTCAGAGGACAGCATGGACAAGGTTCTATTTCTATTTGGAGCAGAACATCAGCCATCAAGGTTGGGAGGTGCCTTGTGGCCAGGGCCATGACACCAGTAACAGGCAACAACAGAAATCACGATTTCAAACAAAAGGAAGAAGCAAAAGAGAGTTGCTGAGGGAAGTTTTGGCAGGCAAGAGGGCAAGGCCCCCTCAGAAGGCTGGCCAAATGACCTCTCTGTAACATGGAATCACGTGAGGGGCGAGTTCTCTTTGGAGGATCAAAAGAGGTCACATTCCATGAATCTGCTGTGTCTTCTGAGGTCATGGGGTGTTTTATGAGGAGGATTGTTGCTCATGTCAGAGGTTCCCATTTTTCTATTAAATGTTTTAACAGAATAAACTCCCTGATGAGGACTTATCCAACAGAAGGAAGTTTAACAAGTTCCTAAATTGTCAAGAGTCAAGTGTAGGTGAGGAAGTAGAAATTCACACACCCAACTGTGACTGAACAAATAGGAAAGCCAGAAGCTATATACTGTAATTACAGGTTTTAAATCCCTCATTGTGCTATTTGCTCCAAAGACATGGATACTTACTGTGAAATATCTTCTGTATTCCTCATTTCTTTGGTCATTCCTCATGCATTCGCTTTGCAGAAGCAATGTCCAATTCATAAGGCTTAGAAGAAAGACAATTTGTAAACAGATTGTTGGGAATGAAAAGTGCATTTTTCCATAGAATGTTGAAATGTTAGAAACAGCAGTTAGAAGCTCAGCTCATTCTCAATATAGAAAAAAAAATCCATATTTATAGCAACACCTAATTACTTCTATAGGGGAATGAGCCTGTCAGTTTAAGTCTAAGCTTCATCTCTACTGAATTCCTCTAGACTCTTGGACTGAGAATCATCATAGATGAGAAAGGAGATACGGATATGGTGGTCAGGAAACCTCAATGGAATTGAAGATTTATATTGGAGAGATAACCCTTGGGGGATGGGCCGAGGCTTGCATTCAGGATGCCTCCATGAGGAGTGTGGAATTTAAGGAGGAGGGGGGGGGTGTCTAAGTATTTACTGAATGGGCAGAGGAACATTTTGTTTATAGTCTATTTTGGTTCCCAGCCTTCCTTCCCCCCGGCTTATTTGATCTCAATTTCTTCAGTTTCTTTTTTCCCAGCTCTGGGGCTGTGTAACTCCCTCTTCTTCCTACCATACCCAGACTCCCCCATCTCCCTACCTAGGGGAGTAAGAGGAATTCACTGATCTTTAATGAGACCTAGGTGGTTTTTGGAGATCTTGCTAATGAGGCTACAATGCACCAAATCCCCAGCCCTGTTACCCGGCTCTGATTCTCTCTACTGTGTCTCTGGGCCTTGGGAGCATTAGCACGTGACCATCTTCAAGAATTCTGAACATATTGCAAGGAGCGGGCCCCTCTGTCAGAAACCCGGCATTGGAAAAACCCCTGAGCTCTGCTTGCACGCAGAGTAGATTTTCAATGAGCAATATGTAGATTGAAAATTGGCGGGTAAGGAGTCCTGCCACCCTGCCATGGCGGCACGCTGGAGCCCATGTGGGGAATTCCAGAAAGATGTTTGCAGGCGATACATTTTGCCTTCATTACTCCTCAACCCCCACAACTGTGTATTGCTGTTCTCAGCATCCCTCACCCAGGGATCCTATCAATGGAAACCTTGCAGTGACCTTATGGAAGAGACATCCTGCCACAGGAGAACCCCTGATGGAGAACCAATCTGTACTAGTTTTCAAAGTTCAGTGATTCATTCATCCTTGTTTGAAAAAAAAAACAAAACAAATTTGAAGTGCCACTGGTTTCGGGGTTTTGTTTTTGTTTTAGCTGTGGTCTTATTGAGTCTTAAAACAAACAAACAAACAAAAACCACCTACAGGACTTTAAGTAACTAGAGGCCACCTGGAGTCCTGGTGAACATAATCTGCATCCAAGGACTTGTGGCCTTATGATACGGAGAGGCCATAAAGATAATGGGATGGGATACTTCACAAGTGGGATGGTTGGTGTAGACATGCTACTTTATATTCTCATGGAAACAAGCTCTGTCTCTGAATTCCTACTCCTGGGTACTTTTTCCAGTTCAGATACAGCAAAGCCTTATTTGCTCATCCAATCCTGAGGATGAATTAATTTCAGATCCCTCGAGTTGTAAGATCCATGACAAACAGGATGAAAGAAATTACTCTCAACCTGGGGACTTTAAAACAATGTATGCATTCCTGGGCCCCACTCTTGGATATCTCACTTGCTAGGCTGAGGTAGGGGCTGACGCCTAGTGCCTGGCTAGAGCTGCATAGCCACTGCTGAGAGACCAGAGCCTGCCCCAAGCAGAGGATCATTGTGTGGACAGGCCTGTGTGGGACTTGGCCACAGGGCTTGTTTTGAAGGGGGGATTCTTTCTTTTAAAAGTTGATGCTGTCTTCAAGGAGGGGCTATGACCAACGAGGGCTGTTCTCCTGACAGATAACAGATTCTTGCTACTTACTTGGGATATGGCAAATCGGGGACACTTAGGTTCTTTACTGTGAAGAGCAGCTGGCGCCAAGATGAGCACCAGGGTGTAAATTCAGGGGAATTCCACCTCCTCCCGCTGCTTGTGCCTGATGCTTCCCCCGTGCTCCTTTCCTCCAAGCCCATCTTTTTCTTTCATTCTTTTTTTTGTTGTTGTTGTTCAACTTTTTCTTGATTCTTTGGGCTTGCACCCCAGTCACACTTACCTCCTGAACGTTCCCTCCTTATCTACCCTCCACCCTTGTAACCTCCCCTCACAAAAGAAAATTTAAAATGAGCGAACAAAACTAAACAAACATCTCATCGTGGAAGCTGCAGCGCGACCGTGTGTTCCCCGTGTTCGCCTCTGCATTTGCAAGTTCACTGCAACGAGTCACTGGTCTGGTTCGAGGCCTCTGGCTTCTGTGACACCATCGATACTGGACCCTCACTGGGACTCCTTTTGGATATCTATCCCGTTGTTTCCCCGTGTCATGGAGATCCTGAAGCTTTGGGTCAGCAGGAGCAGCCTTTTCACGCACTCCAACAGTTCACAGAACTGATGTAGATGTTGGGGTGGGCCACCTCAAAGCCCTGGATCTGGGCCTGGGTGGTGGGCAGCTGAGCTAGTCAGCTCCCTGGCTCTCCAGCATTCACGCCATCAGGGCTAACCCACCCAACGCCTCCACAGGCGGGAGCAGGGTCAGCTCTCCCTCATGCCCTCGGAGCCAGCTCCACTGTGCTGCCCAGCTGAGGCCTGGGAAGGCACTACCCTCACACCCATGCCACCTCATGGCAGACGAGTGGTGGAGCCAACTTTCCCTCGATCTCATTATCCGGGCCAGCTCTACTGTGCTGCCCAGGTGAGGGGAAGGGCCTTCTCTCCCTAGTGCTGCAGCCAATGAGGGGCAGGGACCCAGCTTACCCGCTCCTACAACCCAAGCCTTTCTTAAGAATGTATGCCTCCAAAACCTTGACAAGCTAGAGACACGTTTCCTCGGTATGGAAATACTTGGCAGTGGGAGAAACTGCTGTCAAAAATATTTGCATAGTCTTCCTGGTGACACTTTTGAATGGCTTTCTCCCTTCTTTTCCCCTACCAAGAGTGACGATGAAGGTCTTCCTGATCAGTGTTTTTTGAAGAGTTTGTTCAGGCCGAGTACAGAGAAAAGAATCTTTAAGTCTATAAAATCTTAAAGCAGGTATGCATTCTTATGTGACATGAGCCTGTGTGTCCATATGTGTATGCAGGCTTGTGTGTGCGCACGTGTGTCCACACACATGCATGGAGACCAGAGATGCTATCTACCTTGTTCTCTGACACAGGATTTCTGCTGGCTGGGAGCTTACTGGGTAGATAAACTGCCTGGACAACTGGTCCCAGGGCTCTGTTTGTCTGCGCCTTCCCGATGATGGGATTATAAACATGAATCACCACACCCCTGTGTCACACCAAGGTCCTTGTGCGCAAAAGGCAAGCGCTTCACTAACTGAGCCATCTCGCTAACATCAAAGAGAAACTTCTCAAGTTTCTAAGTGAAGATTTGTATTTGAGGGTGTGTTCTTACCAAAAAGCACCCTTTTCCAACCACACCTGTACTCTATGTTCAGCTGAAGGGCAATTCCTGAAGATACTCGCAGATGGGTATGGTTCTGTCTTTTGCCACAAGCTGCAGGGTAGAGGGTGTTCCCGTAGCTGGCAGTGTGTCCCCTCTTCTATGTCTGTCATGCCTCTGTGATTCCACGGCATCTGCCTAAAGACGTGGACCCTTTCATTTCTTTCAGAGACATGCTGCTGGGGCCAGGGGAGACACACCAGCCCTGGAGGGGGCGCTGTGACGTCTGAGTCCCGTGTTTTAGCATCCAGCAAGGGTTGTGTCACACAGGAGGTGGTCTAGGAAGTAGTAACGACCATTCCACATTCTGGCTTTGCCTGGATGAGCCGGATTCATTTTCCGTTTGATAACTGCCAAGACTGTCCTCTCATCTCGGAAGCATCTTCTAGGGCGCGCTCATTCGCCTGAGGCTGGGTCTCGTGTCTCCCTGAAGGTGGGATACAGTGATTTCTGCGCGGCCTGATGAGCCACCGTGGTCTGTCGTCATAGACGCACGGCGTCCCTGTTTTTACCTAGAAGCGCTTTTCCCGCTACCGACAAGCTGAGGCTTGTAAAATGCTCCCCGAATAAGGCAAATCAGGATGTCACCAGCACAAAAGAGCAGCAGCCCCCAGGCAAGCCTCCAGCTAAGATACCAGGGTAGAAACAGTGCCATAGCCACCTTCTTCATCTGCAGAATGCAGATAAAAATGCCACTTCATTTGTGGCATAAGACAAGAGTGCTGAACAATTAGAATGGCCTCCTGGTTAGGAGGGTAGGCTCCAGACCCAGCTGCTCAGGTGTGCCTGCTGGCTCCACTACTTCCCAGTTCTGAGCCTGAACAAATGCCTTGGATTTTCACCATGATAAAACTGGGTGAATGACAGCGTCTACCACATAACGATTGTTTTGAGTGCTAAGGTGCAGTTACATGTACTAGACCAGGGCCTGGCACATAGTAGGGCTCTTGAGAGCAGACGCTCGTTGCACGGTTTTATTCAGTGATCCTTATCATTTTACTAGCATAGAAACAGACCTGTGAATTTTGTCCGTGATCTCCGCTGCCCAAGACTCAGTCTTAACTATGACTGCAGTATTGCCTTCGGCGTTTAGAATTTGCTTCTGGTCTCTTTAGAGTGCCCAAGCGTTCCAGAGCATTTCATTGCCTTCCTTTTCCTTTAGAAACAGGAAAATAGACTTTCTTTTCTTATGCTGAAGTAGGTCCAAGAGGGGCTGCCAAGAGAATGAAGACTTGCTGGATGGACTTTCGATTTGGCTTAAGAAGATGTTTATGTTATAAGAAAACTTCCTGCTTCGTTTTTCTTTTTATTTGGTGTGTGTGTGTAGAAGTCAATCGTGAATCCCAGAGACAGTAAAACATAGATAAAGACTTAAAACCAGGAGTTGGCAAGGCCAGGGGTCTGGCCTATGGGCTAAGTTTTATCTTTGGCCTCTTTGTGGATGACCCATGAAGTAAAAAGGTTTAAAAACCCCTTTTATTTTATTTATCTATTTATGTGCTTTATGCATGTGAGTGTCTTGTCTGCATGTACATCTGCACACCGCAAGGTGGCACTGGATCCCTTGGGACTGCAGTTATAGGTGGTTGTGAGTTGCCACGCAGGCAGCTGGGAATCAAACTCAAGGCTTCGGAAAGAGCAGCCAGCGCTCTTCACTGCTGAACCATCTCTCCAGCCCTAAACTTTGTATTTTTTAACATTAGCTTATTTATTCTGGGATGTATGTGTGTGTATTCGCACACGTGCCTGGGCCATGGCACCCGTGAGGGGGTCAGAGGACAACTTTCAGGATTTGGTTCTTTCCTTCTACCACAATGGCTCACATATTGAATTTAGAGGTCATCAGGCTTGGCAAAGAATTTCTTAATTTTCTAAGCCATTTTTGTGACTTAGTTATTATATTTTAAAAGGATTGTGTGTGTGGGGGGGGACCTAAAGGGAGTAACGTGAGAGAGACTGTGGTCCACTGTGGTGATCTGAATGAGAATGGCTCCCCAGAGGCTCATTCATATAAATATTCATATACTTGATCCCCATTTGGTCAAACTGTTTGGGAAGGATTAAGAGGTGGAGCCTTGTCGGAGGAGGAGTGTCACGGGGTTGGGCTTTGAGGTTTCAAAAGCTCAGACTCTTCCCAGCAGCTCTCTCTACCTTACGCCTGTGGGGCAAGATGTAAGCTCTTGGCTACCGCTCAAGTAGCCTGTCTGCCTGCCGCCATGCTCCACGCCACAGTGGTCATGGACTCATTCTCTGAAACTGTAAGCCCTAAATACATGCGTTCTTTTTTAAGTGCCTTAGTCATGGTATTTTTTCACAGCACACAGCCACAGATCCTGAAATATGTATTCTCTTGCCCTTTATAAGAAAAGGTTACCAAGCCCCCGTCCAAGAACTAAGAATGCCATTCTTATACCATCTTGACTCCCACTACCTGCATTGTCAATCAAACCATCATTAGTAACACCTTTGAAAGTCCTTGGTGTCCCTCCTGACCTCCACTGCCTTCTCTCTCAGGTACCTACAATCCTGAATTTTGTGTTATTTTCCTTTGCATAAACTTAAATAACATACACATCTAAAATATTATTTCTTTCATTTTTTTTTCCTGCTCTTCATAGGTCGAGTGACACTCTATAGTTTTATTTTCTCAAGATTATGTGCCTTTCATCTGCCACACTTTCCCTGCAGTTACACACGGGAGGTCCTGTTAGTACACAGTTGTGTTAACACTCGCTATTTTCAAAGTAAAGTTTTTGCTAATATGGTGATGATGAAAACATACCAAAAACACTTTAAAATAGCACTTATTACATATTTGCTGTGTGACAGTTACTAGATTCAATTAATTTAACTTCCCTCATCATTTACATCTTAATCACAATGCTGAGAAGAGAATATTTATCGCTCTCACAGAGGTTAATTAACACACCAAAGGTCATAAAGCTAATAAATGGCAGAATATAGATTTGAACCAAGATTTAACTGGCTTTAAGCCCATGTGATTAATTCTTCCTGCTTATCCAAAGATGTGAGCTGGCAGATAATTTCAGGCAAGGGTTGAACTATAAAGAAAATGTAAAACTATTACGACATTCTTCTGATTGACTAAAATATAAAACAATAAGAAAGCATGATTTAAAGTTTCCATCTAATGTGCGGAAACTATCTCTCCCTTTCTCTTGACTAAGCAATTAAAAAAGTTAATTCCAGAAGCAAAAGACCTGAACAAGCAGCTAGAGGTGACCTCATGAGGCACAGAAGCAGTGGATTTGTCCCTTTTGTGTGCGTCAGGGCAACATGACAGTGTTTGTGGTTTCAATACCTCATGAGGCAGGCATGAGAATACTCTTGCCAGGGAAGGAAGATCCTAGACCACGTTTCCCATAGACCAGAAATCAGGGCCTCACTGGTCACTGTTCTGTTCTTTTCTGCCTTTCTCCCTCAGTGAAAAGCAACCCGGCTGCATGCATCAGCATGCCATTCGCCATTCCAGCCCTTACCATGAAGAGGTCTACTTTCCAACCGTGACGGGATTCCCAGAGTAAGGATGAAGTCTTGTGTGTGGTCACATGAAAACTTCTCATGTAGAGCTTGATGGCTCTACAGGTTTCCCTGCACCATTCTAGCCCTGCTCCTTGATAAAACAAACAAACAAACAAACAAACAAACCAAAAAACAAAAACCTCTCCTTGGATATTTTTCAAAGATAAGTCTCAACCACTTGCAATCAATATTTAGATAAACCATTCCTTCCCCCAAACTTTAATCCTTTTATTTACTGAATTAATCTTTGCCTTCTTTTCTTTCTCAGTCCCTATCCCTTTTCTGTCTCTCTTCTGTCAGAATTATTTTTATAAAACTGTTTCTCAGTTTTTTTCTTAAGCCAGCTATCACACAAATAACTGAGACTTTTATATCTGTTTGATAATAAATCTCAACACAATAACTGAGCAGTTATTACTCTATTCTTAATCCTCTAATCTAATCTGGTGTCTAATCCTAGCGTACAGCCCAGAGATACTTGCACTTCATAGTTTACTTGCTGAGCTCTCTCTCCTACTCCTTTCCGGACATTTGCCTGTGGCTGAATCCCCTACTTCCTCCTCTAACTCCTCCTCCCTGGCTGGCAGGAAGTCCAGCCCTATTCTCTGCCCTGCTCAGCAATTGGCTGTAAACTGCTTTATTGGCATATCAGGGGACAATTGGGGAGCAGTGTTTACACATCATTGAGCCAGGAGATTCTCAGAACAAGAATTGTAACTGGATAAGGGTGGTACAGGAATCAGCATTTGAATTAAAATTACATTTGAATTACCTTACGCATACACTCTCTCTTCTGAATACGTACGAGTCTTGGTATGAAGCCCAGGCTAGCCTCAGACCTTACGATGTGCTTATATAGTCTAGGATGACTCCCTAAAATCAAAGTAATTCTTCTGCCTCAGCTTCCCAGAATGTTGGGACTCCTGGTGCATGCTGGGTGTTCTGAGTACATATATGTCAATATACTTTCGTTTGCTTTTTTTTTTTAGTTACATTTCACCCTTTGCATTTACTTTTTATTTTATGGGGATTGGTGTTTTGCCTGCATGTATGTCTGTGCGAGGGCACTGGATGCCCTGGAACCAGAGTCACAGACAGTTGTGAGCTGCCATGTGATGCTGGCTTTTTTTATTAATTACACTTTATTCACTTTGTATCCCCCCATAAGCCCCTCCCTCCTCCCCTCCCGATCCTACCTTCCCACCCTCTTCTTTATGCATCCCCCTCCCTAAGTCCACTGATAGGGGAGGTCCTCCTCTCCTTCCTTCTGATCTTAGTCTATCAGATCTCATCAGGAGTGGCTGCATTGTCATCTTCTGTACCCTGGTAAGGCTGCTCCCCCCTCAGGGGGAGGTGATCAAAGAGCAGGCCAATCAGATTATGTCAGAGGCAGTCCCTCTTCTCATTACTATGGAACCCACTTGGACACTAAACTGTCATGGGCTACATCTGTGCAGGGGTTCTAGGTTATCTTCCAGTCCTCATTTCATTCTTGAAAAATAGAAAGAGAATCAGCGTCATTGGCTACATCTTGAGATATGCACTATTAATGTTCAAACCTTGTTGAGTACAGGCACACAAACCAAGATGAAAATGACATTGGTTTTTGACTCAGTTTTATGCAAACATTGTGGTTGCTGAGGTGTGTGACTGTGGATTTGGGTTCCGCTGGTGTCCTGTATTTCATTTTAAACAGCTTCCATGGTGAAGAATCAGTTCTCTTCTAGTCAATATCCTACATGTCTCTGCTGCTCAGAATGGTTAGAATTTTATCTGGAATGTCTAACTAAGACTGAGCATCCTCCCAAAGAGACAGGATGTGTGTTTTCTATGAGATCATTGTTGTTTTGTCCCTGCATAAAATTTAGGGCAGTGGTTCACTGTTCTAACGTATCTTTTTGTTGGTAATGAGTTACGCTCCTGAGGAAAATCTACATCTTTGAGTAACACACACATATGCACACACCTACACACATATATCACAAATACACAAAACACACGCACAAACTCTGTTCATATGTATCAGAAATAGTGCACATACACACCACACACTACCTATACTCTCTGCACGCATGAACACATTCCTACTATTTGCACACACAAACACACACAGAGAGACACACACTAAATTTTGACTTAATATGTAGTAATTACATACTTTTAAAGTTTAAAAATCTCATGCAGAATATTATTTAGGGTCTGTTAATATATTTGTGGCTTAAAAATAAATGACAAGAGCTAGAAAGAAGGACACATGGTCCTGAGGCTGACTCATGATCTGCCTGGCTGTGGGGCCCGCTTCTGACTGCTCTCCTCTTCATCACTGTTTGTAGCCTACTTATCTCCTGCAAATGATTGTCAATTGTGGTGATCTTTGATGATGACCATATGACATGGAGTCAGGGAGGGGAGTGCAGATGTCTCTGGTAGAGGTGGTAACGCCAACTGTGTGAACACGTGTCTCCTTTAAATCAGAGCCAGCAGTCACCCCAAATGTGCACAGGATATTAAGATCGTTAAAGTTACCTTGATTTGAACATCAATAGGGAAAGGACCGTCGGTTCTACTTAGCCTGAGGAAAATGTCTGCCAGGGGTTTTCTGAGATCTTCTTGGGGATGTAAATAAAAATGTGTAAAGGGGTGCTCTCATCCTCTTCATTGAACAAGAAGCATGGCCTACAATGGCCACCCCTCACCCCATACCACCCTGCTTCATAATGCTATGGCTTGGGGGTAGAAGTGGAGGCTCTGACATGGCATATAGAGCCAAGATCTTGAGAACTAACTTCATACTTCTTCTGACGTCTTCAGCCTGTGACAGATCTCAGCTCTCAGCTCCAGCTTTATCTTCATGCATTCAGGGACACTGGAAACCAAACAAAACATAATACTATGTTCTCTGTATGCCTCACTGGCCGGAGTCTGGAGGAGAGGGATTTGATTCAGAGTCAGTCATCTTCAAGAAGAGCCCGACAAGAGTCTTTTGGATAACCTGTTCCAAGGGGGACATGGTGCAGGTGGAGGGGAGAGGACTGGGAGGTGGAGGGATGCATGTTAGAGGTGGGTCAGATCTCAAATGCAGCTGACCACGAGGCTTGCAAAAGCTAGCTTGTGATTTTAAATTTTCTCCTTTTGATTTGCTCTGCCTCTGTCCCCGTTCCCTCCTTAAAAAGCTCTGAGTGATTTACCTTAGCTTTGCTTTTACATGAAGTCCCATTATGCTCAACTAGCACACAGCATCAACTCAAATAAATGGGCATTAAAACCAAGATAAGCATTTGGCCAATTAGAATTTTTAAAAAGTGTGCTTTTAGGAACATAGATGGACTAGTTAAATGTCAGCTAACATCTAATTTATTAACAGAGGTGTACAACATACCTAAAATAACATATTAATATGGAAATATTACTGTTTCCAATCTTCAGCTTCCTGGAAAGATACTATGCAATTCTTTTGTGTGTGTTTCTTTCCTAACTCACAGCAATCTGTGGGCTCATCATTCCCACTCCTGGGCTAAAGGAGAAACTGTAGTTCTGAACCCTGTTTAATATGACTAACTGAAACTGTTGTGTCAGGCTACAGATCCTTTACAGGTGTTTTTGTTAGTTCTTTGAGAATTTTGAACAATATATTTTGATTATATTTATGGCTTCCTCCAAGTCCTTCCAGAACCACCTCCCTTTTCTTTACCCACAAAACTTTGTTTTCTCTTTTTTGTTATTATTTTTTATTTTTTCACAGTCTCATCAAGTCCAATTTGTGCTGCCCATAAATGTAGGGTACCCGCTGGAGTTTGATCAATTTAGTAGGGGCCACACTCTTTCCCTCTGCACTCAGCTATCGAATACTAATAGCTTTTCTGCTAGGGGGTGGGACTTCGCGCCCACCTCCCCTCTCCCTGCTGGAATTTGGTTTGGCTTGAGTTTTTCCCAGGTCCTGTGCACGCTGTCACAAATGCTGTGAGTTCATGTGCGCAGCTGCCCTGCTGTGTTTCCTTGTGCTCATCCACCAAGTCTGGAACTTATACTCTTTCTGCCTCTCTTCTGCAATGATCCTAACCCTTTGGAAGGAGGGTTTGTAATACATATCTATGTTCCATTTGGGAGTGAGAATTCTGGAGATTTTTTTTAGTCTCTGCACCTTGGCTAGTTGTGAGTCTCTGTGTTAATTAACATCTACTGAAAATATAAGCTTTTCTGATGAAGGGTGAGAGGTGTATCAGGAGTTCAGTTTGATAGTCAGTTAAAAACATGTTGTTAGGAATCAGTTTAATACCGTCTCCATTTGGCAGAATAATAGTAGTAGATTCTCCCCTAAGGCCTATGACTTGTCTAGACACAAGTTCTTGACTGGATAATAGTGCCAGGTATGGGTTTCATCTTGTGGAGCAGAACTTAAATTCAACCAGAAAGTGGTTGGTTACCTACGTGATATTTTTGCCACTGTTATAATATAATTATTATATATTATATAATTAATATATTTACATTGTAATTATAAATATAATTTGCCACTATTATTATTATATCTTGTAGGGCTCACAGTTGTATAAGACTAATGATTACTTTTCTCTTCTAGTAGCGTGCACTGTACCTTCAAGCACTCTGAAAGCTACCCAGTAGGAATGAAGCTTCCGAGTGAGTACTAGCTTATATCTCCATGTTCTATGTTCAAGCACGTGGTTTCTTCAGCAATAGGATTTTACCATCAAGTTCTTGAGGGTAACTAGTGGAATTAGCAACAGGTCTGGGGAACTATGGCACCTGACTGGAAATTAATGTGGAAGCACCTCAAAAAGCTAGCAGTAAAACTACCGCATGATCCAGCTGTCTCATGCCTGAGTTTTTACCCAGAGGATTCCATGTCCTATACAAAGATGCCTGCTCATCCATGTTCCTTGTTCTTTACACACAATAGCTAGAGAATCAAACAGTCTATCAACCGATGAGTAGATAATAAAAACATGGTATATTTATGCGATGGAATATTATTTAGATGTTGAAAAAAAATCATGAAATTTGAAGATAAATAGATGGGACTGAAAACAGTCATTTTGAGTGTGGTAACCCAGACCCCAAAAGACAGATATCTGACCCAGAAAGGCAAACATCGTATGTTTTCTCTCACTGTGAATGTGAGCTTTGACTCTTTAGATATGTGTGTTTCATTTGGAATAGCCACAGAGGTCAGGAACCTAGTAAGGGAACCATGTGTGTGTAGGGGGAGGGGAGCTTTTAAGGGACAGGAGATAGAATTCAGTGATGTAAAAGGGGAAAGCCTAATGATGGAACCAGAAGGGGATAACCTGGGGTGGGAGGTGGGAGGACTGGATAGAGGAAGGAATCTAGGAGGCCTCTGAAAAAGTCATGTAGAAATCTATTACTGTGGGACCTTTCTAATGCACATGTGCTCATACAAAAAGTTAAAATGGAGGTACCCTGTGACAATGGACCTCTTCCCTCCTCTAACTCGTCTTTCCCCCCCCCACTCAAGCATGTATTTCTATCTGGAAGATACAGTCATTTGCATTTAGAAGTGAATTTTAAAGGATGGTTACTCCATAGCTGTAAATACAAACTTTAAACCTTGGAAAGAAACGGAACTATATCAGGTTAACTCCTTCTCTTAAGATTCTATTTTATGCCTTTGTGTAGATACCATTTACTTATTTGTGTGTGGTGTGTGTACATACATGTTACGTCCAGGTGTACGGGCGCCACGGCATATGTGTGTGGTCAGAGACAACCTTCTGGAGATGGTTGGTGTGCTCTTTCCACAGCGGGTTCCAGGAAGTGAACTTGGGTCTCCCGGCTTGCATGATAAGCACTTTTCCCTGCCTTATCACTATACTGGTCCCAGATCAAACTTGTTTCACTTCCTTTTTATGGACAGTATTTCAAAAAATTATAGATTGGGGTTAGGGTTGTTGAATGCTTGAGTAAAATAATTGATAGAATGTTGCTACCTGTAAGACCATCTTGTAAGGAATCTAATATGATGTAACTCCTTTTATAAGGGACAATCCTTGGCAAGAAAACAATTGCTTAGTATTAGGGCATTTGAAATAGGAAAAAAAAAATTGCGTCCCTTAAAAAGTCGTAAAGGACTGTGAAAATCCTATGTTTCTATTTCAAGCGTCTATTTTATTTGCACCACATGCAGCCAGAGGCAAGCTGGGGGATTTGAGTGGGGGGCTTGGAGATGGCCTCTGGTAACTACTGCTGTTGTCCTAGGGATACAGCCAGAAACTCTGGAGAGGGACAGGGATGATTACATTTGTGTCAACTCCTTTAAGAAACAGCAACAAACGCTTTGATCAGAGGAAAAACAAATCTGATCATGTTGAAACAACTTTAAGCAAGAAGATCACGAATCACGGCAGCGCAGTAGGGTGCCTGTCGGGTTGCTGGTGGTGTGTAAGGCCCTGGTGACCCGCCAGCCATCAAAATAAAGACATCGAGAACTTTTATTGTTTTAAAGCTTAGGCCTTAGCTGGGCAGACTCTCAGCTAGCTCATCTAAGTTCACCTGTCCACCTAGCCCCATCCCACCACATACCTTCCAGACCCGAAGTCACATCTGCGTCCTCCCATGTCAGTGGCAAAAAGGTCCTCCTCTTTCTTCTTTCCAGAGTTCCTTTCTCTCCCCAGGAGTCCTGCCTTTCACTTCCTGCCCTAGCTATTGGCATGCAGCCCTTTTATAACAACCAATCAGCAGAGAGATACAAATGAAGCAACCCTTAACCAGTCTAAGGAGAGAGGACAGTGTGACCTTTTCTTTAGGGTTTATGGTACAGTAATGGGTCACAGCATTGACAATACCAGAACCTGTTTGCATTTAGCTTCCTGCTGGGCTCAGCAATTAACAATCGAATATACAGAGACACCCTCTACAGGGTGGACCCTAGAAAATGCTTCGGAGTGACCTTGGACATTCAGTCGTCATCATCATTTTTGTCTTTATTGTCATTCACAGTCCACATGTGGTGCCAATAACACTAAATGTTGATTTATACAATCATTTCTTGTATAACGAACGTGCCAGGTCTTGTGATAGGAAGATTCAGAGAGGAAATACATATGTAATAACCGTCATGAAAACCTTGGTAGCTTGTTTTCAGCCTGCATCAGTCTTTGTAGTTTTGGAATTCACAAAGTTATAAAAGAAACTATCCTCATGCAAAGTAACCAAGCATGGAGTTTTCAGCCTTATTCATTCCTTCCGTGTTCCCTGTTCCTTAACTATTTTGTTCTGGGATTCTGTCCACCCCATCTTCCCTCCCCCAGCTCCCAATCCACATTGCTGCTTTTGAGGCAATTATGTCAAACTGAAAAAGTCCAAACTTGAGATTTCGAAGACTTAGCCTTGAAATCTGGGTTTTCCATATGAGAACAGTGTCATTTTGAGCAGATTGTGTAGGCTCTCCAGGACTCAGTATTTCTTGTCTGTATTAAAAGTGGCTGTGTGAATTTTAAAAAAGGAGATACGCAGTGGAATTGAAGGTGGGATTACACTCAGGTTATAGTGTGAATTTAATGAGGTGCTTAATCTACAAGAGTGCCAACAGGGTGATTTGAGTTCTATAAAGTGGAGGAGGGTACCAAGAGGTGTGCATTTGGCAGGATGGGTCTGCAGAATAACCTGCATCTCTGCATGATGGTTGGTTGATGAAATATGTTACCCATCTATGTCTGGTCCATGTCCTCTCGTCTCAGATGAGAACCACTGATTGATTCTTCGGACTCAGACTTTAGATGTCAATTAACCCCAGATAAGGGCACCGAGACCTGGAGGGGTGAGTGGCTTTACCCCCAAATTTGCAGCTCACAAGCATCAGTCCTGGGGAGGGAACATTTGCCATTTGGAACCGGCAGTTAAAGACCGGGCTTTAACTGAATCTATGTTTAGTCTGAGGGAGGCTTGTTAAATTCCATTTTCTCCCCTGAGTTCCTAAGTGAAGCTTTTAGATACCTAATGCTGGGTGTTTCTGCAAGCCAGCCGGGTGGAGTGATTTCACAAAAGCCTTAAAAGGGGGAATCTGGTGGCCTTTTATGCTCTTCACCAAAGGGTTTAGGACAGGATGGACCTGGGGTGAAGATAATATCTCTTGGGACCCCAAAGTTCCTTCCAGGCTGTTTTTCTTGAAAACTTTTTGTCCAAGATTCTTAACATTTGTGATAAAATGTTGCAAGCATGCAGTGAAGCATTAAGCAAAAGAATGCGTGCTGTTGGCAGCAACTCCTCAAACTCTTTTTGCTAGTCCCATTTCATATCACTTTAAAAAGAAATGAAGCAGATTTTTAAAATCTATGGGCCCTGAGTATTTTCCCCACACACATTTATTTTCCTGAGGAAAACACTGCTGTGAACTCTGCATTTCTATTTTGTTGTATATTTATATTTTGCAGATGTGTGTGTAAGCATTCATACTTCCCATGACTAGTACAGTCAGGGTTTGCATCTTTGTAAACGTTGACAAACAGTGTTAGCCTGTGTGATTTCTGTGCCTTGTTTATTTTATCCAACAGTATGCTTTGAAGATTGGTTCAGATAGTCCATAATATTTCAGCTGTCATCCACCACACCAGAAGAGTATAGCAATACTTATTTCCCTGTTTTAAGGACTTTGTTTGTCTTAAAATCACCATGCCATATATTGATCTCTTTTCAGCTGTTTCATTCTCTGACGTTTTTCCTTTCTCTCCTTCTCCTCTTCTTCCTTTTCCCCTTTCACTCCTCCTCTTCCTCCTCCTCCTCTTCCTAGACAGGATCTCACTACGTAGCCCCAGGTGCCTGGAACTCACCATGCAGGCCAGGCTGGCCTAGAACTTGCAGAGACCCACAGCTTACTAGTATACTAAGAAAATACAGATTATGCCACAGAACCTAGAGGTGAGCATGCAGTGTTCTAAATGCTAACCGCGTAAAATTTTATTAGGTAGGAAGGGTGACTCTGAAGGTTTGTATAAAAGAATTGTTTTTAAGGAAAGAGAGAGAGAGAGAGAGAGAGAGAGAGAGAGAGAGAAAGAAAGAATTGTTCATGCAATGTTGTTTCATTTTTCTCCAAAGAGTTTTGAACTGACCTCTGAGTGACTTCAGGGTTGTAGATCTTTTGTTTCTTCAGCCACCACCTCCTCCATTGTTGGGTATACATTTGTGTGTGCTTCAAGTTTGTGACGAGGTTCAGTTGGACCTGAATTGCTGCCCAGGAACTTTGGGCTGACTCAACTTGCATTTCCTGCCTGTCGCTGAGGGGTGGGAGGAGGAGGCTGTGGGAAGTTAGTTAACTTTGTCTGAGGGAGGAATGCCAGGAAAGACTACGGTCTCATCCTTGGGCCCCAGTGAAGAGTCCCCAGCCTTCCTCAAGAGCTGCAGATGTCTTTCCCCACATCACCGAGGAACTCATCCTCTCGGTGTCTCTTGGCACGTGGTCTGTAAAACTTCCCCTCTTGCCTTCTGGTCCCCTGCTGAGTTGATCTGGTTATGGGACACCATGATTTCCATCAGCTGTGTCTCTCCAGGTTGGGATCCAGTGTCAGGGCACTCACACGGGGAGAGCTCTCTCTCTCTCCTAGCAGCCAAAGGGCCCCAGTGGGAGCTAGGCAGGCAGCACAGCTACAGGAGAAGGTTGTAAAAAAAAAAAAGACTAGGCCCTCCCGGCAGCTGAGTGTATTTTACCAATGTAAATGTTGATCTCCTCTTTCCAAACTCTCAAGGGACCCCAGGAGAGACTGCATCTCTGGAAACTTAGCTAGGCAAAAATTGGTATTGTGGCTGGGAATGCAGCTGACCCCAGGCAAGAAGCTTCAAGAGCTGGGAGAAGGTCATCAAAAGGTCAAGGGGAAGAAAGGTGGGGGACTGAGGGACTCAAATGGAGTATTCCTGGGACTGTAAGCTTTTAGATAAATGTTCCCACCCCTACCCCTGGCTTATCAAGTCCTCAAAAGCTTTTGAAGTTTACTAATCTTGCCCTCAAACTCTGTGTTCTAGTCGAGGCTGGATCTGGTTTGAACTGTCACATTGTCCCAGAAACAAGCTGAATGCTGGGAGGTTTCTTATCAGAAGGCTAGTATCAGTGAGGCTGTGAGGCCTGCTGAGATGTCAAAGTAAAGGTGAAAGCTCTCCTGACTCCTGATCAAGGCACTTTTCTCTTCTCCCAGGATGCCCTGATGGCCCTTCCTGGGTTTATTTCCTATCTCTCTTTGGTACAGGCAAATAATTTACCAATGGTGCTTTATCCAATTGCTCTCTATTTAGTTGTAAGATTATCCCAAAATAGCAAGTGCCAAGCAGGATGAGCAGGTTGAGGTGGTGAAGTGATCACAGGATCCAAAAAATGTTTTAGAACCTTATTTTCCTGTGTTTCCACATGGCTGCCGCAGTCAATTCTAGGATGCGAGGAGTTACAGGAAGAAACGTTACTCTGCACATGTTACTGAGACTCCTTTTTCATTTCACCTGTCCCACAACTCATCTCCAACTCTGTGAGTTGCCTCATCTCATCTTTCCCCATCGCCCTTTACAGAGGAGAAGGTAAAGGCTTGGGGTGACTTTCCTTATTCGCAAAGCTGGAATAAGGAAGAGGTGGCATTTAAACCCAGGCTAGAAATGACCTGGGCACATGGTTTTTCCTGTCCCGCTAACGGAGTGGGCTGTGCACGCATTTGTGTGGTATACAGAGTAAGGGTTATTTTAGTCTGGTAATGTCAACCTATTTAGAAATTACTTTTCTTGTATGGACGTTCTATACAAAGCTCACAATATCAGACTCTCTGGATGCTCCAGAAATTTCTCGCTCCCCCTCCCAGGCAAGCTAACCACTTAAATAATTTGTCTCTTGACAATGTACTAGATACAGTACTGAGTGCTGTAGGGAGCTAAAGGCTAACGTATTAAAACAATTTTTAAAATGTAGCATTTTTCTTAGGAAAAAACTGTATGGAGAAAGGGTTTAAGGTAGCGGTTCCCAACCTTTCTAATCCTGCAACCCTTTAATACAGTTCCTCACATTGTGGTGACCCCCAATCATAAAATTATTTCATTGCTACTCTGTAACCGTAATTTTGCTATTGTTATAAACTGTAATGTAAATTGTAATGACCCTGGAAAGGTCATTCTCGGCCCACAGATCCACAGTTGAGAACTGCTGTGAGGTGTAGCCTTTGTGTGATGGTGGTATCTCTGGTTAGAGGATGGGACTGTGGCTGGGGGATCCTGGGATGTGACGTAGGAGCAGTGTGCAAATGAGAGATGCTTTGACTCCTTGAGGTGGGCCAAGCCTGTGGTGCTGTCTGTGGCTGCTCAGCAGAAGAAACACATCTCATTTCCCTTTGGGAGAGGTCCTTGGATTTGGCCTTCGTTTGGGACCAGAATTTTGGCCCAAGGAAACGGTATACCCGGTTTTAAGAAGTTCAGACTCCTTTGGAGAGCTGGTGAACACTTTATGCGTTTGTACATAATTTACATAAAAATGCCCAGGAAATAGAAGGCTCTGCTTGTCCAACCTAAAAATGGACCTAAATAACTCTTGCCTGTTGGAGGCCAGTTGTAATAAAGATTAGTAACTCTAACATCACCTGTATGATATGAAGCCAACCTCTACAACAAACAATATTTATTTACACTAGATAAGGATATCCATCAAGTTTCTTTTACACAAGA
Source organism: Psammomys obesus (assembly GCF_907164565.1). Taxonomy (NCBI): domain Eukaryota; kingdom Metazoa; phylum Chordata; class Mammalia; order Rodentia; family Muridae; genus Psammomys; species Psammomys obesus. Next base: position 9,123,273 of record NW_026596166.1, on the reverse strand, counting down.
CAGCACCTGCAAACCCCTGAATGCTGGTGGGAAAAGGATGACAGTGAATGAATGCATGGAAGAGGATACCACTTAATTCCGGTCCACATCGATAGGGCCATTTATTCATCCACTGCCTGAGGGCTGTAACCACAGAGGCCATCAAATTGGACAAATACCTGTCTTCACTGAGGTGCATTTTAGGGACTGCAGTTTTCCAGTTCTACCCCAGTGTGTGTGTGTGTGTGTGTGTGTGTGTGGTGTCTGAATACACATGCTCACTGGCAGCCAGAGGAGAATGTGGGATATATTCTTCTTTCTTTGTTCAATTTAATTTATAAAACAGGGTCTCTCACTTGAACATGAGGATAGCTGCTAGGCTCAGTGAGCTCCTGGGATCTGTGGGTCTCCCAACACAGGCTGTGTCCAGCCAGGCTAGTTCTTTTAAAATGCCAACTTCACATTCTCTGCCTCATTTGTTCCCAGAAATGAGTTTTCTTTCAGGCAAGTGGGATGTATTTTTTTTTTTTGTCAAACAGTCTTCTGAAATTTGGAGCCCAGATTATTATTATAGTGATCAGGCAATGCCTCCAGAACCATCTGCAGCCAAATGATGTCAGTGTTTTCCTTAACTAACACATGGAACCCCTGAGAAACCATACATTCCCATCCCACCGTACAGTCACACTTTTTAGACTCAGTGTTGACTACTTTAACTGGGGGGGGGGGATGGTTTATAAAACACTGGCTTTAAATTACATTTCAGAAATGTTAATACTACCAAAACATTAATCTCTTAAAAAAGATGCTGGTTTGAATCTCCAATGGGCGGGCTGAAAAATCATGTATTTTTTTTTTTTTTTTATAATCACATAGACTCACCATCTTCTCTTCAGATGAGATTTTTTTTCTTTTTCTAATTTATTGTTTCTGTTGAGTGTGAAATTAGATAACCGTCTCCTCCCGCTTCTGCAAAGATCATGTACCAGCAGGGCAATTGTCAGCCGTTTTACGCTGATGGACATTTTTCAATGGCTGACTCTTGTGCTTGATGCCAGGCATATTTTAACAGCGGACGCTCTTGACCTGGGATGTTTGAAATCAATGTAATATCTACCTATATAATAGCAGCCTGGCTGGTGCTTCAGTGGGGCTTGTTGTCAGAGTCGTTTTCAATTACTGTAGTATAATAAAATGCTCTTAATGGAATTCATTTTAATTCTCACACTCATCCTTGGAAGGACGTGTTGTTATTTTTTTTCCCATCACACAGATGAAGGGCCTCTGCTGGAAGGTTAAGTACCAGTGTTTTTAAAGTACCCACAGCACCTCTGCAGCAACACTGTAATTCCCCAATTCGATCGCTGATTTTCACTAAATGTTGAACCCATCTCCAGGCTGGCCTTTTGTTGTACAAACTCACATTGATTTTTCAGTCTCTGGAAGACAGAGCTGATAATGACTTTGGCCACCAACTGGCTCCAGTGCCCTCCCTCTGTCACTCTGTTCCCCAAACCTTGCTGGGAAATCACACGTCAGGTAAAAGCCCCTGGAATAAGTTTTGTCCGGTTTCAGTTGCCTTTCACTGAAACCTCTCTCTTGATATGCTTCTAAGGAGCCTGTCTCTGCAATTAGAATCTTGGTTTTGTTTCGCTCTATATTGTTGTGTTGGCCCCAAGGGAGGTCATTTAACACATGAAAATAGCCATTACCCCCTTCGGGGCTACAGGCAGTGGCCTATTTCATCTAGTTAGGCTTCTGTCAGGGAGTGATAGATGTGAGGGAGGGACCCGAAGGTCAAGAGTTCTACTTCCTTGCTGCTCAAAGTGAGTTCACAAACCAGATGCTAAAGTGAGGAAGCACTGGGACACACACAGATGACCCGGCCCCAGCCAGGCTCTACTCACTTAGAATCTGCCTTTCACTAAATCCCAGAGAACAGAATCTGCTCCTTCGGATCTAGGGTCTACCTCTCCACTGTTGTCCTGTCACTTGTCACCATGCAGGATCTTGACTTTGGCTGTTTCATTCTTTGACATGTGAGGTTCTGTGAGTGTTATTCTTGGAAACGGGTGTTCCCTGTTTTTTGGTTTTACACCTGTTCTTCTTTCAAGAAGCACGATGTCTCTGAGCAGCTTACATTAAAATAATAATAATAATAATAATTCTGAGCTGCCGTGCGTTCTTTCCAGCGTGACACTATTTATTTAGCTGAGATTTTCAAGAAATATTATCCTTGTTTTCCCATGCTTCATATTGGCCGGGAAGGTTTGTTTTCTTTTCATAAGCAGACTACGACACAGCTGCTTTTGATGTGAGATTAAAACCAATGTGGCTGAGCCAAATTATTTTACTTTGAAGTTCCGTAATTGCAGTTGATTCTGACTGGCTGTACTTATCCAAACAGACCCACAGTTAATACTTCACTGGGCTCATTCTGCTGTTGTGATGTGTTTGGAGTAGCACTGTACTTATCAAACTACTTGCTTGTTTCCCAGATGGAAAGATGTATATTGTATCTCTACCCATATTTCAAAGTTCCCAGGGTCTATAGAGGAACGCTTTTAGGTTTTGCTTTTAAATCTAATTTTTATCTATTTTTTTTTTGGGGGGGGGAATTCTTTTTCGTTTATTTCTAAGATTGTGATTTAATTACCACATTTCTCCTTTCTTTTTTCTTCCCATTTAATTTTCATCTTACAAAAAGAAAATGGTGAGACGCCAGTGGGTTAGTCAAAGGCACGGAGAACTGACCCGGTGCGGGAACCTGAAAGAGCTTCAGATTTTAGAAACAAAACCAAATGAGGAACAACGGAGTAGATGAGATTTGTGAAGGAACCTAAGATGTCTTCTGGAAGGCTGCTGGGTTATTATTATTAATATTATATTAATATTATTTTAATGCAACAACTAAACGCCTACCATATTCACAGTCCTGGGCTCTCCTGTCTGCAGAGAACATATGCCCTAGGTCTTCTGGAACAGTCTTAATTTTTTTTTTTTTTTTCAGGGCCAAATCATGTGTCTCGATGTTTGGTCCAACACATATGTTCACAACAGGGAGGCAAAGGGAGCAGAAGGTAAAACTCTGATTCTCAGCGAGAAGTCAGGACGCTGGGTTTTCCTGTCCAGAGCAGCCCGTGATGCACCCGGGAAGTGTAGAGAATGGTTCAGAAAGCTTGCTGGGCAGGGGAAAGGTTACACACAGGAAGGGTCTTTGGGGAACATCCCTCCCTCCCTCACCCTCCCCGCTGACACTCCTCATCTTGCTGCAGAAGAGTTGAGCTCAGCGATAAGGACAGAGAAACTGGCACTGACATTTGAACTTGGGAAATTTTTGCAAACAAATGATGCAGCCAGTGAATCTGGCACGAGGCAATAAATTGCACGCAGTTAGATACTTTCAGGGGTTTCTGCGCAAGTCTAGCAGTTCAACGGGCCCGATTTATAGCCAACTTAGATTAGCCAGGACAAGGAATTTAAGGATAATGCAGCTAATAAAAAAACAATCACACTTTCAACTCACCCCCCCACCCCCGCCCAACACACACAGACATACACTGGTGCCCTCCCAACACCCTTCAACTTTTTAAAGACTACCTTACCTCCCGTAATGGTTGCAAATGAAAGTAATGCCCATCTTGAGTTTGTTTTTCTACTTTTTCATTTACTGCTGTCCCTGGTGGAGAAGCCAATTATAATTAGCACAACAAGGAGCCAGTTAATTCTCACTTGGAGGCTAGAATCTGAGCAGGAGGATTACAGGCCCTCGGCTCCCCACTTTCTCCTGTGTTGTGGGCTTAAACTTTCTATTCTCAACCTGGGGGTCGAATGGCCGTTTCACAGGGGCTGCCTAAGATAGCTGGGAGACACATGTTTACATTATAATTCGTGACAGTAACAAAATTACAGTTGTGAAATGGCAACGGAAATAATCGGGTTCCTCACCACAGCATGAGGAAGTGTATTGAAGAGTTGAGGGTAGCTGGACAGTGTGGGCACACGCCTTTAATCCCAGGACTTGGGAGGCAGCAGGCAGGTGGATCTTTGTGTGTTGCACAAAGACAAGAAGGCTGAGAACCACTGGTTTAAAGGAAAGCCTACAGGAGGGGCACATGCCTGGCCCTCCTCTCTGGCGGCCTGACTATTTAGACAATGTCCTCTCTTCTGTTTTTGGAGGTCTACAGTTTGGTTTCCTTGATGAGACTCACCATTAACCTTCCTGTGGTGGTCCTAGAGTTTGAGGCTCATCATAGCAGCTCCTGCAGGAAGCACAGACTCAACTTCATGTGCTGTGGGAGAAAGGTAGGCACGAAGGAGCCAGCTGTCTGTGTCTGCCTTCATGCCTTTCTTTGCACCAGTCAGTATAATTCCCTGAGCCCCAGGCCCCCCGCATCTGTGAAAAGGGCTCAACAATACAGGTGTCACAAGTTTATTATGCTAACCGAAGGAACACTCACCAGTGTAAGTGGGAAGCTACAAAGAAAGTTCCCCGTGACATCTAGTCTCTTTATGGATGCCACTGTGCTAGGCAAGTGCCCTCCTACCAGACAACCTGTGTGTGGGCCCAACTGTGGCACACTGGGAGGTGCTTCCACATAAAAGCTGCTAAGGCACCTGACTACCCATTTGCTCACTGTTGGGCATTTATGGTGCCTTGGGCATTAGGATTAGGAGTACAAAACAAAATATGATCGTCCAACCCTCTCCCCCAGGGGCTAGCTCTTCATGAGCTCCTCAGAATAATATTCTAAAGTACCCCCTTTTACAAATCTTTTATGATCTCCTGTTTTCGTTCATCATCTGGAATCGGCTGCCGGCTTTCATTCTGACTCCACTGGCAAACTACACTGACCGGAACTCCATTAAACCGAGGCGGCCCCCACCTACGCCCCCACACACCCCTCCTGGTTTCTCTGCATTTAAACTGATTTAAGTGAGCATGGACGACCATTGCTTGGCATCTTCTTAGATATTTCTTGCAGGAAGTCAAATCTGCCGGTTTTAGGGAATGATGCAAACATATTCCCGTCCCAAGGGGCAAGTAACACAGACATCGGTTGGCTGTCCTGGAAATTTGCGCAGGCTTTGCATGGGATCTGCTCTCACCCAGGCCGCTCTTGGTAGAGAACTGGCTGCTAGTGTGTCTCTGAGGGAATCACCTGGACTTGTTTGCTCACCTGTAGAACGAATGTCACCGGTACTGCCTGTCTGGCTCCTGTGGTGTGGGATGAGGACAAGTCCTGGACTCTTGGGAGAGCCAGTCAGGGCCGGCTGTCCTCAAGGCAGGTGTGATGGGAAGGGGGGGGGGGACCCAGAAGGCTGGAATTTTTCAGAGATTAACATTCCCATTATTATCGCGTAAATCAAATGGACAGCCTTGGAGGGTTTACCTACGGCCTTCCATCTTCCTAGGGGGGGCACTGCCTCCGCCCACTGTAGTTCTTAACCCGGAGGCCACCTGGAGGGGTCCTCAAGGAGCGTTCTAATAATGGGCTCCGGGATAGAGCCAGGGGGCAGGGGGCGGAGGCAGCCGGTCCCTGGGGATGAGGCCTCAAGTCTGGGGCCTCTGCAGGGTCCTATGCCCCACCCCCACACTCTATTTAGCTTCAGTCAGGGGTGAGGGTAGTTAGGCTCACAGATGGGAGCTGTTTCATCTCAGCCGGGTCAGAGGTTAATGGCGATAAGTAGTGTCTTCCTACCAGGAGGCCTCAGGAAAGCCCAGTGTGCTGTTTGAGTTGAGTCAGGATCTTAGAGATTCCACACACTGATATTCTCCTACCTTTCAGAGGGAGAGTGAGGCCCCAGGAGGGAAAGCCGTAGCCAGGCAGGCTGGGGTGAGAGGGCGACTGGAGGACCATGTCAGTCACCAAGTGAAGGAGCTCAGGGTGAGATAGGGTAATTGCCTACTGGGCAGATCAGGAGTCTTGTGTGCTTCGCTGTACTAAACCGCAGGCTTGTGTGTTGCCCCGCCTCCATTTCGCTCAGTGTGTTACAGTTCCCATCAGCTGTCCGGGGCTAAACCATATAGTCAGGGGACTAATTGTGACCTATCTCTGGCTAGGGTCTGCAGTTCGGGCAGCTCGGCTATCTGCAGAGCAGGAGTCATTTAGACTTCGGGCTTCTCTTCTGGATTAACGCAACGGGTCAGATTGGATAGCTAAAGAGAGAATGTTCCTAAATGCCCAGCACCCCCTCCTTCTCTGGGATGCTCTGCTTTGTCACATCACATAAAAGTTTTCTGGGCCCACCAGATGGCTCAGCAGATAAGAACACCTGCTGTCAACCTTGGGGGTCCCGAGTTCAATCCCTGGGAGCCACACGGCGGAAGGTGAGACTCAAGCCCAGCAGGCTGTACTCTGATCTCTACTGGGGCTGTGGCGTGTGTACCCACAACTAATAAATATGATACAATAAAATGTTTTTTTAAAAAAATAAGTTTTCTTTTGTGTTTCTAGAGGCCAGAAGCTGTATCGGGGTTTCTTGTTCCTGTGACAGGACACGTGACAAGAGCAGGTTGTCTGAAAAGGGCCAGAAAGAGCAGCCCCATGGCCTTTCGCTATGTAATAGGCAACCGTATGTCAGTTATGTTCTGCTTGTGGGGAACAACCGAGAAAAAACTGGCCTGCCCCGCCCCTGCGGTGTTGATATTCTAGTGAGTGTGTTTGCTCGTTACCTATCTCGCTAGACCTCTGGGAAATAGGCACCCACTTTTGTATGCCTTTCGTTTCTCTTGTGGGAGTTGTTCACCTTGCTGGCAGAGGGGTTGAATGAGCAAATCTCTCTCTCTCTTGATATATGTGTGTGTGTGTGTATGTATACACATGTGTGTGAATCTTTCTTTTGATATACATTGTGTATATATATATGCATGCATCCATCTGTCTCCTTACCTACCTACCTTACCGAGTTAGATGGCACTTGGGATATGCTGGTGGGATGGCAGAAACTGGAAGACCGAGTGGCAGACAGGGGCACTGGCTTTGACCATGAGGCCCTCTGGGCATGTGAGCCCTGCCTGTCTTTCCAAATGGCATTTTTTTCAAGAGAATCTAAAAATGGGATTTTAATGTGAGATCTCATTTTTATATGCTGGAATTTGGGTCAATTAAAGACCCACGGAGCTCCATCTGTGGGGCAGATGAAGAGCGAGGCTGCTCTTCTAGGGTTGGTTAGGACTCACTGTGTGAGCGCATCTAGGGTTGGTTAGGACTCACTGTTCTGTGTTTGTCAAGAGAGAGAGATCATGTCAGGCTGGCAGACTCTGCTGTGTCCTGTCCCCCAGAGCCACGCAGTTGCCTCCTGTCTCCTGAAGGCTGTGAAGAGAGTCTTATCACCTGCCTGTGTCGTTAGCTCCTCCCCAGCTCCCAACAGAACAGTTGTATTTAGGGACCCTCTAGAAGGGAGCAGGGTGGGGGGCGGGGTGGCAAGCCCCAGCAGAGCAGCCTTGCAGTGTGTTCCGGAGAGACAGACCTGCGATTGAATCTCATCATCACCAGCTACTGGATATATCACTTCCCTCCTCCAGCCTCAGTTTCTTTATCTGTCGAGTGATCAAAATACTTGCCTTGCAGGATGGGGAAAGGAATGAGATTTTATACTAAAGTTATAAATTATATAGGAAAGGATTAAAGGCTAAGAAGTCTGGAGTCCTTTTATAATGGCATTCAAGGAAGCCAAGGGAAGTGACTCAGCCCCTGAGGATCATGACCCAGACAGGGCTGGCCTAGGATTTGTCTTGCTATGTGAGTGACAGTAAGTGGGGTGGTGGGGATTAGGGAGGAGTGGTGTGGGGGGAGGAGGCAGGGTCAACTTGGATAGTTGGGACCAGCTCTGTGTCTATTGATGGTCTTACATGTTTCCAGTATTCTTACTCTTTGACAGGAACCCTGTTGAAGCCATGACAGTGAAACCTGTGCTCTTCCCAGTTTTCTCATGAGCTGCGGTGGCACACTTTGCATTCCAGAGAAGCTGCATAGGGCAAAACAATCGCCGGGATTGCGATAGTTGTGGGGTAGAGAGCTAGGGGACACCCACTGATAGATATGAGAAAGTAGGAAGACTGTTAAGAAGTATGCACAAACTGTGGGGTGAAGTCTCTATATTCGAGAGACACAGCAGAAGGCTGGCTTTGACCCTTTACTCAATTTTGAATTATCCTGGTGTGTGTGTGTGTGTGTGTGTGTGTGTGTGTATGCTTTCCCACACATGCATTCTGATTTTCTGAGATGTCAATGACTCAGGATAATTCTGAGGAAATAACTATCACATATAGGCCAGGGGACTAGGCCCTGGTTTCATAAGGCTCGCTTTAAGCTTGCCACATCCTTGCTGTGTGATTTCTGGCTGTCTGAGAGAAGAAGCCTTACCAAGCTTGTGAGAATGAGGTTTTTACTCTGCTTGTCTCTAACCTAGTGGCAGGGTAACCAGCCAGGTGAGAAGCGGCAAGTGCTCAGATGGAATGGTGGGGAATAGCTCTAGAGAGGCAGAGGCAAGAAGCTTGCCAGCTTTTGGTGAATCCAAGGAACTCCCTTGACCAGGCTGTGCCCTCAGTTTCCCACTGGGCAAGCTGCAGCTGCTGCCTCTGCCTCTTTACACTCCTCTGGGCAAGGAGTGCATTGTGGGAAGTGCTGTGGGGTCACATTCAGCCTATGAGATTCAGACGGCAGTACATTTAGGTGTATGTTCGAAGCCAGCACTGAGCCGACCAAGGCTTGGTAAAGAGGAAGACTGTTACTCTGACACATGAAAGAAAAAGCTTCCTTTGTTTTGGGGGTGGGGGTGGGGGTGGTTGTCCCACGTTCCCAACCTACATCCTCCTTTGAGAAAGGCAAGAAATAACATCTCCCAAGCTGGGGGCTCCAGAGGATAAGAAGTGTGTGTGATGCACTGAAGCTCAATCTCTCCAGGGACCCCTTTGAGGGGCATCTCCCCAGGATGGTGGAGTCGCACACTTGTCTACTTTAGCCCTGCCCGAACCCAGAGTTCCCATGGCTGTCATTCTGGGCCTCCTGGTGGCGGCTTCCTCCTATAAATCAGCTACAGACAGTTGCCACCCCTTGCGTCCTGGGATAGAAAAATAGACCCTATTGCTAGACATCAACCCAGGCTCCACAAACACGGTGAGATCAGAGGGCAGGGGGTAGCCTAGCCCAGGCACTAGCCAAGCAGGCCCACCAGCCGGGTAGATCCGTTTGTTTATTTTCACAGTGTTATTGCTGTCTGTACCCCGAGATGGAGGGCAGCTCCCCGCCCCCTGCTGGGCTGGTGCGGAGGCCACTTACCGCTCACCACCGGAAAGGCTTGCAGACTGCTGGCTGATTTATTTATTTTAGTTGCACATAGATTGTCGGCTGGGTCTAACTTGGAAAGCCAACAGGAAGCCATCCAGGCTAATACCAAGCGTTCACTTCTCGTGTTCCGTTTGGTCCAACAACTACGAGACTGAGCAAGACGGGAAGCCTTCCACTCATAGAATGCTAATCCCCCACCTCAAAAAAAAAAATCCAAAAAACAAAGAACACCCAAAAACCTCTCGTGCTGTCATCTAGCTCAGGCCAGCTGTGAAGTTAACGTCTTCCTTTGACTTGAGTGACTCTCCCCCAAAATAAGTTTTTCAATGTTTTCCTGTGAAGATCTAACAACAGCATTGACTTAGAAATCTCTTTAAAAAAAAAAACCAAAAACAAAAACAAAAAGGCCTGTAAGTCCCCTACCATTGACACTTCTATAATTGGTTTCTAATGTATCTACTCGTCTTACTTTTGACACACTTCAGCGTGAGCCTGAACATCTGAGTGCTTTCTCTGAGTCCGGAACCGAGGCCGTCAGTCTCTTGGCATCAGTGCCTGTATGCCCATTGTTTCAGGGCAGAAACTGGGACTGCCTGTGGGAGCCCTTCTCTCACTGAAGCCCTGGAGAGCTGCACCTGACAGGGTTTAGAGCCCATCTGCCACGCTCATTTCCCATCACTCTTAGTCCTCAGTCCTGGCTTTCTCAAAGGTGGGTGTGGGGTGAGATCTTGGGACAAAAATGGAAAATATGTTGTCCCTATATGATAAATGTTTACTTTCCTGTAGCCCAAACCTTATGAAGATATAATAGAGTTTCCTAATGTCCTCACCTAGTCTCTAGTTAGATTTAGTCTCTAATTTGTTACAACCAACTACTGTTCTGAATGTTTCCATTACAGATGATGTTTGTTCCACTAGATGCATTTAGCTATATTTTATGCTCTCTTTGGGTAGGGCCTGTTTCAGTCAGCAGAATATGCATTTGTTGTTGTTTTTTTTTTCAACTTTTTGAAATTAAAATATAATACATTAATTTCTTCCTTCCCTTCCCAGTGATCCCTTACTCTCTCAAATTAATTGCCTCTATTTCTTTAATTGCTGTTCTTATATATGTATAAATATATTTCTAAATATATAAGCACAGCTTGATCAGTCTGTGTAAAGTTACCATGTGAGTATGATTTTAAGGCTGACCACATGGTATCAGATAACCAATATGAGGGGGCTCTTTCTTAGGGAAGACTATTTCTCCTGAGCTCAGCATTTCTTGGTTGCCCGTAGTCCTTGTTTAGGGTTGGGGCCCGTGAGCTTTTCCCCCTTCCATGTAAGCTTGTCTGATGGTGTCATCCTTGGTCAGATCTTGTTTAAGCAGTCATGCTAAAAAGACTTCATGAGTGTACCTTCCCTGGCAGTTCTAGAAGATGCGATCTCGCAGCAGACTTTTTGGTCCTCTGGCTATTAAAATCTTTGTGTTCCCTCCTTCAAGATATTCTCTGAGCCGTAGGTGCAGAGGCTGCATTGTGGATGTCTACGTGGGGCTGGCTACCACACGGTCGCCTGTTCTCTGCCTTGTGATCTGTGGTGGCTTTCTGTCATGGTCTCCAACCATTGCAAAGAGAAGCTTCTTTGTTGAAGGGTGACAGCTCTACTCACCTGAGAGAATCAGGATAAATGTTTAGACTGTGGATTTTTTTTTTTTCTTAACAAAGTCTCACTGGGTAGTCCTGGCTAGCCTAGAACTCTTTGTATAAACGAGGCTGGCCTTGAACTCACAGAAGTCCACCTACACCTACCTTCAGAATGTTGGCAAATATTCTTGTTCAAGTGTCGTATTTGCAGACACACACACATGCTGTCACTTAAAGTATCTCGGATTGGGCTCACTGCCAGATTGCCTCTATCAGCGACAGGAGTTGCATGCGGACATCAAGCTGGCCAGAGTTAATGTGCTGGGCAAGACTGGTCCAGAGGGAGAGTGTACTCAGGTGTGTGTACAATTTATGAGTGATACCACTGGCTCCGTCATCCAAAATGAGAAACCCTCATGGGAGAGGTTGATGTGCTCATCCTCTTGGAGCCAGAAAGAGAGGATTGGAGGATGCACTGACCTTGCTGCTGGGTCCTGGATACTCATCACGTGGCCCATGGGATGACCTGCAACTGTGAAAGCCTCCACTTAATGTCCTGGCTGGACCATGCCTTTAGCACTGGGCAAACCTCAGGTCCAAGTTAGCTTATGACTAGTGATCTCTGTCACCTAGGATGAAAGACCTGTATTGGCAAACACGTGTTTAGTGTGTGTATATGTGTTTGCACATATATATACCTGTGCGTATATGTATGTGGAGGCCAGGGGAAGATGCTGGGTGCGCCACTCTACCACCCATCCATCCTTGAGACAGGGTGTCTCTGAGCAAGCTCCATAATTGTCTCTGCCCCTCACAGTGCTGGAGTGTCTGACACGCGTAGCCAAGCCAAGCCCAGCTTTCACATTCAGGTCATCGGGCTTATGCAACAAGCATTCTTACCTGCTGAATCATCTCACCCACCACATACAATTTAAATTTTTTTTCTCAGAGTCTAATTCTGTGTTAAGCACATTATAAGCATTATAACTTCATTCAACTTCCACGCCTGTATCTGTGGGTTACTCAGCCTCGTCTATATTCTAGAAGTTAGCCGGCATGGCTTCCTGGGAAACAGGCACAGAGCCTAGGACCTAGATACGTTCTTAGGAGTCCGCTCATTTTAAAATGAGGTTTAGAGAGGCTGGGCAAACATGTGGTCACTTAGCTGGTAAGTGGTAGAATCATGGAATCGTAGAATTCATACGCAGACAGTGTGATTAGAGTAGAAGATTTTAAGTTTTAGATCATTCCCATTCCCACATAGAATGCTGCTGCCCTGTTTCCTGGCTTCAACCATGACACTTCTTATCTCCTCCATACTCGCTCCATGCTTCAGCCACGCTGACAGATTTACTGTAACTAGACACAAGCCAGACTCGCTCGTAGCTTCTCCGCTTGTCAAAGGCTGTTGCATCTGCCTCATCTGGAGTGTTTGATCCACTTCCCACCTTTTCCATCAGTTGAGAGCATCCCTCCAGAATGAGGCCAAGAATTGCTGTTCCAGCGGAGGCTTCTAAATCAACAGCCAGTCCTTGCTCCTCCCCGGGGTTCTCTGCAGCTTGTGTGTGTTGGTGTCGCTCTGGTGTCTCAGTCTCTGGGTTAGCCTCGTCTGTATTCTAGAGGTTAGCTGGCATGGCTTCCTGGGAAACAGGCACACAAAGTAGGACCTAGGATGAAAATATGGGCTCAGAACTGGGCGGAGGGGAGGTCCAGATGAACACTTATGTCAGCGGTTTCTATGGAGGTAAAATTGTCCTGTGGCGACCTCCTCACTGAGGTGTAGGACCGGCCTCTATGCTCTAAGGACTACCAGTCATTAGATGTGGGCTGTGTCCTGGGAGAGGACACAGTTTGGGAGAAGTAAGCATTGAGCCTATGGTACCCAAAGCCCTTTGGACATGTCAGCTCTGGTGGAAATGGATTGATACATTAATCGCATTTGTGTTAAAGATTGTTATTTGTTCGATTTCATCGAGATAGAAAGTTTCCTCATATGTTCAGCAGTGCCTATCAATACGGTTGATGTCCCTGCAGGAGGGACAGCATGTGTCTAAGTTAACAGAAGCTTTTCAGTTTGTTTTGTAACCATCAAGACAGCAGATGATCATAAGCATAAAAGTGAGCATGTTTATTGATTGTTATTTGAGCCTGGGATCATGCATGTGACTTTGGTCACTGACTTTCTTTCCTTATTAAGGTCATAATGGAATTAGATGGGCCCATCCCAGCTTTAAGCAGTAATTTAAGGAGCCAGTGTGCTGAGTGTTGGGCTCAGCTTTAGTCTATAGAGTCTGTAAGTCAGAATGTTTCTTTCCTCCCCATTCCTGCATATTGCTTAATTGGTCCTGGGATATGGCCTGATTGGTTTACAGACCCCTGCAGCTATAATGGCTTTTCATCCTGGTTCCTCTCACCCAGATGCGAAAGTGGCATATTGGAAGAAGACTCAGGCCTCGGGAACCACAGAACTTTTGACCCCCAACTACCTGGTGGAATCTAAGCTACCAATGGAGAGACTCAGACAGAATGGGCCTGTAGGCAGAGTAAGGTTATTCCCTTAGTGAATTACCTCAACTGTGGTCATTTAGCAAATGATAGTGGAATTGTTTACTGACCTGTAGGAATGCCTACACCATGTGTCATTTTGAAAATAACAGGTACCTCCTGGTTGCCAGCTGGAGGCACCCTGGTGTCTCTAGCATGCTAAGTGGACAAGGTTTTCAGGATCAGCCTCCTTTATAAACATGCAGATACCCCAGTCACCTTTAGTTTTTTTTCCTCTGAGTTCAAGAGAAGAAGAGGTAGGAAGAGGGACTCTGTAGCAGCTTATAAACCGTTCTTCCTTTACAGTTTACACAGTGGCCCAACATTCCATTGAAAATGCTGCTTGTAGAATACATACCCTTGATGCCCTAACTGCATGCTTCTCCATCTTTCACCTTGATGGACAGGAGTCTTCAGCATTTGTGACTGGCTGCATGTATTCATTTAATGAACTCGTGACTCTCTCTTGTTTATTAAGTATTGCTTTAGGAGCTAGAAATAGAGCTACAAACAAAACAGATCAAATTTCTGCTCACACATGCTAATAATCCAGTGAAAGAAAACCATCTGTCGGTGGGGGTGGAGAAAGCAGAGCAGAGTTCGAAGCTGTGGGGGTGTACAGCTGGGACTCTTTCCATCTTGGTAGACCAGGAAGCAGAGGAACCAGTAACTTTCAAGCCTCATACTTACAGTCCTACCTTTGCTCTGTTTCTCTTCCAGAAGGCTCTATGATCTCCCCAAACATTACTACTCAATGGGAACCAGGTGTTCAAACACATGAGCTTGTGGGGGGCGGTGTCGGTATTTCACATTCAAACCAGAACAACTATTATATCTGCTACAAAGAGTAAGACAGGAAAAGGGGTAGAGAGTAGTGGTGAGTGAAGACTGTTTAAGCTAGATGAGATAAGCAGAGGCTAGAAAGGGGTAAGGAGGGAACTTCATAGATACCTGGAGAGAAAGCACTTTGGATTAAGTGACACAAGGTGACTTAGAGTTTAGCACAGATCACTAACTAGTCTGTTTCTTAGTTAGGGTTTCTATTGCTGCAACAAAACACCATGACCAAAAAGCAAGTTGGGGAGGAAAGGGTTCATTCAGCTTACACTTCCGCATTGCTGTTCATCACCAAAGAAAGGCAGGGCAGGAACTCAAGCAGGGCAGGAACCTGGAGGCAGGAACCGATGCAGAGGCCAGGAGGGGTGCTGCAGACTGGCTTGCTCAGCCTGCTTCCTTATAGAACCCAGGCCACCAGCCCAGGGATGGCACCACCCACAATGGCCTGGGCCCTCCGATCAATCACTAATTAAGAAAACGTACAGCTGGATATCACAAAGACATTTTCTCAATCGAGGAGGGTTCCCTTCCTCTCTGATGACTCTACCTTGTGTCAAGTTGTGAGTACAGTCTGTGAGGACAGACCGCAGGGAATAGATAGAAGAGCAGAAGAGAGATCAGTTAAAAGGCGGGTATGGAGGTTAAGGGTGGAACTTGAGGTTACGGGCTGGCTCTGTTAATGATGTAATGTTGGGTATGCTGAGCAGTTGTCAAAATTTGAGTCTGTCTAGATGGAAGGCAGTTAGTGGAACTTGGTAATGGGCTGATAGGATAGAAAGATGACTTAAAGGATTTTGGCTCTGGCAGTTGGGTAAAATGGAAAAGCCATGTACTGCCAACAACTGAACAAGTGCTGTTTCTATGTGGGGAAACAGAAGTTCAGTTTTGACATCTGAGGTGCTGAGTGATGGTCAGGAACATGAGCTGGACGATTAAGGGAAGACATTGGGGTTACAGAAATAAACTACTGAGCCTTCAGCATATGGATACTATTTTAAGCTAGGGTATTAAGTGAAATTATCCAGAAAATGGATGTAGATGGAGAAGATGATGGAGCATCAAATGAAGTCTGGAGGGCTTCAGATGTTCAAGGGTCAGAAGAGAATAAGAAAAGTTGGCCACTAGAATCAAGAGAGTTGTTTCAAGAAAAAGAGTGAGTTTATTTACTTCTAATGCATTTAGTCTGATAAAGACTTAGCGTCAGCTTTGGCCAATAACGTTACTAGAGACATTTTCATAAGCAGTTTTGGAGGATGGCACTGGAGGTCAAGTGGACTCTTCTCTTATGTACATCCCTGGGTGATTTCGTTTATCACCCTTCCTTAAGATGGTATTTATATGCTGCTGACCAGCAAGTTTATTTCTTCAACCTCAACGTCTTCCTTTTATATTCCTAAACCATTCACTCAACACCGTATGTATCAAAATGAAACCTTTGGGTAGTAAGCATTTCAAGTCTTTGTGGCAGTTTATTTGTAACAGAGGGGCAGAATGATGTTATGGGGGATTTGGGATGTGAGCAACTCTTTTCTGAGCGAGACTGAGATTTAAAAAAAGTACAACTGTGGACATTTTCTAGAAGCACAGGGGTGGGGGTGGGGAATAATGAAGTCAGAGGAAGACAATACAGCCACAGATGGACTGTCCTTGAGGGGCTGAGAGGGGATCTGAGAGCCTAGCCCTTTGCCAGGGCATGGGTGATTGACTCACCTCAAGGGAGAGGGCAGTGGGCTCAGGTGCAGGTGAGAGGGCTGACCAGCATGGTGGCAGCATGTACAAGTCCTCTTTTGATGGCTTTTGTTTTGATTGTCAGCTGAGAAGTGAGGTCAGGGGCTGAGAAGACGAGGGACGTTACAGACTCGAAGAAAGCTGAACAGAGCTGAGGTGATTGCGTAGAAGAGTGGCAGAGAAGTCGGAAAAAGAAGTGTATTAAACTTGATACACGGAATGTGACAAAAGACCTGTCAATGTCCCAGAGATGTCCAGCTACCAAGGTAGACGAAAGAGCAGGTGAAACATTGGTGTTTTATTCAAGAGAGGGGAATCAGTCAGTCCCCCATGAGCTCTAAATGAAAGATGGCAAGGAAGATATAGTTCATTGCTAGTGCTGTGCTATTTACTCCAAGCCATAAAACAGATTCCCTGGGGCTCTGAAATTCTGTCTAGAGTGAATGGGACCTAGCTATATGTATCATTTTATTCAAAGACTTTCGCCGTACCACTGAGTGTACTCCTAGCCTGATCACGTACCCCTCTCCTTCACTCTCACCTGCACCCGAGATGAAGTGAACTCAAAGAGAACAGAAAAGAGGGCACGATTACAAGAGAGTTGTCCATGCTTTGAAGCTGAGTAGGCACTCTACCTCTATCCCCAACCTTTCCTCTGCTTCCACTCATACTCTTCTTTAAAGTGAAGCTGAGACTTCGGCTCCCTAAGCGGCAAGGACCCTTTAGTGGCATATTTAGAACGTTCCCCAATCCCATGCTTGCATGAGTCCTCCCTCTTTCGGCATCAAGCTGTTTCATTCATTTGTTTTCCAAGTGTGTGTAGATCACTCAGTTCCCAGGAAACTCAAAGATAAATAAAGTGGGCATTTATTTATGATGTTGCAATGGAATCCTTCTTGGATGTGTTTAAATGATAGACTTAGGAATGACAAGAAAGCCTCTGGAAAACATTTGTTCCCAGTGTAATTTTATATTCAAAGCGGCAATGATGACCCCGTCCTGAGAGTCAGAAGTTCATTACTAAAAAAATGGCCCTTCTGTCATTCTGAGTTTAAAATACATTTTTTTTTTCTCCAAATAGACTGGAATTTCCCATGAAGCACTGATGATCTTAGTATAGTTTCCTTTTCATTTATAATGTCTCGACACACAGAGTCCAACAACAGTGCTGTAAGCTCAGCTTCCCAGAAACAAGCCTTCTGTTACCGCCCTGGGGTTAAAAGCCCAAGTCATAAAACTTGTCATATTGATTTTTCTAATATCCCTGAGATTTCTCTTACTATGCTACCAAGGCAGCTAAAATTGTGTGTGCCTGTTTCTCTCCCTCTCCCGCCCTGTGTGTGTGTGTGTGGAGGGGATAGCGGTATGTGGGGGGGATGGCGGTGGGGGGTGGGGGTGGCTTAAACTTGCGCCCTTTCTTAGCCGCATCAAACATGCCTTGTGTTTGTGTTATGCAAGCTTTCTCTTCAGAAACGCAGGCCTCTTCCAAGAGCTGGAAACCCAGCCAAGCTGACTGCGGGATTGCTCTACCAATCAAGGCAGCTTGGCTCCCTTAAGCTGACCCAGGTCCTCAGTCTCTCACTGCTGATCCTCCTCCCCAGTTCTCAGAACAACCGTAAACTTCAGTGACTTGACTTGGCCTGGCTTCGTGAGCACAGACACAGCAGCAGAGGTCAAGAGAGGATCTTTCAGAGGTTGCGACCCAGGAAGCAGTAAGAAAGCAGACTCTACAAATGCTGGTTGCTGCTGGTGGCAGGAGCTGGCCTCTCTGCTTCTGCTCAGACTTTTGGAATGCGAAGGGAATGTTTCCAGAGCCGAGAGCAAAGGAGCTCTCTGAAGCAAGGATGCTCTTGCCCACATCCACACTCCCTTTGTTCCCAGCAAGTCTACCTCCCCCTCGGTCAGGGTTGAGAAGGAGTTATGAAGAGACAAAAGCCCATTAACCGAAAGCAGGTGTTTCTAGCTCCCGTGTTCTTCTTCATTTCCAGTCATCATGCTGAAAGTGTGATTTTTCACAGATTGGGAAGGAAATATCTGGAAGACAAGACTTATCATTGCATGTGTTGGGTGTGCCTGTGTGCTGGAGTGAGTGAGTGTGTGTCAGCGTGTGAGCGTGTGTGTGTGTGTGTGTGTGTGTGTGTGTGTGTGTTGGAGCATAGCATGCAAGTACAGATGGAAGGCACAGGAACACACACAGAGACCGTCTCCGTTCTGACACACATCTCCCCAGCGGCCCTCCCTTACGCTTCATGCGTAACTTCAATTTTCTGCAGCGGTATTCCTGTTCCTGCTCCGCTCCTTCTGCCTTGGAATGACATCATTATCGAGAAGAGTGACGGGACATGTTAGAAAATGAACTGTATCAGAACTTGTTACTTCTGTCTATCAACAGACCCCTCCCTGATTGCCAGCACACCTGTGACCCCCACTGACACCTAGAAAGCGTTTGCACTAGACACTGCTAGGTACTGTTTCCAGTTATTTCCTTAGTTTTCACACCTGTGAAGTAAGAACAATTACAAGTCAATTGCAGAGGAAGACGCAGAGTACAGAAAAGCTAAGAGACTTGTTAGCATTTTGCCGCTCATGAGCAGCCGATTCAGGATCCTGGGCCTGTATGACTGCAGACATTGTGCTATTTCAACGTTTAAGAAGATGTTACTCCACTTTATTTCATTGATTTGGGTGCTGTGAGGTCAGAGGCTGTGTCTCTTATACAACACTTTGTACCCTTGGCAATAAGCATAATACAACCAAGAAATCAGGATCCTCAGGCCTTGGTGCACCCTCTACCCAAACCTCCCTGCCACCATCTTCTTTGAACAGAAGAATTTGGAAGACAGACTTGGAGAAAGATCCTTCTCTGAGCTCCAAATTCTGCATTCAGCAATGTCTAGTCAGTTGGAATGCCTGTTGGGTTTCTCTAATTTAATTCATTGTAACTGATTTCTTCTTCATTCTTCTTTACCCCACTGCCACGCTAAAACACTCTAGTTGCCAAACTGCAGACCACAAGATGAATCTTCAATGCCTTCTGCTACTTTACTTGAGAGTTCGATCTAATTGCAAAATCTGGTGACACTCATCTTGTTTAAATGTGTGTCTTCCACCGCCATCTTGTTTTTCACCAGAATCATTGCAATGGCCTCCTTATTTAGAGGCTCCATATTGTCGAACATGGCTTTGAGATCTTTGTGCATTTTCACCAATGCATGAATTCCTATGGAAGGCAAAGAATGTCTAGTTCAGAAAGCATTCCCTCCCATTAGGGTGCACACAGCCCTAGAGCCAGGGCTAGTTATCACTTGAGCTGATTCTTTTTGGTCAGTATAGCTAGAAGGCAAGACTGCTTCCTCTACAAAGGGAGGTCACAGTGCAGTCCCAGTCCCCCAGTAGGCCATAAACATGGCACTGCCTCTGCTTTCTGTCATCTTTATGCATCACCTTTCCCCAAAGGACGGTGGAGATTCGCAACACTTTTCAGCTCTTCTTTCTTCCCAGCCTCATCCTCAGCCCATTTGCATCCCTTCAAAGGATCATGGGTAGATTACTTGGGACTCCCAGCCTCATGATGAGCTCTTAATTGGTTGAGGGGCACCTGGGAGCATTCTCTTCTGCTTCGTTCACATGCTGAGATAGTGTGAAGCCAGACGGATAGCTCAGATGTTCTTCAGAGGCTCTGGTAGAAGTGTGGCTTAGGTAAGAATCTCTAAACCAACCTGCCTATTCTCCTTATTTTATGGCATGCCCAAGCTGTAGGTTTAGAACTTTCTGGAAATGACAGGACACTGCCAGGTACAAACCACCCACCCCAATGTACAAACCATTCATCATCTTTCTACACACTCATAACATCAGTCCCTCTGGAAAACCTGGTTTAAAAAAAAAAAAAAACCTGAACAAAGGAATGCAAGACAGTGTTTTTGGTGCAAGGTAGAGAGTACAGTGACTGAAAAGCAAGACACAGTTGCCAAGGGAAGGAGAATTCCATCAGCAAAGGAGTAGCTGAGATGAGTGTGCCTCGGGAGAGCAAGCAAAAAGCAAATCTTACACATTTTGCTCATTTAAAAGCAATTGTATAGGAAGAGATTTTGTTTGCTTGTTTATGTCAAGTTCAGATATCATGAGCACATGGGCCATGTTTTGATCGCTGTGTATTCTCCTCCTCGTAGCTCCAATGTCTTATTATCAAGTCGTTGTTGCATTTACAATAAGTCTTAAAGCAACTGACACAGACTCCATGTCTAAGATTCAAGACGCGTCTCCATGCTAACCCACCATCTGTCCTCCTTGGGAGGACGGAAAAATATTTTCTGTGTCAGGCTGTCTCTAAGATTATTCAAAACTGGCATGAAGAGAATTATCAGAGGGAGAAATTTCACAGACAGTCTCTGGGGGCTTCTTTGAAGAGGGTGTTTATAACACATTTTGTTGACTGCCTCTGTAAATCCCTGGAGTGCTGGTAGCTTTTAATCAAAAAATAAGAAGTGAAAATGAAGCAATTTGGCTCTGAGAACATCCTTGCATTTCTACTGGTTGTTTTTAATTGTAATTTAGCCATGAATAAAGAAAAAAATTAAATCATTTGCATTGGAGTTTTTAGAAAGCCGTGCCTTGATGCTTTAGAATAGAACGGTGTCTAAAACACCCCAAAGTTCAGAGGGTAAGGAGAATTCTCAGAAACAAGCCTGGCCAGCGCTTGAGAACACAGAAAGGAAACTTTTCATTCCCTAAGAACACTGACCTTAGCCCTCTTTCGGTAGTGCAAAGGCAAGATTTGCAGCAGCATTGTCAAGATTATTAATTAGTGCTCATTATGGGTTGGGAACCAGGGCTCAAGATCTGAAGTCTGCAGCTATGGTTTCCCATTGTTCTTCAATCCAGAAAACAAAAATCCTAAACTTTGAAGTAGTCAGACCAATAAGATGGAGAAACTAGAATAATAATAGCTAACCCTTATTATTTATTTATTAAGTGATTAGTGGATAGTGACAGCTAGCTTATGTGCACTAAGTTATTTAAGCCCAGCAATGGCCAGAGCTTAGAGAGAGGAGGTCTAGAAAGAAAACAGTGAAACAAGCTGTCCAAGACCACACAGCCAGCCTTGTCAGTCTGAGGCCAGAGCACAGTCTCCCATTCAAGCAAGCCACGCCACCTAATAATTAGTAGTGGATGGAAAGCTGGGGAAAATTGGACCCACAGACTTTATATTTTCATGCTGGGCTCTGGGACCAGGACCCATGACAAGTTAGCCCCTTTATAAAAGTAAAACTGGAGTGAAGGGCAAGAGTCCATCCAGTGTCTTCGGCTAGTTCAAGGCCAGGCTGATGGAGGCAGTTCTGAGGCAGCTTAAGATTTTCCCCTTCCCGTGGCCCGATCTGCTTCAGAGCCCATCTTCCAGCTGCTCTTGATTAGCAGAACAGTGCTCAGTTTTACAAACGAGCCATGCGTTGGCATCTTAGCATTCCATTCCAGCTAATGCTGGTTTTGCTCGGGCCACAATTCCCATGGTTGGGGTATATATTTCCCCTTTCTTCTCCTGTTTTCTTTTTCTCTAAAAGTGGAGTATGGTAATTCATTCTTATTGTTGCATGCTGTAATATTTTCATATGCAATTTTCTCCTTAAGTTCACTGCTCCCTACAAGAGAAGCTGGGTCTGTGATTGTTGTTTTATGTTCATAATTGCAAACAGCTGACTTCAAGCATTTTGGTATTTTACCTGATTTTTCCAGCTTGGTCTGACTTTAGCTTATCGTGAGGAGCAGAGGGGATATGGCTTCTAGGAGGGAGTGGGTGAGGTCAAATCATTGCATTTATAGTCAGCACAATATTAAATAATTCCAGAGAGGAGTGGACAGGATTCTACAAGAGCAATATTCTCTGAGCTGAAAGAGGGATTTTGCAGAGCAGCTTAGAAATATAAGGGGTGGGGGAAGGAAAGGGGACAAGTGAGTATGTAGGTCATGCCTAAACCACTTAAAAATAGTTTAAAAACTAAAATGTAATTATGTCACTTCCCCACTTCCCTTTCTTACCTTTGACCCCTCCAATGTTCCTCCCACTCCCTTTCAAACTGATGGGTTTTTTTTTTTAATTTAATCTCTCTTTCTCTTACACACACACACCTTCCTGTCTTTGTTGTTTGTGCGTGTCTGATTGCAGTGCTGACTATTTTGTATTGGCCACTTAGTGGGGTTCATCATTGGGAGATGCTAATTTTCCCTTTCTCAACAGGCATGGAAAACAGTGTCTGTGGTTCTTTGTTTGAGGATGGGATTCTGTGAGCTTTCTTCCTGCTTTCGAGTTAGTATGCCAGTTGATATCCTTATTGTCCAGGGCTTGTGTAGGCAGTCATTCGAGACTACGTCTCACAATCAACTTTCTGGTCCTCTGGCTCTTGCAATCTTCCCACTCCCTCTTCTGCACTCTTAGTTGTGTTGTAGGTGGGGGTAGGTCTCCCTATGATCTGTTGATCTCTGCACTGTGACTGGTTGCGGTTTTCTTTCCGATTATCTCCATTTGCTGTAAAATGGAGATAATTCTTCATATTAAAGAGAAAAAAGCATTTCATATAAAGAGAAACTATATATGAAATGCCTTTGACGATAGGTGAGAGCTACAATTACCTGTGGATATTGGGTAAGTTTTAGAATATAGTTAGGAATTATGCTGGTCTAGCACAAGTGGTGGGGTAGTAGGTTCTCTTCTAAGACCCCTGACTTCTAGCCCAGGGTAGCTGACTAGATTTCCACCACCAAGCATGATTTTTCTTTTGTTGAGTGCCCAATTAGATACTTGTTGGTTACGACCAAGATATGAGTACCACGACTGCACCTTTAGAGATACCTTGCCATGTTGGTCACTGTTATGGTTCATAGGAATCACAGCTGGATAGGACTTTTGATTGTTCTTTTTCTCTTGGCAGTGTGCACAGAGTTTTACATGACTGTGGAAGCCCTACCAGAAGAAGGAGGCTTGCGGTTTAGATTCAGCTTGAGTCATCTGAGTCCTGTGTCTGAACTGCATGGTAACTTCAGCAATAGAAACTTATCTTCCACCTTTAAGGGGTAACTGAGGGCAAGATTGATAGCCTATATTGTTTTGGGAGTCAGTAGGACTACCCTACCCAACAACTTGAATAAATGTTTTTTGTTCATGCCACTGAGGTTTTGTTAGGTAGTCTATGGGAGCCCAGCCCAAGTGGCATAATTTGACATTAATAATGTTAATAATTGAACAAAGCAGACTTCACGTGGTTTTATATTTTACTTGATTTTTCCAGTTTGGTCTGAATTTGGCATATTAGGAGAGGCAGAGGTGGAGGTGGCTTCTAGAAGAAGTGAGTGGGTGATATTAAATTATTGTATTTATAGTCAACATAGGAGTAAATACTCTCTCGTGTACCCTTTCCTCCAGCTGGTCCTCCTCCTCTTCCCAAATAGCTATTTTCTACTTTCATGCCTTACCAAAAAAAATCTCTAGATTATGCTTCTGAGATAAAGTAGGCAATGTTTGTCTTCCTAAGTCTGGTTTATTTTGCTTAAGGTGATGATCTCCAGTTCTGTCCATTTTTTTTCCCTGCAAATTATGCAATTTCGTTTTTCTTAATGGCTAAACGACAGATACTCTTCTCTGTGCGTGAATCACATTGCTTTATCCATCCGTGGGCACCTAGGCTGACCCATTAGCTTGCCTGCGGTGACTAGTGCCCCAATAAACACGTGCCTCTGTGTCACATGCTGACGTTGGTCTTTGAGCACATACTGAAAGCCACTATCTATTGCTAATTACTTGCCAGGCACGGTGCTAAGTCCTTCATATGTGCTATCTCATCGAATCCTCACACAATCCCATTCTTAGCACGAGATGAGATGACTCAATCTAGTAAGGATGAAGACAATTCTAAGTGAGGAAATGTCACGAAGGAAGCTTTCTGAAGCCAGAGGCCAGGCGTTAACCACAATACTACTCTTCCGATCGGAGGGCCCTTTAAAGGCTTATGTAGAGGAGCAATCTCAGTCCTGCTCCACTTCTGTGGTTTTCTGCGGTCCTCAGAGGAAAGGTGGGTGCCATCTGTGCTGCGGATCCCCCCCTTCGCCTGATCACAGCTCTCATTATTAATCACATCCATCAAATTTAATATCATGCTTTCCCCACGCTTCTCCCTTCAAGCCTCGGGGAACTGAAAGGGAAGGGTTCTCTTGTTTTGTAGGGTTGCCCTGCTTGAGACTATTTGTGTAAGTTGAAGACGTGGGGTGCAGGCAACCTCTGTGCATTGTTCTGTCTGGTAGAAATTCTTAGCGTGGTAAGTCTTCTAGGAATGACCTTTGTGGTGACCTTGTAGCCCAGACACTGGCTCACAAAGTGAGCTCCCCATGCATTATTAAGTATCACAGACCTACACGTCTCAAACTGGATTACCTCTCTTTTCTCTCCCCATCATTAAAGAGCCAACAGATATCTTAAAATTTCTCCTCTAAATTTAGATTTAGAGGAGAAAGGACAATTTTCAGCTTCTTTCTTTCTTTCTTTCTTTCTTTCTTTCTTTCTTTCTTTCTTTCTTTCTCTCCTTTCTTCTTTCTTTCTGTTTGAGACAAAGGTTTTCTGTTTCTCTGGTGGTTTTGAACTCCAGAGTTCCAGTGATCCTCCTGGCTCAGCCTCCCTTGTAGCTGAAACTATTTGAGCATATAACCTGGTTCCTGGTTGAAAGGAGGGCTGTCCATCTTGGTCCTTCATGACTGGCTCCTGAGGCTGTTGGCTTATCAAGTTCCTCTGGCCTGCTGTTCTGGTCATAACCTTCACTCTCTTGATTGTTGAGTTTGCCCTTTGTAAGAAATGTAGGGTCATCTTCTATGTGTTTGATGGGCACTTAGACCTTGAGAAAAAGTCTATACAGTTCTATGGCTCTCTTCCTTTATGCTTTGTGCTGTGAGAGTGACGTTGAAAATTGATGAGATTATTCTTGGCTGGGGCCTATCCTGCAATTTCATGTAATTATTCCAGATTCTGTGTAATAGAACTGAACTCTGGGGGTGAATATGTAGGACATAATGACTTGCAGTCCAGACTTCATAAAGAAAGCAACCAGTCTGAGTCTGATATTCTTTTTAGTACTTTTATCATAGAGTTGGCCACGGTTTTGCCGTGTTTTCTTGATTTAGCAAGTTGTTTGCTGTCCACTTAAAAATGTTTATGTCTGTCTCTTTGTTTCTAGAAAGGAAAAGACAATGTCTTGATTTTTCCTCCGTGTACAAACTATTCTGTAAGATAAATAAACTCCGAGCCCGATGCCATTCATTGGTGTGACATCTGGTATGACTTCTGCTCTGTCTTCAGATTGGGTCTTCTTTCCAAGGGAGATGGCCCACTTCCTCCTGGGCAATGTTTACGTTTAGCGATGTGTTTCCTCAGAGTTGTTTAGACTAGAGGTTTGAGGTACAAAGGCTGAGGCTTTTCCCCCCTCAGGCAAGGATACCTGAGACCAGAAAATGTTCTTACCAAGGTGAAGAGAAAAATTTTATTCATCAGGATTTTCCGTGATGTTTACATGTGGAAGAAAAGCCAGACAAATTCCTAGACGGTATTTGCTTTATTCCTAGGGGATTGAGAGAGGACCCGGTGACATGGAGCTAGCAGTTCTCTGCATAAAATCCCCCAGCCAGTGCCTACAGAGATGGTAAGTCTTGGTGGTCACATCCTCATGGGAATAGGGGGAAAGGGCTCAGAGACAAGCAGAAAAAGTCAGCAAAGAGTAGAATTGTGATGAGATATGCCCTCTACCCATGATGAGACACACAGACAAAGAGAGATTAAGGGAGACAGAGAGATGGAGAGACTGAGAACATTTTTAGTGTTATCCTTGGTGTAGAATTTCAAAGACAACTACTGATGCCTAAAAATAATGTTCAGACAAATTTTTCCTTCGTACCTATATAAAACTCTTAGATGATCTGTCTGAAAATACACACAGACAGTGACAGTAGTACCTAAAGTCCATGTAGTCAGATTTGTGTTTCATTTGAATGTAATTCATACCCAAGGCTGAGCTACATTAACTCTGAGAGTTATTTAGGTTAAACTACATATGGACCAAATATAAACTGTTTTTTTTTGTAAAATATGAATGTATCATATTGATATCTGTTGCTCATTCTAACACCATTTAAAGATGGCTTTGATCAGGATTGAAAGAAATATGAACAACCAAATATGAGCAGGACATTTTGTATCAGTTGCTAGCCATACCAGTTTATAGAGACATGCAGTTGAGAGCTTGACGACAGCGTAAAAAGTGGACGAGTTACAAGAGCTGGGGTCAGGGGCTGGCAGCATTGATACAGAGTGTTCTTCCAGTTTGAGACGGAAGGAGGAGAGGTGAGCGCTATGCCGGGACCCCTTCAGAATTTTGGCTACAGATAAAAGAGCTGTCTGTCTGAAGCTGGATGTTGGGATCACGTGCTGGGATCCGGTGCTAGATGCCCTTGTCTGTCCTACACTGCTCACCTTACAGGGCCACAGAGCTCCAATGACTCACTCGATACAGTCTGCAAGCATCAGTTTGGTGGAGATTTCGGTGACCCCCATGGTCATGGCATGTACATGAATCTGGGAGACTCGGTGCCCTGCCTCCCATTGTAGTGAACGCTCACTTTCAGTCAGTGTTAACTTGTTCTTCTCAAATACCCAGGAAGGCAGGTGTAGTCATGTCCAGTCTACAGGTTAAGATGCTGAAGCTCAGAGACCTTCACTGGCTTGTCTTGATTGCACGGATTGACATTTCCACCCGAGGGCCCAAGCACACCTCTGCTTGGCATCTGCGTTTGACTTATCGTTTGACTTATATTTTGGAAAGGTGAGCCTATATGATGGAAGTTTTACTTTTCCGTTATGCTTATGCTGTCTTCCCATTCATGGCTGAATCTGCCTCTGTTTTTTTTCTCTGTAAATAATCAGCTAAAAACCGTGGGGCCAACTCTTTGGAAACTTCTTTAATTTTTTTTTGGGGGGGGAGGGGAGGACGCATTCATCATATTGGATTTTTTTAAAATTCTGTAACTGTTTTGAGTTAATATAATGCTGTTTAATTGTAGACCCATCTATCTCCCTTTGAGATTTACAGTCCAAAACACAATATAGAAATATTCTTTTTACTTCAAAGCTTGAAATATAGTTATGCTAATAAATTAGCACATGAAATGCTAGTAATAAGATTATGGGTGAGCCCACATTTCTAGTTTGTGTTAATTCCATCATTAATGATATTCACTTAAACCATTTAAATTCTTTGTGACTTATTGGTTTCTGATCATTATAGCAAACTCGGAAAGTTAAGGAACACTGCTTCTATAAATAGACTAATTCTTTCAAAATAAGAGCATTTGGAGACTATTTTCACTTCACGGGTTCACATTCTGTTTTCTTCCTACCTTAGATCATGAGTATTTGATATCATCATTACCTCACATTTTGATTGACAATCTTTTGGCTGTAAAAGTGTCCATCAAATGGATGTGCCTTAACTCCAGACATTTAAGCGACTGCTTTCCGCTGGATCTTAGGAGGCATTAAATTGAATTGAATAAGAACAAGAATAAGGAGGGGGGGGTGAGATTCAGAAGGGAGGAACCCATCCCATATTTCAACAACTTCCTCATGTTTGGCCTGGATCTCTTCCATGTCCCATTGAAATCCAACTAATTTATTTCACAGCAGCCTTTGGAGACACTGGCAATGTGATAGATGACACATCCCTTCTCTCCTAACCGCAAGGCAAAGCTGTAACACCGCTGGTAGGGGCCAGCAAGCCAGAGGTATGTGCTGTGTTCAGAGCTTCTCTAGAGAAAACCTGAACTCCAGAGTCTGCTCGTAACAAAGGTTGCTGTCATGCTCATCATCTGAACACACAGATGCGACTATGGGGTTGGAGCTGGCTTGGTTTCATCATCCAACAGCTCTAACGTTTTTCTAAATTCCCAAGATCCACTAAGATTAAGACATTTGGAAAGTTCCCATAAAGGACTTTTAAAAAGACTCATTTTTAATTTACAAGTTTGTGTGTGTGTGAATGTGTGTATGTGTGTGGGTGCCTGTGGAGGCCAGAAGAGGGCGTTGGATCCTGTAGAGCTGGAGTTAAAGGCTGTTGGGACATAAGGGCTGGGAAGCAAAATTCCAGTCCCTGGAAGAGCAGCGAGTGCCCTTAATTACTGAACCACCACTCAACGCACTGCATAGGATTTTTAATGGTGTCTGCCGGGTCTCTCCCCTCTCATACACAGGGCAGACATTACTAACCAATTGCCGCTTCCTTAGAAAGCTTCAGACTCCTTCGAGGACAGCACTGCGTCATTCATGAACTATTCCTCGTAAACGGCTCAGGAGAGCAAACCTGCTCATCATCATTAGCACATTCACTCCCTTATTTCACCTATAAAGGAAGGTGGAATAATTTGGATTGTGTGCAACAAGAATAATGCATTCGGTTGGCTTGAAAGACCTGAAGGGCTCACATTTGATCAGGAATCCCCAGGTAATTTGAAAACACACTAAAGCTCGAGAAACCCTGGTCTAGAACAGTGGACGGAAGATGACATCAGAGCAGGTGCAGATGGAGGCAGCCATGGCAAGATCTCCTGGGAAGCACCCTGGAGAAGTCATCCATCGCCTGTGGTAAGTGGGTCTTCAATTTCTCAGATCCAAGTGCTCTGTTTTGTCAGTTTTACAGTGATGACTAGCCCGCGGGAGACGAGGGCTTCCCAATGAAACTCACAAGGCGCTGACAGCCTGAACAGAATTGCTGGAAACTAAGTAATGGCGCCAAGGTCACAGAATAGCCTTTATCTCTGCACATATTGTTAGATTCCTCTTTGTGCTAAGTTCCTCCAGGCAGGCACTAAATTAGAAGACTGAAATATCTCTTGCTCAACACAGATGCCAACAACGTTGGGGTTGGGGTGGGGGATCTGGGAAATGGTTCCTTTGTGTTGAGCTTGGTTCTCCTTCCGGAAGGTTTGATAGATTACCTTTAAAAACTTCACCAAGAGCTGGGCGTGGTGGTGCATGCCTGTCATCCCAGCACTCTGGCAGGCAGAGGCAGGAGGATCACTGTGAGTTCAAGGCCAGCCTGGTCTACCAAGTCCAGGACAGCCAAGGCTACACAGAGAAACCTGTCTCGAAAAACCAAAACCAAACCAAAACAACAACAACAACCAAAACAAAAAACTTCACCAAGCTACCTTTGCCCAATCCCAGCTCAGTTTTAATGAGCTCTCTTTCCTATCAGTTGCATTTCAGTCATTTTTCCTCGGGGAACTTGCTGCTTTCCCTGATTTCAAGTGGAACTCCCCATAAACGATCTCACAAGGCTGCCTGCTTCCATGGATGTCCAAGCACAATTGTATATTCACTTTTATTGACTTTGTTCTCTAAGGACGAATCCCTAAGCCACTCTTTTCGCTGCCTCCTAACAATGACTGTTTTAGTCAAACCTTGGCTCAACAGCAGATACCGGGCAGATTACTAATCTGCAAACATTTAAACTGCCTTCTGGAAAAGCAGCAGTGAGGAAGCTGGGGGATTTGCAAAGAGTCAATGAGTGAATTGTAAATGGACTCGAAGAGAACAGAGTCAAGACGGTCTTTAAATCGAAAGCATTGTGCTGACCACCAGATGGGAAAGGTTCAGGGAGGGCTGTGCTGGGACTGTGCGGTGCTGTTAAATCCACTTAAAGCCAGACTTCTTGGATTGCCAAGAGTAGCTACTTCAGACTAACTGCTGAAGAGCAGTTGGGGAGGCTATAAATTTGCTCACCATGCATCATTTCCAGACAATTCCTCGTCTTGGCAGAGAGGACACTCCACTTCTCTGACATGTTGCGGAGAACAACATTTATCATGTTCCATCTAGTTCCACGATCAGAAGACAGCCCTTGCTATTTTATATTATTGGCTAATAAAAAAAAAAAACCCTTTAATGCTTTACAGTCCTTTTGCTCTGATGACTTCTGGAGTGTAGTTCCAAACCTACTGTTTATTTCAGGAGGGAAGCTCTGCTATAGGAACTTTGCTTTCGCTTCCAAATACTTGCAAATCAGATCCAAAGTTTAAAGAAGAAAATGGTCAGTTCATTGGTGATTATGTAACATTAGCCAAAATCAAGACAGATTTTACATATCTCCGGGGGCCAATTCTGTTAACCGCGCTCTATTTCCAGCAAGGTGGTGGTGCAGACTACCTTCTAAGCCTGTGTTTTAGAACTGGGAGCAGTAAGCTGCAGAGGCGAGCCAGGGTCAGAGAGAAGCTGGCTTTAGACTCACTCACTGACTCAGCCTGTGAGGCCTCGAGGATTTCACAGAAGTGATAGGAGTAAATGACTGGAGGGAGTTCGCAGCTAAAGAAAATGGTTCCTTTAACTTCTCTTTACATTCTGTAACATTCAAACATATTTACTTATTAATAAAAAACAATGGGATAGTTTGTGCTGAGGAATGAGCAATAAACACAGTTGAAGGGAACAGAGTGACTGCGTGTGGATACATTTACACAGATGAAGGCTTTGCAACTCTACCACCCACACCTACATGCCTGTGGCCATTTTTGTCCACGATCCTTCAAACATAGGGAAAAGTTTTGTCAACCTAAGGATGAGAATAAGAGTGTGCATAATCACACCTGCACAGTGAACATAATTGTGTTGAAAAATGGAAAACAACAAACACTGTGTAAACATTGGCATACGTGCTTCTAAACGCTGCATCTTAGATTTAGTCGGACAAGACCACATTTCAAAGAAGTCCGGGCTGAATCTTCCACGTAGAACCCAGATATGTTAAATTGAAAAATGAAAACACCCCTCCATATGCAACTATATGTAAACCTATTGTTTGAGCGTCACAGCTTCAGTGTAGGACTTTAAAAATGCATTGATATTCGGTAAGAGAATTGGCTGTACTAGACAGCTCCTCCTTTGTAGCATTCCATTTTTTTTTTTTTTTTTGCATATACAGGTTATTGGTTATGACCTAGGATTTAACTGTTATCGCACTGAAAGAGAGGCAGAAAAAGGAAAAAGTCATGTTTGTAAATTAATTTTTAAAAGGATAAAAATGGTGTAATAATCATAATAATAGTATTTTTGGAAGATTTAAAAAATGACTCAATGTTATCTTAGTTCTCATTGGATAAAACCAATGGGCAAAACACTGAATTCCTTTTTGGGGCTCTAGCAGTCGAATCTTGGTTTGCCATATTGTTAATCTCTGTGATAATCATCTTGGTGCTTGATGTGCATGATATTACTCTGGGTATCCTGCCTGATAATCCATAGCATTGATTTGAGGGCCGTTTCTCTCTTTGTCTGGCTTCTACTGTGAAGGCCAGGTTCTAGGGGAGAGGCACAGTATTTGGGACCACGTACTTGCCTCCCAAGCCTGAAAACACCCTGCTCCTTTCTAGGAAGCAACTTTGTTGGTACCCTTCTGTGCAGAAATGATCCAGGTGCCCACTTGCTGCATGTTGGCTTCTGTTTGCGGATGTCTCTTCTGGTGCCAACACCTCTGGCTGGCTGGTCTTTGTTGGCAGTCATTCATTCACAGACAAGTTATGTCTGGTCAGAAGGTTTGTCAGTTTGCATTTGGGGATCAAGAAGATGCTTTTTAGTCTCACAGGCCGCCGTGGCCGTTTGGCTAGCACATTTGTTGGTGCAAACCAATGATACTTCGGTCAGCCTTTAATTTTCCTTCATTTAAACGTCTTGTTCACTTTTCTGAAGACTTAACCTCCATGTCAGTGGTTATAAGGAGTCCTTTTAGCCAGACTGACTAGAGTCACCTGCATAGTCTGACCCTGAACCTATCCTAAATAAGACTGTTTGCTTCAATTATGCGAAGCATATCGGTGCCTTGGAGACTTGTCCGACCATGCCTTCCAGATCCTTCTGTCATTCTGCATAGCGTTGGATGCCTTGCTAAGGTGCTGGCACTTAAGGCTTTCAATCACTGCATCATAGTGATTGTTCTCCGTAATGATGGTTCTCAACCATTCTATTCACAGTAGAAATCTTTCTCCCACTGTCTTAATACACCTGCCTTTTCAGCTTTGACAGAGCAATTTCAGAACCTGCTGCTGGACCTGCAGCTTTACCGTTTTTTTCCCCACACAAGATCACGCTGTCTCCTTGTTACACCCGGCTATGGCCGTGAAATTCCATTCCACTTACGACTGAGAACAAGCACTCCAGTTTCTGCCCAAAGACACACTGAATTCTCATGACGTTTTTGGTTGTGTTTTAGCGCTGATGTTCTGGGGCGAGCAGGTGGGCCTGACTTCGTGGCGTTTCATCTTGCTCACTGATGGTTTCGTGTTCGTGCAGCTCGTCAAAAACACTACATAAGGCAAAGTCAAGAGTCTGTAATACCTCTTCAGCGTTCTCTCATTTCAGTCACATTTTTATTGCAGTTATGGAAATCGCGTCCAATGAATAAGATAATCAAATGTGCATTGGAGTCTAAGTCTCTCAATGAGGCAGAATAGTTGAAATCTGTCTCACTGTGGAAGAGTGGGGAGATCTGGGTTATGTTGTTTCTGAATTTATCACACCACTTCTGTTATGGGAACTTAGCTAGTTCTCTACTTGGCTTATTAATATGAGTATCTACCTCTGTGGGTGATACTGATGTCCATCGTTCCCTTCAGTATCACGCATGAACTAAGCGCTCTACAGGAATCTTCTCACTGAATCCCCAAAGACTTTTGTTTGTTCTTTTGTTTCTGTGAAAGCTCTGTGAGTGTGTGAATTTGTGTGTGCTTGTATGTGTGTGTCTGTGTGAGTGCATATGTATGTATGAATGTAAATATGTGTGTTTCTCTGTGCATATATGTATGTGGGTCTCTGTGTGCGTGTATGTGTATGTGTGAATGGATGTGTGTCTGTGAGGTCTGTGCCATAAGATCTTCTGTCCAGTCGGGGGTGTGGGAGAAGATTTTTTTTTTCCGCAAGAGGTGTTACACTTCTTTTAGCTGGGCTGCCGGTACCAGGCCAGGTGGCAGCGGGAAGCTCGGGGGCTCCAAAACTGACAAGAGGCCCGACGTAACTAGAATGAATGGAAGGGCTGCTCTGGAACAGCCAATAGCTCGCTCCCTCAGTGGAGCAGCGAGCTGCTCACTACTTAGGAAGAGCAGAAGCTCACAAGGGTCGGGCAAGCACCAACGGAGATTGCGCGTAGGTTCTGCCGTGGTTCTCCAGCGACGAATTCTTCAGGGAGAACCTCCCCACCACCCCTCAGAGTTACAGCACAGAGTAAACAGCCGGTCTAAGTTAGCTGATGCTTGCCACTTTATTGCGGGGGGGGGGGTGGTGGAACAGGGATTTAGAAACCTTGGGCAGTGGGGCGGGGCTTTGAGGATGGATGCGGTCATAGGCTGGGACTTAGGACGCTGGCGATGCTCTGTTCGCGTGGGGAAAGATAACGGTTGAGAGTGACTGACCGCCAGCAGCCACTTGGGGGTCGTGTCACGTGCTCCATAGGCAGGCAGAGAAACAGGAGAGAGCTTTATCCCACACCTTCCGTTCTCAGAATGACATGTCATACCTTGAGTTTGAGGTTTCCGGAGTTTGAACATGCTCCGTCTCGGCGGTTCTGTGCCTGTTCCTCTGGAGGCATGGTCCACGAGCCCCACGCCTGTGTACTCGTTTCTGGGGCCTACATGGTACTTCCATCATGACATCCATGGTGCTGCATGAGTAATTTTAGGATAATGTTTGAATCAACCCTGAAGTTCTTAACGCGTCCACACGGGGATATTACTGCACCCTCTAGAAAGATAAATTAGACTCAGGTCTCACTCCCTTCTGTTCTTCCCTCCTTCTTTTATTCGTCCTGCTCCCCGTTGAGGTGGATTAGAGAACACGAAGGTGTGAATGTTCATTGAGATCTTTAAACTCAGTGTGCCCACAGAGCTACATTCCTTCCCAGTCGTAGCTGAGATCTGTTCCCTTGCTCTTCCTGCAGCCATCATGTCTCCCAGACCCTTTGTCTTTATCTACAGAGTACCTCACACCAGCCCAGCCACATCTCTTCTCTGACTCACTTGCTTCACCCTTAAACCCCCTCTGATTCTACTGAGCACCACTGGAAAACCTCCACTCCTCAAGCTGCTTCATGGACCCCACAGAGTTTCCTTTGTTCTATAGGGCAGCCCATGCCAGGCTGTTAAGGAAATGCAAATCAAGCCTCCGTGAGATATTAACATCTGCCTCAGAGAACGGCTACAATTAAAGTTAGTGACACCACCAAAGGCGGGCAAGGGTGTGGAGAAAGTGGGTCACCGGTGCACGCTGGTGTGGTAAACCTTCTGGAAAAGAGGTTTGCAGATTCGTTAGAGAATAAGCGTGCAGGGCCAGTGAGCTGGCCTCGAAGGCGAAGGCACTTGCTATCAAGCCTGACAGCCTGTGGCTGATCCCTGGAATGCACAAGATGGAGAAAGGGCCGTCTGCCACCGGGTTGTCCCCTGACCAGCACATGCCTACCCGTGGCACGCCTCATTCCGGCTATTCACTTTCATTCTTCAGTGTTAGTTTCTGTGTGGCTTCTTCTTTTGAAATGAGGATTGGTTTGTTTTTGTTTAGTCATGCCTCTGTGTTAGAAATAATCAGTGTTCCTGGATTAAATTCGGGGATTTGTGAAGGAATTGTTTGGGGCACAAAGGGAGGGAAGAGAGAGCTAGGGTAAATCAAGTGGTCGTGGAAATATTTAGGTCGCGTTCTGTGTATTTAAACAGACCTTTGACCACTTGGTTTCTGGATTCACTTAGTGAAATGTAAGTACCACGACTAAATGAAATTAAGTCTTGGGACCGAAAATGGAAATTCCATATTAAAAAAAAAAAAAGAAAAAGTTTAGAATATGAATATTTGGTGTCATCTGTGAGTAAAAATTATTTGGTAGACTTGATGAATATGTCAGGGGAATAGAAGTTTCAAATAGTTTGGTTTTTATAGATATGATTGCCAACTGACAATTTATTTTGTTGGAAAGCAAAACTTACACGTTTTGAAATTACAGTAGCCATAGGCAATATAATTCTTGTTAAATATTTCTTAAGATTACTAAATAGGGGAAAAATGAAAACTCGAAGCAATATATAACTCCATGTTAGTATTACCCAGCACTCTACCTATAAAACACAGTGTAACCTCACAACAGCCGATCAATGGAATCTCGCTCTCAGTGTATAGGACAAACTTGTGATACACGGTTTATTGTGATAAATTCTCTGGAGAAAGGATGTAACAAATTGGAAGATGTCGCTCCAATTGGAAGATGTCGCTCCCGGAGAATTAGAATGAGGCTGATTCCCCAGCCACAGGGATACCTGCTAACTATTACGAAAATAAAAACAAAACTTGAAAAGCTACCATGGGCCACATCCCAGCAGAAGTTCTATGTTATATCCATAGATGGTCCTTGGTTGAGTGTCAGTCTCAGAAAAGGCCCTGTGCCCGGATATATTTGGTACGTGTAGCTCAGTAACCAAGTAGTTTTCCAAAGCAAGGGGAACAAGGACTATTTCTAACAGGATCTCAAGGGCAGGCTCTTTGTCCTCCCCCGCCCCCCAGGGGAGGAGCAGTCCTGTTAGGTCACAGAGGAGGACTTTGCAGCCAGCCTTGAAGATACCTGATAAAACAGGATCAAATGAAAGGGGAGGAGGTCCCCCCTATCAGTGGACTTAGAAAGGGGCAGGGAGGAGAACATGGAGGGAGTGTGGGGTTGGGGAGGGAATGAGGAAGCGGGACATAGCGGGGACATAGAGTTAACTAAAAAGAAAAATAAAATAAAAAAAAAAAACTTGAAAAGCAGGGAAAAGCTGGTTCTGAGGTGTGCGCTTTTGAGACCAGCTTAGCTTTCTTTGCCCGGTTCCTCTCCACTGGAAGGGTGCTCGCTAGTCACCCCAGCATGACTGTGAGGAGGACCCACAGTGTCATGTGTTTTGGTTTTGGTCCTGCAGGGCCCACATTTCCTGCTGTGTTTGGCTTCCTCTGAGTTTTCCTTTGAGTTCTGGGAGTCAGAGCTTTTGAAACCAAGCTCTCACAAGCCTGTGATTTGGGATACAGCTGTCAACAAGGGGCTTTCTCCCAGTTTAGCCAGCACTGAACTGACTTTGGACAGATGTGATTTAGGCTGCTGCTTTAGTAGATGTGAAAAAACTTCCACCCCTTTTTGCTTGGTTGGCATGGCTGTTGGCTGGCAGGTAAGCCACTGTGTTGACCTGAGGAAGCGTGATGTAAGAAACTGAAGACTATTGCTTTTTATTTTAGTACTGATGAGGGTGTGTGTGTGTGGAAAGGATGTATGGGAGTGAAAGTCAAGGTGACCTTGGGCTTAGCTGCTAAGAGAATGCTAGAGGTTTTAAGAACACAGAATTACAGTAGTTTGCTTTTTGTGATTTTAGTTCCTCAGAGTTAACTCTACTAGAAATATTAAAATGGAAAATTATAGAAATAAAAAAAAATCATAGTATTTAAATTACACTTTTGAGTAGTATGTTGGAATCTTACTCTGTCCTACTCTGTCTTGTGCATCCTGGGAATCTTCCTTTCATCCCGGGTATCCATAATGTATGCATTGTCTACCTGGTAGTTACTTGGCAACTGAATTATTAAATCAACTGCTGTGAAACTGAAGTTCTTGTGTTCACATAATTCTTTTTTTTTTTAAAAATATTTATTTATTATTTATATAGCAGTCTGCCTGCACATATACCTGTGCACCAGAAGAGGGCACCAGATCTCATTATAGATGGTTGTGAGCCACCATGTGGTTGCTAGGAACTGAACACAGGACCTTTGGAAGAACAGCCATCTGGGCCATCTCTCCAGCCCAATGTTCACATAATTCTTAATTCATGTAACAATATCTCCAAAGTACAAGACTAGTGTGATGGTGGATTTTGGTTGTCAGCTTGGTTGGACTGGGAAGAGACTGGTAAAGCATGTCTGTAGGGCGTTTCCAGAGGATATGATCCTCCCTGACTGTTGAGTGGTGACAGTAGGCTGGAGGGCTGGACGGAATGAAATGGGGAAACCAGAAAGCCTGAGAATAGAGGCGTGCTCTCTTTGCTTCTGGCAGCCGTGACGTGAGCGACCACATCCTCACCGCTGTGACAGACTGACGTCATCGGAACAGTGAGCCCTTTTCCTTCAGCTGACGTTCTCATGCATTTGTTGCAGCCGTGGAAAAACTGAATAACACAGTAACGCTGGAAGCAGTTCTCATCCGGCAAAGGGACGTCTAAAGCCTGGTGCACGCTGGTGTGGTGTGGGAGAAAGCACAGTAAGATGCCTGGAGAGAAAGAAAGACCACAGTCTTGCAACTTTTGCTGCAGCACATTGTCACAATCATCCTATTTTATTTTCGGTTACTATTGTTGTGCCCTGACTTTATCAGAGGTGTGTGAGTGGGGAGCAACAGTTTGAGACATTGCACACAGGCGTCCCCATGGGCTATGAAGTATTAGTGTCATTATATTTGTCGTTATAGTGTCATTATATATATAACCAATGAGATCATGGAAACTTATAGGGTTAAATTTTAGAAGAAAGCAAAAGATAGTATCATTGTTCTCAGTAGGAACATATTGACCTTCGTTCCTTCCTTCCTTCCTTCCTTCCTTCCTTCCTTCCTTCCTTCCTTC
>NW_026596166.1:9065104-9085567 GCF_907164565.1 Psammomys obesus | reverse complement strand
TTCCTTCCTTCCTTCCTTCCTTCCTTCCTTCCTTCCTTCCTTCCTTCCTTCCTCTCTCTCTCTCTCTTTCTTTCTTTCTTTCTTTCTTCTTTTTTCGTGACAGGGTTTCTCTATGTAGCCCTAGCTGTCCTGGATTCACTTTGTAGACCAGCTGCCCTTGACCAGAGATCCACCTACCTCTCCTTTAATCCCAAATTCTGAGATTAAAGGCGTGGACCACTATACCCCTTGACTTGATTTTTTTGAATGCCCTGGACTATTAACTTTTCTAGAATTATGCCATACAATGTATTGGTGTGAATCTAGAACTGATCCTGGATTTAATCCTGGATCTATCCTGGACCCCAACATGGGTCCATTATCCTGTCTCTAAAGATTTCCACTTAAGGTAGATTTAATGATCATTGCTCTGAAATGCACATATAATAGTGGATGTAAATTCCTATTTAATAGTGAGTCCAGCCCACCCCTTTGCATTCTTACTGAGTTCTCTCACTTCTCCATCCCCACTGCCATTTCCCTAGAATGATAGTTCTCAGCTCTTTTTCTTTTCATGATCAAGCTGCCTTACAATCACTTCAGAGACCACAGTGAAAATGCTGCTTAAGTCCTTTGACATCTACTTCTGTTCTGTGCAGAATAAAGCTTAAATCCTTCCCTGGCTCCCGCCTGCCTCTCGGACTTTCCACACTGTTGGGCTCCAGGTGCCCAAGCATGTCAAACTTGGTTTTGTTCCAACCAAAACCCTTATCCTCTCTCTGATTCACACTCACCTCTCAAGGATCATTATTGCCGACCACCGGCTCTGGTGGTCGACCCCTCTCCTACCTGCTGTCACTCTCCAGCACGTTTCTCTATCTCTTTTTGTGATGGTTAGCATTGATTGTTAACCGGACAGGAGCTAGGATCACCTAAGTGATGAGCCTCCGGACATGCTAATAACAGTTCATCTAGATCAGGCTAGCCTCTATGCAGGCCTGTGAGACAGTGCCTAAATTAGATAAAATGAGTCAGGAAGATTCAGCCTGCAAGTGGGTGGTGCTATTCCACAGCCTGGAGTCCTGGACTGAATGGAAAAGATGAAGGGAGCCGAGCACCATTCGTTCCTGTATCCCAGTTGTGGGTGCGGTGTTGCAGTTGCCTTGGGTTCCTGCCTCTGAGGTTTTTACCTGCCCCAATGGACTCTACCCTGGAGCTATGCATCAAAGTAAACCCTTTCCCCTAACAATACCTTTTTGTCAAGCTGTTTTTATCACAAGCAGGAAAAGTAACTCGTATATCTTTTTAATTTTCTCTCTCACAGTACTAGGAACTGAATCCAGGACAGCGGGCACACTAAAGTCAGTAATCAACCATTGAGCCACACCCTTAACTACTTCATTTTTTACATTAAAATGTTAAATTATTTAGGGGCTGGGGATCTAGTTCAGTTGGTAGAGCACTTGCCTGACATGCATGGAACACTGGGTTTAAGCCATAACACTATATGGCCCCCGTGATGAATGCCTGGAATCCCAACACTTTGGAGCCTGAGGCAGGAGGATTACCACGAGTTTGAGGCCCATCTGGGCTATATAGTGAGACTCTGTCTTGAAAGAGAGAGAGGTGGTGGGAGGGAATAAGACCCTGTTGAAATACCGCTTTGGTGAGAATGGTATGTTTTATGTCTGACCAGAAACCACCTCCCTCTCTCTCTTTTTAGTGTATATTTTTGACATTGTAATTTATTTATAACATTTTTCCTTTTTGTTTCCTCCCTTAAGACCCTTCCTATGCCCCTGTCCACTCTCCTTCAAGTCCATGGCCTCTTTTTTCATCAATTGTTACTGCATAGATATATGTATTTGTATATACATATGTATTCCCAAATACAATGTTTTTGTTGGGTCCATATAATGTTACTCGTATGTGTGTTTTCAGAGCTAAGCATCTGATACTGGAGAGCCAGTGGTATGCTGCTCCTTGGGGAAGGCCAACTCTCCAACTCCCAGCTTTCCGTAGTTGCCTGTGCTTCTCTCTGTAGGGTTGAGGCCTCTGTGGCATTTCCCCCCATCTAGTTTGGCGTGTGTGTTGGCATCCTTCTTGTTCAGCTCACATTTGGGCGATCGTGTTGGTGGGACCTGATGGGGGTAGCTTCTGTTGTTACCGCAGACAAAGCGAAGTCCCTGGTCCTCTAGAAGCCAGCTCTCTTAGCAGCTCCGTCTGTTGTGTTGGGCTGTATGAGCTCAGCCACCCACATTCCTGGAGATGTTTCAGAGCTGAGGCAGTCGCTGCTTCTGCACTGCTTAGAAAGCTGATCTCGCCTTTGTCCACCTCTTCTT
Organism: Psammomys obesus; assembly: GCF_907164565.1. Classification (NCBI taxonomy): domain Eukaryota; kingdom Metazoa; phylum Chordata; class Mammalia; order Rodentia; family Muridae; genus Psammomys; species Psammomys obesus. The sequence goes on along the minus strand of NW_026596166.1, from coordinate 9,083,246 downwards.
GCCGTAGTCCAAGTTTTGGGGGGACTTTCAGGACTTCCTTTCATATTGCTTTTAATTATTTTCTGGATCAAATTCTCACCCTTTCAAGTTTTTCTTGGCTCCATTCTGCCTTTACTTGATAGTGCTGTTGGACGCCTCAGAAAATTTCATGGACGCTTTTTTTCTTTTTCTTTTCAGGCTATTAAATCAATTCAGAGAAGGTTTTGTTTTGCTTTAATTATATTCAAAGAATGGCTACACATGCTGGCCTGAAAGATTAATTGAAATCACAATAGACACTGTGAAAACGAGGACTAATCCAAAATAGCAGCCAGAAAGAGCCCACAGTGTTCAGCTGAGTGACAAGCAAAACTGGAAACAGATGTTTAGAAGGACAGAGGATCTGCTCTCGCGTGGCCGTCCTTAGCATTCTCAATATTCTTTAGGGACCATGGTTTTGGGCCATGGCTTCTAAGTGCATGTTCTTGGTGGCACTGGTCAAATGACTTTAAAAGTACGGACCTGCCAAGGGAGACTAGGGTAGATGTTAGTTCAAAGGCTGGAGCAGAATGCTGCTTTTCTCTGTCAATGCCGGGCTGTGGGGAGATTCAGGAAGTGGGTCAGGGTGCCTGGGGCGGGAGAGTGTGGAGCTAGGGTGAGGAGCTCCACACAGTGGCTCCATAGGAAGAGGTGTACAGGTGGCTCAGTAGGTTGACAGCGAATAGGACCGTACTGCGCTTGTGATTCCTACAAAATTTTCTCTATCCTGTTGCCTATGATCACAGTTATAGGTTGGGTCCATTAACTGTCACTGAAGGTCCCATCTTGTGTCCAGATCATCAGACACAAACTTTTGGGTACAGTGGAACAAAGTAGAAAGTTATTATTGGAGGAGAAGGAAATACTGGAGAAAAGGGGTTGGGGTGGAGCATTAGCTGTCAATCACTCACCTGATCAGACATTTCAAGAATAACCTAGCAAGTCAGTCTCCTTGCAAGGGCAGACCTCTTAAGAATAGCTCAGACTAAACCAGGGTATAGATGGAGGCCAGATGCTTTTGATAAACAACACGATGTGACTGAGCGAAGCATGCACAGAGGATCTCGTGAGCCCTTCAACCGATGAAAGCTAACGGATCAAAGCAGAATCTGACGCAAAAAAAAAAAAAGGAAAGAAAACAAAACCCTCGCTGGGTAAGCTCTGTGATGGAGTTGCTCCTTTTTGAAGGGGCTGTTCTTCAGAGACTCGGTGCCACTTGACTTAGCGTAAACTTCCAAACACCCAGTGTAGACTGAGCGTGCGGCTCAGTTGGTAGAACACTTGCCCGGCATTCGAAAAACTCTGGGTTTGATCCCAGCACCACCTGGGTGTGGTGGTGCATTCAGGAATTACAAGACTCTTTAGGCGAAAAGGAGTGGGCCAGAAGTTGAGGGTTACCACTGGTTCGAAGCCAGCCTGGGACACAGGAGATCTTGTCAAAAGACAAGACAAAACCAAAAACAATCCACTTAATGTTCTTGGACCTTTCTTGTCTAGTGGATTTGAAACAGGAAAGTATTTACTTTTTAATTTGTTTTTGTACATCTCAACTGCAGTTTCCCCTCCTTCCTCTCTTCCTGGTCTCTCCCCACCACCAACCCACTTCTACCTCACTGCCCTAGGCCTCAACCAGCCATGGCATATCAAGTCACAGCAACTCTAGGCACCTCCTCTCCTATTAAGGCTAGATGAGGCAACCCAGTGGGAGGAAAGGGTCCCAAAGGCAGGCAATAGAGTCAAAAGACAGCTTCTGCGCCCACTGTCAGGAGTCCCACAAGAAGGCCGAGCTACACAACTCTAACACATGCACAGAGGGCCTATGTCAGACCTATGCAGGCTCCCTGGTTGGCAGTTCAGTCTCTCTGAGCTTCTATGGGCCCAGATTAGCTGATTCCATGTGGTTTTCTTGTGGTGTCCTTGATCCCTCTGGCTCCCACAATCCTTCCTCCCCCTCTTCTGCAGGATTCCCCAAGCTCTGCCGAATGTTGGCTACGGGGTCTCTGCATCTGTTTGAGACGTGAAAGTATTTTCTTAATTAAAATTTCTAAGGTGGGGCTGGAGAGGTGGCTCAGGAGTTACGAGAATTCGCTGATATTCTGGAGGACCTGAGTTCAGTTCCCAGCAACCAGGTCGGGCAGGTCACGGTGTCTGCAACTCTAACTCCAGGGAATCTGGTGGCCTCTTCTGACCTCCAAGGACACCTGCACACACAGGTCATCCCACACACAAATAAATAAAAAGAATATATTTAAACAATTTCCAAAGCAAATGATTGCTCGAAGGATTGGCATTACAACAGGAAATGAATGAGAATGGCAGATAAATCTGAAACGCCCGTGAATCTCTGCCCATTCTGCATGAATAGGTCTGATTTGGAAGATATGATTTGGATAGATGGATGTCAACACTCAACCTTTCAAATGAGTGGCAGGACAACTGGCAGGCTTGCTCCATCAAGTAGGAGTTAAATGGCAAACGCACAGCAATTACCAGAGTAGACCAAAGCCTGGAAAAGTTTGGTTAATGTAGCTTTTTTTCTGGTTGAAAAGTGAATGACCCCTGGACATTTGCGAGGTCTCTTAGACATTTAACCTTATTATAGAGGAGCAGACGGAGAAAGTAATTTCAAAGTTGTGGTCAGTCATTTGTTTTAAAAGCAAGGTCATACCAGTGTTTACGTGGCTTTAGCTCATCTGTCGTGAGGCTAGAGCTGACTGAAATACTTAATTAGCAACAGTCAGCCAGGAGGCTGGGTGAAAGGACAATGATGGCCAGTTTTTGGCACGAGTTCCCTGAATAGATGTACAACCAGGAAGATAGATAAGAGCTTCTGAAAACAAACCAAGCTAAACAATTCACTGAAGTGTTCCTGTCTATACCTAGAAATAGCAATTTAGCTTTGGGAAACAGAAAAATAGTAGCCTGGACAGATGCCCAGAACCCTCCAAGATAATGTAAAAGGAGAATGTATATCTTGGACCAGAGCCATCGCCTCAGAAGACTTCGTAAAGCAAGGCAGGGTCTTGGGAGAATCTTTCTGTATTGTATGGAATCTCCATGATCTGAGAAATGCCAGGTCTTCAGGGAGAAAGTGGATTCTGAGCGTTTGACTCTGGATAATGTTTGGTGGAACTTCACTGCAATCCATGCCTCGTGTGGCTTTTCAGATCATGGTGCTTCCTGCTTTCTTTCATGGTTGGTGCCCCACAGTCACGGGATTTCCCGTATCTGTTTCAGTTTGGATAGACAGAACCTTTTCGATGTAAGACATGAAGGTTGAGGGACTTCTTTGAATCCAGATCATGTAGCAAGGAATTGACTGGGTGTTGGTTCCTTATTGGTGTGGAGCTTGACAAATAGGAGGGCAAACTCCACCTTGGACCACTTCTTGTAAAGTTCTTGTGTCACGTGAACATGCCTGTTGAGTGACTTGTTGTCTTCCGGGGTGATGTGTATGTGTGGGGTGGTGTCGCAAAGCCTATTGGTGTGCTGTTACTTCATTCATTTGCTTTTCTTCTTTTCCTCGATGCATCTTCCTAATAAAAAACCCAGACCCCCACATCCTGTTCTTTTTCTCTCTATTAGATTAACCAATAGAACAATTATACTCAACGTGCGACATTAATCTTCCTAAGGTCACACTGTTGTAGTTTGCGTGCCCTATCCAAAACTAATGTTGAAATTTATCTTAGCATTTCTGCTGCTGGGATGGACTCCATGACCAAAGCACCCTGAGGAGGAAAGGGTTTATTTGCCTTACATTTCCCCATTGTGGTCCATCACTGAAGAAAGCCAGGACAGGAACTCAAACAGGGCAAGAACCTGGAGGCAGTAGCTGACAGAGAGGCTATGGAGGAGAGCTGTTTACCATGAGTTCTTCTAGAACCCAGGTCCACCAGACTAGCTCGGGTTGGGCTCTTCTTCATTAATCACAAATTAGGAAAATGCCCTATAGGCTTTCTTACAGACCCATTTTACAGAGACATTTACTTTTTAATTAACACATTTTATTAATTCTTTGTGAATTTCACACCAAGAACTCCAAACCCACCCCTGTCCCCATCCCCTCATATCTTCCCTCTGTCCTTGTAACCTCCCTTGTAAAAGAAAACAAAAATTAAAAACAAAAATAAAAAACTCCAAAATAAGCAACCCCTCCTCAAACCTGTAAATGTTTTTATTTCCTCAGATGAAGGGACGAGATGAGAGTCATACCTAAACTGTTTTGATAGACTACTTGGGCTACACACAGAACATTTATTTCTCTGTTCTAACTATTCCTAGGCTTAGGCCTGGAAACTTCTAACCTCTGTACAGTCTGGAAGGCTTCAGCTTCCAGACTCCATCTGCCATTCTAGGCCTAGAATGTTTCAGCCTCTGAGACTCACTGCTGAGTAAACTCACCCTGTCTAACTCTTTCTGAACTCTGGCTGGCTGGTTCAACTCAGCTGTTCTGGTTCAAACTCTTCTCTAAGCTGACCGATTCAAACTGTCTTCTTCTTTTTTTTTAATTCTTTATTAATTACACTTTATTCACTTTGTATCCCCTCTGTGGTTCCCTCCCTCCTCCCCTCCCAATTCCTCCCACTTCTGCATGCATGCCCCTCCCCAAGTCCACTGATAGGGGAGGTCTTCTTTTCCTTCCTTCTGATCCTAGTCTGTTAGGTATCATCAGGAGTGGCTGCATTGTCTTCCTCTGTGGCCTGGTAAAGCTGCTCCCCCCTCGGGGGGATGATCAAAGAGCAGGCCAATCAGTTCATGTCAGAGACAGTCCCTGTTCCCATTACTATGGAACCCACTTGGACACTGAACTGCCATGGGCTACATCTGTGCAGGGGTCCTAGGTTATCTCCATGCATGGTCCTTGGTTAGAGTATCAGTCTCAGGAAAGACCCCTGTGCTCAGATTTTTTTGGTTCTGTTGCTCTCCTTGTGGAGTTTCTGTCCTCTCCAGATCTTACTGTTTCTTACTTCTTTCATAAGATTCCCTGCCCTCTGTCCAAAGGTTGGCCATAAGTCTCAGCATCTGCTTTGATAGTCTGCAGGGCAGAGCCTTTCAGAGGTCCTCTGTGGCAGGTTCCTGACTTGTTCCCTCTTTTCTTTTTCTCTTGATGTCCATTCTTTTTGCCTTTCTGGATAAGGACTGAGCATTCTAGCAAGAGTCCTCCATCTTGATTAGTTTCTTTAGGTGTACAGATTTTAGTAGGTTTATCCTATATTATATGTCTATATGAGTGAGTATATACCGTCTGTGTCTTTCTGCTTCTGGGATAGCTCACTCAGGATGATCTTTTCCAGTTCCCACCATTTACCTGCACGATATCCTTGTTTTTTATTGCTGAGTAATATTTCATTTTGTAGATGTATTACAATTTCTGTATCCATTCCTCCATTGAGGGACATCTGGGTTGTTTCCAGGTTCTGGCTATTACAAATAAAGCTGCTACATACACGGTTGAGCTAATGTCCTTATTGTGTACTTGAGCCTCTTTTGGGTATATGCCTAGGAGTGGTATAGTTGGATCCTGAGGAAGCACTATTCCTATATCCAGTATATATAAAGAACTCAAGAAGTTAAAAAGCAACAAATCAAGTAATGCAATTAAAAAATGGGGTTCAGAGCTAAACAGAGAATTCTCAATAGAGGAATATTGAATGGCAGAGAAACACTTAAAGAAATGTTCAACATCTTTAGTCATCAGGGAAATGAAAATCAAAATGACACTGAGATTTTTACCTTACACCCATCAGAATGGCTAAGATGAAAAACTCAAGTGACAACACATGCTGGAGAGGTTGTGGAGAAAGGGGAACTCTTTTCTACTGCTGGTGGGAATGTAAACTTGTACAACCACTCTGGAAATAAATCTTGCGCTTCCTCAAACTGGTTTCTTTTGGCTTGTGAGTGAATTGCTCTGATTGGAAAAACTTCCTCTGAACTCCACAAACTGAACTACACTGACTGCACAAACTGAATGGAGCTCAAATGAACTCAACTGCGCTTAACTGAACTGCACTGAACTCAACTCTCCTCTCTCTTCCTGTACTGCTCTTCCTTATACCCCTCTCTTTTCTGTCTGTTGTCAGTGTTGGGCATATCCTGTCTCTGACTCACTCTTGTCAAATCTTTCTTTGATTAGTCACTTTGCCTGCCCCTCAGTTAGGTGTCATTGTTTGGGATTAAAGGTATGTACTTAAGGTGTGTCTGTAGGCTAGCTGGATCACACACACTTAGGGTTTTTTTATGTGATCCCTTGCCAGTGTGGCTATTTTGCTGGATTAAAATTTCTCTACAAGAACTAACCAAACAAAAAAATATCTTGTCATGGAAGCTGTAGTGCGTCACACAGTACAGCTTTTGCCCATACAGCTTTACTTGCAAATGTTCATTGGAATGAGTCATGGGTCTGGTTCCAGGCCTCTGGCTTCTGCTGCACCATCAATACTGGATCCTCAGTGGGACTCCTCTCTGACATCCAGTCGTTGCCATGGAGATCCCACTGGGACCAGCCCCTTCATGTGCTCCAGCAGTTCATAGATAGAGTAGATGTTGGGTGAGGTCAGAGGGAGGGCTCTGAGAGGAGAAATATGAGAGCTTAGAAAGGGCAGGGGTGGCGGTCTGTGCGGCAGACTGCTGGCTGCATCTGTGGTTGATGGAGATTGGTATAGAGCCCTAAAAGAACCCCTTGACCCTAAATAGTAGGGAGAAGTAAAGGGGTCTGGGCCCCCTCTCCCCACTAACCTTTTCTTTTTCCTACTTAAGATTGGGGAGTTGGTGGAAGATAGATAGAAGCCTAAACACCCCAAATAAAGGAGAATTTTAAAAAAGAGTGCTACATAAGCCCTTTTTATATTTAAATTTGTATGATTACAGAATCTGCCTTTCTTAACCAGAGTGCTGTTACTTCAAGGTACTGATTTTACATTTTAAATTCATTTCTACGCATCTAGAATGCACCAGTCTGTGAGAGAATTAAGAAGGTGATTATTAAAGTCTCTGTATCAATTAATTATCCTGGTCATGAAGGGTGAGCTGAGACATTCTTCATGGATTTTTCTCATTCCTCTTGTTTCTAGCCTGAACATGTCTATTTTATTCATTTGTAAGTTTTTAACTGTAGTCCTATGTGGTGTAAGTGTAAAAGAAAGTGAATTCCATGATTTTTATTTGCTGAGTAGATATCTGACTACCTCCTGAGGGCCAGGTCCTGTGAGAATAATGATGAGTGAGCCTTGCTGTTGTTCTCCAAGAGCTGGGGTCTAGGGGGGACTGTAGCAGACAGACAGCTCACTGTGTGCTACTGTGTGTAGAAACTGACAGGAGAACTGTGGAGTGGGGGTGGGGCAGCATAATGCTCTTTTCAAGCTGTGCACCTGCCTCTCTTATTTGCTTTACAGAGTTTATGCAAATCTTGTGTCCTAGAGAACATTACTCAAATAAACTATTTGTAAGAAAAAAAAATGGCGGGGGGTGGGGCGGGCGCCAGCAGAGCGATGGCTCAGTGGTTGAGAGCTCTTTCTGTTGCTGTACCAAAGACATGAATCTGGTTCCCAACACCGACATTTGACAAATCACAACCTTCTGTGACTCCAGCTCCAAGGAATCAATGCCCTCTCTGTCCTACATGAGCATACATGTGAAGAAACACACTCTGATGAAAGTGACTATTTTTCTTTCTATACTTCCTTCATTCACAGTTTTACTATGTAGCTCTGGCTAGCCCAGAACTTATTATGAATTTCTAGGCAATCTTCCATTATACTTGGCTCCATGATAAAATTTTCTTCCTTTCTTCTTCCCTCCCTCTTTGTGTCCCTCTCTCTCTTCCTCTCTCTCTTTTGCCCTCTCTCCATTTTGCTTTTTGAGATATGATCTTACTGGCAGAGATGGAAGTCCTATGAAGACCAGGCTGGCCTCACAGTGATTTGCCAGCCTCTGCCTTTTGAGTGCTAGGATTACAGGTGTATATATGTGTGTGTTTAATTAACTTTTCACAACAGTTCGTAGTTCAGCTTTGGATCCTTAAAAAATAAATAGTATAAAAGCTTGATTTTAAATACCAAACAAACAAAAAACAAATTAAAACTTGCCTAAAATTTCTAGTCTTTAACCCATGTCTAGGTAACTAATAACTGTTTTCCTATATTATTTTTATTTACACTGCTATGAAAAAAGTAGTCTGTTTAACCTGAGTTTAATATATTAATTTCCATTTGGCTATAACAAGCAATGCATGGGGACCTTGAGCATCAATCCTGATTGTATCTTTCATAAAAGATGCTGAACTAGCAATTTGGTATCACTACCGAAAGGATATTTGTCATTTTGTTTGTTTGTTTGTTTGGTTGGTTGGTTGGTTTGGTTTAGTTTGGTTAAAGAAGCAGGTTTCCCAAAGTTTTGCTAAGTGAGAGGCCATTAAAGCTGTCCTCACATATCTGTGAACATTCCTCTCTGCCAGTTCTAGGGCAGAAGTCTGTCATCGGAACTGGTAATTTTGTAAAATACTCCAACATGTTTTAAATTATTTGAACATCTCTAGCAGTATTCCTTGAGGAGAAATGGTCTGGAGAATGACCTTGGCTGTGTTGATTTCTATGCCTCTGTGGAAGGGTGGGGTTGGTTTCAGAAAATGTTCTCTTTAAGAGAAACAAATTGACTTAATTGCGGGCATGCAGTTTTTGAGAAAGAGTTTCAATATTTACCAATGAAGTTGTGTTATAAAAGTATCAAGGATGAATGCTTTTATCTTAAATGATACACATATTACAAAATTCAAAGAAAATAGGGACAAACTTTTATATTGAATACATTTCGTTCTTAGCTTTTAAATTGCAAAACCTACAATTCTATCATGTCTCATTAAAAACCTACTAGAAACCCATTTTTTTAAAAAAAAAAAAAAAAAGAAATCCTAGATTAGAAAGTAGACATTGTAACTCTTCAGTCCTGATAGAATAGATTAGATCTCTAAATACTCGATGGAATGCCTGTTTCCGGTTTTTTTTTTTTTTTTTAATTGTGCCTTCTGTTCGTTTGGACTTAGATCACAATTGGAAAGATCTTCAGTCTGAGTCACTGCCTTATTAAACCCACAAATCTAATAGTCACCCTTTTCCCTGTGTGGGAGAAGATCCATTGCTCAGTTCTAGAAACGATTCCATGAGAGATCTGATCACTAGGACATCATTACGGTGTTCGGTGTCTCATGTCGGCAGTGCTCTGTGGTCTCTCAACCACCCTCCAGGTGGAACTCCCGGAGAAAGCTGACTTCAATGCTCTCTTTGCTCCACCGAGGCTTTCTCATTTGTCAGTCCTTCACTGGGTTTTCGACTCAGCCTTTCTCACTGACGTGAATGCAGGAAGTGTACACAGATTTCTTGGCTGTTCTCAGGGGCAACTTTCCCTTCAAGTGTTCTCTAGGAAGCAACCAAGACATGGTGTTCTATGGAGTTCCAACAGTGAAAAAGCCAGAGGTTTTTTTGTTTGTTTGTTTGTTTCCATGTAGGGTTCAAGCTAACGTCCTTTGGGCTTTGGTGATCTGCCCCTGTAGCTAGCCTTGCCCTTGCGTCAGTGAGGAATTCACAGACCAACATACTCAGAACTTGCTTAGGGGTGAGCCTGGGAGTGAAACAGACCTCCACGGAGGCCAGCTAACCCTGTAAACAAGGCTCAGCTGAGTAGTGTCAGGTACAGAAAGGTGCCCAGCATCTGTCCTTCTGCTGGAAACACATGTAAAGAACAATGTGATTTTGCTTTCACGTCTACTCTTTCCCATTAAGCTTTCTGGAAGAACACTGTTCATCTCGCATCCCAGGTGAGTTTAGTTTGCCTTTTGCCAAGTTATCTCATCCTTTTGTTCAACTTAATCTTTCTTTGCTCCTATTTGGGACTATTAAGGAACCATTTCTTTCTTTCTTTCTTTCTTTCTTTCTTTCTTTCTTTCTTTCTCTCTTTCTTTCTTTTTTAAATAAAACAAAACATAAAAGCATGGTCCTGTTTAGCTCTCTTAGCTGATTTCTCAAACACAGCTTATTTCCTCTGCGAGCAACTTTAGTCACCCTGAGGTTGATGACAAGCAGCCACAAGAAATGGACAGTCCTCAGCATGCAAACTTTTGTCTTTTTTTTCTTCATTGAGATAGCATTTTGCTATGTGGCCCAAGGTGACTGGAATTTCTTCCTGCATCAGCCTCTTGCGTCCTGAAATTATGGATATGAGCCACTAGGCCCGGCAGCATCTGATTGCAAAATATGGACTGTGTGCTGCCCTCCGCCACCGTAAGGTTGCAAACTCCGGAATCTCACCGAGCGGGGACAAGTCGTGTGCTCTAAATGAATGCCAGGTAGCAGAGCCAAGGATATGGAAACCCAGCTGTCTCTGTGGACAGAGGCACAGCAGCCTACCTCTTGTTTTCTTTTTCTTTGATTTTGTGATTTGGAATCTACAAAGCGCACAGCCGATAAACCAGGCGAATATCAGAATTCTCATGATGAGAAACAGCATATGCCTCCTTCACTCTGCATTTTTTTTTGCTTTGTGTTACTCAGTCAGCTATTTCCACCGTGGTCCTGATCAAGGAAGAAAGGCAAAAGCAAATGGTTGTTAAAAGGTTGTATGTTTCGGTAGAAGAGAACATCTCATCTCTTTAAAGCATGTATATGTGTTGGCTCTCACAAGCCCCTTTGTCCAGTATTTCCTCAGAAAAGCAATGTATTCATTTGGCATGATCCAAATGCCACAAAAACAAAATGTCAAAGAATATGTTAAAAACAATTCGGCATTAGCATCCTCTGTGCATCCTTAAAGGAAACAACGTTGAAAGTACACAGCAAAGCTTGCGCGGAGGGATCCAGTTCAGCGTGATCTGATGAGAATAATTTGCATTCTTCAGGAGCCTAAACCCTTTGTTCACAAAAAGTCACTGCAGAGGTTCTCACCCGTGGGATTAATGTGCTTTATTGCGCTCACAACAGAACACTTGTACTTATTTACACTGTGTATTTGCTCAAACAACTTCTTTTGCCACAGATTTTTAAACGTCCGGATCTCAGCTCAATTCTAATCTAATTATTAAGAACGAAAAGGGAACAGTTACCTAAAAGACCAAGCTTTGTAACGGTGGCGCATTTATTGTAACCCAACTGTTTGCATCCCGTGAACTATCGACTTGCATCAGGAGAATGGGGAATAAGCCTTGACGCACTATGAATGCTGGGAGGAGAATTTGACCAGCAGGATGTCCTCTAGTGTAAACAGCGTGAGGGTCTGTTTGCTTTGCTGAGGGGGTCATCTACTTTCTCAACAGATTCTGGAGGGAGGGAACAGAAGGGGCTGAAGGACTCTTGTCCCGCGGTGGAAGCAGATAATGACACTTCAGCTGCTTCTCCACACAGGCGGGAGGTAGGGCGAAGCGAGTTCGTCAGATGCTTCTTATGTCTTAATATCTGTATCATTAGCTGACAGATGGATTGATTGCTGCCTGGAATCTTATTTCGGGAAAGCTGCCTCCTGCTAGCTAATCGCCTTAAACTGTAATTGACAAGTGGGATGCATTTCATTTTCCTCGATTTGGGATGAATACTGTCAAACGTATCCAGCCTTTCAATCTGCAGAGAGCATTGTTTCGATAAATATTTATTGAGCATTTATTGTGTGCCAGGCATGTCGCTCGGCACCGGGCTTCAATGGAAAACAATGAAGGCACTTGTCTCTGCACTGACAGTCACAAACTAGGATTTGGGTGAAATATGCTTAGGTACCAGTATTTTTTTCATGTTTATCGAGAAGTTTATGACCCAAATTCTTTGCTGTTCTTCATCTTAGCAGGTGGGATAAAAAGGACCATTAGACTGGATTTATCTTAATTTTCCCCCATTTCCATCCAAGTGCTGATGGGACCGAACTCTTCTAGGTCACCAGAAGCGTTCAGAGCAGTGTGGCTGGAGCTGACTTTCCCACTCGCTCCATCAAGAGAGTGGTCAGGCTCTCCAGTCAGCCGTTTAGGGTTGCAACTCCTCTATTTGGAAATAGGTCGGAGGGCAAATATCTTTGGATTATGGGTCTCAGCCACCAGATCTTTGGCCTCTGCTGATGATGGTGAGAAAAATCTGTCTTGAGTTTGTTCTCTTTCTCCTTGCCAGAAATGTTGGGAGAGGGAAGGTTCATCATCCTGAAGAGTTTTACTTGATTGAAGGGCGGTGTGAACATGTAAACACACACACACAGGAACAGGGATGTTGGGTTGGTTCTCTATATCATGAACAGAGCTTTCTTCTTGATTTGCTATGATTCCTGGAGTACAGCATGCAGGCAATACACCTGCTGAGACATTGTAGCAACCACTTTTGGGGATGACAGACTGGCCTGGAGCAGCCTCTTTCATAACCCCCCATTTTTTTTTTCCTATTGTAGTGTGTGCATTTCCATGCCATGGATTTTTCATGTACCGTGATCACAACTGGAGAAGACTCTCCTAGGCAATCACTCAGACAGGAATCTTGCTGTTCAAGCCTGCGCTGTACCCCTCCCTTGTGGTCTGACCTAGCCTCTGTCATCCCCAGAGGCCAGCAGGAATGGAGAGACTACAAACAGGGGAACTCGAGACTTTATGCTCCATAATACAAAGGGCTCTCGCTGTTGTGAGCAGAGGACATGTTGGCAGATTTATTTCTCTTTGAAGAAAACAGTTTTCTTTCTTAATGTAGATTTGGGGCATCCTGCTTTTCAGAACTACTTTTGGTCTTGGGATAAGTATGTCTATATCATGGGTGCATGTCTTCTCAAAAGTTATTTAGAGGAAGAACTGGGAAGGCATATTGTCATCAGACCGTACTGTGGAGAGATGACCATGAGAAGCGTGCCTGAAATAGCAAAACCTAACCTGGGCGACTGAGCAACACTAGCCTAGCCTGGGCTACTGGACAACACTACCTTGGAACATTGAGCGGAGAAGGTGTTGGTGACGGTGACAGCTGTGGAAGACCTTATATTTCTTTGGTAGGGTTAAGTCCTAGAGGACTGGCAGGTCACTGTGTGGAGGGTTGAAAGGCTTTTCCCTCTGTTAGGATTTGAGCATAAAATGTCTCCCAGGGGCTCATGGTTTAAAGCCGGGTCCCCTCCTGCTGGTGCTATTTTGGGAGGTTAGGAGGTGGGACCTAGCTGGAGGAGATAAATTACACCACATCTTTAAGGGAATTACATGGCTCCTAGCCCCTTCTCTGTGCTCTGCTCTCTGTCCACTAGGAAGTGAATAGTCTCCTATAATGCTCTCACCACCATGAACTGCCCAAGCACAGGGAACCAAGAGACTGTTAACGAAACCCTGTGAAACTGTAATTAGTCCTTCTGCCTTCCAACTGTTTTCTCAGATATTTTGGTCATAGCTGCACAAAAGTAATTAATATCCCCTGTAAGGGGTATAAAAACAATAGACTTGAAGGCAGGGAATCATGATTTGTCACTGGGCTGTATCCTAGGGAGGATGCTGAAGAAGAGTTAGCCTGTTAAGTTTGGTGGAGGCGGCTACTGTGGAGTCACACTCAACTCAGCGTTGCTTTCATTTCTATACTGTGGCATCCTCGAGCTGGCTCCAAACCTTCAGCAAAGTCTGTTACATCCCCGCACCCGGGAATGCTGACTGAAAGGCTGAGTGAGGAGACGCAGAGAGCTCTTTTCCCACAGTCCTCTCTGCCCCTTCTGTGATGGTCAAGGGTAGCTTCCTATCCAGGGGAAAAAACCATGCTTCTAATTACAGGGGTTCCTGGGTCCCACGTAGGTGGGAAAATAGCCTGCAGAACAAACTGAGGATCACGTAACGGGTGAGTTAGGATATCGGGCAAAGCATTCTTGCTTCTAAGTACTCTAGGATGGAGGGAGGCAGGCAGCACAGACTCACGGAAACCCGGGCACCCACCCACTCCCATCCTGAAGGACCTCTGATGTCCTCATGCCCCGGAGGCTACCATGGCTTGTCAACAAATGTGAGTCGGGAGATCTCAGCTTTCCTCAGTTGAGATCCGAAATGGTACGACTTTCATCATATACACATCCAAATCTTCAGCTGTTACATTTACAGCAATGCTAGAGTAATGGTCAGTTTTATATGTCAGCTTGACTGGGCTGTGCTCTATATCCTTCATGAGTCAGATACTAGTCTAGATTTTTCTGTGCTGCTGTTTTTAGAAATGACTGACAATTTGCCATCAGTAGACTTTGGGTAATGCAGATTCTCTTCTACAACATGGGTGGGCCCATCTAACCAGTGAAAGGCCTTAAAGCAAAGGCTGAGGTTTCCTGAAGAATTAATTTTCTTCCAACAAGGCCATGCCTAAGCCTGGCCTGAGCGCCCCTCCCATCCTCTGGCCTGGGCTGTAGACTTCAAGGTCAAGACCACACCATCGACTCTCACTGACTTCCTGGCCTCCCAGTTTGCTTTAGTGGTTTCTGACTTGCCAGCCCCATAATTATCTGAGCCATTTTCTCAGAATAAATGTAATATGCACCCCCCATGTGTGTGTTTGTTTCTGTTTTTCCTGATAAGTCCTAACTAACACAGGCGCTCTGAAAATAACTAGCTGCTTAGTGCGTTGTACTGGAAACAGTCAACATCCCAACAGACTCAACATATGTGATTGAAATTTTACCCAGAATTCCCAGTCGTACACTGCCCAAACCCTGTGTCCGGCTAGGAAGACGCTCTAGCCCACAGCCACTCATTAGATGTTCTGAAAGCACTGCCCACTGGCCTCCATCTTCTCAAGTCTCATTTCATAGAGCAGCTCTTTGTGTCATCTGCATTGTCTTGGTCCCCTCGGTGACTGCACGTGGAGGTGCTGTCTGTGGTGAGTAATGACATCGCTGCTCCTGGAAGCTCACGGTGTGAGCTGACGGTGTGTGGCAGCTTTACAAACACTGCCCGTTTGAGTTAGACCTGAACTGTTCTGTGATTTGAAGATTCCTCAGTGACCGTCAGAGCCATGAAGATGATGCTGGCCAGAAAGAATGTGTACGGCCGCTGTTGTGCCAATTTTATAATTCATCTTTTAATAATCTGTAACTGAAGAGCTGAGTGGAACTCATCAAACCCTGCCTTGTTTCTCACTGGGGAGCTTTTCTGTGTTTTGGTTTTTGAGCCAAAGCTGAACGCAGCTGTTGGAGCTGTCATCAGGATTCTTGTTCACCCAAATATTGATAATAATGACTCCTGCTTCACATGGAAAGCATTTATTTAAATATTTGTAATGGAAAGACTGTTATTATTGATATTAGAGCTTTGCAGCGAGAATGTAATAACGTGGACATGACATTTATAAACCGTGTTTGGAAGAAGCTGTGGCTGCCTCCTGCATGGCACACAGGGCCTTGAGCTGGTATTGTTGGTCATCTGTTCTTCATAGAAATAGGGAGAAGTTATTACCAGGGAATAATTAAATCCGCAGAAAGGACCAAATGCTGGCAGGCTGCAACCCTCAGCACTACCACACAACAGCCTGTTATGATCAGCGAAATCAAACTGCTGGGGCTTTGAGTCTGAGGAAGTGGAGCAGTAGAATGAATATACCTTGTCTCTCTCCCTCCCCTGATTTTCCTGGATTACAGTAAAAAGCAGGCCCTATCATGTTTATGTGCCCTTTGTGCAAAGTGCTATGGAGTGAAGCCTGGGCCCTGGTCTCCTTGGGAGTGACTGATGTATCTTTGTGAGGGATGAAAGCTGCTTTGACTCCTGCCAATCCTTCCCTGGAAGCCCTGTGCTGGTCAGAACTCACAGCTCCACGTTTCCTTCCTGTGTTTTCCCCTTTTCTGTTCTCTCAGCCTTTCGTTATTTGCCTGCCCTGGGTGGTCTTCTGTCTCCTGAATCAAATTCTCTTTGTTCTTTATGATGTGCTCTGAGCAAGAGGACTTTATTTCCGAGCCAATGTCTGATGACTTTCAAGGAGCCTTTCTTGGGGGTGAGCGGTTACCAAAGGTAACAAGGGCTTCAGGTATGCACAGCAGGGGCTACACCTGGGCATGGCCACCTTCCAGAACCCCAAGGAGATCTGGTCTGGTGAGATTTGTGCCTGGGAAGAAGAACTTTCCTAGCAAAGCTCTACCAGTGAGAGTGGAAGAGGGGTCCTGCACAAACTCCTGTTTGCTCCTGGAAACATCCTGAGAGGGGATGCGAGGAAAGGGGAGGGGGCAGGAGAGGCAGGGAAAGAGAAAAGGGTCAAGTAAAAACCATACCGCTGTGCTGTGTGATAAATTGGTGTTCAGTGACAGCACTGTCCAGAGATTCGTGAGCCAGACACAGAAGGAGGGAGCCCTTCTCACCCAGGAGGACTGCGGTGCCTGGGGCAACGGGGGGGGGGTCTGTACATGCCTTCTGCCGGCACCCCCTGATCAGCAGGCCCCACCCTCAGGGAATCCAGGATCGACTGGAATATTCCTCAGTGAATGCATGAGACGACATTAGTCCTTCTCTTACACACGAATTAGGCAATCCATCCTGGGTGGTCAGTTCCTTTCTCTGTGTGTCTGGAAACAAACCCTTTGCCAAGAGGCTTAGCTGAGTTCTGTAGGAATGGCTTCTGGACTTCCTGTGACCCCTGCATCCTGGCCTTAGCATGAAACAGGACGGCAAGCAGTGTTACATTAGGGCAGAGCTGAAGCATGCAACCTGACCAGCTTCCCAGAGGCGAGAAGACTGCTGGCCAGTGAGGGGGTTTCTTCAACAAGGAATCAACTTCTGTGACTTCCTGCTTCAGCAGAGTCACTGGAGAGAAAGAAGAACAAGAAGAATTGAAGAGATCTACTATCTCTAAGACAGAAAGACACTAGTCAGAAAAGAGTAATGAAAAGAACATTGTGTTTAGTGAAGTCAGCCATTTAACGACACCACACCTCTTGTTTCATTGGGGACTTGTCTGTTTTAGCCAACTAATGTCGTCTTAAGGGATACATTTAATTTGGGGAGCCTTTATTAAAAGCCAGCCCAAAGCCCAAGTAATCGGGGCTCATTGATAAGTCAGGGCGCTTTCTTCATTTTGGGGGGACTGCCTGAGGTTCAGAGAGATGAATCGGAATCGTATAATTTCGTAAGAACCCTTGACGATGCAGCATGAAATTGTGCTCACATGCTCCGAAGTGTTTCTAAATAGCTGTGGCCACATCTCAGATATTCACTGTCTGAGAATGTATAATTTAAGAGCTCAGAGCAGGATGGCAGAATTGTGCTCTCAAGGGCTTTTAAGGGAGCCGCTCTCTACCCACTTCAAAGTCCTGTAAGTTCTAAGGCAACCAACTCTCAGCTCTTGGACAGTGGCCTCAGAGCCACAAGCCTCAGAGGCTTCTTCATGGTTCTTTCTACTTGGAATGGTGGTGCCTCGCTGCACACAAGGATTCAATCCTTCTGGCCCTTTCCTCATTTGCTGCCATGAATGGCGAGCTTTGTGCTTGCTTTGTTTCCAGCAAAGTTGCTAAGTGATAATTAAGACTTTGGTTTAGAGCCCGACAGTGGTGTGGGAGGCAGAGGCAGGTAGATCTCTGTGAGGCCAGCCTGATCTGCAGATTAAGTTCCAGGACAGCCAAAGCTACACAGACAAACCCTGTCTTGAAACAAAAAACAAAACAGACTTTAGTTTAAGACAAGTGGATTGCCAGCTCCTCAAAAAATTATGCAAAACTTGGTGTGGTTTTGGAGATAAGCAGATGCTAAGTGATTATCTTGATTGGAATCTTTAAGGATTTCATAAGCTTAAGGGGCCAAGAACTTAAAGAATGTGCATACTGGGGCCACAGAGATGGCTGAGTTGGTGAGATGCTTGCCAAGTGAGTGTGAGAGACGGAGTTCCATCTTGAGCACCCACACAAAAAGCTGGCTCATTCATCCTTTAATGATCCCGTCGTCCCAGTGACACAGGCCAGAAACCCCAGTGCTGGAAGGAGGAGACAGGAGGATCTTTGGAGCTGGCCAGGCCAGCCAGTCTAAGCTAAGTCTAACCTTTCTAATCAGAAAGCTCTAGGTTCAGTGAGAGAGTCTGTCCAAAAAAGGAAGATGGAGATCGACAGAGAAAGATGCCTGACATCTACTGCTAACTTCTACACACACACACACACACACACACACACACACACACACACACACACA
>NW_026596166.1:9032387-9065094 GCF_907164565.1 Psammomys obesus | reverse complement strand
CACACACACACACACACACACACACACACACACACACACACACACACTCACAAGACTGTGCCTAATAAACAGACATCTTGAGGACTCTGGGCTAAAGCCGAATTTCAATGCAAATTAATAGTGACTTTAATGCAAATTAATAGTGACTTTAGGGCTAACTAAAGGCCTGGGAATTTGCACAATATTCTTTAAAATTGTTTACTTTTTCTTTTTAGACAGAGTTTCTCTGTCTGTACTGTTTCTCTGTACTGTCTGTTCCCTGGCTGTACTGGAACTTGCTCTATAGACCAGGCTGGCCTTAAGTTCACAGAGATCTGCCTGCCTCTGCCTCCTGAGTGCTGGGATTAAAGGTGTGAAGCACCACCGCTGAGGCATTATTCCTCACATTTCAGAAGGTGACTTTTTGTAGGGAGCTAATGTTTTCTGTCCCTCTTTGCTATGAATACATAGTTTGGGTTTCTTTGTGCTTTGCTCACAGATGTTCTTGCTTCAGAAGAGCTGTGCAGTCCATAGATGTTTCATGTAAAGGAATATATATATACATATATATATATATACACATATCTATATGTATATATATATATATATATATTACAGTGCACAGTGCTTTGACAGTTAGTCGCTTTAATTAACTTCAGGTTTTTGTGTATCAGTTCCATTGAAAATGGGGGATCTTATATGCTGAAGTCTGCCGTGAACCTGAACATTATCTGGGAAGTCGGGTGAGCATACTGATCCCTGTTCTATCTCTTACTGCTTAAAAAAAATGTATATGCATGAGAGTGTCTGCTTGCATTACTTATGTGTGTACTGTGTGAGTGCCTGGTCCCAGAAGAGGCCGTTGGAGCCCCTGGAATTGGGGTTAGAAACAACTGTGAACCACTTTTGGGTGCTGAAAACCAAATGCAGGCCCTCTGCCAGAGCAGCAAGCACGCTTAACCTCAGCCATCTCTTCAGTCCAGGCCACACTGCTTCTTTGAAGATAACAATTCTCTCCTGCTTGAATGTTGATTAAAGTAGAGCCCCGCGACAACGGATGTGGTTTGTAAGGCCTGCAGCCTGTTCAGAAAGGAAAATTTTGGAGAATTAGGGTTTCTAGACCCTAATAAAAAGTTGAAAATGCTGTAGGAAAATGCCTGCCGTTCTCAGGGCGTGGAAGATAGTGGCACTGTAATTTTTATTACTTTGATTTTCCTTTTTTAATAAAAGGCACGAAACTTTGGAAACAAAAGGCTCACAACATTTATGAAATTACTCTCACATGGGATTTCTTAATTTTTAGCGTTTTTTTTTTAAAGTTGGCTTTAAAAACTGTACATTTGTGTGTTGAGAGTATATTTGGCAGAATAAATGTTTATGTGTTCACGTACCTTTTGGTGGGAGCGTAGCAGGCATCAACCTTTGCAGGGGAAGGCGGAGGAAGGGAAGGGCCAGCACTGGGAGCCAGGGAGTGTATTAACAGTAAGAATCTATCGTCTGCCAAGACATGGTGGCTGTGTGGTTACACAGGGACTGTGTCACTGAGACAACAGGATCTTTAAAAAAAAAAAAAAAGGAGTCAAATCAAAGGAAATAAAGGAGGAAGGCATGGTGTGGGGGGATTGGGAATTATGAAGAAGCGAAGGGAGGAGGCTACAGAAGGCCTGGTGCTGAATTAGCTGCCTTTGGTCCCAAGGTACATCGTGGTGGGCAGGGATGTCAGCAGGAACTGTCAGCAGCTGGTCACAGTCAGGAAGCAGAGAGGGATGGGTGCCATTGCCTATCAAACTTCCCTGCTCCCCGCTCTTCTGTCTGGGCACTCAGCCCTTGTTCCCTTGGGAGCACCCTCACAGACATGCCCAGAGATGCGCCTCAGGTCATCCCCAAATCCAGCCAAGTTGATAATAAAGATTAAGTTCCACAACCAGTTTCTGTGAATTTCCCTCCTACTCCCACTCACCACTGTAGGTGATTTGGTCAAAGGATGGACATGTAAACTAGGTCAGGTTAGCAAAGCTACTCCTAATTTAAAAAAAATCATCAGGAAAGTCGAAGTATGCTGACTGAGTGAGAGAAGGACACAGGAGCAGCTGCAGAGAGAGGTTGCGGACAGGCAGAGCTTGTAATTTTGGTCACATCTGATATTTGGCTCCATTTCTGTCCTCAACTGTCTTGAGGCAATCCCAAAGAAAAGTAAACAGCCTTGAAGGTCTCTCCAGTAAGTAGCTGTTCCTCCTTTTACTTACACTGAGAGACAAACTGCTCTCTGTGACAGAGTCCACTGTGGTTTGATTGCCCGAGTCTCTCCCGAAGTTGACGGTGGGCGTCACTGCCCATGGATAGAATTAAGAGGTGGGATCTTTAAGAGTGATTAGGGCATGATGCTCCACCTTCATGGAAGGGGTTAGTGCTTTAGAAAAGGGTGCTAGAGGGAACTAATGAGACCCCTTTGCCTTTTTGTTTCTTTCCCATGTGAGAACCCAGTCTTCACTCATTCTGGATGGTGGATTCAAGGTACTGTCTTGGAAGCAGACTAGCCCCTGACTAGACACCTAACCACTGTCGGGTGACTTGGTCGTGGATTTCCCAGCCTCCAGAGCTGAGAGAAATAGATTACTGTAGCAGCTCAAGGAGCCTAAGACAGAAATCTAATATGGTGACTAGATGGGGCAGAGTTCAGAACCTCAAATTTTCTACCTGTAAAATTAAGCAATGCAAACTGGATTATCTGCAAGGCTCCTTTAACCCCTGAGAACCTTCCCTCTCCAC
Organism: Psammomys obesus; assembly: GCF_907164565.1. Taxonomy (NCBI): domain Eukaryota; kingdom Metazoa; phylum Chordata; class Mammalia; order Rodentia; family Muridae; genus Psammomys; species Psammomys obesus. The sequence goes on along the minus strand of NW_026596166.1, from coordinate 9,062,346 downwards.
CCCCTCTGTGTGTGTGTGTGTGTGTGTGTGTGTATGTGTGTGTGACATAGGAGGTACTGTCAGGAGCATGGGAAATCATGAGGTTCTACATCTGAGGAGTGGTGCACAAGGAAGTGGAACCAGAAGCTGCATTTTATGGATGGTAAATGCTTTGAGGGGGTTGCAAATTGCATCTGGATCAGGCCACGCCCCCACCCCCACCCCCCCCACTCTGTGACAGAGTCCTGCAACTTACCACCAAATAGTCCAGGCTGGCACTCAGCTTTCTCAGATCCTCCTGCCTCTGCCTCCTGGTACTCGATTGTGTGTTAGCTACCATGTCTGGCCTTGGGCTAACTCCTTAACTCTGTGTTACTGAGCAACAGATATAATTGAGGCAAAAGGAGCTTCTCAAGCCTTCTTCCAAGAATAAAGTAGACAATTAGAAATCGCCAAGCACAGTGCTCTGAGGTGACACGGCGTGAGCAGAATGGGATTGCTCTGGAATGCAGAATCTGGGATTGCTCCTCTCTAATAGATGAACGACTTCCTGTGTTTGGAATGGGAATGGCCGTATTTCGGTTTGGATGAGATGTCTCCGTATTCTCCGGCATTTGAATACTTCATCTCTATTTGGTGCCACTGCTTTGGGAGGCTTAGGAGGTGTAACCTGGGGGATTATGTCACTGAGGACAGGCTTCGTCGTTTGAAAGTCCCCCACTATCCTCAGTTACCTCCCTGCGTGCAGTTTGAGATGTGAGCTCTGAGCTCCTGATGCCATACTTCCCTGCCTTGATGGTGATGGATGGACTCTTGTCCCTCTGGAATGGTAAGCCCAAAATAAACCTCTCCTCCTTCTCTAAGTTGCCAGGATGTTTTATCATAGCGGTGTAAGGGTAACTAATACACACAAGTACCTTGAAGCTGTCCCTTCAGAAGGGAATGTAGCAGGCGCAAGATGGCTTTCTGATGATGAGTTGCAATGCTTGGGCTCATTCACCGTTTACCTGCTGTAGATGTAACTTGTTTTTACTTTAGGGATATATTTCCAAATATTCAAGAATCAACCTTTCCTTGTCAACAATGTTGTGTGTTTTTTTTGTAAGACTTCTTGGTGTCGATCACTGTAGATCAGGGATTTCTTGTTGCATTGCATGGAAGGTTTGATGGAGAGTTGACTATGTATTTTGGAGTTACTTTTCATCCTTCCTAACTTAATTTGCTTTTCTTCTTCCTGCCACATGCATCAAAGAGCCATTGCTTTGTAAGTGCTCCCTGAGTTTACCGTACAGGGCGTGGCCAGCTGCCTACGAAGCATCACTGTTCTTTCACAGTCTGCTGTCCAAGAGCTCAGAGTGCCATTGGATTTCCTAGGGTCACATCCTAGGTCTGTCTCAGATCTTTCCTGTGACTTTGGACTTCAGTAGTTTGGACGAATTGCTCAGCATTTCATTGTTTTTAATGTGAAGACAAGTGCTTCATTCAGGATAGTGCTGGGACCTGCACATTCCATGCAATGGCTCCTATGATCGTTTTTTTTTTTTTTTGGGGGGGGATTGAAGTGTCTAGTGTGGAAAGGAGATATGCAGGAGAAGGGCAGGACTTAGAGAGAGGAGGGGCAGGTCACAGACGCGCCTAACACTGTCACTTCCTGCCGTCCATGCCAAGCTACCTGTGACAAAAGCGGGTCTGGAGCTTTTCCTCTTTTCCTGGTTCCTGTTTCCACACCCTTAAAATCCCATAAGCCACTTCTGCCTTCAGGGGAGGGGCTCTCTGCAACCACCATAACCAGCACAGTTATAGTCGGCAAGAGGAAGGAGGTTGTTCAGTTCAACTGAGCAGCCGGTGTTGTTTCAAAGTTCTGGAGTCTGAGGGCACTGGCTGGCTTTATGTCAGCTTGACACAAGCTAAAGTCATCCAAGAGGAGGGAATTGCAAGTAAGAAAATGCTTCCGTAAGATGGGGCAAGCCTGTTGTTGGTATAGGAGAAGACATGAGGTCTTACACTCACAGATAAGTGCTGGGGGAAGCAGGAATGTCAATCAGACAAGGCTGTTCCTTCAAAGGAAGGGATGTATCACGTGTTCTCCTCCCAGAAGGCTGGGAGCAGCCGTGGTTAATATGGTGGCCCTGTGGGCTGTTCCAACCATGACACTGCTCTCCAGAGCAGCACGGTGCAGCTAGGAAGGGAGCGTTAGGAACAGCCTTCTGATTTTCACTGTGCACCGGTGAGACAGACTGCCAGTCACTTCTCCTCATCCACGGTATCACTCACCCACTCTGAAGACCCCGGCGGAGGCAGCTGCACCATGCAGGCCTTCCGGCCTCACGTCATCTGGAAGATCAGGAGGAGGGACGTTTTTGGTCTCAAGAAAGGTGACTTTCAGTAAACCGATGGCTCTGCCTCCCGGGGGCAATCAGCTACTCAGACCACCAGGAACTTTGTTCCAGATGATTTTTCTAAGGATGTTTGCACAGTGATCAGCCCAGCAGATATCAGCTCCCTCGTGAGCAAACACAGGCGTACTTTTTGTTTATTGTAACAAAGACAGGGCCTAGCTCTGGGGGACAGGGTGGGCCGGAGGAGCTACCTGTAGAAACAGCTTTGCCCAGGACAGACATTTCCTCCCAGGATGTAACTCCTTATACACAGAGGCCTTTATCTTACCCTCTTGAAATGTCCTCAGAATTGGGGCTTGAGCACCTGACCTCTGAACAGCCCACAAGTACCAGTACTCTTCTTACTGCTCTTGCTCTGATTAAGAAAGTGTCCCCAGCCTCTGACTCAGGCTTCAGGTGTTTTTCTCCAGCGTATGTTAAAGGCTTACTTCTTAACTTGCAGGTAGGGTAAAAAAAAACTTAAAATCTCTGGTCATTTGCAATTACATCTTGGATATTTGTTTCCCCTGACCCCCAAGTGCAGGGCCAAACACAGTGTCTTATGTTTGCTAGGTAAGTGCTCTAACCACAGATGAATTCCCATTCTCCTATGCAATTCTGATGTGCATTTCTGCCGTGTTTATTGAGATTATGGACCAGGTCGTGGTATAGCAACCACAAATACAAATCACATGAGACTATCACGGCACATACTGTGTTACATGAATGAAAAATCTTTATTTCTGCTTGCCGTCTTTCTGGTCTGTGTTTGTCACTTTGGAGAACTTCATTTTTTTCTTTCTGTTTGGAATTTAAATACCTTTGCTATGTGATTCAAGACTCAGCATGACATCATACATTATGATAGTTTTCCTGGAAGGAAAAAAACAAAACAAAACCAACCACTTTCCTTTAACAAGGTCTAGTCTAGTTTTATAGTCTTTTAACGCCTTCTCTATCCTGTGAAGAAATCTACGTTTACAGGATTACTTCCTGGAAGACAGTTTTGCATTTTCTGAGTTCTGTAAACAGTAAGTAAGGGGATGGAGCCTTGCGCATACCTGCCTACGTCTGTCTGCATCCAAGCTTTTCTGCTCTATCGTTCTGTATCTAAAAGCAGCATGCCCCAGTACTTATTCCGGCCAGGCACGGAAATAAAAGCGTTGAGTATGTATTTTCCTCCCAAATCTTTACATCCCCATAGGGGAGATTCTGTTAGCATCATTTCCACACAGATGAGAAACCACGGCTTAGAGATTTAGCTAATATCTGCAATCTAGCCCAGTGAGTAAATGGTGGGAAGGGATTGGAAACTCATGTCTGTCCTCTTAACTTCCAGCCCGCCCCATCTCCCAGGGAGGTAGCCAAATGCCATAGTACCCAAATACCACAGTGAAGGATGGAGGCCTTATTGAGCTAAATTATGCCACCCACAAAACAGCCATTACAGGTTGCAAAGCTGACCCAGGGCTGATTGCAATAGAATGAAGATCCCACAGCCTTAATTATCTATTGTAAAGACTCCTCAAGAAGGAACAATTTTCATCCTTTTACAATTTTTCAGGCTTGTTTTGCTATTTGATAATATTTTTATGCCTGTTGTGAACTTCTCCTTCCACCAGTGATGAATAGTAAGTCACTTATTTAGTTGGCTCTGGCAGCGCTGAAGTTATTATGCTGCTTTTAATGTGATGATAATAGCAGTATACAAATATTTGAGCCATAACACACTGAGGATCGGTTTTCTCTTTTATTTAAACCAGTGCCAGGTATAAATGACTATCGGATGGCTCCTCAGCTAAGAATAATTTTTGTCTTTGTTTACTTACCCAAGCTTTATCTCACACAGCATCTTCTCATTCAGTTCCTTTGTTAGACCTCTTACATTTCATGCCGTACTATTTGAGCTTTTTCTGTATGTCACAATATTTATGAGTCATTATTCAGGACGAAAGGAAGGATCTTACCAGGCCTGTGAGATGCTCCCCATTATAGAGGCAGTAGAACCAACAAAATAGAACCGCATAGTTTAATACTGACCCATGCTGTTTATTATTTTATTTTATTTTTCGGTAGTCATTGTCAGAGTGATTCTGTGAAGCCTGTTAGTCTCCATAAGCCTTAGTTTTTCATTTGCTCCTTTCTTCTATTTATCTCTTATTGATTGACTCACTCATTAATTCAGTAAATATTTGCTGAGTTTCTCCGCCTGTCAAGGCACTAGGTTAGGCATTGGGACTACACACATGAAAAGACAGCTTCAATAGGCTCTGCCTTTTAGTAGGGAACCCCAAACACACAGGCCTACAGACTAATGAGCCCCCAAATAAGACAACCTGAGATGAGGCTCTGTTTCCCAAAACAAATAAAGCGAGGACTGTATTGGAGAGAGCAGCTTTTATTGGAATGGTCCAAAGGCACGGAAGATGAGGAAGGCAAGTGCAGATGCTCAAACGTATGACCGAAGAGCAGAAAGGTCAGTGGACCAAAGCAAAGGGACCAAAGAAGGGCCGCATTGAATGGCGGAGCAGTGATCTAACTTCACGGAAACATTAAGGCAAAAATAAGCATTTTCTATAGCAGTAAAGATCAAGGGCTGAGGAATTGCCATATGGAATAATGTTTTAGGTCAGTTATGTTCACAGAATCATACTGTAAGGGAATCTTATCAGTAACACTTTAAAACTGTTTTAATATTAATACAAGCAAAGGGATCCTAACATTACCCACAGTTATCAATATTTCACTAGGATGCTGCCTCCCTCCACTGTTGTTTTGTTATCACCGACATTGAGTGATGATCTTAATATTAAGTGTTCAGAAGACACTGACTCTCATGGCATTCACAGCGCTTTCTTAGTATCAGGCTCTTTGTACACACTAGTTAAAGGGGGTAAAAACAAACAAAGAAAAGCCTTCAATCCCTTGTGAAGTACTTATGGAAGCATGTGACACATACATTCCATATGGACGCACACACACAACACATGCACATGCATACCACAGACACACACCACAGCACATATAGCACATACTAAATACACACAAACACACATGTCCACACACCACCTGTTCCATACTCCCATACATCATTTATGTTAAACACACGCCTCAAACTCTTCTACATACCACACTCATCCCGTGCCACATGGTTTCACCACACACACACACACACACACACACACACACACACACACACACACCAATACACACACACACACACACACACACACCAATACACACACACACACACACACCAGTACACACACACACACACACACACACACACCCCAATACACCCTCACATAATGCACACACAAGCAAACTTCATAACTGTGCTGAGTAGGAGGAGATAAGGTTGTTTGTTCTCTGCCCCTTCCTCCGCCCCCACCGTGATGGAGTCTCACTCTGGAGCCCAAGTTGGCCTTGACCTGACGGCCCTGTCTCAGGCTTCCCCAGCAGTGAGCGTCTAGGAGTGCACGACTGTGTTCAGCACATTGTGAATTCTCCACAGCGGGAATTAGCTGAGTCAGAACAGCTAGGGTGGGGTTGGTCCGTTCAGGGGTTAGAAGCTAGCAGTCCTGTTTTGGTGATTGAATAAGAACGGGTGTAATAAAGCTCTCTCCTCATTGGCGCTTTAGCCTTACGAGCAGATAGATTGCACGTGAATAAATACATATTAAGGTACTCCAAATTACTTCGGTCTAAGTATGTAATTTATGTGGTTAATCTGCTTCTATTTCTAATTTGTTCGGTAAGCCCCTACCCTCTCCCCATCTTTTCATAGTGACAAGGGAAACCAGCCCAGCTGTCACTGTATTGAGGCTGATGAATGGTCCCTGGTACATGGTGGACAGATTTATTTCTTCTGTGCTGAGTCCTCTTATCTTTTTTTTTTTTTTTTTTCACTCCACCTTGCTTTTCAGGGCAAGCTTGTCAAAAGCCACTGAGTCGTCCATCTTGCCTTCCCCCTTCCAAGCCCCCATGTCATTCCTCCGGTCACAACACTTTAACCCGCAGGCCCTGCCCCCTCCTCATGCTGAAACCCACTCAGCTAGCCACCATGCCTCCCTCCAGGCAGCCACTCTGCCAGGATCGGACCTCAGGCTCATAAACGTGGGATCTGTCAGGCTGAGAACGTAAGTGCTCCAGCCCGTTATTAGTCGATAGAAAGCTTATAAAAAGGACCTTATAAAGCAAAGCATGAATAAATAATTTCATGAGCAGAGCAGCAGTGTCGCAGTCTTGGGTTTAAAGCTGAAAGCCTTTCTAATGTGTTGCCAGGGGATTGAATGCTATCACCGTGTTTCAGGCAGCGATTTTTATTGCATGTTTCATTCAGGATTTGGCACTGGAAAAGAAGGAATTCTGCCCACATCACACTGAAATTAGAAGGCAGCGTGCTGCTATATAAAGCCTGGATGCTATTGTCTTGAGGACATTATCTTCTGCTCCCTGCTTTGTGTGTGTGTGTGTGTGTGTGTGTGTGTGTGTGTGTGTGTGTCTGTGTCTTGTATATGTGTATGTACACCTACATTTTTTGGGTATTTACTACCTTTCAATTTCTAAGAAATCTTTCCCATAGTGCTCTAAAATTGTTTCAGAATGAGTTGTCCAGTGGTGTGTTTACAATATCAGGAGGGCAACAGCTGTACACAAAAAGCCAGGTGATTCAAACATACAGACAGATTTGAGAACTTTTGCTTTGTATTAAAGACAAAACAAAAGTCCAGGAGCAGGTTGCTAGACACAAGGTTATGTCTATGGGGGGGTCACCATGGGTTTAAGTGAAAGCTGAGGGTCATGTGTGTGTGTGTGTGTGTGTGTGTGTGTGTGATGACTGTCTGTACCACAAGCATGCAGTACCCCTGCACGCCAGAAGAGGGTGTTGGATCCTCTGGAACTGGAGTTGCAGGTAGATGTGAGCTGTCTGGTGTGGGTGCTGATAAACAAATCCCGCTCCTTTGCGAGAGCAGCAAGTGCCCTAAGCACTGAGCCATCCCTCTAGCCCCACATTATTGTAAATGCAGTAAGCCTGGTGCAGAATGACGAACACTGCTCTTTCACTCCTGTGGACAATCTAAAGGAGCTGACCTCACGGAAGTGGAGTATGGGGTGTTGATTGGGAGGGGTAGGGAAGACGGTAGGGAGGGGAAAAGGAGAAAGTTTAATGGGCACAACGTTACAGCTGTGTTAAAAACGGTATTCTGTGGGACAACAAGATATATATAATGAAACACAATACATCAACCGTATCATAATACTTAGAATAGAGGATTTTTAATGTTCTTACTATAAAGAAATTATAAGTTTAACTATTAACAATGGCGTTGGCCAATGCTTACTGTGTGAGTCAAAATATCAGATCGTACCTCATAAATTCATACAGATACCATATCAATAAAAGTAAATGGAAATGAGCACATAAACAAGAAATTTAGGACTGGGGACGTAGCCCAGTCGGTGGAGCGCCTTCCTAGAATGCACCAAGCCTTGTCCTCAGCACTGAGTAAGCTGGGCAGGCGGGGACACACCTGCCATCCTGGCACCTCGAGAGGTGGGGGCAGGCAGAAGAAGTGGTTAAGGCCTTTCCCTGTGATAGCAAGTCGAGGCTCAGCCTGGTATACATATGCAAGAACTGTCTCAGAAAGTAAATTAAATAAATAATTTGATGGTCTAGGTGATTAGGCCCTTAGAAAGTATAGAGCCACACCCAAGAATGGTAAAATTCCCTTAACTCCCCATGACGGCTTTCCTTCCTTCTCTAATGTAGTACCTCCTCTCATCTGTGTGTCTGCTTCCTGAGCGTTTAGTGACTCACGGTCAATTACGGTCTGAAATTAGTAAATGGAAAATTCTAGACGTGATCAACTATCTTAGCCATTGTTCTGTTGCTCCGAGGAGACACCGTGACCAAGGCAACTCTTATAAAAGAAAGCATTTAATTGGCAGCCTGCTTACAGCTTCAGAGGCTGAGTCCAAGCCTGGTGCAGTGGCACACATCTGTAATCCCAGCACTCTGGGACTCAGAGGCAAGTGGATCTCTGTGAGTTCAAGGCCAGCCTGGTCTGGTCTACAAAGTGAGTCCAGAACAGCCAAGGCTACACTGAGAGACTCTGTCTTAAAAAACCAACAAGAAAGAAAGAAAGAAATGGAAAGGAAAGGAAACAGAGGGTCCATTACCATTTTGACAGCACAGCAGCACACAGGCAGGCTCCGTGCTGGAACAGTTGCTAAGCATTTTACATCCTGATCTACAAGCAGAGAGAAAGAGAGAGAATGACTGGGCCTGGCATAGACTTTTGAAACTTCAAAATCCATTCCCAGTGACAGACCCCCTCCAATAAGGACATACCTATGGCCTCACTTCTCAATCCTTGTCAATCAGCTGGGGACTGAGCATGCAAATATACGAGTCTATGAGGGCCATTGTCTTTCACACCACCGCAGCAACGCATACATTTTAAATTAAGTATTGTTCTGAGTACTGTGGTAAAATCTGTGGCCTCTGACCCCATTGCCTTCTATCCTGCTTGGGACAGAAATCATACCCAGCAGTCACTTGCTAGCCATCAAACTGTTTCAAGGTTACTCTTATTTTTAAGAGTGCTCCCAAAGTGCTCGGAGTGCTGCAATCTTCTCATAGTATCATTGTCATACTTGCTCTGCATCATTATTGTTGTTAGTTTCTTACCGTGCCTAATTTGTGTAAGAAAAAAAATACTTCTAAATAGAACATGGTGCTATATGTCTTTTAGACATTTAACAGGGATACTGGGGTGTACAAGGGGATGGCACTGTTTTCTGTTTTCATTTATTTTCTCTAATAAAGGAAATGAAATTTTTTTGTCTTTGAATGTCTGTCACAAGAATTCCTCCTTGATGGATTACCTGCTTTGGGGAAGCATTCCATAACGTTGACAATGACAACTCTGGGCTGAACGTGAGACACAAGGGTTGAGAGCAGGCCAGTGTCAATGTTTTGTGTCAAGGAAAGCAAGGCAGCTCTGCTTAAAACTGAGAGAAAAAACTCCATATAGGACAGACAGCACCAGAGGGCACGCAGGCTGGGTCTGCAGAGTGGGGGACCCCAGGGTAACATGGAGCTGGCGAGGCAGAGGCGCCTTTAACAGTGCTAATTCCAGATTTTCTATTTGCAGCTCTGAGAGCAGTTCTGAGGAGTTCCTACCAAGCTTAGATCTAGTGTCTAGGTTCGTGCATGTAGGTGAGACATGGCCCACCTGTCTGCAGGAGACCAGCACAAGAGTGCAGCCTCCTGGAGGTCTTGTAGAAATCTTCAGGCGAGATCTGGACTATCATGGTCAGAGGGTCTCCAGTCCTGAGCTCATTTCCCAAGAGCCTCCAACAGTCAGGAAAGCCTTCTATTTACTGGATTATATTAGCTGCTCAACGAGCCACATATAAATATAATACTTTGTAATAATAAATGGTAGTGAGACACAAGACAGAGCAAGGAGAAAGAGAAATTCCTGTTGCAATTAGGTAAGTGATTTTGTTATTATTTTAATTCTAAGGCATTGGTTCCATGTAGAATAAAGTGTTATCTTGCTCTGTTAACATAAGCATCTTTCTATTGGCATGTTTTAGAATCCATAACATTCTGATGTTCCAACTACATTTTTAGGGCTAAGATGTCAAGAAAGAAAGTGAGTCATATTTTTTTTGTTCTCCACACTTTGAGGAAACACAGACCATTCTCATGCAGATGACATCCTTCATCCCTCTTCTGTTTCAAACACATGGGCACTTTGCCTCGCTTACCATGCACCGCCACGTGATTGATGACTAACACTGAAAAGGCCTGGGGTTTCCTTCCCTAACCCTCCTGCAGTAGTAGTTTCGTGAAACATCCGTTAGACTTTGCCTGCTCTTTTCAAGACTTTCCTTAGAGTTCCTGCTTCATCGTTTTCCAGGGTGTCACCCTCAAGAGCTTGCTGGGTATTCTCTCGGCTTTCTCACAGGTAGATATGTGGAATGCAAAGTTCAGAATAGCTCGAGACTGTTTTCGTCCCCACGTAGACAAAATCTCAGGGTGTGAAATTCTTCAAATGGACCCCTTCTTATTCTTTTTAGGGAAACGTTGGCTTTTGGCATACAATGACTTGTGGTCGTCTTTTTGTGTGAGTGAAAAGCAAAGTGCATAGAAGATAGTGTGTGCTTTGCTGTGTGTCTCCACGTCTGGGTATAGAAGGGCAGAGCAGTAAGGGAACCCATGACAACTCAGCAGCTCATAATATACTTTTCACCCAGGCAGCTACGGGCATATTGGAAAATATGTCTGTACCAGTATGTACAATGTCTGAGGGAGGTCTATTACGTTGGCACTCAAAAGCCTTCATTTCGGAAGGTCAAACGTCTACAAGACAAACAGAACAGGCTGTAGAATTCAGTGATCAACAGTGTGACCCTGAACATCTGGGTTAGGAGTTAGTGGAGCTGAGAGGAGAGATTGGAGGGATTTGGGGTGAAGGTGTGACTTGGTGCCTACACTGACCCACGGGGCTTGAGTGCCTGGGAAGCTGGAAGACGAGGGCGTCACTGAGGAGAACCTTCCTGCAAAGATGGATTTGGGATGCTATGAAATGCTCTATCCTTTCCTCACCTCAGTGCATTGCCACTTAGGCGTTTGGGTTGTAGGTAACAGAATCGGGCCTTGTATTTTAAATTAAGGAGGGGATTCGTTGTAAGAATAGTTGGGGCTAAAAGTTCTAACGGAAAGAAGGAGATGCTTGGAAACTGCAGAGCAACAGAAGTCTCCAGACCAGGCGACGGCACCGCAGCGTGTTAGACCTTAGATGTGTGGAGTCTGACTGCCGCCGTCCTTCCCTTCCTCACATGCTCAGAGTCCAGAGCTCTGGGAGAGGGTAGTCACTTGGCCGACCTGGCTCAGCAGCCTGCCGCCCCACCCACCCCCAAACGCACAGAGCAAGAAGGCTGAGTTGGGCATTCTACTGTGATAAAACACCATGACCGAAAGCAACTCGGGGAGGAAAAAAGGTTTATTTCATCTTATGTATCCCAATCTCAGTCCATCAGGAAGGGAAACCAAGGCAGGAACCCAAGGTAGGGATCTGGAGTCAGGTACAGATGCAAAGGCCATGGAAAAGCCAGGCTTGCTGGCCTGCCCAGCCTGGTCTGCCCAGCCTGCTTTAGTAAACTCTTCAGGGTTACCCTCTGAAGGGTGGCCCCGCCTCCCCCCCCTTCTGCTCACCCACACCAATCGCCAATAAAGAAAGCGCACCACAGGCCTGCCCCCTGGCCATGCAGCAAAGAGGCTTTGTCTAGGGATTTCCTCCCTCTGTAGCTGTGTATCCCTCTCGTGTCTGTCCGAACATGTCTGTATGTGTGATGGTGTGTGCACGTGTGCCATGTTCGTATGCGGGCCAGAGGGCACTCTTGGCTTTTGTTCCTCAGGTGACCTTGACTTCTCTTTCCCCTACCACCCTTGTGTGCTCAGGCTGGCTGCAGATTTGCTATATAACCAACGACGATTTTGAACTTCTGATCCTTCTGCCTCTGCTCTCTGGGTGTTGAAGTCGCAGGTGTGTGGCACCTTGTCTTTTGAACTAAGGGCTCTCTTTGGCCTTGTAGCTCTTTGCCAAGTAGCTTAGGCTGGCTAATGGGTTGCAGGGACCCACCTCTCTCTGCCTCCTCAGCATGGAGGTTATAAATGCAAGCCACCACGTCTGGCTTTTAATTAAAAAACAGTGTGGCTTTGAGACATGGAACTCAAGCCTTACCAACTGAGCTCTCTCCCCAGACCTGAATCCGTCTCTGAGACCCTGACTGGCTACAAAGGGGTGATAATGGTTATACCCCTCGTGAGGAACTCTTCCAAGCATTAAATGAGATAAGACATGGAAAGTACTTGGCACTGTGTGTAACAGTTGAAAACACTTAGAACACGTTAATTAGAAATAGGAACCCAAACAGTTTACGGTTTTCCCCCTCAAATACAAGCGTATTCAGCCTCTCCCACGGAGGGTAATACGTTCCATAAGTTTACAGCAAGATCTTTGGTTTCAAGCGCCTTCTTTTGTAAAGACCGAGAAACCACACGGAGGCTGAGAGCTCGGCGCACATCAGGGACCTAAGCTGCTCTATGGAGGACTTGGCGGCCTGGTGTTTGCCTCTCCATCAAGCCCGCCACAGGCTAGGTTTCTGTTCCTATCTACGAAGGCAAACAGAAATCAGACGCTGCTTGGAGACAGAGCCTAGCAACCCTCTGCCTTGCGCTTCTCTTCCTGCTGCCTGAGCTGGATGTGGCTGGGCTGGGGAGTGAGGAAAAGGTCTGTCAATATCACCCTATCTAATCGCGCGGCTGCTTATGGCTGGCTGCCCTCGGTGCCAAATGGAAATGGCACTGGGAGGCTTTGGCTCTTCTCCTTTCCTATCGTACTTTAAGTAGTTACTTAATATTCCGCCTATTATTTCTTATAGAGTCTCATTGGCATTTCCAGCGGCCATATTTTCTCCTGGAATTAAATTAGTTTCAAATTATTTTCTCATGCTATGGTAGCTTGCATTTTTCTAAGCTGACTCGAGCTTATAATTTTCTGGCTTTAGATCCAATCCCTGCAGCTCTTTGTATATCTGAGTGCAATCTTTGTCTATTTAAAGCAGAACTTCTGATATCAATAACTGACTGCTTGCTCTCTAGTCCAAGTTATTAATAAGATTTTTATTGAGACCAGAGCGAATAGAACTTCTGCCAAATATCTCTACTCAACTGGATACTGGGTAATTTATCAATTTCCTTTGTTTAAATAGTTTAGCCCATTTTAAATTTATGTAACAATGTTTATTTCCAAGAAAATCAAAATTAGCTTCAGTCAACGTTAAATGTTTATTAATGCTCTCCTCTATATAATTTTGTATTGTTTTCTGAACAGACTATTTTAATAATTTTTTTCAGGACCGGCTATGTTATTTTCATCCGGGATAACTTGTTAAGATAAATGTGTGTGGGGCTATGGCTGGGATACAAAGTAAATAACCTGTGATTAATATAAAAAATAAAAATTATTATTAGAAAAAAGGATAAATGTGTGATGCTGCTTTGTTATCGCTCCGTGTTTTAAAATTGCTTTTCCTCCCAAGCAATTGCTTTAAATCACAAATTGCAGTTGGGGTGAAACTTGAAGACTGTACTTTTGCCTTTTTCTGCTTTGTTTGTTTGTTTGTTTGTTGCTTTTGTGTTTGTTTTCTGTTTGTTTTTAAAATAGCAACGGGACTGGGCTGTAGCTCCATTAAGTCCATAAAGTCTAGGCTTAAACCCCATAAAATTGGAAATTAGGCAGCGTGGTACACATCTGTAATCCCAGTATGCTCAGAGGAAAGATCAGGTATTCAAAGTCATACTCGATATATTGAGTTCACAATCAGTCTGGGTTAATACACACACACACACACACACACACACACACACACACACACACGTTTTATACTTTCACAGTTCTCAATGCCAAATATAAAATTAGATTATCCTTTTAGAAATGGCTCTTGCCAAGAAACCAATTTCTTTCCAGCCCACTTCCAGTGACTTTAGAGCAGAGGGTTGCTTTCCTTCTTGTTGTGTAGGTTCTTTACCTACAACACAGTTCAAATTCATGTCCTTCAAGACTGATTTAAAAGCAGACTTTAATATGTGGAGGTTTCTTCTAAATAAGCGTCAGCCACTGCGTACCTGTACTCGCTTGTTTTGTGTAAAGCCCCGGGAATTGCTATTTTCTGCTGTGTCTATTAGAGCTAAGACCTCCTAGGTGGCTTTTGTCAATTCTAGGCTTACTGTAATCACCAGGTACAGATTATTTTTTTTTCCCCAGCCTATTTTTATGCTCACTGGGTCAATATTGCTTTTTACATAATTTAGGGATTTTGGTGCCGAGTGATAGTTGGTGAACAGTTGAAACTGCTCGTTCATATAACATCCTGAGACCTACACTGTCTCTGCAGTCAGCCTCTGGGGGTTAAAAATCAGCATGTGCTGCAATCTGCTTTCCTTGTTTCCAGCTGCCTTTCTGCTATTCTGTTAGACTAGTAATTGTTCTTCTTAGGATTTATCCAAACAGCCTAAAACCACTTGGTAAATCATAGTCCTTATACACTTAGGTGCAAATGTAGAGCACTGATAGTACGTCCTGGTGCCGTGCTATTATCCCATGTGTGATGCTGTCTTTCAATTTCTTTTCTGTCTGTCGCTTTAAAATTCAAATGCAGAGCAATGCCATATTTATGAGGACCTCTGTCAACGTCCCTTTGAGCTCATCTGGCCACTGTTTCAGTCACAGCTCCGTGTTAAGCTGCAGAAATGCCTCACAACCCTTCTCTGTGAGAACATAAGGCCTTGCTTGGCATTTTAATTTTCCTGCATAACTTAAGGTTCTTGATTATTTCCACGTTCTTACACAGTTTTAAATACACCTGGGCTCAGTGTTCATGTTAAAGGTATAAATGTGACCCTTTGTTGACACATCGATCCCCTCCTTCCTCTGCTGTTAGCTAGCGTTGTGTCCACTCAAGCTCTCCTTTGGCTTAGACCATCCACTCCTGGCGGAGATGACAGACGCTCTTGGCTTTCTAAAGGCCTCTTTCTTGTTTCCCCTCGAATAGTCTTGGGTCTTGTTCTGATCATCTTACAGTGAAAAAAAAAATGGTGAAGTTCTCTCAAATTCTCACTGCCCCAAAGCAGTCCTTTATAAGCAGATCTGGACCAAAACCACCAGGATAAAAAAGAGAGAGAGAGAAAGAGACCATTTCCTCAGTTGGAGTCTCCAGCTATACAAGATAGCACCGTGCCCCTGTGCTTAGGAGCTAACTAGCACCACTTTTTGGAATGTGAGCTTCCTTTCTATACAGCTCTAATGTAAAACTCATTGATGATCGTCAGAGCAAAAAAAAAAGAAATGGTACATTTTCTAAATTACTGTGCTAAGATACACATGATATAAAAATTTCCAATTGAACTGTTTTACAATACAGGGTGACGTCACATGTTTAGGAGCCTATCACCCACCTGTCTCCAGAACTCTTTATCTCCCACAGCCAGACTCTTGGGACCATTAAACAGGAGCTCCCTCCCCCAGCATTTGACATGCACCTGTCTGTCGTCTGCTGCCGGCCTGTCTGCCTGCCTGTCCGTCTAATTGTTTACCTAAACTCCACTGCTCTAGGTAACTCACATTGGTTGAGTCACACAATGTTTCTCCTGTCGTGTCTGGTTTATTTTGATCAATGCAGTGTCTTCAAAATTCATTTATGTTGTAGCCTGTGTCAGAATTTCCCTCATCCCTACTCCAACCTCGGCAGTGGAGATCGAACGCTTACAAGTGCTCCACTTCTGAGCTATGATTCTTGTCCAGAACTTTCTCCTGTGTGCCAGGGTATCTAACATACCTATTTTCTTTATTCATTTGTTGATAGACTTTTTGGTTGTTTTTATTTTTTGGCTCTGCTCAGTCGCTGATTTCTTCTCTCCTGACTTTTAGGAGGCAGGGTTGCTGATCATGTGATAATTCTATAGTCACTTTTTATTAAAGGAAAACCCATGACCTCCCTTGCCTGTGAAGTGATTGCTTCATCTGGTCACGATCCCATTAGCAGGAATTTTATTCCTTGCAATTTCTGAATTTGTTTTCAGTTTGCAAACACGCTGGTTAATCACAGAGCCAGAAAAAAAATCATCAGAAATTAAGCTTGAGGGATGGTAAGCTATAGTTTCTCTTTCTATAATCACACTTTGTCTTTAACAAAACTTTATTTTCACCATTGTTATTTAAAAAATAAAATTCATTCTAATACTAATATTACTTTTAATCGAGCAAATAGCTTTTTGATATTGCTAAAGCCTGCTTCAAAATACGGTGTATGAGATCTTGATGAACCAAAATTATAGGTGTTCCCTTTTAAAAGCTATCTATCCTAAAGATGTGAATTGAAAAAACAAGTCCATTAGAAGATGATTATCTGTGTTGTCAAAAATTCTTAGATTGATCAAAGGTTCCTTTTAACAACCTTCCTAATGCATTCTCTCCCTCAAAGGGCCTGATTTATTAATGGTTTTCTAAGAAGGCATCATGAAGACATTACAGCAAAAATGCCTTGCTTTGTAGTTGTATAATTAGAATTTGTGATATTTGTACCGGGGTCATGAAGATGGCTTCTTCTTCTTCTTTTTTTTTCCTCCCTCAAAATATGTCTGAGGGAAAATGAAAGCCTGTTAGCAGACTATAAACAAGATTCCAAAGGACAGTGATTGCCCAGTGAAGAAAGAGACAAAGTGTTTTCTCAAGCATTTAAGAAATGGTCATTTAGGGGTGAGTCCTGCCGAGGCTAACGTTGCTCACACTGAATCCATCCTGTGTGAGCTTCGCACCCTTTTTATTGATTAATGCTTCAGTGGACTTTCTGCTAGGCGACGATTGACCAGCCCAGGCATTATGTGTGTTCAGCCACATGAAACTGTGTGTATTCAATGCCCAGGCTGGAAAGATAACATGGACAATTGCGCCTCTCTCGGGCTGCCACTGACCCTGTGTTTAGGGTACTGCTTCTACATCAGTGCTTGAAATGTCAGCATTCATTGCAAACTGCCATAGTATTTTTACTTTACTTTTTAAGAGTGGCCCATATTTACCACGTCTGGAAAAAAAAAAAAAGGAATCTGGCTAATATGAATTTAAAGATAAGAAGAAAAAGCTGGTTGAATTCCATATTAATCAAGATTTTTGGTTTGGGCATGGACATTTACTTCAAAAGCCCACTCCAAAAGTCTAAGGGTCACCCGGAAATAGGCTAGGCATCAGGAAGTTGCAGAAAAACACATCTGTCTCCAATTTGGTATGGAACGCCTATGTTTAGATATTCTTTTAAGAGCTATATTAAAATTGCTGATAAAGTGGATTCCATGCTCTTTTTCTGGTCAACTATATTATGTTTCTTTCCCACAGATGTGCACACTTAGTACTAGTTTGAATGTATCTTCTAGCAAATTCTGTGTTTCTAAGAAGAAGAAGAAGAAGTAAGGAATTTTCTGAAGCCTAGCTTAGCAAACCTCGGAGCAGACCTTGACTAGTTCACAAATCTTTTGTGGCAGGCCCTCTTACCATTGGTGTCCCGAGGCAGTGTCTATCCCTTCTTCATGAGGTCCCAATGTCAAACCAGAGCTCACCCTGGAAACCAGTGAGCTTATTGGGTTTATTGGGCCATTGGTAAGGGGTTGACTGATGGGAGCGTGGGTGACTCAGAAGCAGGCACACTAAAAACCCTTTACTAAGTACGCACAAGGACCTTTTATAGTTGTATAGCTCTCTCTCTCTTTCTCTCTCTCTCTCTCTCTCTCTCTCTCTCTGTGTGTGTGTGTGTGGGTGGGTGGGTGTGTGTGCGTCTGTCTATCTGTCTCTCTGCTTTTCTGTCTCTGTATAAAACTGGCTGAGATGATCTATTCATCCCTTTTGGGAAAGCATGTTAACATTTAATAAGTCTCGCTGTGATCATTTTAGTCTGGCGTAGCTGAAAGTATGATGATGGCAGTTGTATAACTTCAGATCCAACAGAAACCCTATATTCTAAGAGACAGATACCAGGTGATTGATGGTTTTTCTTTTTACCTGGGCCTGAATAAAGTAAGGATCTTGAAAACCCCATTTGCTCATTTGTTTGTTTTTAAAGAGGCCATTATGGTCAAAAGTGCTACTTAAATGTTCGTATTTCTACATACTTTCATTTTTATATGAAACACACTTAAAAACACAGACATGTGGTTCTTCTCTAAGGGAGGATAATTGTCCAGTATCTTAGAGCAGGAGCCATCATCCGTTAAGGCTGATTTATACTCTCAAGTGATAAAGGCTATCCTGTAGAACCAGAATTGGTGTAAGGATCAAGGACATAACATTTTGACCAGAACCGTCTGATTATGTATGTGTTTGTCTTAAAAGCAGATTTAAAAATATTTAAAAACTCATTATGTTGTTACAAAGAAAAATGCAGCATTGTTAGCCATTGCTATTATATTTTTTATTTTATTTTACTTTGAACAGAATGAAGTTGGGCCACATTAACAGCTTCAGTTTACATGAGCATTTATTTGTATATCAATTTGCTACTAAGTACATGATGTAAAAACAAACAAACAAACAAAAACCCTAACAAACCGTAATCACATGTGGACAGACAGTCTAAATACACATAATTAACTATAATAAATAGTTTAATATACTAAGCTTGTGTACATTGTCACTTGTTGGGATTATGTTGCTGTCATTTTTGTCATGACAGGGAGATCTTTCGTAAACATATTGTTGGACTGGGCAGAAGCGTTAGCAGAGATGTGCGGCACAAATGACTATGGAGGGGCAAGAGATCATTTTTATCTCAGTTAGGGAACATGGGGCCTGGAGAAACCAGATGGAGATAACAGTCACTGAGGCTCGGAAGGGCCTACCCTAGCAGCCTCCTTCAAAAAGCTCATCTACCTCCAGGTCTTTCTCTCACTCCCTTCTTTCATAGGATTCCCTGCACTCTGCCCAAAGTTTGGCTATAAGTCTCAGCATCTGTTTTGATACAATGCTGGGTAAAGCCTTTCAGAAGCCCTCTGTGGTAGGCTCCTGTCCTGTTTCTTCTTTTCTCCCTCTTCTGATGTCCATCCCATTTGCTTTTCTGAATGAAGATTGATCATCTTACCCAGGGTCCTCCTTCTTGCTTAGCTTCCTTGGGTGTACAGATTTTAGTATATGTCTAATATCTACTTATAAGGGAGTATATACTATGAGTGTCTTTCTGCTTCTGGGTTACCTCACTCAGGATGATCTTTTCTAGATCCCACCATTTGCCTGCAAATTTCATAATTTCTTTGTTTTTAATTGCTGAGTAAGTATTCCATTGTGTAAATGCACCGCAATTTCTATTTCCATTCCTCAACTAGGGGACATCTGGGTTGTTTCCAGCTTCTGGCTATTACAAATAAAGCTGCTATGAACATGGTTGAGCAAATGTCCCTGTTGTATATTTGAGGATCTTTTGGATATATGCCTAGGAGTGGTATAGCTGGGTCTTGAGGTAACACTATTCCTATTTGTCTGAGAAAGTGCCAACAGAAGCAAAAAATCTGGACACAGGGATCTTTTCTGAGACTGATACTCCAAACAAGGACCATGCATGTAGATAACTTAGAACCACTGCACAGAAGTAGCCCATGGCAGTTCAATGTCCAAGTGGGTTCCCCAAGTAAGGGGAACAGGGACTGTCTCTGACATAAACTCAGTGGTTTACTCTTGGATCACCTCCACCTGAAGGGTGAGCAGCCTTGCCAGTCCACAGAGGAAGCCAAAGTAGCCAGTCCTGATGAGACCTGATAGACTATGGTCAGATGGAAGGGAAAGAGGACCTTCCCTATCATTGGACTGGGGGAGGGGCATAGGAGAAGAAGAGGGAGGGAGGGTGGGATTGAGAGTGGATGGGGAAAGGGGCTACAGCTGAGATACAAAGTGAATAAGCTATAATTAATAAAATAAATAAATAAAATTTAAAAAAAGAAGCTCATCTAGCACTTGGCAATGTTGCATCTCAAAGTGCCTGTGTTGCAGGCTTGTAGCTGGTGGGCAGGGTGTGGGAGGAACCTTCAGGTCCTCCTTAGGCACCAATATATATGTGCATCGTGTGAGATCTATACCGAAATCAAAGCAAAACAAAACCTCAAGCTCACAGAATAAATCCCTTGGAGGTCCCATGTTTGATCCTTAGTTCCTAGAATACTCAGTGGAAACATGAAGTTCTGTGGGTGCTACCATTTTGGCCTGTGTATGTAGTGGCCCTAACTAAGAGGGTGGTGAAGTCACATGGAATTCGCCTTCTCTATGATATCATTAACAAAGAAGGCCTCTAAGTCACGTGCTTGCTTCTACTTTGATGAAGTCTCCCCAGCCAGGATGACAGCAAACCACACGGTTGCTTACTGTTCAAGGTGAACTCAACTACATGGTAAAGCAAACCCATCAGGGTATGAATCCCTGGGGAACCTACCCTTTTATAAACCAAAGGTGGCTTGTTACATCCTTTTCTTTTAAAAGATACGCTAGTTAGGTAGGTTACTATGAATATAGGAGGAGATGATACTTATAGCCTAGGCAGGTACACTCAAAATACCAAAATAAAGAAGCAGGAAGAAATTCTATAGTCTTGAAGAATTTAGACCCAAAAGAAGGTGATAGATTAGCTAGAACCACAGCCTGAGAGCTCTCCCAGGATTTCAGAAGAGTAACTTCCTAAGAAATGGTGCTAGCCCAGTTCCAGGGAGAGAATTGGGCTGTTTGCTTTCCTTTTCCCAATCACAGAGTCAGGGGACTGACCTGAGGTGAGGGGTTTGGAGGACAGTGCATCTGGAATGGGAAAGCCACGTTCCATAGGGAAAGCCAGTGTCTCAGCTTAAAGAGCACAGGAAAATTTGCTAATGAAAGTTAATATGCTCTGCTTTTCAGAGAGACGGGGGTCATCTGTCAGCTTAGCATCTGAAAGAGAGTTTCAAGGAATGGGTTTAGAAGTTTGAGCTGCTGAAATGAAGGAATAAAGGAAAGTGTCTGGAGAAGCTAAAAAAGACACTTGAAGGTTGACCTCAGACCCTTTGCCTAGTGAGGTTTCTAAGGCTGTGAGGATTTGGAAGTCACTGAATTCAGGCCAGTTGTGACTGTTGTCTAATTCACATATGGACCAGATCTTAATGGAGTGTGAAAATAAGAGTAGTGGGTCTGGGGTCAGTGAAACCTAAAATTTTGAAGTTTAATTTTAGGCATGCCAAAGGGCACAGACAGTTTGGAGCCCATCTTGGAAGGCAGGGAAGAATCAGGCAGTAAAAGCCGAGGAATTCTCGGAGTTGGGGAGAGAGCCTGTGGTGAGAAGAGCCTCTATTCTGAAGGTCAGAAGACAGACATACAGAAAGACAGAGGAAGACAGATGAAGGGAAAAACCCAAGTTGAGTTTGCATGGCACACAGAACCCCTGAGTCTTGAAGAAATGACTGGTAGCCATTAAGCTGTAGTGAGCTTCATGGGCAGCCATGCTCTCAATGGTTTCAGTCTCAGAAAAGAGAGGGTTGAGAGACTGAGGTATAGGACGCCCAAACCCTTCCCCGCTTTTGGCAGCATATATTAGACTGGGATCGGTAAAGGTGACTTGGAAATGAGACAGGCGGGCGGCTCCAGAAGCGGAGTTGTTCTTTCCATTAGAGCAACTGAAGGAAGTGGCAACTGATCACCCGTGGTACAGAGGACTTGGGTCGCCATAGCGTGCAAAGCGGGGAACTTTGGGGACGGAAGGGTCCACCTGCAGGTCAGTTCTTCTACGGTCTCAAAGTGGGGGATACCACACTCAAAGAGGTACGTTGGGCCTCTTATCACAAGTGTCCCAGAATTGTGGTGGTTTGAATAAAAACTGGCCCCCATTATCTCACATATTTGAATGCTTAGTCCCAGTTGGTGGACTGTTTAGGAAGAATTAGGAGGTGTAGCCTTATCAGAGGTGTGTCATTAGGGGTGGGCTTTGAGGTTCTAAAAGCTCACTCTGGCTCTGGCTTTCTCTTTGTTTTGCTCTGTGTCTCTGTGTCTGTCTGTCTTTCTGTCTTTCTGTACCTGATGCCTGCAGATCAAGATGTAAAGCTCTTAGCTATTGATCCAGCACCATGCCTGTCTGTTTCCTACCGTGACGAGCATGGACTAACCCTATAACAATTTAAGCAAGCCCCCAATTAAATGCTTTCTTTTATTGGGATGTGGTGGCCCAGTCTGGGAGGCAGGTAGATCTTTGAGTTTGAGGCCAGCCTGGAAGGAAGGAAGGAAGACAAAGTTCATATTAAAAAAAAAAAATTAAATAACGTTTCCAGCTGTGGTAATCTGAAATGCTCAGAGAAGTGGGGTAAGGAGGACCGAAGGCAGCACACAACAAATGAGAATTGTTTGAGGCAGAGTGAGTCCAGGACAGCCAAGGCTACAACAGAGCAACCCTGTATCCAAAAACAAACAAACAAACAAATGCACAAATGCTTTCTTTTGTGAGAGTTGTCTTGGTCAAGGTGTCTTTTCACAGCAATGGAACAGTGACTAAGACACTAACAGACAACAGATGTTGCCAGTGAAGCTCCTATCCAGAGCTTTGCAGTTTACCTGAGGCTTTCAGAGGATTAATTCTTCATCTGCTGTTATAGACTGAACCCAGGACCTTGTAAATGTTGACACCACAATTCCTGTACGTTCTTATTTCTAGTAGAGAAGAGTTGCCCGTCAGTCACTATTTCAGAATCACTGGACCGATCTAAAGTCTCTGAATTCTGTGTTTTACATTTCACAAAACATAAGAATTAATTACATAGCCATATTTAGGAGTGTTGCTCATGAGCTTTCTGTTGCCTATCATTTGAATCCTTTTCTTTAATACGATGAGTCTTTAAGAGGCTGAGATAAAAATCTTTTGAAAGGGACCCTCAGAAAATTATGCTGAGCCATGTGGCTGTTATCCCTCTTTGTCAAGAAAACGTCCTTCAAGGACAAAGCGACACACAGAGATGTGTCTTCCTTTGATGTCACACATAATGCTGTTTATATCTTGGGAACAATAGTGTTTACAGAGCTTGTAGGTTGCTGCACTGTTTAATTAGTGTATATCCCTTGATTTGACCAGTTCCTCTGGGTTCTTGACCCCTGACCTTTTTGGCTCCAGAGAGGTTATAGGTACAGATCTATTTGCCTTTCAAGAAGGTCATATCAAGTCTCCTCTTTGCCCACTCCTCTTTTCTTTTCAGGAAATAATTCACTCTGATATGAAATAGATGGGATGATAGCTTATCATAGAAACTTCCAAGCCCCCAAGGTCTCTGTTTCCTTGAAAAATTGCTAGGCCGAATTTAATGCCATAGAAATCAACTTACTGAGATTCAGAGTTAGTCTGCCCTTTTGGTATTAGCCAGCATTAGCTGATATGATCAAAGATAAGGGCAAAGGAGAAACAAGGATTTCTCTTTCACTGTCTTAAAAGCAGGCAAAAAAAAAAAAATTGAAGGAACTTACCACATTTTGAAATTCAGAAGGATGCAAAAATATGCACGAATAGGTGACTGTGAATAGAAGGGGCTGGGGAGGGGGAACATAGGCCTTGGGCACAGATTCTTCATTAGTTAGGAATTAGAGGGGCTGCTAAGAAGAATCAAGATGTTATCTCTGTCCTCTCTCCAAAAGTTCATTATCATTTTAAAAGAATTCAATGGAGTAGTAAGATTATAGGCTTCTGAGACAGGCTGCCTCAGCCAGAATCTCAGCTGAGGTTATTAATTAGGTGTGTGATCCGGAACAACTTACTTCACTCACTGTGATTTACATCTGGGAGATGGGAGTTCCAGTTACACGCATTGATGTAACAATTACTTCAACACTGCATGGAATAAAACAATACCCAGTGGACTAAATCTCATGATTTTATATGTCAGGTATTTGGGCAGATACTAGCTGGCACTCCTCATGCTCTTCGTGGCCTGATTGGGTTCCTTGGTAGTACTCAGCTGACAGCTAGAGGTCTCAAGGGTCCAGGAAGGCTCCCCTTATGGTCTGGCACTTTGATGGGGTTGACTGGAAACTGGGCTGAGCATCTTTCTAGGTGGCATTTTACAGTAGAGGCTCAGGATGCAGAAGTGAGGGTACCAGAGGAGGATGCTCTAAGGGCTTGAGCCTGGCATATTACTACATCATTTCCCTGTAAAACTAGTGGCCAAAGCCATCCTAGAGCCTACACAGATTCAGGGTGGAGAGGGTCTCACTATCACCCTTTTACAGAAGGAATGCCAAAGAATTAGCGCCCTGCTTTCATCTGCCACAGACGGGATATGGAAGAGTGTTAATTTGATTCGTGATTGTGAGAATCAAATAAAATAATACGTATAAAGGGCTCAGCAGTTTTTATGAGGGTCTTCCTAGGGAGACATGAATACATGTCTGTTCACCCCAGATAGGTGCTGGAAAACAGACCAAAGGAATGATTTCATTGAAGTCCAGCTTAGCGAGCCGGTGAGTTTATGGGGGTCACAGGCGCATGGGGGACTTAAAAGCAACAGCATCCCTGAAAAGGCCACCCTGTATGGCTGATGATTCATGCACTCTGTTCGCAGAGTTCAGGCATCAGGTCTGATTGGAGAGTCTTCTCTCCCCAGCAACTGTTCACTGCTTTCACAACCCTGGGGAGGGGCCTTGTAAACCCTGTAGCTTTCAGGAGCTTCCTGAGTTTCACTTATCTCCTGAGTCTTACTGGCCCCTCTCCTC
Organism: Psammomys obesus; assembly: GCF_907164565.1. Taxonomy (NCBI): domain Eukaryota; kingdom Metazoa; phylum Chordata; class Mammalia; order Rodentia; family Muridae; genus Psammomys; species Psammomys obesus. The sequence goes on along the minus strand of NW_026596166.1, from coordinate 9,037,673 downwards.
TTTCCAGAGGAACTGTTTCAATCGAGAGGCAAGAGATACCTGAGACCACCACAGACTTAAACATTCCATAGGCATTAAGTCTTAAAACACACGTTAAGGTTGATTCTTGCTACATACAAGTACACAACGGGCCAACATATTTTAAAACATACACAAAATGCATATTTATTTACTACCTGGCCTGTACATTTCATAGATGGCTCCATATTCAGATAGTTCAACTTGGAGATTTGGCTAACTCTATAGTGACTTCAAAAGTGACACGCATTCAGTAGAGAGCAAGCGACACGCGATGCACCGTTCTCTTGGGGTACCAGGTGGCAACAGTCACAGCCCCCACTCAGCCGAGAGATCACACAGAAACACTTGACCCTCTACAGCTGCCAAGGCACGATGTTCAATAGGTCAGGTCCACTAAGTGCACTTTTTACATATTTCCAAGTTATGATGGGCTTATTTGGAAGTAGCCTTATTATAGGTTGAGAAGCATCTGTGTGTCTATTTTATGGATTTGCATAATTACATGTGAGATGAATAGTAACACCACCTAGCATATGTCTGTGTCAAGTTTTTTAACATTGACCAGTGAATTACTTTCATCACGGGAAAATAAATGGATCCTTGTAGGAAGGTGCATTGTTTATGTCAATGAGACACAGACCTACATATACCAAAGAAGGGAGAATCTCAGTTGAAGAATTGCCTCCATCCGATTGGCCTATGGGAACACCTGGGAGGCATTTTCTTGGTTGCTAGTTGATGCAGGAGGCCCCAGACACTGGACTTGGGCCTTCCCTGGACAGCTAGGCTTGGGCTAAGAAAGGTAGCTGAGCAAGTCAGGGAGGCAGTAAGCCTGTTCCTCTGTGGTCTCTGCTTCAGTTCATTTCTTCAGGTTTCTACCTTTAGCTCCTACATTTGGCTTCCTTCGATGAAGGGCTGTAACCTGTAAGCTAACAAACCCTTTCCTCCCTAAACTAGTTTAGTCCAGTGTTTTGGTGCAATACCAGAAAAGCAAACCAGGACTGAAGTATTTTGTTATTTGATTACGGTGGTGTGTATGCATTTGTGTGTGTGTGTGTAAGAACCTTTTTTGAGAGAGAAGTTTCAAATACAAAACAGGGCCCTACATGGAAAGGGCACTGGGACAGAGATGCCACAAAGTTTCATGAAGAACTATGGTCTAGAAAAGAGTTAAGAAATCCCACTTACAGCGACGTCAGAGGCAGCGTATACATCACCCACGCAAGAGTGCCAGGACCGAGAAAGCGGCCGTTCAAGGGAACTGAAGATGTTTCTGGACAACTAGCCGCACCCCGGCAGTGACCTCTGTGCTGATGGCACGCAGCGCTTGTCAACAGAAGAGCGCAGGAAGGCAGAGTTTATCGTGTTATACAGAACGCTAGAAAAGCTGTTCCAAATCACCATCTCAGAAAAGAAACCACAAAATGACGTTACAGTTGATGGGCAGCTGTCCGCCACCCACCGTGCTCTGCGGATGGGGGAGGCAGTCTTCGGCGTTCCCTGAGCTCTCCACAGCCAGCGGGGAACTGTGCTCTTCCTGCTTTTATTTCTGATACTTTTTGGCTGTTCGAACTTCATCTGTACAAACTGTGTTAATGATTCAGTTTTCAGTCAGCTGACAAAATTTTCTCCTAATTTATTAGGGTAAATCCTTTGTAATTTAAAGAAAATTGCCATTTTTATATGTGCTACAATGATGTGCCCAGTCTATTATCATTTGGCTTTATGACACACTTTTTCTAAGCAGATGCTTTGATGGATTTAGCTACGTAAATATTTAACTTTCCTTTATAGCGTCTAGATTTTAAGAAGAATCCATTTTTCTTACTATGACTTAAAATAAATGAATTTAAAATTTCATCTCTTTTTATAATAGCTTTAGTTTTTAAGTCACCGCTTAATCTGATTTAATAATTTTGTTAAAGTTCCTAATTAATCTAGATTAACTTGCTGCAAAGCCAGAGGATGGGAATCTATATTTCTCTAAACTGATAACTATTTTTGTATTGTAATTTACAGATTAATTAATTTCCCTTCTGATTGTAACATACTGAATCCTCATATAAATTAGAGTTATTTTTATATTCTCTAGTCTATACTTTAATCTTCTCATTTTTTTTTCTTTAACAAACTATTTCTAATTTTTGTAGCTCCATGGATAACTTTTCATTATTTATTTATTTATTTATTGAGATAGGGCTTCTCTGTGTAGCCTCGGGTGTCCTGGAGTAGCTTTGTAGACCAGGTTGTCCTCAAACTCACAGTGCACTTCCTGCCTCTGCCCCCTTAGTGCTGGGATTTAAGGTGTGCACCACCATGCCTGGCTCACAGATAACACTTTTCTATCCTCACAGCCTCTTTGTATGCAAACGAGATCAGGTTTAAAATGTAATGGTAAAAACACTCCATTTATAGCAGTAATCAAAAACTTTCAGATATAACTCAGCAAGAAACAAGCAGGTGCACACACACACACACACACACACACACACACACATTTTAAATTTAATTGGGTTGAGAGCTCAAGCGAAAACCTGAAGGCATACATTGATTCGGGATCAGAAGGTTCGGCAACATGAAGCCGTCTGTAAGAAATCCAGAAAGCAAACAGAGTGACGGTTAAGCTGCCTACTGAACTTTGGGAACTTCACAAAATGGTTCCGAGTTTGTCTTGGGGAAACCAGTGTGAAAGAATTCCAGGAAAGTCCTCTTCATTTTGACAAATTTATGGGTTCTGTCCTTCTTCGTTTGCATTTTTTAATTCTCAGAAATGACATCCTGGTTGTGCTTCAAAGCCTCGTGAACATCACGGACGTGTGTCACCACAGACCTGGGGAGTTCTAGAGAACAAGCCCCAGAACCCAGTGTCATGTATGTGCGCTGTTCATAACTACACGCTGCCTTCTCACGGGCATGTCAGGTTATCGTTCATTTTACAGAAGGGTAAACTGAGGCACTAGAGAAGCAAATATCTGTTCAAGGTATTTACTTAAGTGGTTGACCTGTCAAATCTGCTATTTTTTTAAATTGCTACTCTTTATCTTCATTGATGGTCTTCCTTTCTTTCTTTTCTTTCTTTCTTTCTTTCTTTCTTTCTTTCTTTCTTTCTCTCTCTTTTTTTTTTGTATTGGCATTTAACCCAGGGCCTTATGTATGCCAAACATGCACTCTGCTTGCTTGAACAAAGTCTCTGAAGCCCCAACACAAGATTAAAAAAAAAAAAAATTTTCCTTCTACTAGAGAAGTTATCCCTCAACCTTCATTTTCTAGACTCCTGTATCTGGTGCAGTGATGTACATGCAATTATATAAAATGTTTTCATAAAGTAGAGTAATTTAATCTGTGTGGTGTTCTGTACTTTGTCATTGAACACCACGCGAAGGCCTCTTCCTTGTCAGCGCGTACACAGCCATTCCGTCCCTTTTAGCCGTGGTCTAGGATAGAGACGTACTGTAATTGAACTATCCTTCATAGATGTACATTTAGGATGTGACCTCAGGTTGTCCCTGTGTTTCCTCTGCCCTCAGTCAGCTGTCATTAAGTTTCATTATTTCATTGTGGTGCTCATTACAGCCTCTCTCCCGTGCCACTGAAGGTTGCATCCCAGACAGGCTGCATTGTCTTCACTGGGACCCCAAAGTTGACTCTGCTCTACCCAAGAGACCTTTCTCTGAGTTGAATTTACTCAATAGATTAAGAGTCATTTCTTTTTCTTTTATGTCTCAGCCCTAGCCCACCTCTTTCTGGCATTTCTCCCCCACCCCCGGCTTTGAAACAGTTCTTCAGACACATCCTGTATACTGTCGGCAGTTTCTCTTTCAGGGCTATCTGGTCTCTATCTCCCAAGGTTATTTTACACAATCAGTCATGAGCATGAACATTTAGATCCTTCCCCATGAGCCAGGGCTCATATTAAAACTTACCATACGCCACTGATGTGTCCTGCAAGGACATCCGGTTGAGAGAAGGAGAGGCCACGTGAAAGTCTTTCTTTTCTTTCATTTTACACTTAGAAAGAAACCGAGCTACAAGGGAGGTAAGAGAGCTGTGTAAAATGTAGAAATGGAAAAAAGAAGATGGAAGAAAAGGAGGGAGGGAAGTACACACAGATGAGAGTAGGGAAAGGAAAGAACATTGAACTATAAGAAAGCCCATAAAAATTTAATTAAAAAAAAAGAGAGAGAAAGCCCCAAAACTTGGAGCAGGGATGGAAACTAGTCTAACATTCAAAGATTTATTGCTTCTATATTTGTGTGTGTGTGTGTGTGTTTGATACACATCATGCACGAACATGCCTGTTAGTGCCCATAGAGGCCAGAAAAGGGAGCTAGAGCGCCTGGAGCTGCAGTTACAAGCCAGTGCGGAGGGTCTGATGAGAAAGATGGGTCTGAACTGCCTTCTAGGAGAGCAGCCAGTGCTCTTTCCTGCTCTCCAGCTCACGTTTCACATGCAGCCTTGTGCTCTAGTCTTCATTGTCTCTCTTGAGCTCTCAGCACTTTTTCTGGGTTTGAACACTAAGCAAGTGCAGGAAGAAATTCCCTTCTTCCTGGACTCCCTTTTCTTCTCATTGCCTGACATTACCTCAAACATTTCTCGTTTGTTGTGTGCTGGCTTCAGTCCTCTTTCCCCCATTTCTCTGAGCATTTTAATATTACCACAGCTGGGAGCATTTATTTAACTTTTTTTTTTTAAATACAGACTTTGGCTTCCTCCCTTCCTTTGAGTTTTCTTTGTATCAGTTTTTAAACATGCCACACCATTCTCATAACCTTCCAAAGCCAGAAGAGCTTTCAACAATTCTATCATTCTTCTCATATATGTATTTCTTCTTAATGGAAGAAAATTCTGTTAAACGACATAGACCTCAGCAAAGCATCCTTCATTTTGATAAGTCAGTATTAGTTATTTCCTTTTTACTAACAAAGTAGCTTTATTCCTTTTACAGCTCTTAAGCCTTCTTGGCTCAGTGCCTTTCACAGAGACTTTTAGCACATGTGTCAAATAAGTAACTTTTCAGTTATCTCTTCTTATTGAGGGATGCTAAATGTTTGGACTTGGGAGTCACTTTGATTTATTTCCTGAAGCCTACCTTTTCCAGAACTCCTCTGAAGCTCTTTCTCAGTGATGCTACATGTAGCACCATAAAAGAAGTGAGTTGGGAATGTTTGTTCTTCTGCTTCCCAGTTCATCCAGAAGACCTTATGTCTCCCCACAACACCACACACACACACACACACACACACACACACACACACACACACACAC
>NW_026596166.1:8969072-9032377 GCF_907164565.1 Psammomys obesus | reverse complement strand
CACACACACACACACACACACACACACACACACACACACACACACACCTTGCTTAGCTACTAAGCATCCACACAATATGTTTAAGATAAGAAAATAAGGAAAGAAAGAAGGAGGAGAAGGAGAAAGAGGAGAAGAAGACAGCCGCCATTGTCTTCTCTTTCTGTATTGGTTTGAATGATGAAACTCTTTCTCTAGGTTTTTCTTTTTCTTATTCATATACTGTCCTAAAAATTATACATTTGTTTTGTTCTCCTCCTCTCCTGGCATACATTAACGTTTGTGTTATTGGAAGCCCTGTGGTACCCTGGGAGAGACGAAGGCTTTTGAGCAAAACAGCTCTGATTGGAGTCTAGCTGTGTCACTCACTTTCCCATGTCATGTCACCCCTAGTAAACTACACAGTGTCTCCCAGATGATTTTCTCATCTTGGTGATGAGAAAACCCACCCTTGCATTGTTATGAATATTGGAAGAAATGAAGAAAACACAATGCCTGGATATATTGTGTCTCTTAGATGCAGGCTCCTGCCGTTGCTGATGTCATCGTTTGTTTCTGTGACCTTCCAGATTTATATTTGATAATTGGGTTTACTTCTTGGCCTTCTCCATCTATGCTTCTTTTGGTTCATCCTCTCTATTATTTTTTTAAATGATATTTTACATTCTTTCCACCTTATGTTCTAACTGTCAGGACTTGTTGCATAGAAGAATAAACAATTATTTTTTCCGAGTTTGGGAGGTTGAAAGTGTGGCATCAAAGTGTTACCCTGCTACTGAAGGCCCTTGGCAAGAGTCCGTTTTTGTTTCTTTCTAGCTCCCGGTGATGACCAGTAATGTTTAGAGTTTCTCAGCATGTAGCTGCAGCGCCCCCCCCATATCTGCTTTCACCCCGTTTGGTGTTCTCTGCCTGTGTGTGAATTTCAGTGTCTCTTCTTGAAAGGACACCAGTGATTAGATTTAATGCTTCAGTAATCTAATATGGCATAGTCTTAACTTGATTACATCTCCAAAGACCCCGTTTCTGAAGGAAGGTCACATTCGCAGATCCTTGGGGTTCCAGAGAGTCCTTGGAATTAGAATTTCAGCATTTCTAGAGAAAGGACATAATTCAATGGACAACAAAAGGACAAAGAATTGGGGCTGGTTATGTGAGTACGAGGTCCAGCTGCCCAAACCATTGGAGGCCACACGGCTGTCTACCACATTAGCTTCTCCTGAGGATCACGTGGTTACAAAAGCTGGAGCTGAGTTTGGAGGAAGGGCATCCAATCACACAGGAGTCTGGGCTCAATGACAAACATTTGCTCTATTGGAAAGAGACAGCTGCGGCATGCTAGTTGGTCCTCCGAGCAGCTATGGGCAGATGACAGAGGGGCCGAGAGGGTGTCAACAGTGGGCAGTTTAAATTAGCCTTGTGAAGAATGACAGCCTTATGTCCTAGTATATTGTATTAGTGTGACCTGGTCTTCCTTTCCTTTATTTTTAAGAAAAATTTCATTCTTGTACTCTTGTCTTTCCTTTTTTTTTTTTTTTTTTTTAAAAAAAAAAATGCTATCTTTTAAATTTTTATTTCTTTCTATGTATAATCTTGTTATGTGCCAAGGTTGGTCTTGAACTTAGGGTCCTCCTGCCTCATCCTCCCCAGGATTAGGATGACAAGTGTGAACTCCCACACTCAGTTTCCTTCCTCCTTTTAATTTAGGAAAGATAAGAATAGCATGTTCAGTATGTCTGAGTATGTTTATCACATACATGCGCATTTGTGTTAGCATGGCACATATAGATACATGTTACTATAGCTTGGGAATGTCATGTATCTTGTGTTCTCCTGTCCCCTAAAGCAGTGTTGATCACAAGCAATACAACCAGCACAAATCACAAACATTTAAAGAACAGTACACTTTTACACACTCATTGGTTTGTGCCATCACCATAGCAGAGGTATTGAGAGGTATGGGTGACATTGTCTTCTCCTCTTGAACCTGTGCCATGTAGCTGCTTGGCCAATAGAATAGGATAAATGTCAACCTCTGGTCCAAGTGTAAGAAGCTGGCAGCCTGTACTTTCTGTTTCCAGGGATGCTTGCTTTTGGACTCCAGCCATCATGGCTTAAAGAGCACCCAGAATCTTCTAGACAAGCCCATGACGAGTAGGTGAATCCTGACCCTCAGCCTTGGCTGAACGTCCACATAACATCAGGTACATAGGTCTTCCAATCCCTATTTGATCATTTCATGTAGTATAGAATAGCAGGTACGTGAACAAAATAAACGACAGTCCCCCTAAGCCTCTTAATTTTGAGGTGATCTCTTACGTGGGAGTAGACCTCAGGATGCTCCATTTAATAGACACAGATTAGATCACGTGCTCAAGGCCACACAGCTAGCAAATGTCAAAGCCATATGCCCCGTAGTCTAGTAGTTTAATTCCTTTCTCCGTGACTTCGTTTTGCTTACTTTCAAAGACTGCCTGCAGGAAGAAAGCTTGTCTGTGTATACAAAATGATATCCTGGTTTTATCTGTCTTTGTGAGCCTAAGTTCTGGACACCATCCCATAGTTGGCTCAATTCAGCCTTTGAGCCTGGAAATCTGAAGGCCAGAACCTGGAGCTGAGTGAACCAGTTCACCCATGGGCACATGCAAGACTGAACAGTGAGGCTGGCAGCCAGCACCTTCCCAGGCCATAGACCTGGTCTTCAAATAAAGAACCCCACCACCTTTTTTAATTTCAAGCTTTAATTTTTTTTATTAATTACAATTTATTCATTTTGTATCCCAGCTGTAGCACCCTCCTCAAGTCCTCCCAACCCCACCTTCCCCCCTCTTTTCCTCCCATGTCCCTCCCCCAGTCCACTGATAAGAGAGGTCCTCCTCCCCTTCCCTCTGACCCTAGCCTATCAGGTCTCATCAGGACTGGCTGCATTGTCTTCCTCTGTGGCCTGGTAAGGCTACTCCCCCCATCAGAGGGAGGTGATCAAAGAACCAGTCACTGAGTGCATATTAGAAGCAGCCCCTGTTCCCCTTACTAGGGAACCCACTGGAGACTGAGCTGCCATGGGCTACATCTCTGCAGGGGTTCTAGGTTATCACCATGCATGGTCCTTGGTTGGAGTATCAGTCTCAGAAAAGACCCCTGTGCCCAGATTTTTGATTCTGTTGCTCTCCTTGTGGAGCTCCTGTCTCCTCCAGGTCTTTGTCTGAATTCCCACTCTTATAATATGTATTCATTCATCTGCTGCTTATTTCCTGGGCTATGTATCTCTTGCTAGTGCTCCCCTTGTGTTTGTTAGTTTCTTACTATTCCACCTGCAGACCCTTCTGTCTTCACTCTCACTTCTAAATTTCACTTCCTCTTTCCGTCTTTCTTATGTGCTTCCCCTTGGTCTTCTCAGTTTACGGCCTCTGGAGTCCTCTCCACATTTGCTTGGCAGATGTTACTGGCTCACTGCTTCATTCGTGTTAAGTAGCCCAGCTGCGTTGGCCTCTTCTTGTTTTGATATGAATTGGACTGCTTGCATAAATATGTTTGAGTTTTGTTGTTGCAAAGGTTATATAAAATTCTATTTAAAAAAATATTACATGAATTCTTTTTTTTTACTCTTTCACAACATTGAAACAAGTTTTGTACACACAGTCCTTGTCCTTTGAACATTTCATTCATTCATTCATTCATTCATTCATTCATTCATTCATTCATTCAGTATGTGTTTGCATCCATGTGTGCACTTGAGTGAGTGTGCATGCCATGGTAGACATGTGGAAGCCAGAGAACACCTTGTGGATGTCAGTTCTATTTTCCTACTACATGGACTTCCATGCTCAAACTCAGGTTGTCAGGCACAAGCACCTTTACCTGCTGGGCCATCTTGCCAACCTGACTTGACTTTATCCTTTACATTTACCCATCTTTCAGCCAATCCCCTTGTCTCTATCAGTGGATCCACTCACACACCATCCATCCATCCATCTACCCATCCATCCATCATCACCCATCCACCCATCTGTCCATCATCTATCCATCTATCCATTCAACCAACATCCATCCATCCATCATCCATCCATCATCCATCCATCCATCATCCATCCATCCATCCATCCATACATACATACATACATACATCATCCATCTATCCATCCATACATACATACACACATACATCCCACCTTCCATCCATTGTCCTTTCATACAGTTTTGGCATTCTCCTCTTGCCTTTCCCATCTCTAAAGGAGAACTATTCTTTGAGGAGTTAGGCTCATCCCCTCTTCTGCTAATTCTTCTCCTCATGCTTATTCTCTGAGTATATATATTCTATAATTGTTGTTACTTTCCCCTCAACTTCACAATGCCTGAGTTTTTTTTTTTTTTAATGTTCACGTTTGAAGAAATTAATATTCGACCGCGACCTGCCAGACAGAACTGCCACAAAAATTATTTTTGTGGGCCTCCATATTTCTTCCGGAATAGAAACGGTTCTGTCTCCTAGAATCTAAATGATTATGAAAGGCACCCAATAGCCCACCCCAGTCACACCGCAGGGTTTCTGCCTCAGTATCTTTCTGGCAAGCATGGGAGGAATCCCAGCACAAACCTTCCCCTGTAGTGTCTTCCCGATACCCTCCCTCACCGACAGAGCTTGGCCTAGCTTATCTTCTGTGAGGCCAGAGGGGGAGATAAAATTGACAAACTAGCACATTCTGCTCTGCTTCTCTTGCTGGACTACCCCGCCCTTCTTTGCTCCCTTCCTTCTCCGGCACCCAGCTTCAGTTGTCAGCGTCACCCAGCCTCCCCCCTTCACTGTTCCCATCTGCTGTTGACTGTGGATGCTCTCCAGATCTCGCAGGGAATCTGGGGAAAGCAGACACCCCCCCCCCCCCGGCTCATCTCACCCTGTTCATTTCTCCTGCGGACTTTGAAGTTTCTGCTTTCCCTCTGGCTGTTTGGGAACCTTCGCCCACGGCACACTCTCTTTACTCTCTTCCGATCCCCCCCTGAGTTAGGATCCTTTTCACTTTTGGACTGGGTCTTACATTAATTCATTAGTTGTAAGTTACTTCCTTACTCTCTGCCCTTACCAAACTAGGAGGCTATTTTGTGTTCTTGCCTTTCCTTAAAGAAACAAACAAAAGCCGGATGCAGTGGGGAATGTGCGTAATCCCAGCACTGAGGAGAGGCAGCTGGATCTATGAGAGTTCGAGGCCAGCCTGGTCTACAAAGTGAGTCTAGGACAGCAAAGGCTACACAGAGAAACCCTGTCTCGAAACAAAACAAAACAAACAAACCCCAAACTAAAAAACAAAAACAAACAAAAAAAACCCCCATACCCTTAATTTTTAAATTACTTTTAACTGTGTGTGTGTGTGAGAGAGAGAGAAAGAGAGAAAGAGAGAGAGAGAGAGAGAGTGGGGGTGTAAGTCCACATGAACGCACGTGTCCATGGAGGCCTGAGTTGGGAGGTTTCCTGGAGCTGGAGTCACAGGAGGTTGAGAGCCACTCAGCATGAGTCTGAGAACTGAACTTGGCTCCTCTGAAAGAAGAGTATGTTTCCTTAACCGCCGAACCACCTCTCTAGCCCGTCTCTTCCCTTCTTATGTAGTATACATGATAGCTGACGCCATACATTTGCCCAGCATGCAAATGTCCAGTCCTAACTACTATAGTTTGGTTGCCTATTTTCTGCTTCACAGTATTAGAGTGCTGGGCCAGGAAGCACTCTAGGGATGCCACTCAGTGGTAGGGCATGTTTCTAGCATGTGTGAGGGAGGACCTAGTGAAAAAGACTTGCAGTCCTAAGACTTGAGATAACTGAAATGGACTTATACTTTTTATTAACTACTTGTCTTCATTTTATTGCCTTCCATACTCCCCAAAAGAATTTCTAAAGTTAAATATAATATTTTGAAATTATAATGCAAGACTCAGAAAAACAAACAAACAAACAAAAAAAAAACCAACAACAACTCAGCAAAAGTTCACTGAAAACAAACACCTAGCCTGTACAGTGTGACTGCAGCATTACAGGAAAATTGCGGTTCCCTTTTGGGTTCTGAATCTCGTTAATAAAAATGTCTAAAAACAGGCAGAAGAAAGCCGGAGGCTTATTTGATTAGAGTTTGAGGGGAAACAGACAAAGAACCAGACCCCCAAACAGGGCAGGTACACAGAAAATCCCAGCAGCTGCCGGGAAGAGAGAGACGCAGAGACAACCATGCCTTTTAAAATAGGCGTGAAGGACAGAGAAGCAGTGAGAAATTTCAGCTTGTCAGACAAGCACGCTTAGGCTTCAGAGAGCGTCTGAAAAAGAGACAAGGAGATGGAAAAACAACAAAAACCCCACCCTTACTCAAAAACAAAATGAAACAACAACAACAAAACATGCTTAGTGGCACGCGCTGAATCCGAGTTCCGAGGCAACCCCAATCCAGATACGTACAGTTAGGGTTAGAAATAAAGATAGTCTGTTGAGACAGGAAAAGCCCTCAGGAGGGCGCTAGTGAGCTCATGGCAAAAGCTCCCGAAGTTCTCCACTCTCTGCGGCATTCAGGTAACACTGGTCCCTCCCGTTTGCAGGTCCAGGGCCTTTCCTCACACATGCTTTGCTCATTACATGAAGCCCAGGCGAGGAATGGCTGTCTATTCTTTCCCCTTTCCCTGCCAGTTGGCTTCCTTCACGCTAACCTTGATGCTTCCACTTCCAGTCCCTAACCTCCTGCCATAGTGTATGGTGGCTGGATCAAGAAAGTAACTTCTGTGGCTGTTAATACATGGAGAAGAACATTCCATGTTTTCATTCCTAGAGCAACATCCAAGGGAAAAAAATATGAAGACTCTCTTGTTTTGTCCTAGGAAGATGATGTTTGCTCTTTTTTGTTTTGTTTTGTTTTGTTTTGTTATGAATTTAATATTACACCAGCTAACCCATTTTTGGGTGGGATACATAAAATTCTCTCATGAAGCAAGGGACAGCTAATGGGGTGACGTATGTTCCCAATTCAATGCTGACAAAGAGACCCCAGTAATTCATGCTATCTGACCCCAGGAGTCTGGGCACATGCCTAAGTGTAAAATAGAGAGGCTTGCAAGTGATTATTTTCTGCAAGTAGAGCTGTATTCAGTCTACTGTTTTGATAACAGAGCTATAACAGACAGGCAGTTTTTTATTAATTTATTGTACGTTGGGTTGATCTTGCCTCTGGGCATTCCTGTGTCCAACTGGTGTTTTTGCCAAAAATCGTCAACGTTGCCTTTATCTCCTCTTTCCTCTACACTTGCAGCTTGGGTTAGTCACAGATCTTGTGATCTTGGTGCGTCTGCTCCGGCCCCTCGCTTTTCTCTCAGAACCATATGGCTTTTGACAAAGTCAGGTTACAGCTCCAACCTAAACGGCCCAGCGTCATCAAAGGCTGACTCACTGAGGAAATGACCCTTGTTTGTTGCTGGAGGTCATATGGCTGCAAAAGGGAATGGGATCTAGAGAGCAGTTTGGTGAGGGTACAGAGTATGTGAAAGAGAAAAAGGGTGTGTGTGTGTGTGTGTGTGTGTGTGTGTGTGTGTGTGTGTGTGGTCAAAATGCAGCGGCTTGTGAGCAACATTTTCCAAGTCCAAGAAAAACACATTTCTTTCTAAGGACAAAGAACTCTCACCTGGCTTTAGAGAAGAAACTAGCCCTCTCTGGTTTCAATCAGTACAACTGAGAATACAGCGAGTTCCCCATGTCTTCTTGGCTCGTAGTGGGTGTTTAGGACACAGCTCTATCTTGTATGCTCCAGAAGGGGAACCTAAGTGTCAGAATCCTGCCGGCCTTGGTGGGGTGTTGCTGTCTACTCTGGGTTCTGTATTCCAGACCTCATCCAACTGGATTCTATTTTTAGCTTGCAGACTCGCGCCAGGCAAGCCTGATGAATGTCTAAATTTAAAGGAAAATCGAAAGAGGAGAAAAACGCTTCCTTAGCACCCATATCAAGTTTCCTTCACTCTCTGAGATCCAGGAAGCCAGAACCAACCTTCAGATCTTTGTGTTGAGATAGGCAACGGATTATCACCTATGAGTGGGGAAGACTCCAAGAAGGCCAGACACCATGAAGAGATAAGTTTCTCAAAGTAGAAGACTCAATAAATGTGAGACCTATAACTCAGTGGAAAAAAGGCAATTTTATTTACAAGTCTACCCACAGATTTGAAGTGAAAAAAAAAAAATCTACTGAAAAAGATGTGCTTCTGCCCTGAAGTCAAGATTTACTTTTCAGCCAACTTGTGATAATTACCTAGGTGACTTCCTTGATGAGATGGGGAATGGATCTGAATGTTCATTTAAGATCAGATAAGGGTCTAGAAACTCACAACCAGGAAGTTTTTTTAGGTAGTTCAACAATAATAACAACCAAACAACAGGATATTGCTGTGTAGCTCAGGCTGGCTTCTGGCTTGAAATTCCTCTGTCCCAGCAGCTCCCAAATTCAGGGATTACATGTGCGTGTCACCAGGCCTGGATGGTGTTCTCACTGTTAACCCTTCTTTTCCTCTCTCTGTTTATACATCTAAGTTATGTTCATTGACCTAGTTTTTTCCCAATATGCTAACAAAGTTTCGACACTAGATTCTGCTCATGATTTTTTTTTTTCCTGGGAGTTGAAGTGTCCTGCCTTCACACAAATGTATGGATGTTTATGCATTTAGGAACCAACCTGGTACCCTGACCTCCACAGAGCTTCCTCTAGTTGCCTTGTCCCGTCTAAGAACTAGCACGGAAGGTCATGCTGGCTTGGCGTAGGCCCAGCTCTAACTTTGTTCTTTCCTGATGGTGTGATGCTGGTGAGGCACTTCTCCCTCTGAGTTCCTCAGCACCTCATCTGTAAAAAGGGTGTAAAAACACTGAGCCGAACTAATAAAATAGAAATAGATGCAAGGAGGGTAATTTCATAACAAACTCCAGGAATTAAACAGCTTCAAAGCATCAAAGTCAATGTTTATAGCTTCCTATCTCTGGCTAGCTCAGTTTGTTTTTCAGTGTCCATGGGGAGACTTATCCCAGAGATCCACAAATCAACAGATATTCAAGTCCCTTATATGAGAAGGCATAGGGCAGGTACTGCCTATAGCCGGAACATATCTTCCCGTATTCTTAAAACATCTACAGATTGCTTTAGGATAGCTTAAATAGATTTACACAGAACAAGTGCTGTGTAAATAGTTGCTATACCTTATTTTTTAGGGAATAATGATAAGGAAAAGAACATGATGCATTTGTGCAGACTCAACATTTTCCAAATGTCTTTGACCCAAGGTTGGTTGAATCCACAGCTGGGGTACCTATTCGTATGGAAGGCTGTCAGTGTCTTTATATGTTTTAGCTTCTTCCAGAAGAAAAGAATGTCATGTGTGCTTACACAATTCTGTATAGATTCCATTTATTTTTATTTGTTTACAACGAATTTTGGGAAGTATTAATAATGGCCGTCAGGGATGTATCAGTAAAAAACAATCATGGTTTTTTTTTGTTTTGTTTTGTTTTTGTTTTTTTCATGGACTCATTGTTTAGTAAGGAGGCCAGGCACTGAACAAATAATGAACGAAAAGAGCCCGGTGTCTGGAACTAACAAAGAGGGGAGCTGAATTCTCTAGGGCTCAGGTTATCGAAATAGCCTTCTCCTGGTCTTTCTGCATCTCGTTTTATCTCTTCCGCTATTTTGTTATTTGGGGACTACATTGACTCCAGAGTGGGGTTTCTCATAATAAAGCAGCTCACAGTACTTTCCTCCTTCAAGGCCTTCCATGATTCCTTAATACTTATAAAATCTGTCACTGAATGTGAAACAGCACAGAAGCTACTTTTGCCTTTCTCAGCCAAGCCATCTTTTCTTATTATTTCCTCTGCTGGACCCTGCTTTCAGGAGATGCCTTTTTCTTCCCTGGAGTCTGGAGGAGTAGTCCTGAAGATGCTGCTCTACATTTCCATGAAATCCCTTAAAGTTTCATGTAAATGTTGAGATCTGCTTCATAACAGCCAAGTTTATTTGACTAGGAAAGAAATAGTGTAAAGTTGTCAGATTTGTAGTTAAGTCTGTGAGGCTAGAAATACCAGTCAGGGGATGGTCCTCCAGAGGTTCCCAGCTTGGGGAAGAGGAGACTTTATCAGATGACGTTCTGATGAGGTGTGGGCTATGAGGGATTTCTGCTGGTTCGTGTGAGCTCTAAGATTGACCTAGGCCCCTGACCCTAACTCACCTTGATCCACAATAACCCACTGTGATGTTAATACTGTCAGCCTGGCAGGACTTGGAAACACACTTCTGTACATGTCTCTACAGGAGTTTCTATAATGAGTTGACTGAGATGGGAAGACCTCTACTGAATGGACTTGGCACCATATCGTGAGCCAGATCCTGGACTCAATGAAAAGGATTAAATGACCTGCGCACCGGCATTCATTGCTCTCTGGTTCCCTGGATAAAATGTGGCCATCCACCTCTCCATCCCAATGCCATGCTTTTCCCTCCATGATAGCCTATACTCTTGAACTGTTCTTTTATGATAAGTACTTTTTTTAGGTATTCGATCACAGCAAGAGAAAATTGTGGTGATACACTCACTATTCTGAAACAAATGATGGGAGTAGGGTTGGTTCTCCTGTATTGTACGGTTTTTCCTTCTGGCTCCAAGATCTCGAATAAAAACTCATGAGATTCAAAATATATGTACAAATACCTAGGCCATATACCTGGGCTCTTCTCTGACTAGCTCATAACTTAAAATAAGCCATTATACTAATCTACATTTTTGCCACATGGCTGGTTAACTGTGCTCAGGTACTATGCATCTGTCCTTCTCACATCTTGCCAGTCAAATCTCTTGCACCTGGTTCCTAGAATCCTTTCTGCCTGCCGGATGTCCCACCTCCTATTTCCTGCCTCAGGTATAGGCCTTCAGGTTTATTATTGACAGGTGACGTTTCTATACAGACACAAGCTATTCTCTCAACACTCCTGAGATCCTGTTCTATGACTCCATTAGGAGTTGGCAGTGCCTGGAGGATTTTCTCTATGCTCTAACATCTATTTCTTCAGCAATTGGAGGAACATTTCACCAATTCGGTCACTCCGCTTTCCCTTTATCTTTTCTTTCTTTCTTTTCTCCTTCCTTCCTTCCTTCTTTTCTTTCTTTCTTTCTTTCTTTCTTTCTTTCTTTCCTCCTTCCTTCCTTCCTTTATGAGTCTATAGTTGTGATTACTGAAGTCAACAAAGCAATGAATGACTCAGGCTATTGAAGAGCATTATATTGACTCTGGGATAAACAAGATTTTGATTTGTAAAAAGACTTACTGTGAATGTGGGATGCTCAGCCACAAATAGGACCTCTATATCACACCCTGTGGGAAATCATGCAATTGGCCTGTCCTAGCTGCTTTGAAAGGCATTTTTCATAGGTTTTCCAGGTGGGAGTCCTTGGCCTCTGTGGCTCTGTGTGCCTTTCAGTTCCCGAGAAACTGAGGCACTCCCTCAGGTGGTGAAGTGTTCAGGCCACTTTGTGTTTCTCTGTATGTCCCTTTGAAGACAAGGAAGCATGGAAGCCTGACAGGACAGTTGGCTTTAGATGTTAGTCTATGTACCCTGCATAGCTTGCAATCATCAGTGTATCCTGGCAACACAACAATAGTGATGCTGAAAATCACCACTCTCTATGTTCTGTTTCTGACGAGGGCACAAAAAGTCAGGTTATTCTCAATAAAATTGTCACAGCCTCAGACTTGCTGTGGCCTCTCCAACCTGAGCCTGATTTAATTCCTCAACCAGCCATGTCAGGTAACCTTGGCCCTGTAAGTAAGTGCAGGCACTGACAGTACCCTTTCCTCCCAAGGCTCAGGGCACACCGAGGAAGAAGAGGTGGGAAGCGTGTAAGAGCCGGAGTGGAAGATGATTTCAAGGGAACCATCTTAGGGACAAAGCATGGCAGCTGTACATAGGAACTCACAGAAGTCGTGACAGCATGCACAAGGCCTGTGCAAGCTCAATCCAGACCAAATCCCAGCATGGAGAAGGAGGTAGGTATGAAGTTCTAACCTTAGCTGAGGAACTACTGGCAATTGTTTGCTGTTTGGAGAGTCAGTTTTCTTTAAGAGTGTAGCCTCTAGAAGGCTGCCACATATCCAAGATTGCATAGGCAGCATAACTTAGACTCAGCAGGAATGTGTTTAAGAAACAACAGCAAAAGTCACAAAGTGAGGTGGGGAGGGGAAGGGACAATCAGTAATCTGGTGGGACCTGGGGGAGGGGTGAGTATGATTAAAACACATTGAAAAGAAATTCTCTAAGAACTATCTTAAAAAAAAAAACAAATAAAACTGTAGAAACCCTTACTCTGAATGCTAAGAAGAAAAATTGATTCAAAATTTCTGAGAGGCATTTTGATAGTATGTATTAAGCATTTTGAAACATTTTCAGTGCTGGGGACTGAATTCGGGCCTTACAAACAGCACACATCTGCTCTCCTACTCAGCCACATCCTGATCCATTAGAACATTAATGCTTTTAATACAGAATAATTGCTATAAGTAAAACATAAGCAAGTGGAGATTTATATAGAAGATCATTTATTAAATACTATTTGTGTAAGCAACTAAAGATTTCACAGTTGAGAATCTGGTTAAATAAATTCTGGATTGTGGATTATAAGATGTATAGGACAGAGATTGGTTCTAATAAAACAATACCCTGGACTAAACATTATTGATGCAGAAAAAAATGTTCATAATATATTAGATTTATAAAAACAGGAGGTATATGGTACAAGGTGGCCTTTTAAAAATAAAAGGGAACGTTCTGCAGAAATATATACCAACAAGTTGTTTCTGTTGGAAGGAATTATAAGTGGTCTGTTATCTTTTATTGTATCTGTATTTTCACTTTAAAAAAAAATATACAGCTGTAGCTTTTGGCTGCACGGTTTTAAGTTTCAGAGGTAAAAAGGAACCCTAATACGGGCATCTGTACATTTTGCCCTGGGTGT
The DNA here is from genome assembly GCF_907164565.1 of Psammomys obesus. Classification (NCBI taxonomy): domain Eukaryota; kingdom Metazoa; phylum Chordata; class Mammalia; order Rodentia; family Muridae; genus Psammomys; species Psammomys obesus. Next base: position 9,019,378 of record NW_026596166.1, on the reverse strand, counting down.
GTGAAAACCTGCTGCTGGTGGTGCTAGTGGTAATCCAGGCACCCTGGATGGGCCAGGACATCTCTTGTTCGGCTCTGTATGGCAGGAGGCACTGCCAGGATATAGAGCTCACCCAAAGCCTTGATTGCAGAGGCCTGGAGCCTCGCCATGTATAGCCTCACCAGGCAAACCTTGAGAAGGTCATCATTCTTCACTGGGTCTAAAGACTTGCACATGTGTATGGATTCTTCAGTGTCAACATTTAGAGAAAGGAGGTCTACAGTCTGCCTTGTGAGGCACTACATGAAAATAAGCAGCCAGGAGGAGAGACAAGAGCCTCAGAAAGCCGGTCAGCCTATTGGAGCAGCATGGAGGAGTCCGTGGTATCCCAGACACTCTGGGAACTGACAGGAACACAGTGCAGCAGAGCTTGGAAAAGTGCGAACTTCCTCAATCTGCAATCATGAGCCAGCTGCCCTCATCAGTGAAGATCTCCTGAACTGTGGCACGTACGAAGCACGCATTGAGTCCTACTGAGTAGTTAGGCTCTGATTGAGCCTCCTTCCTGGGAGAGGGAAGGGGGAAGGCGCCTTTGTGCTTAATAGCTACTGAAAAGTAACTCGCATTAGGATTAGAGGAGGCATAGGATTTTAGCATTAATGTGATTGGGGTTTTTTCTGTCTCTGTTGGGGAGTTACTGGGCTTCTCTGGCAGGAGGACAATAATGGCACTTGCTTAATTCATAAAACATCTGGGGGGAACAAATGAGACCATACATGCAAATCGCGTCTTAAATGGCATCTCATTGTGTCCCGAACAACCATTAGCTATAATTCTAATGGGTTTATTGTAATTTTCTTTTTCGTGGGTCATGATTGGGCCCATGAGAGCCCTGCATTAACAAAGCAGCAAATCACGAGTCAGGGGCTCCCTCTCAGTCGTGGTTAGACAAAGGCCTGGGTTGACACTGCTGTCTGCGAACTCATGCAATACCGCACTGCCAACGTAGCCAAGCGCTGAGCTCACACAGGCAAAGAAAACTGTTTTTAGTTTGGGGCACAGAATTGAAAAGGTTATTGGTTGTGAACTATCAGAAAAGTTATTTAGGTTCATCATGTAATGTTTGAACAGGGAAGAAATTGCCTTGACCTTTAGTGATAGAAGACAAAAGAGGTAACAGTATCAGCAGACCCCAAGGACCCTATCATTTTGAAAAAATATTTCCTTTTCCTTCTTCATACATCTACCACAGCATGAGGCATGAAAGTAATTTGTTTGCAGATGAAAGACAGCGCTTCCCTTAACAACATTTAGGTCCCAGCTCACATGAAACTCTTAAAAACTACCCATTTGTTTTTTTGTTTGTTTGTTGTTTTTTTAAACAGGACTGTGAACGCAGACTCTGTCTTTGCTGCAATGGAAAGGAGAGATAATGAAGTTGAAGATCTCTAAAACTAGCTGAGATGGTCACCCAAGATGGACGATTCCCTTGCATTTTTTTTTTCCAGGAAATAGAATTAACTGGTGTGAGAAACATATGTTCAGACATATCGGAGAAATGCAACCTGTTGGTGGCAAGCTAGCCACCATGAGGTGCATGGGTCCCTTGGTTTATGGTTTATCCAAACATATGTTTGGAATCCAGGTGGGTTGCTGGCAGAAGGTTAAAAAAAATGGCCTCATGGTTAGCATTTCCATCCACAGTCTGAGGATAGTCTGCAGGGGTGAGAAGGTAGCTGTGGCCCTCTCTTCCCAGATGCCGTGCTGGAAGGTGTCATGACATAGCAATGTCCAGAAGAAAGAACGTCTAAGATGCAGTCCCCAGAACACAGGATGGTTCTCTAAGTTACATGTTAGCTGGTGCAATGGAATGAATGGTATCTGAAGCTTTTGTAGAAGACCCAAGCTGGAGAGGCGTCTCACATAACGTGTGTGTGGTTTGTACAATTGTGTTGGTTCTATATAGAATCTGCCTTACAGATTTCATTGGCTGCCACTGAGACAGTGAGAATGATCATCTCTTACCCTGACCAGCTTCCCTGTCATTTTAGCAACTGGATGCAGAATGAATGCAGGGACTCGTTGCCACAGCAACGGCATCTTCAGGAAAGGTGATGAGAGAAATCATTTCCCTCTGAATGCTAATAGGATGTCACATTCATCTTAAACCAGCTGTTTCCCACTGTTTTCCTGATTGCCAGGAAGCCAAAGAGATTATTTACAAATTAAGGGCTGCTGTTTGGTTTGATCATCTTGGCCATATTTCATGCTGGATCGTCTAGGACAAGGCAAAAATAACAATTTAAAGCAAAAATATTAAGGGTTAAATTTTATCTCAGGTTTGTAGTCAAACTCTACAAGGAAATAAGGGATTGCTCTAGTACTTAGAAGCCATTCTTTAAGCAGGAACCAGCTAATGTTAAGGCTAATTAGGCTCAGCCTATAAATTTCATACCCTGTGGAGGCTGAGCTCCATTGCCTGTACCCAAATGTGAGCTGGGATTCTCCCATCAAAGGTGGCTTGAGCGTCTGAAGGTGATCATCCTGAGACAAAACCTGCACAGGAGATTGTTTGTGAATCCTATAAGTCACGTGGAACAGAGAATTTTAGTCTTTCCTATCATTAGCAACAAGTAGAAGATTAAAGACCCCATTCACTGATGGGAATAAAGACTTATGCAAGTTTTCCCCACGTCTGACTTATTGTTGAGAAGTTGTGATGTGTAATGTGCTTAGTTAACTGCTACATGGGTCACCCTTTCATTCCTTAGGAGTAGAAATCTTTGAGAAAATGGAATTGTACACGATGTTTAATTTCCTGGTTTGCTTGAGACAGAGCTCCTAGCCGGTCACATGCTAGTATGGCTTTGACTAAGCTAGTTTTTACAAGCCTGTTTCCCAACTTTCTTCCCAACAACAACAAAACCCCAGTGTAATATAAAGCAGCAGTTTTCAACCTGTGGTTTGAGACCCCTTTGAAGGTTGGATGACCCTTTCACAGTGGCCACCTAAGACCATTGGAAAAGACAGATATTTACACTATGATTTATTACAGTAGCAAAATTACAGTTATGAAGTAGCAACAAAAATAACTTTATGGTTGGGGGTCACCACAACGTGAGGAGCTGTATTAAGGGATCACAGCATTAGAAAGGTTCAGAGCCACTGATATAAAGGGAGTTGGTGAGATTAAATTGGGTCTCTCATGAGGATCACATAGCTCAATACCAGACACGGGATGGTGCAAGAAGGTTATCTAACTCGTTGTCATTACTTATTTCCTAGTATAAAAAAGTCTTTGGTGGCCTCAAGCTTGGACTAAAAATGCTGCTTAATGTGGAAAACTAGAAGAAATACTATTACAACGTCTCTCTGAAAACCAAGGTCCATCAACTAAAACAATGTCTGACCAGCCATTGCCCTGAGCTGTGAGTGGTTTAGAAGCATAGCATGACATAGATTCATGTAAGTATGTTTTTCAAGGAAAATTTGCCTTTGGATACTTAACATCCACTGAAAACGATATTGAGAAAAATTTAATGGTACAGGAACATGTCCCTAAGTTTAAAAGAGTAAGTTAGGAGATGGCATGATGTGACTATTTTAATATGTTACAGAAGAAAGAGACACAAGGGAAACATGCACAAGTATGCTCCCGAGTACATATAGACTCGCTAGAAGAATATTACAATAAGCAAACCTGGGTGCTGGGGTCACCAGAGATTTTATTCTTAAGATTTTCATCTTTCGTTAATGTGGTGCCTACAACTAATATGAACTGAATCTGCAGCTTTAGAAACGGTGACTTTAAAAAAACAAAACTGGAATTGTCCCTGACTGTGGATTTCCTGGAGACTGCCTGTCTTGGCTGTTAGCGAATCGTGCGAGGCCGAAGAGCAGAAACAGCCCCTGGGGGACCTTGTGCAATAGCCTGGCACCTCATTAGAGTTGCTTTGTCTTTTCTGGGATCGCTGAAACTGGGCTGCATCTGTTTTTGGTCTCAGGGTCCAAGAAGACCAAATCACAGGTGTCACCTTGTCATCTCGAAGTCCTTCTTCAAAGCAGTCTCTGTGTGCTTGGTCCCCGATGACTGCCTTTGTGCGTGTGTCTATACTGTGGTAGTCACTGGAGTCCCCTCTCCTTCCGGCTGCTCGCTGTGGCCTTTGACTGACTAGCTCTCAGCCCAAGGACGCCCTGGCTCAGAATTAGCAGCCAGGAGGAGTGGAGCTGTGAAAGTAGCTGCAAGGGGCTCTCCTTTCCTCCTACCCCTGGGGTCCAGATGACCTCTCTTCAGGGGAAATAATGCCATTAGATTCAGAAGCACATGCGGACGTAACGAGAGGCTCCCTTTCCAAAGTGGCACTTTGGGCTCCCTGTGTTGAAATCCAATTACTTCCCACTGCTGACCTATATCTCACTCAACACGGAGTAGTGTGAAGCTGCAGCCTGGGGCGGGGAGGGAGTGCCTGCGTGCCTTTGAGAAGGTGAACAAACCTGGAGTTAGAGCCTCAGAAGTCCGCTAATGAGACTGAGCTGCTGGTGTTGTTGTGTTCGAGAAAATAAGCGAGGCTGCCTCCAGCTCACAAGTGTTTCCTTGAGGTGGCCAATTACGGCTGATTAAAAAAATAATAATTTCTCATCCCGAGAAAACAGATCTCAGAGATGGGATTTAATGAGTCGACCCAATGGAATATCATCAGTGAGCCATTTTAAAAAATTATATATATATATACCTTAAGAGTAGACATTTTGGTAAGCCATGCATGCAACAGTTTATCTTGTTCGGGTCAGAAAGCACATTTCCTATAGTCTTCCTGGCCTTTTTTTTGTTATACAAGGTAACAAATGAAGTGAAAAGTAGCTCTTCCAGGCTGGAGAGATGGCTCAGCTGTTGAGAGCACTGGCTGCTCTTCCAGAGGACTCGGGTTCAATTCCCAGCACCTATGTGGCAACTCATAACTGTCTATAACTCTAGTTCTAGGGGATCCAATCCCCTCACACAGGCCTATATGCAGCCATAAAATAAAACAAGGAAAGTATTGAAAAAGGGAAAAAGAAAAAGAAAAACAGCTCTTCCTCAAGAGAAATGAGGTTTTGGGGGGAACGGCCCCTTGGTTGTGGTGGAGGGACACTTTCATATGATGTTAAGGGAACCATCTGTGGCTGGGCTGGCAGCGTTTCTGAGACCCCATTATTTTGGGGTTACAAAGGGTTAAGGCAGTGGTTCTCAACCTGTGGCTTGCAACCCCTTTGGCTGTCTATTGGCCCTTTCACAGGGGTCTCCTGAGACTGTCAGAAAACACAGGTATACACAGTATGATTCATAAAAGTAGCAAAATTACAGTTATGAAGCAGCAATAAAATACTTTGACGGTTGGGGGTCACCGAGACATGAGGCACTATTAACGGGTCGCAGCATCAAGAAGGCCGAGAACCTCCGGGTTAAGGCCGAGTGAACAACTTGGCTGTAAGAGAGGACTTTGGTGAGTGTGTGTTTCTGGAAGCCTTGGAGGCTAGAGGAAGCCGGGGACTCAGTAAAGACCTTGCTGGAGGGACAGGAAGGAAGGGATGAAGGGAGAGATGACAGGTGGCTTGTAGGGTGTATGGAACATGCCCTGGCAGCAAACTGGCTTTGGTTGAGAGGTTTCTGATCGAGTGTGAGGTAGTCTTTGCAGAGAGGGGGACCTGGAGGAAGAGCTGGCGTGTTCCCATGCAAGGGGGATGGTTTTCCATCAGTTTGTTAAACTGTGATCTCTGTCAGAGTCTGGCAAATGGAAAGCCATATCTAGAGCTGTCTGCTCTACACCGGAAAGGGAATCTGGCACTGATTTCATCAGGGTTCTCTAGAGCAGTGCTTCTCCACCTTCCTAATGCCATGACCCTTTAATACAGTTCCTCATGTCACGGTGACCTCGCCAACCATAAAATTCTTTTCATTGCTGCTTCATAACTGTAATTTTGACACTGTTCTGAATAACGACGTGAACGTCTGTGTTTCTGATGTTCTTACAAGACCCCTGTGAAAAGATTGTTCTACCCTCCGGGTTTGCTGACCTACAGGTTGAAAACCACTGCTCCAGGGAACGGAGCTGGTAGAATGACTGTATATTGCAAAAGAGATTTATCAGATTAGGATACATGCCACATAGTTTAACAATGGCTGCCAGGACACCAGGAAAGGCTGAGATCCAAGTAGTTAGTCTGTGCACAGTGATGGATGCCTCAGCAGTCCCTACTTGCTCCTGAAACCTGGAGGATTTCTGAAGAACCACCGGTCTCCAGGTTACCACGGAAGGTTAAAGCAAGTGGGTTCTGATGACCAGGAAGGATGGCAGCAGCAGAAACAGAGCAGACACACTCGCTAGCAAAGGCAACCGGCCAGGCAGAAAAACACAGCTTAGCCCCTGGCCCACCTCACATCGAGACCACGGCCTGAAGGTGCTGCCCGCTCTGGCAGCGTTTCCCACTCTCAGCTAATCCTTCTAGCATACACCCTTACACTCCTTCCCTCAGGAGACCTTGTTAGTCGGTTCTACAGCCAATCAAATCAACGGACAAGATGAACCTTCATGGGCATTATCTACCTGGCAAAGGTCCAACAAGCGGAAGCCAAGACACGGTTGAGTAAGTCTGGAAAACAAAAAAGCAGCACTGAAGAGAAAACCTCTAGAGCTAGGAGGTTAGTCATATTTGGCTTTGGGCTACTGATATGGCTATCTATTAAGGCCCCTATGTTTAAAATCACAAGTCAGTTCTTCCTTTCCCCCCAAATGTCCGTATTTAGTTGGCTATTGTACCTCGTGGCCACCCTTAGATTAATTCTTTCCCCTTCCCTTATCTAGGAAACCACCTGAGTTCTTTGCCAAGGGTTTCTGTGTCCTACAGCTATGAAGCGGCTGGGATGCATTTCTGCATGCTTCCCCAGGTCCGTTGCAGGACTGGTTTCCAGAAGTGTCTGTTGAAGGTGGCTCTTGTCCCCTGTCTGTCTCAGCATCTTCCAGAACTTGTTCTCAGCCTGCAAGGTGGACGTGAAGCTGTTGGCAATCCCTTTAACATCGCACCCTATACAGTTTGGCCACAGCCACGCCATGGTCCTTAAGGACCCTGCTACACGTTTGTGTACATTGCCTGCATGTAATGCCTTTGCTCTGACCATCTCCCAGGCTGACACCTTCCACATTGTTTAGTCAGCTTTAACGAACCCCCTCTTGATCTTTGGATAGAAGAAGTTTCCTGTGTTCTGTATCTATGTGTTTCTATTTCCTTCAGTGTACTTGGATACAGTGAAAAAGTTGAATGTAAAATAGTTTCTTGTCCAAGACTGGAGAGTTTGAGAGACACAGTTATGTTCTTGGTAACTTCAGTGCATATGATTTCCTAGTCTACAGATATAGGACAAGTCTTTAAATTGAATGTATTTTTATATATGACTATATTTTCTATTTTAACTTATATTTTAAAAATTGCATATGACAGAAAATCATTATATTATCCTTATTTTTTACAGTTTTCTATAAGATACTGAGAAAATTGTCTGCTCCCTACACATATCAGCAGTGTGAGCTGAAGGCAATTCTTAGGCCATTCTGTGACTTTGTTTCCTTGTCTATAAATTGAGTGTAACATTGGGTGTTGCTAGATCACAGAGGTTTTATGGAGGTTAAATAAATTAATATTGTGTGTAACATATTAGACAATGCTTGGTGTGTACTGAACCAACAAAGAAAAAGATAATTGGAATGTGGGATGAAACTGAGGAATGGAAATCACACGTGAGTGATAAAGAAAAGGTGGAGTGGCAGAATTTTTCTACTGGAGGGCATTTTAGAGTTAACCAAGAGGGTGAGAAAATTGCCCGCTTTCAGGATTGGCTCAGTGTTTCTCTTGGATTGTTAATTAGTTAAATGAAATGCTAGGACTTTGCTTTTCCCCAGTAGGGAATCTGTAGGCCTGTATTAGTCTGTTTCTTATTGTTATATTGACTATTCGAGACTGTGTAACTTAGAAGGCAAAGACTGTTCTTTTGGACCACAATCTGAGCTGAAATGGCTCAAAGAGCCAGGAAGAGGTCCTGATACATTCAGCTCCTGGTGTGGTCCTTAGTTGGAGAGCAGAGGAGCTAGAGGGAACATTCAAAAAGAGAGGAAGGAGACAAAGGAACTGACCTTTTGGAGAAAAAGAAACAATCCAGTTTCACAAGAAAGGGCCCAATCACTTCTTAAAGGCCTCACCTCTTAACCCTGTTACATTTGTGGCCCAGTTTCAACAGGGATGTTTGTGGGGACAAACTGTATTTAAGTGAGACCTTTGCTGCTTCCTCTTCTGAGACACACATGAATCCTGCCTTGAGTTATCACCTTCATGAGAACGTAACCTCTCATGTGCAAGGCTTGTGAACCCCACAGGTCTTCATGCCTGACCTCACTCTCTGGTTTATTATTTAGTAATAAACATATAAAATACCATCAACAAATACATTCTCATCCCATCCAACGTTTCCATTTCTATACTGTGTGTTATTACATCTTGTAAGAGACTTCAAAAGTAGTCACTATTTAATTTTGAAAATAAGTGAAGAAAATAAAAAGATTTATTTAAATTTATGTTTGTTTTATCCACCATTAATGGGAAATGGGAGGTTTTTCAGATAATTAAAGATTACTATTTGTAAATTTCTAGAATGTTATTTTTATGTATATGTGAGTGTTTATTTGTTGAATGTGTGTATATCTTTGACTAAAATAGAATTCAGTTTGCTCTGTTGGTAACTCAAGATCCTTACTATCAGGCCCACTGGCCCCTAAAGGAAACTGTCCCCGTGCTAACGGAGTTCTTCTGTCTTGGTTTTTATAGGGTGGAAGAGGGAGGGTGCCTATTTGAAAGATGTCGTTAGACTGACCACTGTCCGTGTTCGCTTAGCTCAGTGGCTCTCAGCCTTCCTCAGGCTGTGACATTATTACAGTTCCTCATGCTGTGGTGACTCCCCAACCATAAAATTATTTCACTGCTACTTCATAACTATAGTTCTGCTACCGCTGTGAATCGTAATGCAAATATCTGATATGCAGGACATCTGCTATGTGACCCACCAAAGGGGTCACGACCTACAGGTTGAGAACCACTGACTCAGCACATGGTCCTCTCCTAGACGCCCTTGGCATCTCTAGAAGGCTCTTTCCTGTTGCAAAGGAGGTGGAGACATGCAGACTTCATTCTGGGTATCCACGTGTTCCTCTAGGCATAGGGCATTATCAGCCACATGCTCACTGGACAAACTTTCACTTGGGATTGATTTTATGCCACGTACTCTCTTTAGTTCTTAAGAGGAACCGATGAACAAGGCAGGCAAATATCCTTTCTCCCACAGAGCTTATAATCTCAGCAGAAAGAAAGGAAATATGACACATGATAAATTAATTGTATTGACCTCTAATAAAGAGTAGATGCTATGGAAAACAGTAGAAGGTGAGGGGTGGGGTTGCCTATGAGCACAAGGGTCAGAATAGAGTCAAATGGATGGTCAGGAAAGACTCACTGACAAGTGATATTTGAAAAAGAACATAGAAGGAAAAGAGGGAGTCAGCGATAAAAAATATTCAAAAGAAGACCTCTGGGCAGAGAGAGCAGCCAGCACAAAGACTCCGAGGCCAGGGTGTGAATGTTCAACCATCTATTAGAAAGTCCCACGGCCCAGTGTTGTTGTGGGGGGACTTGAATTTCACCACGGATTTTGAAGAAGTGTTCTGATTACAGCTTTACCACCAACCCTAAACACAACAGCTCCTGAAAATCCAAGTCTGTGAGTTCCTAAAACATCTGTCTTCTGTTTCACACTTCTTGGGAGTTTTAATCTTGAAGATGGGAAGGGCCACCATGGCATTTGCATGTTGGGTAGTTCCCAAATTGAAACATGCCCTTCTAGGGCAGGGCAGAGGGGCACAACAAAGGCAGGCACCTCTTAAGACACAGGGAGCTGAGAGAGCTTAAGAAGCCTGAGGAGAGGAGGGCAAAAGGTGAGGGATGCAATGGGAGGCTGGGGTGGGGTGGGGGATCGGAGGAGGGCAAGGAGTGAGGGGTGGGATAGGAGGCTGGGGTAGGGGTTGGGAGGGGAAGAGGGAGCGAGGAGTGGGAATGGAATGGGAGGTTGGGGCGGGCTGTGGAGCTCACGGAGTCGATTCCTAAAGCCCTTCCCTGAGGCTGAGCAGTAAGCAATTGCTAGAGAGGAGAGGGTCTTCCCCAGGAGCTGCCTCCAAGCTGCAGAGAACTTCAGACAAGCAGCTTTCAGTCACCCCTGTGGGGTGGGATTTCAGTGGCTGCGGTTGTCACTTCAGGCCCCCGGAAGTAACCCCAAGAAGAAAACTGGTTCACCAACCTAAACTCGGCCATCATCCATTTCTTGTTGTTGATGCCCTGTCTGGAGGGAATAGGTGCTTGTTCACATCTCCCTGGGTGAAGTCACACAGCTGGGGCTATTAGAAGTTTGATCGGAGAGCAAACATTCTGAACAACTGGAGAGCTTTTTGGAAAACACGAGGTGGGGATTTTATGTCAAAACTATCAAGTAGAGGTTGCCTTTCAGATTGTTGTATGGAAACACACTTTGCACGTGTCCTAATGCATGTAACAGACTGATTAAAGGCCTTAAAAAATGTGGCATGTGCTGTATTAACAAACACAGACTCCACACACATCCCCCAACAGCTGAAAAGCAGATTCTTGCGGTAACGTCGCTGAATTATAAACAACACCATAATAACGTTTGCAATTTACAATGTCATCAGCTAAAATAAGAGACAATTATTGTAAATTAGATTGCTAATATTTGAGAAACGGATATCTACTGTTACCAAATCTAATTCCTAGGGCCCTGAGCACATTATAAGATTACACTGGGCTCTGAGCAAGTCCTCATTAAGGCGTCGGCAACCACTCTTTTTTTTTGTTTGTTTAATCACTCCCCTGGGAGCTTTGTTGGCTTAATGGTGCCAGGAAGAAGGCATGTTTTCCTAGACTTCCTAGTGCACAGGCCTGCAAAGATGTCTGTAGCCCGGTGGCACACTAAGTAAGTTAGGGTGTCTTCACTTTGCCACTTCAGTACAAAGTGAAGGCAGGTAGGCGTCACTGTGAAACGTGGTACAGATACTAAAAAGTGTCAGCACATAACCAGACAGGAATGAGCCATGAAAAGTGGGGCTCTGACAGACTCAGGGTGATGACGGCACAGGTAGCAGCATGAGGAGCATTAATGTTTAGACTGATGCTTTCGTCTTTACAACCGTGATCATTTACCTTAATCGCTATTATCAATGACCGTTGAGCACTTCCTGTGAACTGTGCACTGGGCAAAATACTTTGTGTGTGTTATTTGATCATCCTTACCAAATCCTATTAAGCTGGAAGCTATTAGTGGCCCCATTTTACAGAGCACAGGCTGAGCCTTCCAGTACGTAGTTGTATTGTTGAGAAGAGGCTAAACGGGCATCTCATCCCAAGATCTATAGTGAATCACTGTGCTAGTCTGTTAGCCTTGCAAAAAGGTTATAATCTGCAAGAGAAATCTCAATTCAAAATAGTGATAAAGTCTCTGTATACAAGCTTCTGCATAGCAAGTTGTAACTGTCCATCATCAATCAATCGCTCATCAATCAGGAATGGGAAGCCCAGCACATTGGCTCACATCTGTGATCCCAGCCCTAGGGAGGCTGAGGCAGGAATATTGGCACAAATTCAAGACTAGCCTGGTCTACATAGTGAATTCCAGGCCCACAAGACTCTCTCTTATATTTAAAAAAAAAAAGTTTAAAAGTTTTAGAATATTACACTTTGTAGGATAGTAATTGTATGTATCTGCAATAGATTTTTTCCTAAAGCTCATGAAAATAAGGTGATAGGAGTCATTAGTCAGCTGCAAACACACAGAACCAGAGTTTTAAGTTGCCATGGGCTTGTAGGAACCCCCCACCTAACTATCTCATTGCAAACCCTGGATTCTTTAATTACTTCCTCCAGTGTGGGCTTGTGTGCATGTCATGGCACCGGTTTGGACATCCAGAGGACAACCTGTAGCAGCCACTTCTCTTCTTTCACCACTCGGTGGGTACAGGGGTTTTCAGACTTGGCAGCAAGTATCTTCATCGCTTAGTCATTTTGCCAGCCCTATTTTCACATCTTTATAGAGCGCAGTACGGTAATCCAGTAAATGCATACAATGTGTCCTGATGAAACCAGGGTGGTGAGAACCTCCAATTCCTTAAAGCATTAATGGCTTCTGTGGGTTGGAAATGTCAAGCTTCTATTTTCCCCTTAGTTTTCCATCTGTCATTGTCTGTTGTGGCAGACAGTGCCTGCACTAAGACTAAAGAAACCCAGAGCCAGCCATCCCCCTCTGCATTTCAATGCCCTGTGGCTAACTTCTTCCCCCCAGCCCACCCCCTGCCACCTTCCTAGTCTCACATGACCATTATTTCTCTATTCTTCAATGAGATTCAATGGCTTTTCAGTTTACATAAACGAGAGAGAGCCTCAAGTGTTAGTCTCTCTGTGTCTGGCTTCTATCACTTAACCAAATGACCTCCAGTCATACCCACACTGCTGCAATCAACAGCGTTTCGTTCTGTTTATGGCTGGATAAAATTCCATTACAGAATTCTCACGAACCGCCGTCTCTTTCCTCAGTCATCTGCTAATGGATACCTTGTTTGCTTTTGTTTCTTAGCTGTCAGTGAAGAGTCCTGGAAAAAAAACTCAGCAGCTTGTGCAGGTTTCTTTGGCACATGGTTCCATTTACTTTGGTTTTATGCTTTGTAGTGGGACCATTGGCTCCTGCGGATTCTACTCTGTTCCTCAAGGAATCCCTACGGTGCTTTCTGATGTGGCCATAGTAGTTTGTATCCCCTCCAACAGCGTATCGGCATGCCCCATTCTCAGCATCCTCACCAGCCTTGTAACTTTGACTGGAATTTCCAAGAGGACCAGTGATACTGAATTTTTCTTTTGGGAGGGACGTGGGTTTCGTTTAATGCAGCAGGGTCTCACTGTGTAACTCAGGCTGGTATGGAACGCACATGTCACGTGCCAAGGACCTCCACTTAATCTCTGGTAGCAGTATGGGCCACAGACATCCACACGGCCCCCAAAGGAGCATGGGCCATGGGCTAGCATGGCTTCCGGGAGAAGTATGAACTATAGAGGTCTTTTGAAGCGGTCCAATCCAGAAAAGGATTGGACCATCATTAAGATGATAATGAACCATTATCATCTTAAACACCCGGTCACTGTTCAGAGTCACGGTGACCACAGGGCCAGGAAACTTGTTCCTGGGCTGAATCTGTGCCAGCTCCAGGTTGCTGCCCACCATCCTGCCAGCCCTGCCTGGTAACAACCTCTTCCTCCATCCCCCAGAGCCTTCACTCACACCTGTCCTAGCTGCTGTGCCTCTTCAGTTCCTCCTCTCTTGACCACACACGTACCACTCTGCTCCTCCGTATTTCCCACCTCTCCATCATATATTCCTTCATTGTAGTGGCATTAGAAGCTGTAGTGTGTCATATAAACACACACACACATACACACAAACATATATTGCTTAAACGGCTTTACACGCAACTGTTCATTGCAATGAGTTGTTGGTCTGGTTCAAGGTTTCGGGCTTTTGACGTACCATCAGAACAGGACCTACCATTGACCAGAGTTATGGAGTTCCTGTGGGTCTGGTTCTACAGGACTGGCTCCTTCACTCCCTCCCTCAGTTCATAGATGTTGGGGTGGGCCAGCTCAAACAAAGTACTGGATCTGGGCCTGGGTGGCAGCTAAGCTGGTCAGCTTGGAAATCTGGTGGGTGGGCAAGCCTTTCTTTACGGTTCTTACAGTTTGTTTTCAGTTCATGATTGTGACTTCTCTATCTCTCGCTCCCCCAGAACTGCTTTGTATAATTTGGATCTTTTGTGGCTCCACATGAACTTTGGCAAATTTTTATTTCTGTGAAAAAAATTGTTTTTGGTATTTTTTGGGGGGAGTAGATTAAATCTATATGTCGTTGTGGATAGTATTTTAACAATATGATTCTTCTGGTCTGTAACCATGGGATATATTTCTCCTGTTGCTGTGCTCTTTATTTGTGTAATACTTTTATTGTATATATCTTCCATTTTCTTGCCTAAATTTATTTCTAAAATTTTTTTGGTAATGGCATGAATGCTTCTTTAATCTCCTTTCCAGCAAGCTATTGGTGCCTAAAATCCTACTGCTTTATCCGTGCTGATTTTGTCTCCTCCAACTTCACTGAATTCATTTATCCGTTATAATATCTTTCGGTGAAGTGTTTACAATTTTTCTGTACACAAAATTATGTCATACTGAAACCTGGATATTTCATCTTTTTTCTTTCCAATTTCAATATACTTCATTTTTTTCCTCTTGCATAACTGGTACAACCGAGACATTCAATATTATATTGAAAAAGAATGGTGACTGTGGACATCTCTGTCTTAGATAGGGTCTTAGAGGAAATGACTTCAGCTTTTCCCAGTTCAGTGTGATGTGTTCTGTGACTTTTTCACTCCTGGCTTTTATCGAGGAATTTTCCTTTCATGCATAATTTAATGAATTTTTTTTCTTTTTTAAAATCATGGGAGACTGTTGAATCTTACCATAGGCTCTGTATCTATTGGAGATGATCCTATAGCTTTGGTTTTTCACTCTATTGATGAGATATGTTGCGTTTATTGATTTTTCAAATGTTACATCTTCCTTGCATCTTTGAGAAGAATGCCACTTGATTACTGTTTTGGGCTATGTATTACTATGAAGTGCTGTTGGATTCTGTTTGCAAGCGCTTTGTTGACATTTTCTTACTTCCTTATTCATCAGGAAATCTTATCATGTAGTTCTTTTTCTTTTTGTTGTGTCTTCGTCTGGTTTTAGTATGAGGATAATGTTAGCCTTGTTGAAATAGTTCAACAGAGTTCCTTTTTTTCACCATTTTTTTTGAGGGGGAGGGTATAATTTCAGAAGAGTTGAATAATTACTTCCTTTTACATTTTGGAATAGTTTCAGAAACTCTTTTTAAAATGTTTTCTAGAGTTTATCCATAAAGTTATCCTGCTCTAGACTTTTGTTGTTGATGAGGATGGAATAGTTTTTACTGCTTCAATCTTTTTACACCCAGAGTTTTAGATAGACTTTTAGAAATAGTTCCCAGGACACAAACACCTATTAAATGGTACAACTATTATAAATTAACATTAAAACTATAAAGAAGAATGGCTGAATTGGTAGAGCAGCCCCCATTGCCAAGATTGCTTCTGAAAACACACAAGGTCAGGAACCTAAAGTTGTAGCTCTAAGCTTGTGTGTCATTTCTGTGACAAAATTCCAGCCAGAAGTGACTTACATAGGGAAAGACTTGTTTCAGCTCATAATTTTACAGGGCTTGGTTCACAGAGCCTTGGCCCCACACACTTGGGCAAAGCATCATGGTCAGAGTAACATGTGACAGGGGTGAAAGAGAGGAAGCAGAGAGAAGGGAAATGGCAGTGCTCAGCTGGCTTTCCCCCCTTTGCCTGCCCATGGGCTGCTACCATCCATTTTCATGGTGGGTTTACTCTCTTTGGTTAACCCATTCTGAACATGCCCGCACTGATATTCCCAGAGATGCACCTGACCAGTTTCCTAGGTGATCATAGACCCAGTCAGCCTGGCAATGTAGATTATCATAAGTCCACCCCTTGCCAAACTTGCATTTGCCAAATCCCAAATGCAGCAGCCTGTGAGGACATTTCATGTTCAAACCACAGCAGTCAGTGATCTGCCTGAGGAAGCTGATTTTTTTTTTTCATGTAAATCCTTGAACTGCCGCTGGTTACTGGGAAACCAATCATCTTGCCATACTCTGTAATCCTCTCAGGATTACATTTTGAAAATGCAACTTCCCCTTTGTCAGAGGCAATTAATGAGCTCGTGACTGACTGGTTAGGAATTATACAGGTATTTTAATAAATAAAATATTAGGAGCATTTGTGTTTCAAAATATTTCAGGTATTCCTGTGTTAATTGGTGACATCTTCTGATTTTTTTTTCTGTTTCTTTCCACTCATAAATTGGGACTTCAGTAGTAGCACCAGTTGTCTAGGTTCTGTTTCTATCTCTAGTAGGAGTATGGGCGCAGTGTGGACTACAAACTGTTATTGTGAAAAAGGCACGAATCTTTGTCTGAACTCGACGAGATACTTGTGGTTCAAGAATGTTGGTTAAAGCTCTTCTGTTTTGAGTGTTTGTGGACTGCATACTGATAACACAGGGACGGAGGTTTGATTGGCACACTCAGGGTTTCATGTCGTCTGCTCACGCCTTTTCTTCTATCTGCCTCAGCACCAGGAACTCCGGAGCTCTCACGCTTTATGAGATTTCCTTCTTTATTGGTGTCGCAGGAGATTAGCGTGGAGGCTCTCATCCATGAAGCTCAGAGACTTCATCTTCTCTGAATGACACCTGGGTACCACACTGCTTTGGGGAAGGGTTGAAGGGTTGTGAATTTAGCAAAGAACAGAGTGAACAAGGTAGTGATTCTAAGGCCCATTCCCTCACATAGAATCCAGTTTTCCCACTGGCTTTTAAAAATGATATTTAATAGACTTAAAGGCTCTTTGCTCATCTCTGCCCAAGCTGTTTCCCTGCCTCTGTAGACTATCTGCAATTTGTCTGCGTGGTTTCCCCAGAATGGACCAAGGAGAAATCTATCATTTTGAATTCTTTGTTCCCTGCTTCAGTGCTTTAATGCCTCGGTTGTCACAGTATGCGTGTGTCAGTTATCTTATCTCATTGCTGTGACAAAATTCCAGGCAAGAACCAATTTAAGGAAGAAAGGGTTTATTTTGGCCTACAATTCAGGAAGATAAATTCCACAATGGCCCGGAAGAAATGGCAGCAGGGAAGGCCAATTAGTCACAGTGTATCCAAAGTCAAAAAGCTAATAGTGAACAGGAAAGCAGGGCAAGGCTGTAAAACTAAAGCCCTACCCACAGTGACCATGTTCTTTAGCTAGGCTTCACCTCATGCTGTAACCATTTAATACAGTTTCTCACGTTGTGGCGACCCCATAGCCATAAAATTATCATCTAGCTGCCGCTCCACAACTGCCATTTTGCTAGTCATGACTCATAATGTCAAAAACGCAAATATCTGACATCAGGATATCTGACGTGCTAGCCGAGAACGGGTCGTGACCCACAGGTTGAGGGCCACTGTCTTAAGGGTTCCACAACCTTCCAGACACTGCCAACCACCTGGAGATGAACCGTTTAAGCTTGTGGAGGCATGGGGGATGTTTCCCACTCAAATCACACAACCAGTCAACCATAACACCCTTCATCCCCGCAGAGCGCTGTTGCAAGGCCCGGAAAAACTGGCCCACAACATTCGGTCATCAGCTTGAGAGTTCTAAAGGCTCCATCATGTCTAGGTACACTTTCAAAACTCTGGTTTAGGTTTCTATTGCACCAGCAAACAGAAACATAGAAAAACGCAGCCAAGGAAAGAGGTAACCTTTTGAAAACAGATGATGTCTGGTGTCACCACTGGTTGGGGCTATTGGCCAAAGACAAGCGTGCTGCATGTAGCAATTCAACCAGCTTCATTGACTTATTTGCTGGAACACAGACAGTGAGCCTATTTTCATGAGGAGACGGGAAAGTAAGCGGTGCAAGAACCCGTTAGGGTGATTAGTGTGATGATAAAGGCGAGTCCTTAAGTGCATGAAGCGAGGGTATTGAACTTAGTACCCTCTACTTCGCGCCTATCACGTGCCAAACATCGAAATGCTTTCTACACGCGGTTTAATCTTCCCTAGGAATTTCATACTCACTTAAATTGCAGACAGTAAGCCGAGGGAGGCAATGATGTTACCATCAGATTTGAGCGCCACTTTTGCCGGCATTCTTCTGCCCGCCGCTTGCCACGCCGTGAGACCACAGCAGTGACTTTCTGACATACAGCTTGGCTGGGATTCGATCCACACTTGGTGCAATCCATTGTCCTCGACCCAGACAAAGAAAGAAGGCTGATTGTAATAGACTTCTGAGCTAATTACTTGGTGGCACACTGTGATTCCAAAGCCACAAAAGAAGAAGGCAAAAGCAGTTCTACTAGAAGTATGGCCTCAGGTCATATGATGTAAACATTTGCAGGCTTTTGTTTTGTTTTGTCATGAAGTCCAAGTTCCATGCTATAAGCAGAAATATGTGGCACATTTTGAACAAAGGAAATACGTACCCAACAGAGCATAGAGGCTGAACTGCCAAGCAGACGATTGCTTACAAATATGTAGTCGCTTACCGGGCAGAACACAGCCACATGTGTTTTCAATGTGGAAGGCATTCTGGGTATGTATGCACCCACATGTACACATGGGACTCTTTTCACCGTCAAGACAGTATCAAACATAGGAGGTAGAGCATGCAAATTATTTTCTTTAAGTGAAGGACTCTGTTGTCTTAATTTTTTTTGGGGGGGTAGTCAGTCAAAGCGAACAAACACGAAATCTAATAAAGTGTCTACATCACAAAGTTAAAAGACTAGCCAAAGTCAAGAACCTGGGAATTCTGAAAGTTTTTGCTTGCTTTCCCAGGCTGTACGCGGCCACCCACCTTTTCTAAGGTTCCTGCTCCGAACAACCTGGAACTGTTTGGGGGAGGGGGGCAAACAAGGTGTTCCGTTTACTACTGACGTCCTTCAAAAGAGACAGTACATGTGGAAATACGTCAACGAGGTAATCAGGTTGATCATTGTTGGATAGAAATGTAGTTGCTGAAATGGTGAACGGATCTGGCAGAGGGCAAGCCCGGGACTGATAGAAATGAAGCCATTCATGACAGTTTTTCTTGTCTCCTTCGCGCTTTTCCATTTCTGATGCCTGCCTCCATCCCTTGGGTCTCAGCACCTGTGGCTGGTGGCCCTTAATAGAACCACAGAGATGTAAATTTAAAAAGAAGCTTAAAGCAAATGAGCTCTTGATCTGCACGCTACGGGTCTATATAATCGTCTGCCTGCTTTACAACCCTAGGCAGGTTGATCATGGATTCTGTGGATGAACAGCCCACTGAGGAAGAAACCGTCAGCTGCAATTCCCACCTTGAATTCCCTCGGAGAACCCTGCTTCAGCTCTACCAACCATGCCCCACCCTAACATTCCTTACACGTATATTAAAGCTGCTCCTAGCTCTCACACCTGCACATCTCGGCACATAGGAGGAGGGCAACAAAGGAGGATTGAGAATTTGAAGCCAGACTGGGCTACATAGTAAGTTCCAGGCCAGCCTAGAGAGGGATGGATGCTTAATCCAAAGTCACCTCTGTGCAGGGAATTCCAGTTAAACAAAGTAGCCTCTCTCTTTCAAACACTCTCCCTCTGTTTTCTGTTGACTTGTCGCATCCTCCTCTAGGCTGGACTCTCACGGGAGGCATACTTCAGCTCTCTGAGCCCATATTTGGATGCTTTACACTCTCTCCTGGTTCTCAAATAGCTTTGCTCTCCAGCTTAGAACCATGCCTCTCCCATGTGGCCACTTCTTTCCTGTGCCACAAAATGACTTTATATTTCATTAGCCCTCTTGGAGGCTCTAGTTTTCCTTCTTATAAAATCACAATGAGGACCACAGTATAATTTAAAAGCTTCTCCATTCTCTCCTTTTGTGTACCACTGCAAACTGTTAGGTTTTTCCTTTCTAATTCTGTAGCAATCAGCCACTGTGTCTTTTACAGCTTCACCCATATGCATACATTGCTGAGCAAAACAGATCAGCAAAGAATCCATTGCCCAGAAGAGCAAGCTGAGGACTATGATGGTTTCTGGGTGAAGTCCTAGCTCTGTTTCTTAATGACCAAGGGCAAATTATGGAGTGATCCTCCCTGATCTTCCATTTCCTCATCTATAAATGTTTCCCCACAGTGTAGTTGAATGGATTAAATATGCCTCTGGAGCAGCGTCCAGCCTACAGTATAGATTTGAAATGTTACCCGGTGTTACTATTTCAACACCATGGCAGAGGTTTTAATAAATACCCTAAATTGAGTTATTCCAACAGTAATCATTCCAGAATGAACAAGATACCGTAGGGCCTCACAGGTGCTGGATACATGAAGCTATTGAAAAACAGGAGGTCTGAAACCCAAGCCTGGCAGCTTCCTACCTGAGTGATCTGGATGAAATGTACAGACTGGGTCTTAGCCTGCTCCTTAGTCAGTGGGAATGATAATAGCCTTGACCCTCATGAGGACAACTAGGGGGTACATCTCCTTATCCTCTTAAGGGTCCCAGCTAACACCCTGATAGCAGAAGACAGATATATTAGTGGAAACAACAAATTTGCCTACTCCCAAGTTTTATATCATGTAAAAGTCTTCGTCAATGAAAATCCAAAGGCCCAGGGGAAAAGTTAAATTTAGGCTTAGTGAATGATAGACAGCCATGTAGAAATGTGATTGAGCAAAAGGTATGAATCACTGATAATAAGGTGAAGGTGGGGGAACCCCAAAAGGCCTACCTGTTCAAATTCTTGGGTTCTCTGTGTAGGATTGATTTCTCTCGTGTATGTAACAGTCAACACAGAAAGGTCAAGGTCTGAGAGTGACTTTCCCAGGTTTGGTGGTTTGCATTGGAGAGGAGGAATTCTGGTTTGTATAAATAATTTTGGAATAGAAAGGGCAGAGAGCAGGGGGAGAGCATGAGGTCAGAAAGACCTTACCCTAAGGCCTTTCTAGTCTCCTTCAAAGTACCCAGCAGGTCTCAGTGCCGTACTGTGAGGCACTCAATGCCTGGTAGGTGGTTGGGCGAATTCAATGCACTGATGAATTCAGACCAGTCTTAGGAAGACTCAGGAAGTGTTTACTGTTGCAAAGTCTTGCTGTGGCAAACATTGGAGGATTTTGCTGGCTTCGCTCTGGGATATCCAGGAAGGCTTGCTCTCACATTTTAGCATAGATCTGAGAGCAGATCAACCAAGAATAGCTTTCAGTCTCTATATAGATGTTCTCATGTGTGAGAGCATTAGAATGGTGGTGGTATTATAGTGACAGTAGATGACAGTCTGACCTAAATGAAGACGCAGGGGAAACTGAAAGCCACATGCAGATTTCTTGAAAAGAAAAGAAAACATATTTTCCCCAGTTTTCCTTTTTTTTTGAGTTTTTAATTTATTTTTTATTTACTACAATTTATTCACTTTGTATCCCGGCTGTAACCCCCTTCCTTGTCCTTTCCCAATTCTGTCCTCCCTCCCTCTTCTCCTCCCATGCCCCTCCCCCAGTGCACTGATAGGGGAGGTCCTCCTCCCCTTCCATCTGACCCTAGCCTATCAGGTATCATCAGGACTGGCTGCATTGTCTTCCTCTGTGGCCTGGCAAAGCTGTCCCTTTTACCAGTAAAAGAACCAGTCACTGAGTTCATGTTAGAAACAGCCCCTGTTCCCCTTACTAGGGAAATCACTTGGAGACTGAGCTGCCATGGGCTACAACTGTGCAGGGGTCCTAGGTTATCTCCATGAAGGTTCTTGGCTGGAGTATCAGTCTCGGAAAAGATACTGGGCCCAGATTTTTTGGTTCTGTTGCTCTCCTGATCAAATGGCAGAAAAACACTTAAAGAAATGTTCAACGTCCTTAGCCATCAGGGAGATGCAAATCAAACCGAGCCTGAGATTTCACCTTACACCCATCAGAATAGCTAAGATCAAAAACTCAAGTGTCAACACATGCTGGAGAGGGGAACCCTCTTCCCTTGCTGGTGGGAATGCAAACTTGTACAACCATTTTGGAAATCAATCTCAGAAAATTAAGAATAGCGCTTCCTCAAGATCCAGCTATACCACTCCTAGGCATATATTCAAAATATGCTCAAGTACACAACAAGAACATTTGCTCAACCATGTTTGTAGCAGCTTTAGTCATAATAGCGAGAATCTGGACACAACTCTGATGTCCCTCAACTGAGGAATAGATACAGAAATTGTGGTACATTTACACAATGGAATACTACCCAGTTTTCTATGAGTGTGTACTCACTTTATGATCAGCAAATACATGGTTTAAAAATAAAATAACATAAAATCTAGCCTTCTTATTCTTCAGTCCATATGATCTCTTTCTGGATCTGTGTCTTTCCACAGATACAACTTATTTCATATCTGCTAGAAGAAGGGATTTGGCATAGTGGCTGATCAACTAAACTCTTCTCTTTTTTTAGATTTATTTATTTATTTATACGTTATTCTGTCTGCATTTGTGACTGCAGGCCAGAAGAGGGTACGGGTTCTCATTATAGATGGTTGTGAGCCACCATGTGGTCTCTGGGAATTGAACTCAGGATCTTCGGAAGAACGGCCAGTGCTCCTAGCCTCTGAGCCATCTCTCCAGCCCAACTAAACTCTTCTGGTGTAAGTTAAAAGGAATGTGACTCTTTGATGCCATGAAAATTCTTGATGGTTTCTTGGGAAGCTTTGGCTGTCACTGTACACTCTGATAATAAATCTGAAGAACTTGAAAGGTTGGTCCCTAAGCCAACCTCCTGTTTCCATCTTCATTCACAGGCATCACTAAGTGTGTCAGGCAGAGTTATGGTCCCCCAAAGATGTCAGTACCAGAAACCCAGTCATTGGTGGGTATCACATTACACAGCAATACTTTGCCAGTGAGATAGCATTAAAGGCTTGGGGAAGGAGAGACTATCAGGGTTATACAGTCTAATTGTTACAAAGCAGACGCTCTCCCAGCCTGTCTTCAGCAACTCAGCACCAGCAGCTTCCACCATCACCAGCTGCCTCCAGGTTAGCTTAGCCGCCAGGTTCAGCAGACTTCCACTGTCACATAAGTTGCGTGTTTTCCTATGCAACACAGCACCCTTTAAAAGGTCCCTCTCAACAACATGGCTCTCTCTCTCTCTCTCTCTCTCTCTCTCTCTCATCAAACCCTTGGCCTAGACCCACCAAGATACCTTTCCCTGCCTAATCCTGACACTAAAAAAAACACAGGTTTTTAAAGGCAGAGAACATTTCTGAATAGCAAAGAGCAAGGGCAGAGATGGTGTGACGAAGCTTTATCATCACAGACATTGAAGATGGAGGGAGGCAGCCATAAACCCAGGGTGCAGAAAAGCTAAAGACAAGGACAGACCTGGAAATGGAGTCTCCTCCAAGAGCCTCCAGAGGGGAATATAACCATGACATTTCATTTCAGCAGGTGACTTCTAGCCTACAGAGCTTAGGACGGAGACGTGGCTAAACGTGCCTTGACCCAACTGAGACGTGAGTGGTAGTTTGTGATCACAGCGGAAAGACAAAACAAGTTAAAGTTGCAGCACTTAACCTGGTTCCTAAGATTTAGAAGTCTTGGGTGGACATTTTTTCTTTCAAATGATTGAGCTGGGTGGCGGTGGCCACTCCTTTAATTCTAGCACTTTGGGAGGCAAAGCCCGGCAGATCTCTGAGTTCAAGACCAGCCTGGTCTACAGAGTGAGTTCCAGGGCACCCAGGGCTACACAATGAAACCCTGTTTCAAAAAAACAAAACAAATTATTGTGTAAATATACACTTAGATGGAAAGTGGATGGTATGCTGCCTGCTTTGCTGTGCAGTGCCCTCCTTCCTCATCAACATCTCCGAGTTGAGAGACAACCTCTCCAGGCCATTTCTTTCTGAAACTACTTTTTGCAGCAATGGTTGCTGGAAGAGAAAGCCTGCCCTGTCTGAAAAAAACAAAACAAAACAAAACAAAACAAAACAAAACTATATTTCTCTTTTTATTCGCAATTAGAAAATTTCTGCATCTAGAGTGTTAGATTAAAAGTCAACGTCTTCTGGAATCAGATTAAACAAGGTCCCCCTTTTTCTAAGGTTCAGAGGCTCATGTTTAATCTGTTCTTTTTCTTATATGAGCAAACCAGGTTTTATTCCTGAAAATATTGGGACTCTTTAATTTTGATTCATTGAAATGCTGTGAATCTACTTTCTTCTGTGGTGTTTGGTACTATATGACTTCTTCAGTCTGGAGACTAGTGTTTTGAGGGGAAAAAAAAACTTCTTTAGTATCTTGCAATTCTTTTCTTCTATTTTTATCAATTTTTGGTGAACTTTTGTTAAAATATTATTGACTATCACTGTGATTTTCTTTTTTTCTTTCTTTAAAATTCACCACCCCCTTGGTTTCCATCTTTCTTTCACTTGAACTTTGTTCCTTCTTCAGTCTCCTGAAGTATCTTTGCATTCCTTTGCTTTTGTTTTTTTGTAAGTATCATGAAACACTTGAGGCAGGCAACTTTTCTTACTTTACTTTTGAGTGGGGGCAAAGAGAAAGAGAGAGAATGAATGATTTTTTGGCTCATAGCTGGCTGAAGAGCTCATCTAGTGTTGGCCTTCTTGCTCGCAGAGACCTGGGGAGTAGCTCAGGACATCTGGCAGGAGACAGGATAGTATATGCCTCTGTATGTCTGCCTGCTCTCTCTCTCTTCTTAGAAAGCCACCAGGATTTCATCATGGGGACTTTATCTAATGGCCTTATCTCAACCACAGTCTAAAGGCCCCTCTGATAACTGATAAACATGGTAACAGGTTCCATTTTCACTATATTAATAACTCACAATGGTAACTAGATTACATTGCAGCCTTGGGAAGAGAAATCATATCCAAACCCTGACACTGATTTCTGTTTGGTCCTCTTCTCTCTTTTAACTCTTAATTTTAACTCTTAATTTTTCTCCAACTTATGATGAACCTTTCTTGCTTATTTCTATTTTAAATGAAGAATGATGCTGCTTAATATAGGGTGTCAGAATGGAGTTGATCTCTCTATAGCATACGAAGGGCAACTGTGGGTTCTGTCTTCGTAGATGCAATATGTGTCTTAGCACTTGCTTTAGATTGCATGGCTAAAGAATGCCATGCAGTTCTGAGTCACCGAAGACGGCTGAGCTCCATCCATGTTGAAATCTCAGTCCCCTTAGGGCTCCACCTTCCAACTTCGAATCTCAAGATCTCTGTGTGAGCGGTGCCAGGGCTCAACCCAAACCAGCTGGCACCCTTTACCCAGCTTGCCTCTTCCTGGCTTTGTTTCATTTGCATCCCCGGCCTAGAAGGTAGCCTTATCCGTGTGCAGGGCGAATCTTTCCAAGTTGATAACCAAGACTGATTGTCAATGAACCTTTAAAGAGGCGATTAAAATTAAGTGATGTCACTATAGTGAGCTCTAGCATGACATGAGTGGTTTCCACAGAGAAGATTAGGACCTAGATATGCACCACCAAGACCACGTGAAGAGAGAGGGAAAGGATGGCCATCTATTACCCAACATGAGAGAGTCAAAAGAAAGCCCAAGGTTTTCCTCATTCTTGCAGACAACTATAGTCAGGCCTGCACTTTCTTGAGTTTTCACGGTGGGCCAGGTCACAGTCATATCGTGCTAAGGCCTTTCCGAGTCTCACATCGTCTCTCGATGCAGGCACACGCAGGGAGGGTAGCATTATCGCTCACACATGATCAAGTTAGCCACAGCGAAGTCACGCTGACCCACTGGAGGACACCCCGACGACTGAGAAAATTCAGCCCTGATGTGTGTTCCTGATGAGGTTTTTATAAAGCTTTCATTTTCGAAATACTTGCTCTCATGTTTAAGAGTTCTTTCTGGGAAGGAGTTACTGAGCTGAAAATCTGAGGCAACCTGTCATTAACGCCATCCCCACTGCTAAATTAATTGCTAATCTATTTTATTTAGCATTTGGCACCCTCGCTTGGAACGTAAATTGGACAGATTTTCATAATGTTGCTTTTGATTGACACTGCTGGCTTAATGGTGCGAGTAAGTGGAAGGAATTAGGTAACGCCCACTTATCTTTCATGTACTTCGACAGAAGCCCATCTGTGAGGAGGTACAGTCTAATACCCCAAGGAGGTAGGGAGGCACACAAACACCTCTGGTACGAGGCAGATTCTGTTTAACTTCTATTCAGTCAGCTTCATGGTCCTATAATGACAGAAACAATCAAACCGCCTTGCTTTCACAGTTCCTTGATATCTAGTTCTATTGCCTTTTGTCTTGATGCCTTTTGAAATTCACAATCCCTTAACTATTTATCCTGCTTCCAGTAAGACCTGCAGTTTTGAGGTTTTTAAGATAAAAAGGTGTGTGTGTGTGTGTGCACATGTACACAGAGGTGAGAAGGGTCTAACTTCCTGTAAATGGAGTTATGGGATGTGAAAGACAGCCCACCCTCCTTGTGGTTGCTTGGACTACAACCCAGGTCTTGTTTGAGAACAGCAAGCACTGAGCCATTTCTCCAGAACAACAATTTGGAGGTTTCAAGAATCAGGCAGGGCTCTTGCACTCCTAGGCCACCGAATCTTCTCCAGACTCACGAAGCAAGAAATTGCCAGTGTGTGAGCGTGGCAGCTATTTCGTGGCTTCCCTTTATTTCCAATTTAGTCTGATTCATTTATGCAATCCCCATAATTTTCTCCACATGCTCCCTCAGCTCTCAAATATCCTGACTATCCTTCCGCTTTGCTCGTCCACACATGGGTGGTTGAACTTTTGTGATATAGTCTTGAATATTCATGGATTAATTTGTTCTTTCACAGATATTTAGCTAGTATCTGTGCCTCACAGATCAGACTGAGTGGTAAACAAGACTGATAACAATTTCCACTGGTAGACTACTTACATTTTGGCCATGGGAGCTGGACAGACCATGGATCAACCTAGGCCCAGAAGAGGCAGGACCCCAGCAGGCAGGTAAGGCCCCTGGGCAATGAGCATCTACAAACCATCTTTGCTCTTCATGATCTGCTGTTCCTTTTAGCAATCGCTCCCATCCTACTTAGGTCCCTTATCTTGTCTCATCACATTTTCTGTCATCAGATGCTCTTTGTTCAGATGCTTCTGATAAAAAAGAGACTGTTGTCATCACCTCTGTGTTAGTCAGCATCTAGTTACTGTAGCCAAATCGGTGAAATGATCAATTTAAGAAGACGAAGGCTTTGATAGTGTTCAGTTTTAGAGGTCCCTGGTTGGCTCCGGCGTTTTCCGGCTCGTAGCGAAGCAGTACATGGTGGTGGGAGTTTGTGGCAGAGGTGAGGTATCTGACTACTCCATGGCAGTCAGGAAGTGAAGAGAGAAGGAGAGAGAGATGGGGTGCAGATGGGATAGCATCCCAACCATTTCCTACAGAGAGAAGCCTTCTCTCCCACTAGGCTCCACTTCTCACAGATCCCACTCTCAGCACCCTCAGGGGTCACATAGGATGGCAACCAAGCTTCAACACTTTCCCATAAGTCTAGAGAAGGACGGCCTCACCACATCACATCACAATTAATTAAGATTAATTAGTTAGTTATGATTAATTAGTGAGGAGTTACCATTTCATTTATATAGATGATGAGAATTATATATAGTTCTTCTCAACCATTTCCTTTAGTTTCTTCCTGCCAGCATCACAATGTATTTAAATTTTCACCACCTCTCTGTTGAAAATAATGCCCCTCATGTAAAGAGCATGTACCACATGCCACACACCTAGCCAGCACCTAGTTTAGTCCTCACAACCATCCTGCAAAGAAGCGATCGCTACAGTAGTTAAAAAAAATTGTGAATAGGCGCAGAGGGAAAGAAGAAGCTTTCCAAGATCCTGTGGCTTTTTAAGTGGTAGGACCAGAGTTCAGATGGAGCTGTTTCTGACTCTAGACTCGAATGCTTAATCTCTTCCTTCTAAAAGGGCCCTGTTCTAAGTTTCTCTCTAGCTGCCCACTGAGCTCGCCCCCCTGCTGCCATAGGTATGTTTCTTTAAAACCGGGCCTCCTACCTCAGTCCCTTTAATCAGATTTTTGCCCTGCTATTCTTATTCTTAGGTCACCAACAGCCTCGACATTCCGAAGCCCAGTGGAGACTTTAGATTTGTATGTGAGTTTGATGCCGCACATAAAATTGGGATCCCTGCCTCCTTTGCTTTGCATATTATTCTAATCTGTTTTCTTCTTATCTTATAAATAGACCCTATTAATTTGGGTTCTCTAGAGAGACAGAGCTAGCTAAGTGTGTATAATTATAAGCAAAGATTCATTAGACTGGGTTATTATTTCTGAGAAATTATTATTTCTGAGGCTGGATAATTCTACAGTGGCTGACTGCAGGCTAAAGCCAGAAAGCAGAATAAGAAAGACCAGCCTTAGGCCAGCTAAGGCAGATAGTTGGAAAATCCCAGGGGAGGGCTGGGGATGAGTTAGTGGCAAGTCTTGTTGCAAGTTTGCGTTCAGAAGAATGCTCTGGAGTCTGGTCTTTACAAGTGACTGAGGCAGAAAAAAAAAAAAAAAAGAGCTTGCTGAACAAGGATCCAGTGCTCAACAGAGAGTCTGTCTCCTTTCGGCTTTTCTGTTCCGCTAAGACCCTCAACCTATCAGAGGGTGCCACTCACCTTCAGCGCGGGTCTTCATCACTGAGTTTGACCACCGAGCCTGGTCCATATATCAGTCTTCTCTGGAAATATCCTCACAGATACCTAGAAGGATGCTAAGAATTCCCCAATCTAGTCAAGTTAACAACCAAATTGAACTGTCATACAGGACTCATCAGTACCATTTCGCTTGTGACTGTGATGAAGATTTTCTTTACACCTTGACTGGATTTGAAATCACTTAGTTTAGACCGCTGGGGTGTGTGTGTGTGTGTGTGTGTGTGTGTGTGTGTGTGTGTGTGTCTGTGTGTCTGTGTGTGTGTGTCTGTGTAAGGATGCTTGCAGATGGTTTCACTGAGGTGGGAAGACTCATTCTGAATGTGGGTGACACCACCCCTTGGGCTATTGTTTAGACTAAATAAAATGGAAATGGATGAAGCCTGCTGGGTACCAGCATTCCTTTCTCTGCCTCTTAACTATGGATGCAATATGACCAGCTACCTCCCTCTCCCATTAGTGTTTTGGGGAGCGTGATAGACTGTACCCTCAAATGGTGAGCTGAAATAAGCCCTTCCTTCTTCAGTTACTCTCTCTCAGCTATTGGTCACAGCCTCGAGAGAAGTAATTATTACAGTGTGCCTGCTGTACCATAGCTAAGAACCAAGGGTGCGTGAGAAAAACGTCCTACAGATGTCTGTGTTGACCTCAGCCAGTGCTGTTTGAGTGCAACACTGGGACAGAGGCCATCTTGCATGGGCTGAGGGAGTGGGGGGGGCAAGTGAGGAGAGGAAATGACAACGCTAAATCCCTCTTCACAGCCATGCTAAAGAGCATGCTCCTCAGCCAAAAGAGACTCTTACCAGAAGAAAGAAAGGAGGAGGCTGCAGATACAGATACATTTGCGAATGACAGAGTTCCCTTTGGCAGCAAGGGGAGGAAAGTGTAGCAGACTGTATGGATAGGGTTTAGTGCTGGGACAATCCTTGGAAAATGCAATCTGCCTTGAGGCAGGGAAGGCCTGAGTACACTGAGCCTGAGTAGTTAATGCAGAAGAGGACGGCCACTCATGAGGGACTCTGGGAGCAGGTTTCCTCAGAGAGAGTCAGCTTTCAATTAATGGAAGAAAATGGGAGAAACCTCTCCCCCACCCCACTGCAAGGAGAGAGAGAACTTGTAGAGGAAACTATGACAACAGAGTAGGAACTTGGAATTCAAGAGAGAGTGTTTAGATGCTCAGTTTGGAGACAACAAAAAAATAGGATATCATGATTACAAAGAACAGATTAGGGAGAGGGAGGCTGACGCTTTGGTAGCTGCCTGGTACAGTTTGGAAGGACTGTACCTTCCAAAGATATGAGTGGTCGTCCTGACAATCTCCAGTTGGAAGGTGGGTTTTGGATGCAAAGAGTTGAGCTTGAGATTGGGTTTAGTTCTAACCTAGACTCAGAAGTTTCAGGTTCAGAACTTGGGGATTACAGGTGTTGGCAAGTCTTAGGTCTGAAGCAACACTTGACGTCACAGTCCCTGGGGCGTGAAGCCTGTCTTAATGAATGGAAACATTTGAGGCCACAGCGACACATCTCTTCTATGAAGATGTCCCACATCGAACTCAGTGGTAAGCAGACCCAAACACGGCAGAGTAACTGAAGGAATTAATGAAAGAGCATGGATTCAAGCTCCAGGATGCTGAAGCTGTATGGCCTTTTATTCCTCCATGGATGCATAACCAGCTAGCGAACAGGAGACATTTTCTCTTAGGTTGTGTGTGAACACACGCTTAAATGTTGACAAAAGCTGACAGTGTCCTAGGAAGTTGGATCAATATAAACAATCCAGTCAGATATTTCAGGCCAAATTAAAGGAACATGGGATAATTAGTAGAAATTTACTTTATCCTATTCTACCTAAGGCATATGGATTCCCTTCAAAAGAGACAAAACAAAACAACAACAACAAAACAAAAAGCAAACAGCCCCCTCCCCAAAAACCTTTAGGATAAATGCTATCCTGCAGGATTCACAATACCCTTGATTAGCAGCTGCTACCAATTAGATATCTGTGGAAAAGATAACTGTGAGAGAGTGCCACCCAAGCCAACAATTTAAGGCTATAAAAGCACACAGACGTGGTTTAAAAGTATGTTCGAGAGCGTTTATGAAGGAGAAAAACACAGATTGCATTGGTGTCTATTGCCTCTCCCATACCAATGCCCACAGTGCAAATAACAGCCTTTCACTGATCCAGTCAGCTCTTCATACATCTGTCAAAAGAGACCCACGGTAAAATACTATTTTCCCAATAACTCATGCATGGTCCATGAAACAGACATATGTTGACTCTGAGACGGTAAAGCTCTAAGTGAGGGAGTGAGTGTTCACATTTCCGAAAGGATATACTTTTACGAAAGCTGTTCAACGGCTTCCTCCTTAAATGGTGAGTTCCCCGTATATATTTAAAATAGAACTTGATTGGTAAAATTTTTTAACATACACAGCCATGTAATTTTTCATGTGTTTGTGTATTCCAGGGACAGGCCCACAATGACAGCTGTGTTGTTTCACCAAAAATACTCGTACTACTTAAATTTAGTAGATTCAATTCTGTTTTCTACGTTTCTTTTAGGATGTACTTTTGCTTCCTTTAAAATCTTCCAGCTTTGATATCAATGACTGTTAGTAGAGCTACCACAGTAGCAAATGAGAGACAGGAAGGCCTGTGCTGGAGGTTGTGACTTAGCTTAGCAGATAAAAATGTCAGTCAGGGAACCATGACAACTAGACCTGCTTGCTCCACAGCTAATAACTGCTCAGGGTTTTTTGTTTGTTTTCTTTTTCTTTCTTTCTTTTTTTTGGCAACATGTTCTTTCTCTGAAATCACCTTTTTTTTGGGGGGGGAGGAGAAGGGATAACAACCTTTTGCCAGTTGCTCTGCTCCTAAGGGACAAACGCTGCATTCACAAGATCACAGGATTCCATGGGCCATCACAGACAGAAATAAAAGCGTTGTGTCAGCATTCTAGGGTGGTAATATGGGGCCTAGATGTTGATGTGGAAGTGTCTTGAGGTCTCTAAGAGTGTTTGTTTGTTTGTTTTTTTAACAAAGAAGATAGTCTCTTAGGTCACTGAATAAAAGAAAGAATGGCTAAAACATGCCAGAAGAACAATGCCGTTACAATAATATTTAAACTTATACAAGGCAGCATAACCCCATTTATGTTTCAACCATGAGATGGAACAGTGTTCTTCGTCAAGGTTAATGTCATATGACCCTTTGGACTGAAAGGGTAGGAGTTTCTGATGCTGCCTCAGTATCCTCCAGGGTTTCAGCTCCTTAGTCAGTGTTGTGCAAATGCCAAATCTACCTTTAAACACTTGCT
The DNA here is from genome assembly GCF_907164565.1 of Psammomys obesus. Lineage (NCBI taxonomy): Eukaryota > Metazoa > Chordata > Mammalia > Rodentia > Muridae > Psammomys > Psammomys obesus. Next base: position 8,987,603 of record NW_026596166.1, on the reverse strand, counting down.
GAATCTGATTAACTCTGAGTCACAGTGTGCCCTTGTGTGGGGATGAATTGCCCTCTGTGAGATGGAAAACTAGTAGCTTAACCACAGTTCTTTTCAATGCTCCCCTTAACGAGGCCCAGGAGCCAAGAACTCACATTTTTACCTCTAATTTACATTTCAGAAAACCTCAGACAAGTCAGAAATCAAAATATAGAAGATAAAACCCACCAAGCAGCATTTTATGCTTCTAACAAGGGGCTCTTTGTGTTTTGCCTAGGTCAAGGTTCAGGACTTCCTAGGGGACAGTTGGCCGCAATACCATGACACAGGCACTATGCTCCTTATCTTGATGGGAGAGAGGGAGGGTCAGTGACAGGCCCATGAAGTCTTGCCTGCTTCTGTGCTTTTACCATCAGAATCCAGGCAGTAGCTGGTGCCTGGAGTGAGGAAGGGCTAAGGCTAAGGCTGAAAACCTTCCTAACGCTGGGATCCTTTAACACAGTTCCTCATTTTTGTTGCTACTTCATAACTGTAATTTTACTGCTGTTATGAATCATGTAAATATCTGATATGTTGGGCACCAAGTCCCAACGGGTCACGACACACAATTGGGAAACCTTGGTCTAAGGGCTCAGCCAGCACTTTGCTCTTCTGAGTGAACGTACATGCAGTTCTCAGAGAGCAATTGCTCAATTCTTTGCCTAAAATTCTAATGACACAATTCAGTCAGTGTAGAGGGGCTCTTTCTCATCGGCCAGGGATCTGAGGCTGTGGGCGATCCAGAGGCCCCATCTACCCATAGGAAATATCCTCCGTTGATTCTGTCTTTCACTCCTTGTCTGTCTGCTCTGCTGTCTTTATATCTCTCTATTCAGTCCTGGCCTGGCTGGTTGTTGTTGGCTGTTAGGCTGGCTGGTACATAGAGACATCTCAGAGGCCAAGGACATGGAAAGAGCAGGCTATCTGAGGGAAAGTCATGACACATATTATGAAGGGCATTTCTTTTCCAGCTTGTGCTGTGTTTCTTACGCTTATTCTATTAGACAGGCTAATTCTCTAGTCTGTTGCTTTCTCACTGGCTTGCCTAGAATTGAGGAAAAAGAGCAAGCTACTGTGTTTATTAAACATTTCATTTCCACTATTTCATTGCACTCATTCCATATTTGTACTTGAAGCCTTCACTTCTCCTTGCTAGGCCTATTATCATGTCTCCACACTGGTGCCCAGGAGGAGTGCCTTAGGCAGGCATTTTTCTTGGAAAATATATCTGAAAAACTAAGACATAGATTAGTTGATGGAGCACTTGCTCAGCACACGTGGCCTGGATTTGAGCCCCATAAACTGGGTGTGGTCTTGCAAGTGTGTCACCTCCTTTACCTGGGAGGTAAAAGGAGAATCGCAAGTTCAAAGTCATGCTCAGCTAGCTAGAGGTCTTCCTGGGCCCTTTCTCAGCCACATAGACATAAATAGATAGACAGAAAGACAGAATGACAGATAGACAGGTAGATGATAGATAGATAGATAGATAGATAGATAGATAGATAGATAGATAGATAGATAGATTTGATTATTAAAATCTGTGGCTTTAAATTCATCAGTGGTTTCTTTTTGTCTATACCAATTATCCCCCAGGTCCCTGAAAGGGCAATTCTTATAAGAAGAAGGAGGTCACATTCAAGTTGAATTTTGTGCTTTGATGTCAATAAAAAATATCTTTGAAAAGCAATGTTCATATGTTCCAAATTGTTGGAATCTCTCTGTTGTAAGATTTCATTGTGTTGGTCTTTATGATCTTGCTGAAGCCAAGTCCTAAATCTTTCAATGTCCTGAGATGGTGAAAACAAATAGGCCTGATTTGTGATAATGTGCTTGATCCACGCAAAGGTCACATGTGGTGACAGTTGACTGAGGCAGGTCTGGATACAGTGGCTTTGACAGGGGGCGTTTCTTTGACGAGGGATGTTTTAGGGAGGGGTTAGTCACCTGCCTGTCACCTTGCAGGCAGGGCCTGCCTAACGGCACCCAAACCATGTCCTTGTGCTTTATGCGATTTCTCTTACCCTGAGTGTCCTTTAGCATCTGTAGAACATTTACACCAAGCACCAATTTGAACTTGACTGTTTTAGTCATGATGGCTACGGCTTCCCGGTTCTAGAAAAATCTATAGGCAAAAAGAGGTTAGTATAGTTTTCTATTTTATTCCAAAATTCTCTTATTTTTCTAAAGTAGCTCCTGTCTGTCACCCTCAGGGTTGCCTCTTGAGGGAAAATGATAGCTTCCTACCTTCCTGATTTGCAGGTTTGGACTATGCCCTTTGTTTCGCAAAACAAAGCTCGAGCGGCTGTGATACATGTTACTTTGAGGTTGTCAGCGCTACGGAGCTGTCCGCCCTCTATCATTCTCCTACTAGAACAAGCCCTGTAACATCCCAGAAGATTACTCCTTCAGCCTGGATCCCGGAAGGAAGCTTGAGCAGAATCAGTCAACCAAGGGCTTCAGCTGACCATAAAGAGCACTGCTCACATGGGTGGGAGATGCACACGCATGTGTAAGAATGTAAAGCGCGTGTGTGCACATAGCTGTATCCAGCTCTATCTTGTATTTAACTCTGGGTGGGGGTGTTCTAGGATAGTTGTTTTCCTTAGAAGGGGGTTTATAAATCACTTGAGATACTCTGGCCACATTCTCCTGCTTCATAAGTCATTTTGAGATCTGCTGTAGCCTGGCTCTGGTGTTCTCTCCTTTTCCCCTAGTCCTCTGTCGTCATTCTTAATTGCATCCTGCTCATTTAAGCAGTTTAAACTGTACTTATCCTTTACCCTAGGGTGGGGCGGGGGAGGCTTGGGAAAGTGACAGCAGTCAGTCCCATCAATGCCATGAGGATAATTAGGGTGAGGGTGGGGGAGGTGCGGAGAGGGAAATGCCTGCCCACATCCAGGAGGAAGGCAGAGCTGCTTTCAACCCCTGCCATGGCCGCGCTTTGTGGGAGCTGCTAACAAGTGGGACCAGCGGTGTGGTGAGGCCCTCTACCTTCTCTCACCCCCAACGTCACACAGAGGTGCCGGCAAGTACCAGGACAACTGCATCAGCTTCCGAGCAGCGGGGTGCTTGGCTGTATTCAATTTCACAATCCTTTTATAAAATGTCTCCGGGTGAACTATACCTTTCAGTTCTCACAAAGTACATAATGGGGAGGTTATGAGTTATCTCAGGTGAAGCCGGCTGGCTGCTCCAGTTCTCAATCAGCCCTTTCTTGGGTAGCTCAGGGCCTGTGGTTAGACAAATTAATCCTCGGAGAAGTTAAGCGATTGTAATGTTCACGAAGAGAGTCTAATGCCCTCAAGGCCCTGGCAACCACACACATCAAAATCTCCTATTTAATTTATATCAAGAATGGAATTAATAAGAGTCCATTGTAATAAAGTGTCAGGGCAAGAAATGGAAAAGAGATATTATAAAATATTTATGTAACAAAATAATCTCCTTCATAATTCCCATTTTTTTTTCTTCTTGGGACCTAGCAATAAAATCATTGAAAGTGCTGTATGAAGATTACGGTATTTTATGAGATACATGGAAAGACCCTGGCACAGGACACTTATCAAAAGCCTAACACGCCAAAATAAATGACCTCAGAGGAAGAATGAAATGTGCTGCTGCTGGATGCTTCTCAATTTCTAATGACAAATTCTCCATTTATTCAATAAGTTATTCTTCCCGGAACGTGCCTGAAATGTTATAATGAATGCAGCTGGCAGAAAAATTGAAATGTAATTGAGTGACATCTTTTAATCATATCCTTGGGCTGGATATGGGAAGTGGAAGCAGGAAACGAGACCCCGGGATTTCTTTCTCTATCATTCATGTTAAATGGCTGTTTGTATTGTTTTAGCCTCTGAACAAACCCAGCAGCGTTTTATAGGAAAGAGAACCAATTTTTTTTTTCCCTTGAAAGGACGAGTTATGAAAAGCAACACTGTAGGTTCAACTGTAGTTTCCCATCTTTCTGCTGGCATGTCATTTCAAGTTGTTTTTCTTTTTTAAAGCCTTCTTGAAAGAAAGAAACCACGTGTAAGAGAAAGGAACGTGATTAGGGAAACAAGGATTGTAAGCCCTGTTTAATGCCTGGATTTGGAGAAGTCTCCCTTTGCGTGTGTGGGATTCATAGACTTTCATAGTCTTTTGAGACATCATTTGGGACCTTAAAGCTGTTAACAGGATTCAGTATTCCTGGCTAGGCACCTTTGGTGACCTTCCCATTTGTGTGTGTGTGTGTGTGTGTGTGTGTGTGTGTGTGTGTGTGTGTGAAAAGCATTCCTGCATGGTTTGCATGATCTTCCTAGTGTGAGTCATTTCAGTAGAGTTTTCTGTGGTAGCAATGTAGAAATATACGCGCTATGATTATGAGGCTGCCATCTTTTGTTGTCGGAGTTTTTGTCGACTGTCTCCTCTTTCAGGAAATTGCACTCGATGTCATCGTTCACATTGTCATTTTTGTCTGTGCTATATACCTACATAGAAACAAGCTGCTTTGATCCTTTGATAATGGCGTGCTCTAGCGAATGTTGAGAAAGACAGATCCCAATGTAGAAAAGTCTACTCCAAGGGGGTAGGAGGTTAATGATCAGACAGTAACAGGCAGTGTTCCTGTAAGACAATGAACAAATTGCTGTAGGCTGGGACCAGGATCTTCCCACTACACATATAATAAATACTATCTTGTCTTTATACGTGAACAAGCAGCACATATTATGGTTCAAAGTTTTCATTTTGAAAGAATGCAAGTACTTGTCATTCTCTGAGCTACTTGGTTATAAAGTTTTATTTGTGCTTTAACATTATAGACGCTTCTGAGGAAAAGCGTAGCCAGTGAACACCCAAGCGCTTACCTGCTCCTGAACACATTCATGATGGCTTCCCTGGGAACTGACTCACCTCCTTCTGAATCGGTGGCCTCTTGAGGTTGTGGGAGGAAGGTGGCATAATCATCAGTTTTATATGCTGGCTTGGCAGGCTACGGCCCACAGCTATGATTTTGTCAGACACTAATCTAAGCGGTGATGTGACAAGCCTTGTAGATGTGTTTGGCCTCTCTAAGCCATTGGTTTTGAGTAAGGATTACCTCCAGTCCTGTGTGTGTGTGTGTGTGTGTGTGTGTGTGTGTGTGTGTGTGTGTAGCTCCATCCGATCAGCTGGAGGCCCTAAGAATAAAAGCTAAGATTTCCCAAAGAAAACATTCTTCTGCTCAAGACTATAACTCAACTCCTGCCTGCGTTCCCAGGTTACCTCGAAATGTTGGACTCGTCACCTCCCCCCATCATGTGGGCCAACTCAATAAAGAGAAGCCTTTTGTGTACTCTCAGTTACGCATTGTATAATGATGTTTTGGTTAACAGAAGACCACGCATGTGAAAGGTGTCTCTTAAATGGTAACAGAGCTGAAAAATTCCAATGACATCCTGATCTCGTAGAACAATGCCTCATTCACCCGTTTTCCATGATGCTGTGCTGCAAATACATGGAAGTTCGGCATACTGTGAACAATGCATAGTACCTGATAACGGACAACTGCGATCCTGTTTTACGTATCATTATTGTCATTATGATTTGAGATGTTCTTATTTTAAAAGTTTATTATCAAACGGTATGTCATTTAGTGCCTCAGTGACCTCACACAGGTCCCATTGATATTCCAGCCACATCAAAAACCCACGCAAAGTAACTGGGGCTTGTGTAAGTACACACTGTGATGTTTACAGGGATGGCAGAGACGGCTCAGTGGGAAGATGGCTTGCCACAGAGGCATGAGGACCTGCGTTCAGATCCTCAGCCTCCACTTAAAATTTTGGATGTGGTTGTATGGGCTGGTAATGTCTGAGGGAGGCAGGGATAAGAGGATGACTGGGGCTCGCTGGCTCCCAGCTCGGCTCCAGGTTTCTTTAGAGACCCTGCCTCAAGAGAATAACGTAGAAACCGGTGGTGTAGGACACCTGACACATCCCTTGGGCCTCTGAGCGCGCACGCGTGCACGCACCACACCCGTGTACACACCTCATCACATACAAGTCATTCTGAGAACTTAATCTTTGTTATTAAGTGACACGTGATATTACGTGAGTCTATCCGTGTACGTGTATACATAGATACAAGTATTATATCTTGCACTATTGGTCTTATTTGTCTTAATGTGAATAGTGAGAGAGGGAAAGAGGGAAGAAGAGAGAGAGAGAGGTGACTTACAAATTCAGGAAGATCTCACTGGGCCCTGGATACAAGCAGGCGCCCCGGGGCTCAGCTCCACCAAGGCGCCATCAGTAAGTTCCGACAAGCGAGAGAGGGACACGTCCTCCTCGCTGCGCATGCTCAGCAAGCGCCCCGCCCCAGCTTTAAGTCACCTCTGCACTCAATCTGCCCTCCCTGTGATATGCAGGGTGGGGACCGCCTGTTGGAAAAGTGGGGACAGTGTGCACTCCAGCACAGTCTTTACCCGCCAGCAGATTGGAGGCGTCTGTCTTCAAGGTTCTCATCCTGTTCAACGTATTCGTCAATAACCATTCACTGTGAAGAAGCACCATTGAGTGTTAAGTGCTTTCAGACTCTGAGCACCAGCGTGCGGCTTCGAATGCCACTTTGCTGTTTAACTGCTCTCGTTCATCTTATCTCTACCCAGCTAAACGTCTGGAGAAACCAGCCTACACTTGCTGTTACCTGCTGTGACGTGGCCTCAGCCCTCACCACAGGTACTGCTTTCTTTAAACAGTGACTTGCCCCCTGGCTGTGTCCGATAGGCATTGACTTCATCTTACTTATTGTCTTAGCTGAATCCACTCTTCGCCCATATCCTTTGGCTAACCACTCCCCCTTTGTCTTCTGTAGCCATGTCTCTCTTGCATCTCTTGTCATCTTCCTGCAGTGTTGCAGGTTCCTCCAGCTAAAGTGCTCTAATTTGGGTTGAACAACATCTCCCAAAAGACAGATTTACGACCTGGTCCTGGAACCTGCGAATGTGATCTTCCTTGGTAATTGGGTCTTAGGAGATCTTATCCAGTTAGAACAACGACATCAGGTTGGGCGCTAACCAGCATGATTGACGGCCTTAGAAGAAAAGGAAGATGGAGACGAGAGAGCTGTGTGACAAAAAAGGTACAGGGCGCTTGGATACAACCTCAAGCCAGGGAATGCCAAACTGATGACAAATGCCAGAGGCCAGGAAAAGAGGTGATCCTCCACTTCAGATTTCAGCAGGGGCCTGGCCCTTGGCAGCATCTTGATTGCAGATATGTCATCTCCAGCATGACAACGTACAACCTGTGCTGCTTGTACTCTGTCACAGCAGCTCCAGGGGCCTGGAGATAGGGCTCTGTGATTGAAAGCACGTCTGGATCTTACAGGAAGTTTGGTGTCCAGCATTCAACATCAGGAGGCTCGCAACTCTGTAACTCCGGTTCCAGGGGATCTGATGCCCTCTCTGGTCTCTGTAGGCGGCATGCACGTGGCATCCACTCACATAGAAAAAACACATAAGAAGTGGCAGTTTCTGGACTCAGTTTGGTGATTTGATGTCTTGCTGCAGGCTGGGCATGTGATGTTTTGCTCATTCATGCGAAGGGTGTGACTTTGGCCAGCTGAGAACATGGGTGGACTTTGAGGAGAGGACATATATAAAGGTCCAGGCAGAAGGAGAAGTCGCTTTTTGGATCGACATCACTGTGGTGATCTTTGTGCTTTGACACTTGACCTCACAGAAAAAAGCGATCCAAAGAGCTTTTCCAAGCATTCCAACTGAGTCTTGTGGCTTTCACTGACTTTGTGTTGCTGCTTGGTGTTGGCCTTTGGACTGGACTGCCAGTATCCTGACAACTGAGTTTGGTAATCCCCTAAAGACCCATCAACCCTAATCAGCAAGAAGTAGATGAGAGTGGTCTACAGTCCTTTGTCCTACTAATGTCCTACCTAAGGTTTCGTGGCAAGGGGTGGGGAGTTGGAAGGGAGATAAAGGTGCTTAAGAACTCTAAATAAAGTAGGTTTGGTGGAAAATCTAAGTCTACACACATATATACATAAAAATTTTTTTTAAAAAGTAATTCAGACATGACCCCCACAGTGTGTCCTGGAAGTCAAAATGCTTCTCAGACATTTTTCCATGACTGGCTCCCTTCTCATCTGACATCAAATGTGATTTCTTTCAGACTCACGAGCCAGGAATTTCTTTTAGTGGAAGTAGGGAAGGCCGGGACAGCTAGGGCTGCATAGAGAAACCCTGTCTCCGGAAACAAACGGACAAGAAATAAACAAGACACGGGTGCTGCATGGCGACACCCGCACGAGCCATGGTTCTGCATCATGACGACCCACAGGGGGGTTCACATTGTGCAGACGTCCTGTCGTCCGGCGATGAGGCCTGCCGCTGCCTGTGTCTGGGCTGTTCTGTCCACGGATTTGCCTGGGGTACTTCATATGCCTCTCCATGGTGCGGATTCCTGGAGATTTGGCAGCAACAAAAGGTCAGTGTGTTCTCAGGAAAGCTTCTTATGAAACATTCTAGCATGGGAGGTTTCTAGCCTGGTGACTTCTGCGGCTGAGTTTCAATAATGAATTCAGTAAGAAGCATGTCCCCGGGCAACTCTGTCCCCAGTGGAATTGTCTGATGAAGTGGGCTCTGTTAACTGCTCGGGAGGCTTCGTACGCTTTGATTACTGCTCATGAGGTTTGCATTTCTTCAAGAAGCTTAATGAGGTTTTTCTAGGGGCAAAAATCATAAATTTCCATGTTTTAGGAGCTTGGTTGGTAGAAGCACAAACTGTACATTTCTCTCACAGCCCACAAAGGAGGACTCCTCACTCACTTCTTTTGTGAGGTGTAAGACACATGTTCCCTGGTCCTTCACGGCTAAGGAATGTAGAGAAAAATCATAATTAACAAAAATACTAGTTGTAATTTAAAGGTGCATGCTGAGTTTAAATAATAATAATAATAAAAATCAGGTTTGCAAAATGTGTAATGCTGCCTTGCTTTGAGCAGGAGTCAATGCCAATGGTCAAGTGAATGTTTTTACAGCCTTGAAATATCTGCATTCATTTATGGACATAATTACAGAGAAAAGACAAATCATTTTTAGTAAATTCTAATTTATTTAAATGATCTTCCTTTCTCTACAAATCTTCCTTGATTTATTTATTTATTTCCAACTCCATCATTTAAAAGTACTTCTGCAGCTCAGATGATTGTAACCAAATTCATGGTTGAGAGCCAAGTGTTTTAATAACTTTCTCCCGTAGTTTAATGGCAAATACATCAATGTGTGCCCGACTGCCTGTCAGCTCACTAACAGTGGCATCCGTTTCTCCGAGGAGGTCGGGGACATAACATACAACAAACGCAATCAGGAGCATTCTAAATGAAATAGCAAATTTAGCTGTTGGAATGTGCGGAATACTAATGAGCCTTCTGCCAGGCCCGCTGCGCGCTTGTGCGTGACAGGCTGAGAGTAATGACCTTGTTCCAGACTTAAGCAGAGAGTCGCAGCAGCTGGCGACAAATGGATGCCTCTGATTGCGCTCCAGCCACCCCACCTCTCCTGGGACCTCAGTAGGAACTCGACAACATGGAAACTGCTCCTTCAGTTCAGGTCATGAATTTGCTAACTTCAGGGGGTGGGGCACAGACAGGGGGAAACCTGGGGCTAAATCTTTGAAGCCCACAACTATCTTCAAGATGCCTCATTCCATTAGCTGACATACTTGTTGGTTTGTTTTTGTTTTGACAGGCTCTCACATAGCCCTGGCTGGCTTGGAACCTGTTATATAGCAGAGGATAACCTTGAGTTTCTGATCCTTTTGCCTCTTTCTCTTGATTGTTGGCAACACACATGTGTGCTCTTATACCTAGTTTATTTGGTGCTGGGGGTTGGTCCCAGGGCTTTAATCGAGGTAGGTAAAGTACTGTACCAGCTGGGCCCCTTCTCCAGCCCTCAGGCAAAGTCAAGTCGATATTGAGCGGCATGGATGTGTCCCCAGGACCGTGTCCCCAGGACCTGAGTCTTTTGGTTTTGTTTTGAGACAGGGTCTCATTATTAGTCCTGGAACTCACTCTGTAGACCAGGCTGCCCTCAAACTCACAGAGATCTGCCCACCTCTGTCTGCCAAGTGCTGGGATTAAAGGTGTGCTCCACTATGCCTGGCTCGGGACTGGACTCTGAGCAGCTACATCTTGTTGCCTTTCTAGCCTTTGAAGTGGCTTGTGCTATTAACATCGTGTTAGTGTTTTCTGTTGGAAATCTAATCCAGGAAAAATGTGCAAGGAAACTTCTAATGATGTCAACATAACAGACCCACAATCTTATGGCTGATGTAGCTATGAACAAAGGACCAAGGGTTGAACATAACTTTTAAACATGGAAGGTTAGCAGGGATTGTTTTGGAAGACTCTACATTCACTGTAAGTGCCTGGATAGTGTCCTGTGACAGGTTGGTCAGAAGGCATGAGAATGTGAAAGACTTGCTTAACACTGAAACAAGAGGGAATCGCTGATGAGCAAATGGATCGTGCTATTCAAAACCCATGTAGCCAACTGCCAAGATGGTCCTCAGGGGTCTCAGCCACTTAATGTTTATGGTTTCGTGTTTCCTCCCACTACGTCCTGGGATGGATGTGTGGCAGATACAAAGCCTGTGTTGGGTCTCTGCAGCCAAGCACTGATGCTTTCTAGAACAGGTTAAAGAAAGACAGCGTTGCTTCCCTTTGGCTTTCCCTTGTGGTCTTCCTCACTTGACTTGCCTGCTCTGTGGAGCTCATCTGTTGGCACATTGTGACCATCTCTCCGAAGAGGACCATGGCACGAGGAACTGGGACCTTTGGTCCATAGCCAGCAAGGATCTGAAGCTCCCTTGTTACAGCCGCAGCTGGGCAGGCTCAGGCTTTGAGGCTGCTGATTGCTATAATCTCTGCTGACAGAGTGGCTGCAACTTCAGGAGCGATCCCGTGCCAGAATCACACAGCTAAACCACGCTCCAACTCTTGACCCTCAGAAACCGCAGAATAACAAGTGTTTACTGCCTTAAATAGCTCTGCTTGGGGCGGGGAATGCACCAGACGATAACACAAGAGCTGTGAACACAGTCTGAAAGATGCCGAAGTCCTGATACCAAGCTCTTCATATAAAACCAAGAAAATTAAGTCACTCTCTCTAGTGGCTGAAGAGAAAGAAAGGTGAAAGAGAAATCTGTTGGGAAAGGGTAGGGGGAAAATAGCTGAGCTTTTGCCAGTGTTCCGGGCTACAGAACAGCTACAACAACTGCTGGAGCAACAAATGCAGAGACAATCTTTCTGAACATGTGGTTATTTTGCATGGGGATTGTGTTAATTAATTTGCAGCTGGGGACGGCACGGGAAAACAAAATGATAGCGGGTAATTTTGAAGTCTTGTGTTTTCACAGGCTCAAGAGCGCATCCTGGAGCCTTTACAGCTCGCTTAGCTCCAGGACCCTACTGAAGGATATTAACTCTTGTGAGGGGAGAAGCAGATACACGTATTTAAGTATCATGTACACAAATATATATGTGTGTACATATCCATCCATAAAAACTCACTCGCGTGTAAACATGTACGTCCGTCCGTGCATACTCTGTCTAAAACACTGATTTTATTTTCTAGTGTTACTTTTGATAGTATGCGCGGCACATGATTAAAATTATGAGTCATATGTAAATCAAGAGAAGATGGCACGTGGCTAAAAGAAAATCCCTCAGTGGAAGTGAGTTCATGTATGGGTTCAATCCAGATGTTGCAAACAGAAGTGTCCTCTGAACTAACCGCGACAAATGTACTAAAGAACCTACAGGAGAAAATTCACGTGTTCGTACTGTTTGAAAATCTCATGCATTCACAGAATGTATTTAGATTAAATCTACACATCTCTCACCTCCAGTTTCTGCCCTAGATTCCTACTACTTTTCTCTCCCAATTTAATCAGATCTTTTTTTTTTTTTAACTTTCTGAGTCTGCTTTAATGCTGCCTGTTTGTGTGTGAGTGAAGGACAGTCTTCTCAGGGGCCACATCCCGGATGAAACAGACTCTTCACCCTCCTCCAGCAGCCTTACATTTCCGGTCGCCCTCGGGTAGGGTGGGCCCCGTGAGACTCTGGCTGGCTCGATCCAGGGCAAGTCTCAGGCACACAGCCACAGCTGCTGTGGGTTCTGTGTGTGACAATGCCGCCATGTCCACCCAGTGCTGCTTTCGCTGCAGATGTCCACTACCCCGGCTAGTACGGCCTTTCTGTACCCTCTTCCGTGATGGTTCATGAGCCTCGACGGTAGACAGTAAATTATAAATGTCCATGCAGAGCTGCACTTAGTCTCTGCTGCATGTTGACTAGTTATGGTTCTCTGTGTTCATCACCATAAACTTTAAAAAGAAATTTATCTACTAAGGTCTGAGAGATGCACACATATTTGTGTGTAAAGATAATAACTTAGTTTCTTACTGCGTTCTTTTAGCAGAATGATAGTATCAGGTTGTGCTCTAGGCCTAAGACCCAGTCAGCCATGGGCTTTCGGCCAGGAGTTTTGTCTTATGGAATGAGCTTTAGGTAGAATTAGAAAGTGACTGGTTGCTTCTCTAACACTGTGCCACTATTATGCCAATAAGCATATTGTCTCCCCAACCAGAGTACCTTTTTGATAAATAGTGCTGGAATGATTGGATGTCTAAATTAAAACAAACAAACAAAAAAACAAAAAAAAAAAAACACCTCAAATTCTCCATTACACTAACCAATATAGGGAATCAAAGACCAAAATGTAAAATTTTAAATTATAGAACTTCTAGGTGTGTCATAAGAAACTAGGAGTAATCGCATCAAAAAATTCAAATTTCAAAAAGGACCATTAATAAAAAGAAATTATAATCTAGAACCAAATGTTAAGAAATATCCTTATAGTGTACTTAATAAAAAAATATTTATATAAAGTATGTTTAAAAACCTCATACAGATGAATAATGAAAGGGTAATTCTTTACCCAATAACACCAGTAAAAGACTTAAGCAGACTAGAAAAGAAGATACATGTTGGAAAATTAATATAAGAAAGTTGCTTATCATCACTGTTAGCATGTATGTGAGCATGCAGAGTAAAACTACTCCATAGTAGCATTTCAACTCATTCTGATGACTAAGATTAAGACTGATTAAAATACCAAGTATTCAAGGACATAGAGAAACAGAAACTCTTGTATCTCATTTGTGGAAGTGTAAAATGCTGTGACCACTTTGGAAAGATATTTTACAGTTTCCTACAAGGTTAAATTTATGGCTTTATGACTCAACAATTCTACTCCTTGGCTTTTATTCTTTTTAGTCTATAAAAAGATTGTGCAAAGATGTTTATCAGAGGTTTATTCATAGTATTAACCACCTGGACTAATGTATTCAAAACTGTGATACATGCTTATCAATGGAGACCATGGAAAAGCTATACAAAGGCGTCAGCTACTTCCATACATAATGATGTTGAGTTTCCTATAGAGGCCAGTTATATAATCTGTACTTACTGTATTGAGAGATATTAAACCCGTGGCTTCCTGAAATGATGAGAACAGTCTCTAAGGGAGCAATAGGGAATCTTCTGAGGTCACAGAAAGTATCTGTACCACAGTTGTGATAACCAGACAGATATACACATTTCTGAGAATACATCAAACCATATAGTTTATTACATTAAATTTTAAGTCAATACAGTTTGTTTAGATTGTTTGTTATATTTTTACATTAAACATTTTTGTTACCATTTTTTTTTTTTTTTGTTACAGACTCCTCAGATTTCCCAATCATGTTTTTGCCGGATTCTGGGGGAGATATTCTTAGCTCCCTATCACAAAGAGCAACTTGTGAGATGTAAACTTTGTCATCAATTTTTTTTTCAGTGATGGTTAGATCTAGGGTTAGATGTTTTTCTTCCTGATTCCGGTAGTTTTTTGTTTTTAATTCACCAGAGCCAATTTTGGCCCCAACAGTAAAATCATTATTGCTTAATTAGAAAACTACACAGTAATTTGTCGTTGAGATGAGAGCAAATCACAATCATTTTTATTTCTCTTCCTCTCGAATAATACATCTTTTTCATCCCAACACAAAAATTTTGTTATTCTCTGACACTTGTGTTAAGCCAGAAAACACACGGAGTTTTTGTTTTGCCCGTGACTTCTATATCAGCTTTCACAATATTCTCCTGCGCTTCAAAGGATACCGGTGGCAAGGATGCTGACCTTCCTCTTCAGAGGGCTGTGGGAAATGACTAATTACTGTTGGCAAGAATAACGTTTTCTTTCGATGAATTTGAAAGAATAGCAATCAGCACTACTCTAGTTGTGCAGCATCGCCAGAGCGCACCTCCAGAAACGAGCCCAGAAGCCCAGGGTGGTATACACTTCACAGCCGGACCAACTGTGTGGTAAGCAAACAGGTAGCTTGGAACGACAGTGGCCGTGCTGCTGTGGCTTCTCTGAGATCACGACATCCACGAGCAAGGCCAGTTTGAAATTTTTCCACGGTGCTTCATTTCCTCCCTTTGCCACAAACGTGGGTAGATTTTGCAGGCAGAGGCTGTGGATTTTGAAGAGACGGATGATTGTTTTCTCAGCAGATTGGCCTGCTCTCTGGTGCTGATGGTGATTAGCTGTTGGGCTGGTCTCTTCCCCAAGGGAACTTGGCAGTTTCTCTATCCCCTGCTCTGATGTCTGAGTGATCCTTGAAGAAGAGTAAGACTCATTACCTAGGTATCTCTCTTAGCTAAAATTGCTGACGTTAGGATTATTCTTCAGAGCTAAATTAGCATTTCCTTAGGTGATATTTAAATATATGGAAATCAATAAAAGCAAATCTCTGGGAAACCAAAGTGCACAAATTTTTAAAAGTATAGTCATAAAAATGAATGGATCCTTACTACAGGAAATCTAGGAAAGAGAATGATACAAAAAACAAACAAACAAATAAACAAAAACGACATTTCTAAGTAAGTGAGGCCACACAGTATTTTTCTTTCTGTGTGTGGCTTATTTCACTTAACGCAATATCCTCTGGACTTGTTCATGTTGTGGCAAAAGGCAAGGTCCTTTTTTGTTGTCTTTTAAGACGGTATCAGATTTCATTGTGTATATGTACCAGATTGTCTTTACCCATTTCTTTGTCAATACACAGGACGTTTTAATATTTTGGTTGCTGTAAGCAATATTGCAGTCCATTTTGGGATGGATTAATAGCCAGAAGAGATGTTTCTGGGCTATGTGGTGATTCACTTTTCATTTCTGTACAAACTCCCATATTGTCTACTCTTATGGTTGCACAAATCTACACTCTGACTAGTATTGGGCCAGAGTTTCCCTTTTCTCCAGTTTCTCTCCAACATGTTTTCTCTTGGCCTTCTTATAACAGTAAGTCCAGCAGGTATAAGGATTTAAATTGAAATCCATAGTGGATTTAACTTGCATTTCTTTAATGATTAATGATAAACATTTTTCATATCTTTGAACATTTTCGTGTCTTCTTGGAATAAATGTCTATTCAAACCACCCCATTTTAAAAACAGAATCTTTGTTTTTCACTATTAAGTTGAATGGAGTTTTTAAAAACTCAATTTCAGATGTTAGGCTCCTCTTTCCCCACAGGCTCCTGTTTCATCTTGCTTACTGTTTTCTTCCCATGAAGAACTTAAAGATCAGTGTCCACTTTACTTTGGCTGCTATCTGTGATATCCAAAAATCATGGGACACCCCGGAGACTCTCCTCATATCCTGTTCTGGGGTTTTAAAGCATCTTTCCTAGACTCAGAACCTTCCTTTCTGTGATCCATATTGAGTTGTTTTGCGTGACACTAGATAAGGTTCAATTTTCAGCCTTTTGCACCATTAATTGAAGAGACTGTCATTTCCTTGTTGTGCATTCTTGATATTTGTGTCAAAAAGTTAATAAACTGTGTGTGTTTGGGTTTACTCGTGACCTCTCCATTTTGCCTCACAGATTTGTGTGCCTATATTTACCTCAGGGCCTTGCTATTTTAGTAACAGCAGCTTCATAATAGAGTTTCAAATGAAAGAATGAAATACCTCCAATTTTGTTTCTCTTCTTTAGGACTATCTGTCTATTTAGGACCCCATGGCCTTAGTTGTATTTTAGAATCTTTTCCCAATTTATGCAAAGAAAGCCGTTGTCACTTTGATAATGACTTCACTGAATCTGCAACGTCGTTGGTCAGTATAGCGATGCTAACAATATTACTTCCGCTCCACAGCATGAACCATTCACTTGTGTCGTTGGTGTTTTATGGACATTAATATACAATTAAATGCTTCCTTAGTTAATTTGCTCCTAGGTATTTTATTTTTGCGCCATTGTGAATGCTATTCTTTTTAATTGGGTTTTTATTTCAGCACAAATGCTGGTGATTTTTGTATCCTGCAACCAAACAGAGAATTTATTCTAATAGAGCTAATATTCATTAGTTCTAACATAAGTGTGTGTATTTATGTAGGATCTTTGGTTATTTTCACAAATGTGATTATGTTCATTTACAAATAAATATGATTTTTTCTTCCATTTTGATTTATCTATTAATTTGTCTTCCCTGATTGCCCTTGCTATTATTTCTAAAACAATATTAAATGGAATGTTAAGAGTTGGGATGCTAGTCTTATGCTGGATTGTAGTGGGAACGCTTTTAGTTTTTCTTTAGTTATGAGCTGAGCTATGGAGCTTTCATAGTCTTATTATGTTGAGTAATTTTCTTTCTAATTATTCTCTAATTATTATAATTAGATCTAATATATAATATAGATCTATATATAATCTAAATATTATATAAAATAACCTCTAATTATTCAGAGGTTTTATTGAGACAAGATGTTGAACTTTGTCAAATGCTTTTCTCTATCAATTGATCTTTCTTAGTCTCTTTTCCTCTTTTGCTCTACTAATGTTATGTATCACACTGACTGACTGGTACGCATTAGATAAATCTTGTTGGACATTATAAATTCTACCTGGTCATGATATCCAATCTTTATGGTGTATTTTATTATTTGCATTGATATTTGCCAGAGAGATTGGCTGCATGTGACTTATTTTTTTTTCTTGAGCTGTCTTTGTTAGGTATAGGTATCAGAATGACTCTGACTTTAGAAAATGTCTTGGACAGTATTTTCCCTAGTTCTATTTTTGGAAAGAGTTTAAGATGTAATGCATTAATTCTTTTAAATGTTCAGCCACCGAAGCACTCTGGTTCAGAGGGGGTTTTTTTTGAAGAAGGTTTTTAAGTGAATTATTTGAAATCTTATTTATTATTGTCTCTCAGGCTTTTTACTTCTGATTCAGTCTTGGTAAGATATATTTTTCTAGGAATTGATTCATTTCACCTAGGCTATTTAATATGTTGGCATGTAACTGCTCACAGTCATCTCCAATTGCCCTTCTTATTGCCTATATGTATGTATGTATGTATATATATGTATATATATATATATATACACTTCCTGATTTTCAGTTTTGACTTCATTTAAGTCTTTTACTATTTTCTTTAGAATCTCTAAGGGCTTGTTAGTTTGTTTGTCAGTAAACTTATTGTTACTGATTTTTCTGTTTTCTGCTTAATTTATGTTTTCAAAAGATTCTTCCGTTAATTTGGGGTTTGATTTATTCTCTTTTCTGGTTGCTGGAGGTGTAATGGTAGGCTTGTTTCCCTGGTGCCTGCCTTCCTTTCTGAGGCAGGTACTTAATGTTGGAGGCTCTCCTCTTCCACAACTTCTATGGCAACCCACGTTTCGGTATGCTGTATTTATATACTCTGTTCCCAGTACTTTTAAATTTCCTATTTGAAGTTTTCTTTAGCCCATCATTGGTTGTTCAGAAATATGTCATTTAATTTTCAGTTTTATAAAAGTGTACCTGTTTTGTGTTTCTGGTTTCATATCCTTGTAGTCAGAAACAATATTTTTCAATCTTCTTACATCTGATGAGATTTGTGTGACCTAACATATAGTCTACCTTGGAAAAAAAATCCCATGAACATTGGGCAGGAACTCATATTCTGTTGCTGATGGAAACTTCCATTCATTCGTCAGCCCTTTTTGTTTAACGGTGCTTTCCAAGTATAGCATTTCCTTCTTAGCATTCTGGGTGGCTCGTTGAAGATCTCCTACAGCTATTGTCTACTTATTTTGTTCATGCCTTCAGGTGTTTCAGTGTTATGTGAATGCACCTAGCCAACTGTTCCATCCTCCTGAGATCTTTTGCTTAGCTCCCTCTCCCCCAGCTGTGTGTGTCTTAGAGTTTAAATAATCTCTTACAGTCAGCATATTTTTGGATCACATTTTTACACCTTTTAGGCCATATGAATCTTTTGATGAGAAAGTTTAATCCATGGTTATTTTCTTCCTTCCTTCCTTCCTTCCTTCCTTCCTTCCTTCCTTCCTTCCTTCCTTCCTTCCTTCCTCTCTTCCTCTTTCTTTCTTTCTTTCTTTCTTTCTTTCTTTCTTTCTTTCTTTCTTTCTTTCTTTCTTTCTTT
>NW_026596166.1:8959167-8969062 GCF_907164565.1 Psammomys obesus | reverse complement strand
TTTCTTTCTTTCTTTCTTTCTTTCTTTCTTTCTTTCTTTCTTTCTTTTTCTTGTTTTTTGAGACACAGTTTCTCTGTGTAGCTTGGCTGTCCTGGACTTTGTTTGTAGACTAGTCTGGCCTCAAACTCACAGAGATCCTGAGTACCTATGCCTCCTGAGTGCTGGGATTACAGGCGTGCCCCACCATTCCTGACTCAAAATTATTTGAATAGGTTAATCTTGATTGCTAATTTGTTGCTTATTTTCTGGTTGTTTTTGAGGCTCCTTTGTCCCTTTCTTCCTCTTTTGTTTGTGATGTGATCACTTTCTGCAATGATAAACTATGAATTCTCTCTATATATAGTTTGTGCTCCTGCTGAATTTTATGTCATGGTTACTGTGAGACTTATAGTAACACTTACAATCTGTTATCTATCCATCCCAATACTTACAGTCTACTATTTTAACCTCATAACATCTGTTGCATACAAGTTTATAATTTATTCCCCTGTTGCAGTTAAATCTTTTTAAATTTTTATTACATACTTAACAACTTACTATAGATTTAATTCTCATTGTTTTTACTTTTAACCTTCATACTAGGGATTCATACTGATAGTGGTGCATAGGAAACCTTCCTCAGCTAGACAGGGAGCCAATAAGGGCAGCAAGAGTCTCTGGTAGCAAAGGCCACAGGAATCTGCTGAGGTGATAGGGTCCTTTGGGGTCCTCTGAGCTCTTCTTGTTAATCTTTTTCTACCAGTAGGAAGTCTTTTTTGGTTCCGACCTGATTCTGAGTAGAACAGTGGGGTAGGGGAGGTACCATGCCTCCTGCTCTTCCATAGATAACCAGCCTGTGTTTTTGGGCCCTAAAACATTTCTGCCTCTTTGATCTCCTGTATACTCCTTCACCTAGATGGTTCAAAATGCAGCTGTTGATCTATAGAGAGAGGGTGGGCTGTGTATGGGGAGGCTCTGAAGAATTTCTGTTTGATTACTGTGCTGACACCATTCCTGGTATGTTCCTGAAATATGTTAACAAGACACTGTCTAGAAATATGCATTCTCATTAGCATATATCATTAGTGCTGCTTATGATGGTGTTAAATAGTATCATTTGCAAGTGTTTACTTTGTAGATACATATAATGCTCCTTAGGTTTTAATTTAAATAATAATTAGTAAAGTTAAATTTTTTACCATATTTATAGAAAATTTGTATTTATCTTCTTGTGAAAAAAAATTAAAAAATAAAAAATAAATTAAATAAAAGATGTACTTGACAGTTTTCAGTTAAGTGAGGAAGCCAGCATTCTGGTGACAAAATTTTTATGGGAAAACATAAAAATTCCCTGTGTTTGGAAGGGAATGGTTTCTTTAAGTAAATGCTTTCTTTATTTTGAATATTTGCATATAATTTTCACCTTTTGACCCTTATCTGAGTCAATGATGAGGCCTTTTTGAATGATCTTCTAATGCTTGAGGTGTGTGCTAGTTTGAAGGAGAACAGTCCCATAGTCCCATATGTTTGACTGCTTGGTCCCCAGATGGTGGAAATGGTTGGGAAGGATTGGGAGGTGTGGTCTCATTGGAGGAGTGAGTGCCGCTGAGTGGGGGGTAGGGCTTTGAGGTTCCAAAAGCCTCATGCGACTCTCACTGTGCTTTCTTTTCCTTGTGCTTGTAGATCAAGACGTAACCTCTCAGCTCCTGCTCCAGCATCCTGCCTGCACGTTGCCATGCTCCCCTCTGAAACTGTCAGTCACGAAGAATTCATCTACAGGTTGCCTTAGTCATGGTGTCTTACCTCAGCAATAAGAAAGTATCTGAGACAAGATGGATTGTGAAGATGATTACATCTCCAGAGTTCTCTGCTTATTATGTTCTATGGATTATTATTATTTTTTAAATTATTCCATTTCATTCACCTCAGACTCTGAGAGGTAAGTGTATTAGCTTCTTCTGGTGAAAGAAAGGGAATCAAAAAAAGTAGAATGCTTTGCTCCAGGTTTGGCAGTTGTCCAGCCGTTATTCAAACCCTACTCGTCTGCCTTCTACGGAGCCTCTTCCTTACACAGTGGGACAACAACGGCAGAGTCAGGAGTGACGCCACCGCCTCTTCTCAAGTGGAGGCACAGCTGGCCTTTGGCCAAACGGTCACCAGGGTCTGAGTCGCGATGATCCAGGAAGAGGGTGCTCAGATTGTCTAGAGCCGTGGTTCTCGACCTTCCTAACGCTGCAACTGTTGAATACGGTTACTCATGTTTGGTGACCCCCCCAGCCATAAGATTATTTCACTGCTATTTCATAACCAATTTCGCTGCTGTCATGACTCGTAATGTAAATATCTGCTACGCAGGACATCGTATATGCGACCCCTGTGAACGGGTCATTTGAACCCCCTCCCCAAAGGGGATCCTGGCCCACAGGTTGAGAATGACTGCTCTACAGGCTTGAGTGTCTGAAAACAGCACTTTGGAGAAAACTGGGCTAACAGGGCATGCAGAAGAGGTGCTCCATATATCTGGGTGCTCTGCCAGAAAAACTGATCGATTTCGAGCTTTGAAACAGTCTCGTCTGGTACACTCTTGGGACTCTTCCAATATCAGCAGTTGCTGTGATCACAGAAACACAAACTTATGGATTCAGTGCGGCCAGGTTGGGGCAACCTCAGAAAGCATGCTGGAAAGAGGGGTAGCCCTCTGTGAGTTGTGTACAGGGACTTCCACAGAAGCAATAGTCTCTTGGATTATTTTTTTCTCTCTCTCTCTGAGCTGGTGAAAGAAATTTTATGCTGGAGATGAGCATGTGGCAGAATTGCTCCTGAAAATATGTTAAGCCTCAGGAAATCACTTGGCTACCAAGCAGCACGCTGCCTGGTAGCCCAGCCCTGGTAACAGCTAGTTTATCACTCCAGTGCGTGGGGAGTACCCATGTTTATGGCAGATAAACGAGAAGCAGCACACTGAAAGACTGTGTGAAGCAGGGGTACAATGAAAAGGCTACCCATGCTCCTAGCAATACACCAAAAGCTGCAGGGAGCATAGACCCTGTCTTTGCAAATGCGTTCATAATTATTCAAGCGTGTTACTTGTTTGTCTTCTGCTGTAGAATCTACTTCTGTACCATGTGAAATGACATAGATCAGCTTGAGGGTGGGGCTTGGTAGAGACTTACTACTAATGTTTTAAATTGCTTCTGCCAACTAATTGTTTTAGTCCATGAAGCAGCACTCTAAGTGTGTTAAGGGATAACTGACACGTTATGCTAATAAGCCAAGGATGATTAGTTTCAATTCAGGCTTCATTATATTTAAGTGTGCTTTCCAAATTGTTTTTTTTTTTAAATATATAATACATTCAGTCTTGTCCCTCCTTACGTATGCTCCCAAAGTTCACAGTTTTCAGTTTATTATTTTGTGTGCAGCATTCTCCAGTCTATCCAGGAAGACCCTTGTTTCTAATTGGAGACTTCTGATGAAATCCTGTTAAAGCCGCACTGTTACCAGTTTTGGTTTTCCCTCTCCCCACTCTGTGTGCACTGTCTCTGAACGTGAAGGAAGAGGGATGCATGCTGAGTAAAGGTTCCATCCCACATGGAGACAGACTTCCTGGGAACATTTTGTAAACAATGAAGTCATGAGTACTTACTCTAGACTGTTAGACTGAAGTTGTACGCGAATTATTTCACTGTTCTGTAGCTTTTTCCTCCAAATTAAAACATTCCGTCCTGAAGGGAGGAGGGGAGCTCATAAAACTCAGGCAACACACGGAACAAACAAGGCCCAGGAAGTAAATGAAACTTACAAGGCTTAGGAAGCTCCCAGGAGTCACAAGATTCACAAGGTTTCTCCCTAAGGTTGTGAGATCAGGAATAATTATAGGGAGGTGAGACTTTCGCTGGCCAAGCTGCCTGTAAATTGTGCAGAAAGTTGTTAGGGATACAGCTTCAATGAGTCCTCGCCTCTGATGGTTTAGCTTCTTAGTAACACAGTGACCTTTGAGTGACCTGTGGGCCTGTAAGCAGCCCTTGACCCACACTCCTATAGCAAGCTCATGGATTCATTACGCTATACTTGTATAGAATAATTTCTTTTCATTTGTGTGTATCATACATGCTGCATCTAGGTAAATGGGAAGTTGTTAATGCCTCTTCACAAATGTTAATTGAGGAGGCATTCAACACTGATATTTAGATACGGGAGCGTTGGAAGTTAAGAGAAAACCTTTGCCTGTTGCCACCAGGAACAGTGCTTTTAGCAGGATAATGTTTACCATAAGCCACCAGCTGACCCACTTAAGCCTGGATTCAGATCTGTACTCCCTTGGGGCAGGCTGGATTGGAAAATATATTGGGTGTATTAAGGGCTCTGTGTTACCCAGGCATCACAAACCACGAGGTGGTTCTCAGGAGAAGGGCTAAGAATTTCCTCAGGCCTAAACCAATATTCTACTCTGCAAAGAAGATTCTGGACATAGAATGCAATGGTGAGTAAATGGGGAAGATTAACAGAATCCCAAGACACAAATTCAGAATAGTATATTCTGTGTATCCCAGGCTGTGGTTTCAGAAACATGCTGGCACTAGCATACCATTGGCTGTTGACTTGAAATAATTGGTTTAGCTTTGGAAGGCTATCAAGAACATAAGATTACGTTCTGCCTTTCTGCATTCATTGTCCAGAGTGACCTTTTTTTTTTTTCAATGTACCTCTTCTCATATGGAGTGATGTTGTGAGAAAAATCTCATGATCTGTATTGCTGTGCCATCAGCATTCTAGCAGCGATTAACAAGTCCTTGGTCTCTGTCTCCTGAGATGCATTTTTTTTTTCCTCATTGGGGTCAGCTCAATTTTTTTCCTCTCTGGAGAGGTTGAGGCCAGAGGAAGAATCTTCCAGACAGGTTAAAAAGCAAGCTGGCATTCTAGCTCAGTTTCTTTAGGACACATTGTCCTGTGCTTTCTGCCCTCTGCCTATTAATCTTGGCTTCTTGAATACCATTATTATTTCCTTGAGTCAAAACCACGTCTCATGCCAGTGGACTAAATTTCTGTTGTTTCAATGCTGAGATTGCTTCTTTTACCTAGAAAAAAAAAAATAGGTGAGCTTTTTAAACTTAAGTTCAATGTGGATACTTGCTTTCCTGTTTCTTGTTCTTTCTGCTCTTTTTCTTTTTGGTAACTTTTTGGTAACCATATTTTCAGTTAACAAAAACATGAAAATTAACAGAGCAGAAGTGTCAGGAAATGCAGATTTTGGAGGAAAGACCCTGAAATTCCCTTCCGGTGTTAGCATCTCCAACATAGACGCTCATTTTGTCTCCCTGCACCTTTGTTCTTCAGTCTGAAAAGTATGATCTCCTTTTCCTTCTGAAAGATGCTGTGACGATAAAGTGATAACATCTGTGAATGAGCCCCTAGCTCTTAGCAAAAAGTGGGCTGCACGCTGTCTCCCAGTCTCTTATGTCACAGAGGACTACCGCAGAGGACAAGTTGCTCCATAATAACTGACTACTGTCACTCAGCCTGTCTCTTGCTCTCTCTCATATATGCCTGTTCTATTAGTGTCTTTCCCTGGCTGGGTAGATCGGGTGGAAACACTCTTACACTGGTTGGTATGGAAACTAATTCCAGAGCATGCTGGGAGCAGGCAGGCAGTCTTCAGACCCAGCTCTGTGGCAGGTGTAGAAATACTCCTTTCACACTGAAAAGTATCGTGGGACCACGGAATGTATAATTTGTCTAAAAGAAACATAACTGAATTGCAAATATGTTAATATTCCTTCTTTGCAAAAATAGCGTACAATTTGGTAAGAGTGTCTTTCAATTAGCCTTCCTTGATACATTTCGATCTGCCTTAGGAAATTATTCAGAGAAGGAATGACTGGCTCAGAGCTGCATGCATCTGTGGTGATGCTTTTAGACGTGTCTTCTCATCCTGTATGTGACCCATTCTCTGAAAACTCAGTAATGAATCCCAGGAAGCCGTACTTGTACTATTAAATCCCCTAGTCGAATGAGATTCATATTCAAGGCATCGCCAGATTCCCTCTTTTAGGAATCTGGCATTAGGAACGGTGGATTTTTATCTGGTCTGAATACTTGCTTAATTAAACTCCAGTCTCAGGAAACAGGTCAGTGGGTCTTTTCTGTTGGCTGTGTTTATGAGCCCATCTCTCCAACTAACTCATAAACTTGTTAGTAGAAAGAATTTTGCTTCCCCCGCCCCATATCCTGAGTTCATCTAAGCCCATCGGATTGCTATTTTGACAAGCTAAACAAGGGTGCTGAGAGTTATGAACTATCCCAGAGATTTAATCATTCCTTTAGGAATATTTGTGGCTTACCCCATTAAAGCTGCAAAATTTGTGAAGAAATGGGATTTAAGCAGGGGTGGTGTTTAGTCATTATATCAGTCAGGATCCTGGCACCAAACAGTTTGGCATGTGTTTAGGATGACTTGAGAATTTAATAAAGGGACTATTAAGAGCATAGCGTAGAGAAAGGACAGGGCTAGTGTAATGCTCTGTAGCTTGCCAGTTCTCTTGTCAATTCAGTTCCTACATGGGAAGCGCATGAAGCGGTTCTGAGAGATCCAGGACAGTGCAAGAAAGGGGACAGCGCAGGAGAAGGCAACAGAACAAGAGCCCTGTAATGTTAAGACCACCCAAAGGGAGTGTGAAGGAGGCTATGGTGACCCCGCCGGCAGAGATGAGGGAAGACCGATTGTCACATCCCTCTTCCCACTCATTCATCTTCTGTTTGCTTGTTTGTTTGTTTGTTTTTCAATTAGTTGAATTCAACCAGAAGTCTGAGGGCAAGAGAACCTGCTGAACACGCCACAGAGGTCCCTGGGTGATCAAAGAGAGCGGACAAAGGCGTGTGGTGGATGAGAACGGGAACAAACAGACACCCACGGCTTGCTGGCCTGCTTTCCCTGGCTCTCACACACCCTCTCATCTCTTCCAAGCTAGACGGTTGGCGATGCGTCTACCTAAATCTGATCATGTGATTCTTTCTGTTCTGATCTGGGACTGATTTTTCCCTACTCGAGCTTGTACCTCGAGCCTCAGATGGACGAAGTTTCTCTTCGTTTGTAGGTACCGTAGATGCCAGCAATGCCGTTTGCAGCTCTTGAGCCTCTGCCATACTTCGTTTGGGCGTTCACTAAACAAGCGTTCACTTTCCTCTGCGGATTTTTTGGATCCCATTCCAGTCGAGCCAGGCACGGTCTTCACTGCCCTCCGGGACCATCCTCCTCCTTCCGGTCTCACACTGTATAGAACACTGTAAACACCTGCTTGTGCACGTCTCTTTCCTGTGGCTACTTGAGTGTTCTCTGTGCGCCCTCTGCGTTTGATGTCTTTACCACTTTACAGAGGGCCGGGGCAAAGCTGGAGCTCGAAAAACGCTTGACAAATGAACAGCTTCTCTGCTTTCAGTGGGGCCTTCCATCTGCCTTGCACATTTCCACGTGCCCTCCGGATTAACATTTCAAAACCCAGTCTTCTTCCGCTCTCCATCCCTAGACTCTTCCAGTGCCCCCACTGAAGCAGACTGATGGGCAAGGTTTCCAGCCTGTCCGTATTGCCCTTTCTTGTGTGGGCTCTGCCTGTATTCACGTCTCATTTACTATTATTCCTCTCTGGCTCTGTTCCTACATCTCTGATCTCCAGTCCAAGTCTTAAGGAACTGCCAAGTGTTCCTAGCATGTTGCGCTTGCCCATATTTTGCTGCATTTGCATTTGCTTATCTTTCTGTCTGGAATGCCTCTTCCATTTTACAATGCTCTTCAGAAACGTTTACCTTTCTCCCAGTCTCCCCCTCCTCTTATCTAAGTCCCCCCCCTTTTTTTTTAAAGGATCTAAGTGACATGTTATTTTCTTTCTGAGAGAGTCCTTGAAGACCTTCCCTTGCATTTGAAAAACTTAGGTAGTTTTTTATTTGCCTTATGAAATTTGTTCCACATTGTATTGACATAATTTGCTGTCTTGTGTTTTGTTATCGGCTTTCTTTGTTCCCAGAATCTAACAGAAAACCTGATGCAGGACGGAAGAGATAGTTCAAGGATTAAGAGGGCTCGCTACTCTCATAGAGAATCCAAGTTCAGTTCCCAGCGTGGATATCACAGGCAACACAGAACTCCAGCTGCAGGGGCTCATATGACCCCTTCTGGCATCTCCGGGCACCTGCATGCTTGTGATACATATAAACACACATGCACATAATGAATGAGTGAATGAATGAATGAATGAATGAATGAATGAATGAATGAAAAAAATGAGGCCTAATGTCTACCATCTGATTAAGGAATTACATGATGATGGGCTAGAGAGATGGCTTAGCAGGCAAAGAACTTGCCACTCTAGTATGATCTGAATTTGATTCCAGAACCCACATTTTCAAAAACCATGCACAGTGACTTGTGCTTGTGCTCCCAGCACTGGGAAGGCAGATCCCTGGGACTCACTGGCCAGCCAGGCTATTCAATGAGAGACCCTATCTCAAAAGAAAGAAAGAGAGAGAGAGAGAGAGAGAGAGAGAGAGAGAGAAAGAAAAGCTTCTGAGCAGTAAGACCTGATATTAACCTGTACTCACACATGAAGTACTCCCACACAATGTACGCCACAAGCAGTTACCTACCAATATACCTTGAGGAAATACATGAACAAATGAATGAATCAACCAAGCCTGAACCCATTGCTCCAGACTATTCCAAGAACAACAGTCCCGGTTATTTCTACACCGCATGCGGGTCTCTCCTGCTAAGGGCACAAAGACAGAGCACGCCACATAAAACGTCGCCAATGGGAAGCATGCAGAATATCATATGACACTGGAGTGTTCTTCCACGAGCAAAGCGTCGACCCTCTCTATTTCTTTCTGACTCTACAATGGACGCTTAGGCTACAGCACACACAGCCATCTTGGATCATCAGGTGTTGGAAGCCACGTGCTGGTAAAGCAAACTGCTGGGGAGCTGGGCTCTCTCATGGTGGTAGAACTGCCAAAGAACTCTGTAGACTTTTCCACGAGAAGGAAAAGTCTGTGTTGTTTAAGCCATTTTTTTTTCTATTGAGATTTTCATCATCTTCAGTCAAGCCCAATCCGAATCCATAAACCAGCATAATCACTCCCGCTAACTAAATCAAAGTCAAAAGTCATTTAAAAAAAAAATAGCCAGTACATCATGTGTTACTCTCCTTATTATTATTGTTTCAGTTTCTATTTATAATGTTTCAAACCTGCTTCAGGAGAGATACATAAAGGGTCTAACGTTGGACAGTCACCTTTGCCAACAGACTTGTAACATTATTGGATTTCAGAATTTCCTCTCCGTGTGACAGCCAATGGTAGGTCTACAGCGGCTGTACCTTGCCACCACAAAGATCCCAGGAGGAAGGTCCCCTGCTGCTGTGGTGATTCATTTTATACCAGGGAGGTGGACTGCCTTCTCTGCCAGGCTGGGACAGCTCTCTGTTTCCTCTGTACTAACTATGCCGTAAGCTGCTCCTCACCTCTCACTTCCCACCGCCTCTTGATCAGCCTCAGGATGGAGAAATCATGGGCATTGTATCTTAGAGTCTTTCCTGTCAATATTACTTTAATTTTTCTTGCCGTGGTTCTTGTCCTGGTAGGCAGGATGTCAGAGAAAAGGAACTGTTATCCACCCCCCTTGGGAGAATTCTGCTTACTCTGCGAACTGGGATTCTTGTATTAGAGAAGCTGAGGAGATTTTTTTTTTTTTATTAGATAGATTTCTTTTTTTTCCCTGGGAGATCTCCACCAGGAATCAGCAGCAGCCTGTGGTTATATTCTGCACCTATTAAAAGGTGGAGTTGTAAAACTGATCTGTATGTAATCTCCTTTCAGGTTTCCATGGCAACTGAAATAGTGATTCTGTGAGGGTTTTTTTTTTTTT
>NW_026596166.1:8879002-8959157 GCF_907164565.1 Psammomys obesus | reverse complement strand
CACACACACACACACACACACACACACTCATTCATTTGCACACACATGCATAGCTATGACTACTGCTAAGCATATTTACTAGGTTGACTGCCATATTTATTTCATGGTGTACATGTATGTCGAAACGCAGGTGTGCATACCTTAGATATGTGCTATTCCTACATGTCTATTAGATCCCAACAAACAGACTCCGTCCAAAAATTTTAATGCAAGAACACAATCGTCTCGTAACACACAGTGCATCTGAGGTGAAGAAAAACAGATGATTTGAGTTATTCGTGGAGGAGAACATGAAGACAGTGTCTAGGAAGAGCATGGGCCCTCACGCTCATGCGTAGAGCGAAGGTCATCAGTGTCCCGGTTGGATCATGGCACCATCATTGTGCTCTGTGATCTTAGCGATGAGAGGAGCTTTGTCATGTTCCCTTGCATAACCTCGGGCTCAGCACTGTGCCTGTTTGCTTGTTGGCCAGAGAAGTTACTTGTTCTTCCTGCTCAGTGATGATGTGGACTGACAAGGGATGGTGATTCCAGTTCTCTTTTATTAAATAACCAACACCCCAAAGGCTAAGTGGCCTCAACTAACCACAGTATTCACTTCGCTAACCAGGCTTTTGCTTAGGCAGGCCATGGTAGAAATAGCTCATTTCTGTCACCTTTGTCTTTCGCTGTGGTGGCTGGAGATCCAGAGCTGGAGCCACCTGAGAGTTTGCTCGGTCATTCACCTGGTCCTAAAGCGTGCTAACTGTCAGCCGCGTGAGACTTGTGCCTGGACACCTGAGCGTGCTCTCTGTGAGCCACAGGCTTGCAGTGGTGTCCTTGTGCTCTACAGCAGATGTCCCAAGCGCAAGGATCACTTACGGCTTTGAATCTTATGACTTTGGCTTGTAGGTAGGTTTCCACCACAGTCTATTTGTTTAGGCAAATAGTTGTAGCAATTAATTCAACTTCAAGGAGATGGAAACCGATTTGAAAGCTTGTCAAGGAGACATGAGAACAGGGGTTGTGCTGAGGCGTTTAAACACATGCACGCAAGCTCTCTCTCTCTCTCTCTCTCTCTCTCTCTCTCACACACACACACACACACACAATCTGCCACGGTGACACACAAAGGGCCCTAAGTAATTGACAACACTTTTTATTTTCAGATGACATGGAGTCTAGGTGTTACGGATCATTATAGTTACAATTCTATCTTTAAATGTTCCCTACTTAATTATGGTGTAGCATTTAGTAACAATAAATACACCCTTATTTATTACTTAAACAGCTTTGTTATGTGTAAGTGTGTGGCTATGTGGGGGTGCATGCTACCCAGGTATGCCCAAGGAGGTCAGACAAGGGCATTGAATCCCCCAGCGCTGGAGTTGTAGGCGCTTTTGAGACTCCCCACAGTGGATGCTGGGTTTTCTGGAAGAATAGCAAATTCTTCATCATTGAACCTTCCCTCCAGCCCTTTGAGGTGCGATTTACTAGTGCTTAACCTGAATTTATTTATGTAATTTTAAAGAAGTGGCAGTTACATTACAAGAACAGATTCTCCCTTGGGAAATTTACGCGAAATGAAAATTAAAATGAGGGCCATTATGGATAAATTTCCTAGGCAGAGGCAAACATCAAAATGGCTGTATTTTTGCTTGGGTGTGATTTCAGGGGTTTTCTACCGAAGCAGGGCCTGAGAACTGGCAGTGTAGTAACCACAGATGTCTTCTTAGAAATCACGCTCTAAATCTTCGCTGTTGTTCATGCTGGACTTCTAAAGGGAAAATCCTCTGCCACTCTGGAGGTAAGGCAGAGGTCTGTGCTTCTGCTGTGTGAGCCGAAGGCCCTTTCTCTCCTGAGGCATTTGCTCCAGCTCTGGACTTGGAAGGTGTGAGCAGAGCCTTCTCCCCGAGCCAGACACAAAGAAGCTATGGCATCTGGGCACTGTGTAAGTGAAATAAAGTGCAATTTTTTTTTTAAGTCATTTGTGCTCTATACCCAGGCAAAAACTGCTTTCAGTCCCTGGAAGCAGCCAGGCCAGTTCAGATGGGTTAGAATAGATCAAATCTGCCCAGCTGTAGTGCTTTAAAGCTTATTTACAAATGTGAAAAAAAAAGTCTGTGGGGTAACGGACTAGACTCAAAAGGAACCAAAGAAAGGGAGCTCTTGCCTTCATCCCCAGACACTAGAGATAAGAATATAAGGAGGGGACTTATTTCCAGGGCTCTGAGCAGCCTCACGGAAGTGCAGACTGGAAGTGAAGGCAGAACTAAGATCAGCTGGATAGTTCAATTGTGCAGCTGTAAGTGACTAGGGGACGAGGGCCCAGAACCCCCAAGGACCCTAAAATCCAAGGAGAGGTTCTATGCGGTCTTCATCCAGACAGTAGAGGGATCCAAGCGTAGGCCTGCAGCAGCCTCAGGACTGGGAGTTTAAGGCACGACTGACTCTCAGTGTTCTAGAAGGAAGCAGGACATCGGAGAGAGCTCAGGCTCACACCGAAAGCATGACACTGTTGCCACAAAGAGACAGGGGAGATGGAAACTGCACCCTAGTTTTAGGCCATCTCTGTCATTCCCAGTTCTTCTGTGTGACACCATACCAGAGGTCCTTGATGGCCTTTGACATCTCCAGTCTCGGCGTCGAGCAGCAAGCCTCGGAGCAGTTCAGAGGTAACAATGTGACTTTTGGCAGGTTCTGGTTGGATGAGGTGATCCCTCAAACGTCTCTGTGGTTTTGTTACACCACTGAGCTAACAGACCTTGGAAACAGCCTAGGCACAAAATTAACACTGATTTCACTAAGGTAATTACAAAACTCGTCCTGACGCTTTTTGTGGACAAACTTGAGAATTGTTTAATGAAGTAGCAAAAATGATTCCTGGTGAATGAGTCGTCGCTAATATGGTACGGCATTTCTCAAATTGGAATAATAGGTAAGGCCTCTTCCAAAGCATCTACCATTTATTTAAATTTGTATTGTGCCACATTAATATAAATAACTCTGAAGCCAGAAGCAAACTATATTTTCAAGTTTTATTCAACAGTGATTTTAATTGAACCAATACATAAATTTAATTAAACAGATTAATAGCAGATCAATATGACAGATATTTTTTGACATTAAATTATTGGGACTGAATATATTTAAATAATGAGATTTATAGTACGTTTTACATCTTTAAGCATCTTGGCTTCTGTTATCAACGCAGAAACTAGCTCAAATAGCACAACATACTATTTTACAGTACAAAACTTTGATGTGTGTGTATGTGTGTGTGTATGTGTGTGTGTGTGTGTGTGTGTGTGGTGTGTTCTAATTGAGTGGCTACGTGTGTTCTTTTGGAGCACATGTACAGGAGTGTGCATGAAGACCAGAAGTCAACCTTGGGTGACTTCCTCAATTCTCTCCACCTGAGTATCTGTGGAAACTCCAGTCCATCCCCTAGAATCCTGAAGAAAAGCCAAATTGATAAAATATGACTCTGTCGATCTTACAACGGTTTCTCTAAATGTCAGATTTCTAAATGTCAATGAACAACAATCATAGAAACATTAGCCTACAACAAGAGAAACCAGAATAGTCTATGGCCTGCAGAAGGCCGGAGAACAGGTAACAGGAACTTTCTAGGACTGTTCTGTATCTTGCATACTTAGGATCTTCCATCTCACCGTAAACGCCCCAACACAAGAATTAAGGGTTGGAGCAGGGTAGTCTCCAGAGAAATATAGGGTCATTTCAGTTTAACAGGAAGATGCTGTGACTCCCATTTTGTTTCATCTGCTAAGACAAACACATGTCTGCAAAGCGTTTCCTATCTGGACTTGTAATTCTCACTTAAGCAACACAGTGGCACTAATTCAGTGCTTGCTTAACTTCCTGTCCCAATTTACCTTTGCCAGAGACCGAAGGATGTAGTTGCTCTTGCGGCATCCATTAAAATTCACGTAATTGATAAGACAGCAGAGTGAGGCCGTAAAGATCATTCCCAGAAACGAGATTCCATGAAAATACCTGAGTTTGGTCTGGGGCTGTAGCCGTTTGACAGAGTGCGTGTCCGGGTCACCTAGAGCCCGGAGCTTCATCGTCAGCACCGTGTTAATCAGGCATGGGGATGGATGCCTGTAATCCCCGCACCTGGGAGGCAAAGACAGACAGAAGGATCAGGCTATTCACCCTCAAATATAAATTTGGAACAAAAATGTAGAGACTCGGTTTTTAAATTCATGTACATGTGGAGTACATGTGAGTGCAGAGGCCCTCAGAGGCCAGAGTCACTGCATCTCCCAGGTGCTGGGGTCACAGGCCACTGCTAGCTGTTGGACGTGGGCGCTAGGAACAATTTCATCACCTGGTGATTGTCTCCAACGCAAACCGCTACTTCAGTCTGAGAGCCTAAGTGTGAATTCACACGGCTACCGTGCTCATACTGCGTGAGAAATGAACTCCCTAGTGTCCCGAGAGAAGTAAATGCCTGGCTATTTCAACACAAAAAAATGTAGTGAGATGTTCACAGAATGTGTAGTGAAAGAGCCCTGCTCAGAACATACTGACGCTAATCCAATACTCGATTTTAAAAATAAAACTTTTTTTTTTTCAGAATACCAATTTTGCAGGAAGTGTTGTAAATGTGAAGAAGCTCTGCCTCTGCTTCTGGAAATAGATGTATTGTTTCCATTTAACACAAGTTTCAATCCCCTAAAATTACTGACATTGGTGCTTTTATTAATTAATTGAGACTGGCATGTAAAAATTTCTTGCTGGGAGAATTTTGTTTAAATTTTATTAAAGGCATGCATGGCCAACCTGAACTATTAGGAAATAAATAAATAAAAGATTAAGCTTCTGGGTCTATAGGGAAATGGCTCAGCCAGGAAAATGTTTGCTCTGGACATATGAGCACCTGTGTGGGTCCCCAGTATCCATGTAAAAAAAAAAAGTCAGGAAGGGCAGCATGCACCTGGAACCCCAGTAACCCCAGTGCTGGGACTGGGCCCAAGCAGACCCATCTCAAGGACTGAGAGGCCATTTAAAGTGACCTCACATCTCAGATGTGCCCCTCCCGTGGAAGAGGACGAGAGCCTTCGTTCACATCAGAGATGTGCTGGAGGGCGACAGGCAGCCCAGGCTAACAGCGAAGCCCCTTCTAACGGAAGCCTTGTATCTGAGTCAGGGAGGGCCTGCATTGATGGCAGAAGAAGCAGGTGACAAAGGGTGAGCCTGGCAGCTGGACAAAAGGTTGCCCGGCCTGTCAGGATCCAGGGAAGCCACAGGAGGGCAGTAAAAGCAGACCTCAACTGCCAGTTACAGTGCCTTTAAAAGGGGGTTTTATAGAAAGAAGCCTGTTGCAGCAGTAGCTGGAAGTTGGTAAAATATTCCTTAACTGCTTGTGCACTTTAATCCAAAATAATGTTTATATTTGGCTTAAAGGTTCAAAGAATTGAGTAGGAAACGTGAATCTGGCAAGAGGTTTTTCTGAGTAGGACAACTTAAAGGCTTTCTTTTAATTTTTTTAATTTTTTTGTCCTTTCCCCTCACCTTCTCTCTGCTGAATGGGAGGCAAACCCAAGGCAGAACCTGAAACTTTAGGGTAGAGGTGTGGCCTTACATTGAAGTGTAAGAAGGAAGCTGAAGACATTCTAATAGTGACAGTAAGAACAGGGGATGTGTAAACTACTGAGGAATCGTACTATTAATAAGACTAGCTAGTTTCTCACTAAAATTATACTTAAGGGTGACCCTGAAGTTTTGGACCATCCCATAGGGGTAATAGACCCAGTTAGGGTGTTTTGTCTGTGAACAACAACACACCTGGTAGTCAATTGTTTTGTTTTAATTGAGAGGACCTGTTAGATTTGGTGTGGAGCATCCTGGATGAATGCAGCAACAAGTGGGATGAGGACTGGGGACCAACTCTCTGCGTGAGACAAAGATAAAATATCCCTGAGACCTTGAGTAGCCCTGGATGTTTAGAGTACATATCACCAGGCCTTACACTAACAAACTAGAAGGCTGGGATCACATTTGTATGTGTGTGTGTGTGTGTGTATTTATTTGTTTGTTTGTTTGTTTGTTTTTCCTTCTCTCCACTCTTTCCAGTGCTCCCCCACTTCTCCAAATCCC
Organism: Psammomys obesus; assembly: GCF_907164565.1. Lineage (NCBI taxonomy): Eukaryota > Metazoa > Chordata > Mammalia > Rodentia > Muridae > Psammomys > Psammomys obesus. The sequence goes on along the minus strand of NW_026596166.1, from coordinate 8,953,052 downwards.
CCCTGGTCCTCCCAAAACCCCCAGCTCCCGTTTGCTCCAGATCCGCTTGAGGAAAGAGCAGGCCTCCCAGGGGTATCACTGAACACAGCATAACAAGATACAGTAAGACTAGGCACAAACCCTTGCGTCAGGCAGGGCCAGACAACCTGTAGGAGGAAAAGGGTCCCAAGAGCAGACAAAAGAGTAGGAAACACCACTCCTGTCATTAGAAGTCTGGGATCACATTTTTAAAAGATGAAACTATCTAAGGGAACCTACTTACAAGATGATACTGTGCAAAATAATCTTTTCAAAATTAGAGAATAAAGCTAAAGAATGAATGTTATTAAATAGGTAAATAAGGCAACGGAAGTTAAGATAAAATAATTAGTAAGCCAATACCAGGAAAAGTATGCATAAAAGATAAACTGATATACTTATGTACCAGGTAAAAAAAATGAATAAAAATAATTAAATTAAAATATCAGAATTAAAACGTTTAAATGTAGTGATATGATAAATTCAATTAAATATACATACTTAACGACCAGATAAATTATTAGTAAAGGCTTTCCCAGGTTTATACAGCTTCACTTAATAGCCTTTGGGGTTGTTGGAGTTATGGAAGGCCAACAAACGTCTTCTTGGACTACTTAAGTTTGAAACTTAAGAAACCTGTCACTATAGCCTGTTGAAGATAGGTGTCTCTAGTTCTTTAATTTTTTTAGCCATCTAGAAGAAAAAAAAAAAATACTTCCTAATTAACTTTGGTGTGGCCCAGCTGCTCTTCAGTCCTGGCCTCAGTGAACATGCAGGCTCTGCCTTGTTCTTGCTCAGGCAGGCCTGCGAGTCCACATTTGATCTGCTATTTTAATAAAAGCATCATTTTTCAACAGAGAACGCATAATGGCTAAAGCAACTACCAGTCACACCTACATCTGAAGAATTAGGGATGCCATTCAGTTTGCAAACACAGCATCTAAATACCACGACTGGCAGCACACTCCAATTTAGCGAATGATGGTAGGTCATCATCTCCCAGCATTCCTGTAGGGTCCAACAGCAGTCAAGTAAGCTCTAGAGATTTAAAGACTTTGAACTGTTACCAGCTTTAATTTGTTCAGTCTCTGAGACTTAACGGCCCATTGTGAAAGCTGCCATTCTACTCTGTGAAGACTGACGGGCTGAATGTACCCCTCTCACTGAGTCCCCAGTGCCAGTATTCCTCTCTCTCTGAGTCCTCAGTGCCAAGTGTACCCTCTTTTATGTCTGACCCTTGGCTGGTAATAATGAATTGCAATTGTTCCTGATGGTGGGAATTCCTCTAAATTTCTGTCTTTGAAACATTTAAATAAATGTTAAATGAAAGTAACATTTTGTTACATGAGATTTAGATTTTAAAAGCTAGCAGATACAAGTATATAGGAACAAATACATACGCCACCCTGTTAAGTTACAGAGACAGATACCCCTAATCTGTAGGTATATGGTTTTATTCATTTTTCAGTACCCAATAGATACCTTTTATATAAAAAGCAGGCATGTGGAATATTACTAGCGCTGGAGATAACACAATAAAAAAAAATAGAATTTACTACCTGGAATTTTTTATAAAAATGGAATCACCCCATACCTGTGTTGTAAATCTCTTTTCAATCAACTTTAAATATATATTATAGGCCTGGCAAGATGGCTCTGTTGGTGTTGGTGCCAAGCCTGATGACCGGAGTACAAACCTCAAATCCCACATGTTCTAATAAGAGGACCAACTCCTGCAAGCTGTCCTTTAATCTCCGCATCGTATATCATGGCATCCATACACCCCTACACACATCCATCAGTTAAACATAATTTAAAGTTTAAAAATACATATTGCATGCATTTTATGGTAAATATAGATCAAGGCAGTGATTTAAAATTATCATTTAATGATGTAGTATTTGAATGTTCCAAAAGTTTTATAAGGGTCCGTAATTGCAAAAGTAGTTGTCTGGTAATATGGTATGAACTCACTTGAGACCCTCTGCCCATGGACGCATAATAAATCAGCATAATTATTCCATTATATGCAAAGCGCAAGCTTTATGTTCCAGGGTCATGAATCCTTGGTCGCAGACCCCTTTCCTAATCAGTGTGTAGATATTCTTTATTGTCCCCTTTGTATTTCTTTGCACGGAGACCCCACCGTTAAAAGCCATCGTTATTATGAACAGCGGAGGTCTAAATATTCCCGGGCTCGCAGCCTAGCCGCAGTTGTATGAATATTCATCCCTTTATTTAATCAGACTTAGCAATTGAAGGGCATGCTTGGTGTAAAACTGTCAGGGGGGTATATTAAACTCAAGGTACAAACTGCAGCCTGGTTGCTCTTCCTCCTCACAGTGCAGCTGCCTGGGGGCGAACTGCTGCTCTCCTCCGCACAGTCGCTTCTCCCGCTGTTTTCTTCAGGGAAAACAGTTTTCTTCTGCACTATATAACATGCAGGTAATAAATACTGTATATACGTCATAGCATCCACAGCCTCCGCTTTGCAGCAGCATCTTACTGTTTACCCATGTCTGTGCTTCCCTGCTAGTTTGGCCTGCTACTGCAGCCTCCTTGCTGCTCCACACAAACCAGAAATGTTTTATAGCACTGGCTACCCCCACAGATTTCCATAGTGCCCTTGTGTAACCCTTTAGGTCTCTGCTCAGCCGCCATTATACAGGAAGCATTTCCTCCTAGGCTAAAAACAGCAACCTCAAAACTTGGGGTTTTTGCTTCCAATGAAATTTTTTACATGAATATGTTTCTTTTAAAGTTATATTTTATTTTTATTTATGTGTATGTGTGTTTCTCTCTCTCTCTTTCTCTCTCTCTGTGTATGTGTGTGTGTGTACTGGATCTTCTGGAGCTAGAGTTTCAGGAGATTGCAGCTAACACACATAGGTGACAGGAAGCAAACTTCTGTCCTTTTCCAGAAAAATCTCTCTTAACTGCTGGGGCACCTCTCCAGTACCTCAAAGGCTCTTTCTGTCATGGGGTACTCTATTTACCTTACCTGCTCATTTGTCCATTATTTGAATTTTGCTTCTATATTATAAACTGTACGAGGGTCCTGTGTACTAGTAATGTCCTCAATCCTGGGATGTTTATTAAAAAATCATGAGCAGGTTTTCAGTGGACTCTCATTTAATAGACATGTGAAGAGCATTGACGAGTACACATCAGTTGGGTTGATTACACCTTGCTTCTTGAGTTTCAGTTTTTGTTAAAGACAAATTAACTTAGACAAAATTCTCAAAGTTACATAAGGATGTAACTAGAGTGGGGTTCTGTTCTTTGGTGACAGAGATAGCAGAGAGTGACCTTGGCTTGTAGGTTAGGTACTGCCCCGGCCCTCGGAGCTTCAACGGGGTTCCTAAAGTAGGAGAATAGAAGGAATGGGGGGGGGGTAGGGACAAGAGACACAGGAATGAAAGCCAAGTCTGTTTGTCTGATCAAGGCTTCCATTTATTAGAAATTTTTACCCAACTTATATAGGAGAAGGCAGGAAAGGTGGGAAGGTTAATTTACTGCTGCAGGAGATAGGAAGAGTGCTTTCCTGGGTTAAATATTGTACCTGCAAGATACCACGAGGATGGTTTCTAAAGATATCTTATGGATGCTCTAACAAACGGATGTCCTCACAATCTATCACCCATGATTTAGGGTCTTAGATAACTCTTTCACTAAATAGCTTTGGGTCTCCACTAAATGACCTTTGCTCTCTACTTGGCTTTGGCTTCAGTAACTGCCTTTGTCTCCACTAGATAGCTTTGGCTCACTAATTGACTTTGGCTTCCATAAATACCTTTGTCTCCACTAGATAGCTTTGACTTTGGCTTCCGTAGATCGCTTTGGCTCCCGGCAAGGTACCAAAGACTAAATCTCCAAATGTGCTATCATATTCCAACAGAAATTAAAAGCCTTGGGTCACACTGCTCCCTTGTATGATCATTTTGAATGTTTTACGTGTGGTGCAATTCAGTGCATTTCTAGCTGAAAGGCATGTTAATTGTGGCTAATATATTTAATTCTGTAATTGGTTATGAATTGATTGCCTAAAACACAAGAGTGTTGAAATATGATATTTCTTGAATCCCTCCATCCTGACGACCAGCTTTCGGGGTACCAGAAGGTGCCAAGCAAGCTTCCAAAGGAGGGAGGCGGCCAACTATTCAGCAATGATGCATGCCTTGGTGGTAACCAGAAATGGTCCGATTGGACTTAAGACCTGCTCAACAAGAGTGAAGCTCTGCCTGGGGCTGAATAGCTAGGTAATAAACAGTGCTAGTAAAGTCGTGGATCTCAGAAGAGAACCTACCGTCACTACTTTTATTGTAACTCACCAGAGAAGACCACTCAGACAGGTGTTCAAGCCAAGCCTAAGCTCTTATTAGCAGGTCAGTGACTACACTGGGTGTTCAGGACTTGAGTACATTCTCAAGCCTTTCACAGGGTGAGCGTTTAGGCACAAAATCCACAACCTCGGTTGACATACTTCAGTTAGCAAGAACTGTTAGCCAGAAGCAGAACTACAGAAGCCAGAAAACAAGGTTAGTATATTGAGGGACTTTCCCAGAACTATGGACTTGGGTGGATTAGGTCTTTGTTCTCATTTTGACAGGTGTTGCTGCCTACACGCTGGGTTCTAAAGCAGGCATGTTACTTCCACTATGGCATTAGTTATGCTAAGGCCTCGAGGGCCATTTGATGCTTTAGTAAACCAGCACAACATCCAGTGTGCTGGTTTATCTAAACGCAATCTAAACACTTGTCCTTACATCCACAGATAAGTGTAGCCTTCACCCCTCGTCATGGAAACTTTTCTTTGCAACAGACAGAGATCATTACAGAAAACCACAAGTAATCAAGATAAGTAATTGATCTCATTCCCAAAAGATACATCTACAAAGTACTCCTGCACCTGGGTTCAGGAAACATTGAAGAAGGGGTGTGGAGGGAGGAAAGGCTGTAAGAGCCAGAGGACCAAGGAGCTTGTGAGATTGTGTATCCTGGTAATGTCAGAAGCTATACCCATAAAGTCTCACCAGCATGACCACCCAAACATGAGCTGAACAAGGAGGACACCAATGAACATGCCAAAGTGGATGGGGAAAAGCCCATGAAGCCTTAACCCTACCCAAAGAACTACAGGCAACTAAAATATGTCAAGAGCAGGAAAAACTGTCTTCCCTAGGAAGAGTTCACCAATTGGTTATTGATTACCAAATGGTCAGCCTTGAAAACGTACATATGAATAGCATTATATAGACTGAGCTAATTGTATTTTGGAATAAAAACATATACATATGTTTATATGATAAGAATGGAAAAAAAGAGGCCATGAGTTTGAAATAGAGCAAGAAGAGGCATCTGGGGGACTCTGGTGGGGGAGAAAGATAGATAGAAAAGGGAGAATAATTATGTTATAATCTCAAAAACAAACAAAAAACAGTCATGGAAAGAATCTGGAGTACATTTGAGTGCATCAGTCTTTTCCCTGTATGTGTTGAGAATAAAGTACATGCTGTTGAACAAAAGAATATGCCAGTTCCTGGAAGCATTTCTTGGAATTTTGAATGCCACCCATGAAACACAGGCCCACGAGCTTTCTTTCTGAAAGCCCTATTGAGGAGTGGCATTCAACCCAAGTGCTTCTGAGGTTCTCCCTCTTCTGGAGAGAGAGGGAGGCTGTGGGCAGGTTCCAACAACCTTGCTCTGGAGTGAGGACTCCTTGCCTCCAAGCTTTGGCCTAGAGTCCCCCGAAGCTTACCTGTCCTCAGGGTTAGACTCTGGCTGTGTTACCATCTTCTGCCCCCTGCTCTGCAGGGCACAGGGTGGATTCTGGAGGGTAAGAGTTGGTACCCCTCCTCTACTCCTACTGTGGCTTTTATTTTCTGTGACCCCTGGCTGCTGGCTCAAACATGCAGGTGTTTTCTACTCACTAGGCCTCATTTCAGTGTATATCACTCATTTCAACTTTCTCATAAGTCTATTAAGTAGCTATTACTAGTGTCTACACTTTGTAGACAAAGACTCTGAATCGAAGCCTGGTTGGATAACAGGTACAAGCCAGAGTAACTCGTCACTGGGGGGTTTGACTGATGGCAGAGTAGCTTGTCAGCAAAGCAAAACTGGTCTGTTCCAGTATTTGTGCTGGACGTAAGCCCATGTACAACTCTGTAACAAGTTTATCCCAAGGAGGCTGAGTAAAGGGTTATTTACTTCCCCATCTCCCCGCAAGCACAATCCATTGTTTTCCATAAAGAGGGAAGTTCATGTTTGTGAGTAAAGCAGAATTGCTTTTCCGTTTCTGTGACTGCTTGGGATGCATACTCCTTTGTATGGTTGTCTAAAGGTTAAGAACCTACATGGCATTTAGGGGTTTTATTTTGTCTTTTTGCATCTGGCATCTGTGAGGAAAATGGCAACTATCTGAATTTTTCTGACCCTCATGCTAGTCTTATGAAAAGCAGAAAATCATCAAAGTTCAGAAGTGCATACTGTTGTCTGCTTTCATATTTTACCTCCTGCTGGGGACCATGATATTTCAAGCCTCGGAGAGAAACTTTGAAGTACAGTGGAGGCTACGGGCCTTTAGTATAAAATGGATTTTCTGAAAAAGAATTCTAATATGGTCCAAAAATATTTTTTTCCATCACTTTCTGCATGCCAGAGACAAGGTGTGGGGATTTTCAGCATCATTAGGTTAGCTTTCCACACAATTGGCGACATTCCATAGGAGGACAAAACAGTTCATTCTCACTGTGGGCCAGACCCGGAAGACTGGCGCATGAAGGAGATCATGTGAGCAGGAAAGAATGGAGACGGTGACAGATGACAAGGAGGAAGAGCAAAGTCAGAGAAGGGACAAATGCAGAGTATAAATAAAATCACAACTGACTGAAATAATCTAGGTAATTTTCTTTTATATTGTTCTGTAAGAAATTCAAAAGGGGCCCTGAAGATGATATGAATCCAGTAGTTACTGCGCCGTAATGTCTCTTCTTTCAGAGATCATCATGCTCTAAGTTCTGAGACTTCAGCTTAGACTCTGTCCCATGTGATAGTTACTTAAACCTTCTAAAAGTTTTACAGTTTTGTGGTTTGCATATTTAAATCACCAGTCCATCTGGAGTGTGTGTGTTCACGCACACATATGTGCTTGTGTGTGTGCGTGTGCGCGCGCGCGCGTCTGTGTTGTATAACCTGTGCACCATTCTCTAATGTCATATTGCTTCTATAATGGGAGCTAACCGTTCCAGAACAATCTATAGACGATTTCCCCATTCACTGTTAGAGATACGTGTGGTATATTCTAGGTGCTCCCTTGTGCATGAATCTGTATCTGGGCTGTCTTACATAAAGCCTTTACAGATATGCGTAGGGTCTCTGTCTGAACACGAGCTCTGTTTTCCTCTTGACAAATGGGTGGACACGCGATTGATATGTGAAAACATGTTGGGCAATGGTGTTTCCCACACGGTTGTAAAAGCTGACACTCCCATCAACAGTAAGCCCAGAGTTCCTCAGGTCTATGGAACTCACTGCTGTATGCTTTAGCCAGTCCCACTATCTTGAACCTGATTTCCCTGTGCACTTTCCTGTGACAAGTCATGCTGAGCGCCTTATTCAATGCAGGCAAGCGCTCACACTGGTTCACACAGTACATTTCAAGTTAATGTTGCTAAATTATACGAGTGAAGGATCAAAAGTTGTTGTTTTCAACTTGGGTATCTTGCTTCTTGACACCATTATGTTTTTATGTTGTTGACATATTCAAAATGGACAGAATTATGTTCCACTTCCTTGTTGTGACAAGATGAATACAATAGTGAACGAAAAGATCTAAGAGGAAAAAGGAGCATTTTTTTTCCCCAAAGGTTTCAGTCCATAGTTGTTCAGACTTGTAGGTCTGCCATTTTAGAGTGTCACCGGAGAGACTTGTGGTGGAGGCATGATGCTCCACTGTGGTCCCTGGGAAGCAAAGAGTAAGGGAGGCAGGAATGTCAGCAGCCCCTCACACTCTCCTTCCTCCCTTGTCCCTTCCTGTGTTACTGGGGATCAGACCTAGGGCCATTTACATGCTGGACAAGCATTCTCCTATTAAGCCACAGCTCCAGCTCGACCTCACATCTTAAAGTGGTCATCACCTTGCAACAGAACCTCAGGCTGCTTGCTGGCCAAACATTCAACGCATGACCTTCGGCAGACGTAAGACATAAGCAATAACAAGGAGTGAATCCAAAAATACACAGCAAATGAAGACTCCTGAGGCCACAAAGCCTCCGGTGGTCATGAACTCTCCTATTTCTGGAAGGATGTTTCCATTATGTAATTCAGGTCTGGCATATTAAAACTTCTGTTCCTTTGTCTTCCGGGGTATACTGCTGATGAAATGTAGTCTGTTATATTGTCTGCTCTCCTGCTGTGTCTTTGTCTTCTGGATACAGCTTAGATCATTAGCCTTCACCAACTTGCTTCTGATGATGTGTTTGCTGTGTTCATAACAGTGCGTGTCTGTATTTAACCTGCCTGTGGTTTATAGTTTTAATAAAATTGGGAAATTGCTAATCATTATTTTTCTTTCTTTTCATCTTAATTGGATTTCTTAAGTCATTGCTCTACTCCCCCTTATCCCAATGAGCATAGTGTGCATAAATTCTACCAAGATCTTTTTTCTATGTATTTATCAGTTTTAGTAAACTCTGGTAAAGATTTAAGGTTATCAGTCTAGGGAAGCATTCTTTCAATTATTTTCTTTTTTGTTTCTAAGCTCTCCATTTGGATTTTTGAACATTACAATTACTTTATTATTTGATACTTTCGTATACCTTTGAGCGTAGTTATATTCCATGTCAGCTAATCCCACCATTTTGCTACTTACATGTTTGTTTATAATGACTGATTTTTCTCCTGATCATGCGTTATATCTTTCTACATCTTTGTATATCTAGTAAACTTAAAAAAAAAAAACAAAAAAAAAAAAAAACAAACAAAAAAAAAAAACAGAGAGGGGCTGGAGAAATGGCTCAGTGGTTATGAGTACGTGCTGCTCTTGTAGAAGACCTGGGTTCAGTTGCCAGCACCTATATGATGGCTCACAACCATTTGTAACTCTAGTTCCATTTGAGCTTTGCTGGATTAGGTTGAAGTCTGACATCTCCTGATAGCCATTTATTTGCACTTGGTCTATGGTAGTGGACTCCCTTTTCTCAGCAAAGCCCTAACACCACCACCACCTGCTCCCAAATCTGGGTGATTCCAAGTCTTGTAAGAAGTGTCACACAGCCCTCAGGGCAGATTACAGGCCAGACCCTTTCCTGATAAGGAAACAGTTCCAGGAAGCATCTAGGAATTCCTAGAAATGCCCTACTCCACTACGAATCTTAATCTTCAGCAGTGACCTTCAATTGTACTTGGAGATTCTCTCACCCATAGGATAATTAAGTACTCTGCTCTCCTTGTGATAGGACCATGTTACTGCATGGGAAATGAGGCTCTGTACCACCATAGGTAAATCAAGTTTCCCTGACCACCTGACACTCGGACTTCAGTAAATCAAACAGCAAATTTCACCCTTGAAATTCCTCCCACTGCCCAAGGTTTATAAATCCCTGATGTCAAATAAAAGTGCTGGGGTTGCATGCTGTGTAATACCATCGGCCTTCCTCCATGGTAGTCTGAAATTTGTCATTTATCCCCATCAGGCTGCATCGCACCAGGCTCTCTGGGCCTCGGTCTTGCCAAGCCTGTGTCTTGGCTGCAAGCCCACCAGGCATGGGCTTTTGTCTGCACCTCTGTCATGCTCGGCACAGCAGCTTAACCAAGAGCTGCAACACTCTGGGATTGCTGTAGGCTGTGGAATGCCCAAGTTTCCACTGCCAGCTGCTATCTCATTCAAAAAGAGCTAAGCTGTAACAGTCTGTGGAAAACCTTTCCACATCCCAGCTTAGCCCATGGGCCTCTCACTGAAGTGTTCTAGCTGCCCCCCTGAGAGAAACAGAACAGTTCTCAGTCCAAAAGCCAATTCCAGGCCCCCACCGAAATCTAGAACCTTGCCGAACAGAGAACAATAGTTCAGGGAATCTGAAGCTTTCTTCTGGCTTTTGTGCATAACACACACACACACACACACACACACACACACACACACACACACACACTTCACTTACATACATCTAGATAAAATATTAATATATATAAAATAAAAATAAATCAACTTTTTAAATGGAATAAACGATAATAGCATAGTTTATATTTTGGTATATGCTTGGTTCTGCTTTGTTTAAGTCCTTGAGCTTTATTCTGGAAGGAAATTAATCTGCATGTAATGATGTTTGTTTTAACCTTCCTTCTGTCTAGAATTAGCCATTTGCTAGGACTGACTTGCTGCCCTTCGTCCATCCTGAATATCCTGGATGATATTGTACAGTCTCTTCATTCTAGATGATGAAGCCCAGTCCCTGAGGGAAATTCATGTTATGTAATAATTCTTTAGAGTGAGGCTCCAGAAATTATTTTCTCTCAATAAAGGAAAGCTCAGCCTCCAAAAGGTCACCCATTTCTCTGCTAGACTTGCTTCTAACCATCTAACTCTTTATAGGATGAGCAATGATGATTTGTTCATGCTTTTGAAGTACTTCTAGAGGCCATTTAGTAACCCTTTTGTTTAACAAAAAGGTAAAGACTGGGGAGCTTGCTCAAGGTCCCCCAGACAATTGGTGGAAGTACTAGTGTTAGCCAAGGATTGGGTCCTTGTCCATATCAAGTTGAATCATATGTAGTCTACTGAGAAATTAATAAGACTTTATTTTTAGATGCAGTAGGAATATTATCTTTTTTAAAGGAAGTATTATATGTTACATGTTGTAATATGTTTTATATGCTATAATATGTTAAGGGCATATTGATAAATTGAGTTATATTCTTCAACAAGCTCTTTGATCTCCTATAACTAAACCTAAAGACAGGATTTTTTTTCACAGTGCTCATGGGGAACATTAAAGCACAGACAGGCTCCCACAAAGTTGATGGGACATAAGAACACTGGTTTCTTTGTCATTTCTCTGTGCTCTTTTGGGAGCCTAGAACTGTTCTTCTCAACCTCGGTCACACGCTAGAATCATCTAAGGTTTGGGGCAGAAGCCCCGATTCCTAGGTCTTGCTAAAAGAAAAGTTATATTGGAACATTTAAAGATGGAAGCCTGTATCTTTTTTTTTTTAAAAAAGTTCCTGAGCTGATTCCAGAGTGGAGGAAGGTTAAGAAACATGAATATAAACAGTGGTTCTCAAGGGAGCATTAAAAAAGTTTTGCCTACGAGCAAACATTTGGCAATGTCTACAGACTATTTGGTCGTCACAAAGCAGAGGGAGGGAGCTGCTTGTCTGTAAAGGTAGAGGTCAGGATGCTGCTGAATGTCTTACAAGCCTACCACGGCCCCTGGCAAGAGGGAATTATCAGACTGCAAAGGTAGGGAGCATCAAGGTTGACAAACCCAGATCTAGGCTTAACGGCTCCCCCAAAATGTCACAGAGAAATCAGCTGTCCTATATTCCACCAGTTTGTTAAGAAGGCAAGTTCTGAGTTCCCACCCCAAGTAGTAAATCAGAAACCCCAGAGGTGACTGAGATGCACGCTAAAGTTTGAGAAACGCTGGCCACTAAGATGAAATGTTTAGATACTTCTGCTATTCAAAGAAACAACTAAAATAAATGAGTAGACTAACTTACACATGGAGAGAAAAATGTTTGTAAATTATATTAATGATAAAAATATTTTCAGAATAGTTAACAAGTCTTCAAAACTCAATAATAGACAAACAACTCAACCAATAAAGGTGCAGACATAGTAAACTGTCTCATTAAAGGACACTGGGAATTATTGGGAAAGCGCAATAGGATACTGACCTCTGTATCGCAGTGACTGAAAAGAAAAAGAGCACTGCTCTTTGCTAAGAAGGCTTTTGTTATGCAGCGCTTTTGCAGAAAGCCCAGTAAGCACTCAGGTTCTTTAAGCATTGCTTTTCACAATGTAGAATATTAGAAGTTTGTGCTCTGATACATTTGTAACTATTTCATCAAGCCACTGGCAATGAAGCTGGCTTCTCTCCTTTCAGCTGCACATACCCATTGCTCAGGTATATAGTGATAACTGCTGTAGTCAGTAGTCAGCTGCTACTGTTCTGATTCCTGTGAAAAGGCCAGCAGAGATGCTCTCTGTTTCTTTTATGGCAAATGTCAATGCCAAAAATAAACAAACAAACAAACAAACAAATAAATAAAAGGCGAATCAAGTCTTAGTATTGGTGAGAATAATTTTGATCTTATGCATGCACAAAAATATCTTGCTATTTCTGGAGTTACTAACTACATTAAAAAAAACCTCTCTTCCAAGCCCTAGGCATGCAACTGAGAGACAGAGCTTTTCTAACATGCTGAAGACCTCTAACATGCAAGACCTCTCTGTGCCCATAAGAGTCAATACAGTGACCGCTTCTGAAGGAGCAACAAGATAAGTCATATGCATTAGATTCTCTATTAATATATTCTAGACATTCATGAGGCTTACACTAAGTTCATCATGTACCCTCTCAGCATTTCCCTAGTGTATAAACCTGCATGCACACAGGATTTTATAACTATTGCACATATCTTTAACTTGTCATATCCAATATATCTCTCTATAATAGTATTTTAAAGAACTAGCTAGTTAATTTTAACAGACTGATTTTATTCTGCTCTACTTCTTTCATAATTGATAGTTATATGTGAAGCATTCATAACATTATTATATTTATGTTAATAATTTAGATAAATCTCTTACAAATGTTGCAACAGAACTGCAATTGTAACTTAAACCAACCCATCAGGATAGTGAGATATTTTCAGATATCTATATTGCACAAGACCTCTAATCATTTTGTTCTTTGTAGACATCTTGCAAATTCTTACAGCTATAGTGAGAGCAAGGGAATCTGTATTATATTCAGCATTCAACAGTTAATGGATTTTATATTGCTAATCAAATGGTAATTTTTATGAATGAGTTTTATTTCCCAATTAAAGAGTATTCTTGGCTTACTAATTTTGTTTGCTGCCCCATCCTCAATTGTGGTGACTATCTGGACTATAGAACAGGTTTTTTTTTTTTTAATGAAATGTTAATATGTAAAATCCAATTTAACAAGCCAGTATCTTCCCTCCAAAACCTACCAGTCCTATAGATATGCTTGCCAAGTGAATTACTTGGATAACTCCAGCACTTAAAATTTAAAAGAGCAAGCATAAACTTCATTAAAGAATTGAAGAAAACCAAACCAAACCAAAAACAAACAAAAACCCAAAGCAAACAAACAAAAAAGAAACCAAAACAAAACAAACAAAAAAGAAACTGTTCAATGAACTCAAAGAGAAAGAGCTTAAGGAGAATAAATGGTTGAATGATGCCCAAGAAAACAGAAACAGAACGCTGAGGAAAATGATGAAGACAATTCAAGATTTGTGAGCAAATGTAATCAGGAGTTAGAAACATTGAAGAGGATTTAGGCTGAAACGAAGATATACTTGAAAAACCCAGAAGCCCAATTGGAAAACTCAAGAGAAAGCCTTACAAATAGAATGGATCAAGCAGATCACAGATGTAGAGAGAATATCTTGTGTATTACATGGATGCCTTGCCTGTCAATTTAAAAACCCATGGCCTATAGGAAAGGGCAGAATAAGAAGGTGGGACATCTGGCAGGCAGAAAGGATTCTAGGTTAGAGCCAAGTGTGGGAGACTCATCCAGGAGGATGTGAAGAGGATGGACACATGGTACCTGAGCAGAGGTAACTGGCTCTGTGGCAGAATGTAAGTTTGTGTAAATGGGTTATTTTAATTTAATTTAAGATCTGGTCAAAAAAGAGCCTAGCTGTATGGCCTAGGTATTTGCAAATATATTTGGAGTCTCACAAGTCATTATTCTGGGAGCTTGGGGCCAAGAGGAAAAAAATACACCCTATTACACACAGAATATCAGGTCTCAAACATAAAATAGAAAATCCAGATCAAATAAGCAAGGAGCATAAAAAAATTAAAACAGAGAGAAGGGGGGGGGAATGCCCAGATTACAGTTCTAAACAAGGGAGAAGAATCTCAAATCAATGGCCTAGCATAGGCCAGATCTTCAACAAGATCATAGAAGAAAAACTAGTGGAAAACATATACCTACAGATATAAGAAGCACATAGAGCAGCAAATAGACGAGACCAGAAAAGAAAATCCCCACAGCATATCATAGTTAAAATGATAGTATATATAACAAAGATAGTATATTGATAGATGCAAGATAAAAAACACAAATCATGCACACAGGAAAACCCATCAGAATAATAGCTGATTTCTTAGTGGGAACTTTGAAAGCCTTAAGATCCTGGTACAACGCATTCCAAATGCTAAAAAGACTATGGCAACCAACCTAAAATAACATCCAGCAAAACTATCTGCCATGACTAGAGGAGAAAGGAAAATCTTCTATGACATAAACAGCTTAAGATAACTATATACAATGAGCAAAACCTAAGGAAACTACAGGAAACCTTATTTAAAGAGACTATGGTACAAAATAAAAAGCCATAATTATTAAAACAGAAAATACCACTGAGAACACAAACCACAGCACCAAAAATTAACAATATGATGACCACAGCAAACATACATTTCAATAATAACTTTAAATACCAATGGTCTCAATTCTCCAATCAAAAGACACAGGTTTACTGAATGGATCAAGAAACAAAATCCATGTACCTGCTGCCTACAAGGAACACATCTTAGTTTTAGAGACTGACTTTGTCTTACAGTAAGTGAATAGACAGAAATACTCCAATCAAATGAGTCCAGAAAGCAAACAGTCATCAGCATCCTAACATCTGACAAAATAGACTTTAAACTAAAACTAATCAGAAGAGAAAGATAGAGATACTTCATTCTAGTCAAGAGAACAGTCAACCAAGAAGACATTGCTATCCTAAATATATATGTGCCAAACACTGGGGTGTTCAATCTCATTAAAAACAAACAAACAAACAAACAAAAAACAGTCAACTTCTGGACCTAAAGGCACAGAGTAATATCAACTCACCAATAGTAGATTATTTCTTTATCCCACTTTCATCAATAGACAAGCCATCTGAACAAAAAAGAAAAGGAGAAACATCAGAATTAATGGACATCATACATCAACTGTACTTAACAGAATATTCTATCCAAACACCAAAGAAAACACATTTTACTCAGCAGCACATGGAAGCTTTTTGAAAAAATAGACCACATCCTGGGACACAAAACAAATCTTTACAAATCCAAAGAAGATTGAAATCACTCCTTATAGCCTATCTGACCACAATTCAATAAAACTTAAAACTGACAGCAAATTCATGGAAATTAAAGAACTCAGAACCAAACAATAATGCATCAAAAAAAAATCAAGAAAGATTTTTAAAAATCTTGCAACTAAATGAAAGTTCAACACAACAAAAGCTCTGAGACACAATGACAGCTGTATGGGAAATTCATAGCTAAGTGCCTAAACTAAAAATCAGAAAGAGCATTAAACAAATGGTTTAATGATGCAACTGAAAAAGTTGGAAAAACAAAAAACAAACCAGTCCAAACCCAGTTAATGGCAAAAAAATAGTAAAAATCAGAGCAGATATCAACAAAATAGAAACAAAATAAAACAAGGAATGAACAAATCTAAGAGCTGGCTCTTTGAGAAGATAAACAAGATTGACAGACTCTAAAGAGAGGAGCCAAATTAACAGAGTCAGAATTCAACAAGGAAACATTACAACAGACACCAAAGAAATCCAGAATATTATAAAGGAATATTTTTTTTAAACCTGTACTCCTGTAAACTAGAAAATCTAAAAGAAATGGATGAATTTCTAGATTCAGCCAAACCACCAAAATTAAATCAAGAAGTCAAGAACCTAAACAGGTCTATAACAAATGAGACAAAATAATAATAATAAGCTTCCCAGCTTAGAAAGAAAGAAAGAAAGAGAAAAAAGGAAATAAAAGAAAAAGAAATAAAGGAATGAAGGGAAACAAAAAGGAAAGGAAAAGAAAGAAAGCTACAACAGGCTAATATACCTTATAAATACAAACTCAAAAATACTCAATAAAATACTTGCAAACAGAATTAGATATACATCAAAAAGTTTATACACCATGACTAATTTGGTTTCATCCTCAAATGCAGGTATGGTTCAACATATGCAAGTCAATAAGCGTAATAAACTACATAAACAGATTTAAGGTTAAAAATCATGTATCATCTCAATAGATGCAGAAAAGGCCTTTGGCAAAATCCTATACACTCTCATGATAAAAGTCCTAAAGACTGCATAGCCATAGGAAACATATCTCAACATAATAAATTCTATATACAAGAGACCCTCAGCCAGCATCATCCTGCATAGAGAAAAGCTTGAAGCAATCCTACTGAAGTCAGGAACAAGACAGGGGTGTTCACTATCCCTGCTTCTTGTCAACATTATGCTTGAAGCGATAAGGCAGGAGAAAAAAATTAAAGGGAAACAAGAAGTCAAACTACCCCTATTTGCAGGTGGTGGGATACTATTTGTTAGAGATCAAAATTATAGCAGAAAATTTCTAGAAATGATAAACAAATTCAGCACTGTGTCAGGATACAGAATCAGCTTACACAAATCAACAGCATTTCTATACACCACCAACAAACATACAGGGAAGGAGACTGTGGACTCAAAGAAAATAGAAGATCTAAGAATAAACCTAGCCAAGGAAATGAAGGACCTCTACAATAAAAACTTCAAACCTCCAAAGATATAGAGAAGACACTAGAAAGTGTAAAGGCCTTGCATGCTCATGGATTGATCAAATTAACATTGTGAAAAATGACCATTCTACTAAAAGCCATTTGCAGATTCATTGCAGTCCCAATCAAAAATCTCCATTTCATTCTTCACATAAATTGAAAAATTATTATTCTAAAATTTACATGGAACCACCAACAATCCAGGATAGCCAAAACAATGCTGAGCAAAAGCAATACTGGAGGGATTAAAATTCCAGATCTTAAGATATGTTACAGAACCATAATAAAAACAGCATGGCACTGGCACAAAGACAGAGATGTAGACAAATGGAAAAAAATCAAAGACTGAAACATGAGCACATGTAACCTCAGCCACTCAATATTTGACAAAGATGCTAAAAAACATGAGTTGGAGAAAAGAAGCATCTTCAACAAATGGTGCTGGGGAAACTGGATGTCCACATGCAGAAGGATGAAATTAGACTTATCACCTTGCACAAAAAACTAACTTCAAATGGATCAAATAGCTAAATGTGAAATCTCAAGTACAGAAGCTGCTCTAAGAAAACACAGGCAGGGAAGGACTTCCTGAACAGGACTCCATTTGCCCAAGAATTAAGGCTAGCAATTGGCAAGTGAGGCCTCTTGAAATACAAAAGCTTCTGCGTAGCCAAAGAAACAACCAGCCATGGGAAGAGGAAGCCAAGAGGTGGGAGAGAATCTTTAACAGTTATACATCTGTCACAAGATTAAAATCCAGAACATAAGAACAAAAACAGAGTCAAAAAGATAAATGGTCCATTCAAAACATGGGTCTGGGACCTGAACAGAGTTATCAAAAGAAGAAAAAAATGGCTAAGAAATATGTCAAAATATGTTCCTCATCTCTAGATATTAAAGAAATGCAAATTTAAAAAGACTTTGAGATTTCATCTTACCACAATGAGAATGGTAAGGATCAGTGGGACCAATAACAAATGCTGGAGGGGACTCGGGGAAAAGGGGAACCCTCATTCATTGTTGGTTGGATTGCAAACTGTTGTAGCCACTGCGGAAATCAGTGTAGAGAATACCCGAAAAGCTGAAAATAAATCTATCATATGACCCAGCCATACCACTCCTTGACATATACCCAAAGGACCTACCAATCACTCGTAGGTCCTGGCTCAGCCATGTTCATTGCTGCTGTATTCGCAATAGCTAGGACATGTAATCAACACAAATTTCCTGCAATTGACGAATGGATATTGAAAACATTGTACATATACAACACTTATGCTATTCAGCTATGAAGAGAAATGAAATCACAAACTTTGAAGGTAAATTGATGGAACTGGGAAAGATCATACTGAGTAATCTCTGGGTTTCTAAAGTAGTTCAGACTCAGACAAATCTTCAGGTGTGGGTACACAGCTTGTTGTAAGTACAGAAATCAGGAAAGTAGAATAGGACCATTGCCAGGACAGGAAGGTTGGAGAGAAACTGAAAGGCGTACAGCAAGGTACAACGTCTAATTAGGGAAATGGGAAAGGTGTCCCTTAGAGAACAGGAGGGAGGTAAATACAGGAGAATGAGGGAAGAAGAAAAATGCTAGTAGGGATGTTTGAAAAAGCCGTAAGGAATTATTCTATTAACTATTTACAGTTTTTAAACTCTACAGTTAATGTAATTCCAGTATAAATATACATTTATAGTTTTAATGAATTTTTCTCATCTAGGCTGACAATGATCCTTTCTAAAAGCTAAGACTACCTAACAAAAAGCTCAGTACAGTACACAAGAAGACCTCTTTTGAGTTGTTGGCCAGGGGTGTTCAAGGGATTCCCCAAACACACAACTTATTGCTGTTGTCCTTGTTTACTCACCAGAGTTGGAAGGTAAGTCCCTAAGACTGAAGCCATCATGCACTTCAGAAACACGTACACACACAGAGACATACACACCCCGCCCGAGCTGAAACTGACACAAATGTCTCCTTCCTGAATGGCACTAAAAGGCATGGCACAGCCTCAAAAAAGGAAGGCAACCAACAGTCCTACCCAGCCATCATGGAGCCAAGTCTCAATGGATACCTCCACAAAACATTCCCACGCCTAAGGCTCTGGAAACATTGTGGAAGAAGGAAAAGAAAGGTTGTAAGAGTCACAGGATTGGGGAGTTTCCTGTGAGTTTGTCTCCTACCAGGGTCAGAAGCTCCACTCATAAAATCCTAGCAACATGAGTGCCTAACTCGAGCTGAGCAAGGATGACCCAGCGAAAATGCAAACTAGACGGGGGAAGTCCGGAAGCCTTCAACCCTACACAAAGAACTAGAGGCAACTGAGGAAAGCTGGGAGTGGGAGAGGTGGCCTTCTCTAGGGACCAGTACACTAATCTGCTGTCCAGTGCCAACTGGTCAGCCCTGAGACATACATACACATAACATTATATGGACTGAAGAGCTTATATTTAGGAATGTATGTATAAACATGTGTGTGTGTGTGTGTGTGTGTGTGTGAGCGCAATAACAATTAATGGAAAAAAGAGGCCACAAATTTGAAGGATAGAAAGGGTGGGGACATATAGAATAGCTTGGGGGTAGAAAAGGGAAGGGAGAAATATAACCAAATTATAATCTCAAGAAGAGAAAAATAAACAAAAGTCAACAAGATCACAGAGGGAGAGACTGCTGATGAGGAAGCAGGCATATACTAGACCCTGATTCTGCCGGTGGCTAGGCCTCAGACTTCTCAGCCCGAAGACCGTGAGAAAACAACTTCTGTTGTTCAGGATACTTTAAAATGGCGTGTTGCTAATATAGGTACACATATGTTAAGATCCTGGGCAGGACTGACTCTGGAGAAAGGGTATGTGGCTAGGGTCTGCTACCCTCTGGTGTGCCCAACCCGTGGTTCATAGGCCACGTGTGCCCCAGTACAACTACGAATGCAACCAAACGTAAAATCATCAAGTGACTTAAAATGGTATGAGATCTTTTGTGGTATTTCTTAATTGCCTGGTTCTCAAACATGTACTTTGCAGATGACAATGTCTGGCACAGTATCCTCCTGGTAGACTAAACAAACAGAAAAGAACAAGAAGAGAAAGAAATGACAACATGGAATGGCAAAGTGAGAAAGTCCTGACATATTCCCAGTGACAAGATTATCCCAAGAGAAAATCCTTCGGTGACTTCTATCTTTGAGCAGTGAAGGCACAGTGAAAAACCTCGACTATCTGGGCAAACAATGTCTTGTTTGAATGTTCCTGACTTATGCTATAACCACCAACATGGTTTTCTAAGTGTATTTAAAAAAAATTTAAAAAAAGATTATCTTTGGGAGACTTTATATTTTTATTGTGACTTTATGTTTTAATTGGGACACTTTTGTGTGTGCCATTACCACCACTGTTGTCATGTCCTCAGGAAATTGGGCTTATGTGGAAGGAATGTGTTACATAGTCACACCATAAGCACTATTGCTTCTGGAGGCTGTACAATATATGAGTTGTATGATCTTGAAACAGATTGAAGCAAGATGTAAAGGATTCATAGAAAAGTTAACAGATTTCTTTGAAAGGTAGGATAAAGGTGAAAACCCCTTTTAGTCTGTTTTCTTTGTATCCATATTCCCACACTATCCATGTCTCTCCTTCTGCAGTAGAGATCACTGATCAAAGCTTAGGCTAAAGTGTAATTCTTCCTAAACTACAGTCATAGGATGCTTCAGAGCAGAGACTATGCTAAGAGAGCTGTGTCCTTAGTTGATGTCTCCGGTATGCGAGCATCGTGGGATACATTTACACAACCCTAGGTGATACAGTCAGTCCCTTGAGGTTGTCTTGCTGCAATTCAGAAGTGAAGAAGACATGGTCCACAAGACTTAGAGCAAGGATTCTCAACCTGCGGGTCGCAACTCCTCTGGCGACTATCTGTTTTCAAGAATATTTACATTACATTCCTAACAGTAGCAAAATTACAATTATGAAGTAGCAATGAAAATAATTTTTGCGGTTGGGGTCACCACAACATAAGGAACTGTATTAAAGGGTCACAGCATTAGGAAAGTTGAGATCCACTGACAATGAAAATCATTTGCTACCAAGCCTTAGGGACCAAGATTGATCCCTAAAATCCACAAAATGGAAAGGGAAACCAGCTCCCACAGGTTTTCCTCTGACTTCCATGTGCTGCAGCATGTCCATATAAACAAACAAACAAAAAAATAGAAATGCTGAAAACATATGTCTATGAAGCTGCTGTAAAGAGTGAGGAGGACATTAGACTTCCTGGTTGGGTTTCACATGTTCCAAACTTGCTTTTCTACACTTTTCATTTCTATTTTCAGATTTTAATTGGGATTTTTTTTTTAAATGAAGTTGTCGCCTGGCTTATGACTTCCAATTACTTAATTTTAACACTGTACGTCCAGCTGTACTTTTTAGCTCTGAGTTGTCTATATAGCTTTCCTTTTGTTAAATTCTAATTCCCCAGTGAAATATTTCCTATCCCTTTATCTGTTTTGCCACGTTATCTTATATTTAAAAATATGATAGTCACAAATGTTTGGATTCTTCTTCTTGGTGCTAATATCTAAAATATCTAGGGATTATCTGTATGATTTTTTTTTTACTAGATGATTTTGTCTTTCAGGGTGCTTAATAATTGTTAGTTGGTGCTGGAAACTGATTTTTTTAAAACTATGTCTGTCTCAGGTAGAGTTATCTTTCTCCAAGAGACCTTGAAGATAGAGAAGTGTGGGGACCATGATGGGAGTCCCAGCAAATAAATAAATAAAATACAGGAACATGTTAAAGAGGAACTTTATCTGAAGATATCTGTCTACCTTCATTCATTCTTATTCCTACACTTGCCACCTAAAAGGAGTTCATGACCCATTCCACCCAGTTCCCAGCAGTGAGTGTGAGCATCCCAGAGCTGGTCAAGGTGGGGGTGTTCCTTCCCTGCTGGCAGGAGCTTTATTTGGGGCCTTACTGGTTGGCTTTAGAGCAGCTCCTCCCAACAAGAAAACATCCAGGAGCTCAGAAGGTGACTGTTCAGAAGGAGAAATGAATGGAGATTTCTCCCAGAGAAGGGTCTTTCTGGGTCTAGGTGACTGCCCAGCAGTGTGGTGGGGAGCCCCTGGGTTGGAAGGTTTCGAAAAGCAGCAACAGGTTGAGATCTCACTTTGTAGACCAGGCTGGCCTTGAACTCACAGAGATCTGAGATCACAGGCATGTACCACCATGCCAGGCTGCATACTTTTAAGATAGGTACAAAGCATGCAGATTTGAAGTGCCTGGGACCCTGGGAACAAGGACTGTCGTTAAAACAGTTTTATACAATTTTAAATTTAACACTAGTGATGTATAAAGCCTTCAGGAATTGGCTCCCCATGGGAAGTCTTCTCTGGCTTTTCTGGACACATACCTTCTCTGAGCCTGGGACTTTTCTTAAATCTTCCATGTGCATAATTGCTCTTAAATGCACTAATTTCCTTTTCTGTTCCTCCCCTGTTTCTTCTCAGGACCTTCCACAGCCAGTTGCATTCCTCTTCCATCTGGAGTCTCTTTCCTCAGGTGGGCCTGCAGGTATATACTAAATAACTTAACATCTGATAACTAACATTCCCCTTTATGTCACACTCCCATAAGCATAGCACAGGTAAATTGTTTTCAGTGACACACCCCAATATGTTTGCAGTGTTGCTTATTTCTGGATTTTCCTTTTCTACCTCAGGGTCCAGGCTCCTTCAGTTATACATCCTCATACACACAGCTGCAATCAGAAAAAAACATATATGACAAGGCATGAAGGGAACTGAGGAAGTTACAGTAGTTGGCTAAGATGATTGGAGAGCTGAGGAATTTTGTTTTGTTTTGTTTTGTTTCTTCCAAGAGTTCTCCCAAAAGTTTTAAGGACAAAATCAATGCGATTATACAGTTCTTGAAATTCAGAAATGTGGTTAAATGGCACAAAGAGATTGCCTATATTTTTGTTAAAATGTGAGTCTGACTTTAAATGATTTTGTATCGTATGTGTTCCCTTTCTTTGTCTCACAGACTTCGTAGCTGTTGGGATGGCAAATAAATGACCTCACTGATGAGAGACCCTGGGTTCAACCCCCAGCACTGAGAGAAAAAAAATACAGTATAGCTACGTGGTTTTCAAAATGATTTTGAGAACAAGGGAATTGTTCCACTTCCAGATGTCCTTAAAGGCATGAAGATAATCTTACCATTTGCATTTAAATTATATTTTTCCATAAAAACATATCATTCTAAATATGATTCAGTTTTGGATTGTAGACTCTGATTCTAAAGGAATATGAATACTTGTTCCTAGGTATTAGTGAATAGAAAAAAATGGCATATAAAAAAAGTCACCATCTAATTATTTCCTGTTATCTGCTTCCTATCTTTAGTTTCAAGTTGAGTGAAACAATCAGTGCCTAATTCACTCAGTTGCATTCCCTCAGATCAGTTTGGATCCCCACGGCCTTGCCTGGGCTGGCCTCCTATCTAATGTGGTAGCAACTTTCTAACAGCTGCAATAAAAGCTGCAAAAGAGAAAGATAGGCGAGGCCTTAAGAAACAACACGGTAGGACCTTGTCAATCAAAACTTGCAGAGAATTTTTCACAGGCCCCTCTGCGTGTCTCCAATTAGGATAGAGAAAGAGGAAGCTGATCAGTTGCTTCTCCATAAGCCTCTTATGTGGGTTCCATTTGACTGGAATGCATTGGTTTCCATTTTGCATTAGCATTTGAAGATGCATTTAATGCAAATCTCAGCTTTGCTCCTTCAACCTTCCCCACACTGGGCTGGCCCCTATCTGGATTCATACTAGCATGTGCATACCGTATTTTGGAAGCTGTGTTCTATTTTTTTCCCCATCATGCACTTCAGTAAAGCTGAGTGTAAATTTACATAAATCTTTGGGGTTGTTTTCTCTTTCTTGTGCATACTGTGGTTGATCATCTGTTTCCTAAGTTTTTATGCATTTTTAAGGTCTATCAAACAAAAGGTATATTTATAGTTGTTGATTTTATTTAAAATTTTTGTTGGTGTATGTGTGTATGATATGTTACCCAAAGGCATTTTCTTTTAATTATGTCATCTACTTGGCCATCTTCATGCCCTGATGCCATCCCCTTTGTCCTCTACCCTGCCACATACTGATCTGTTGAAATCACCCAAACAATCTTATAGTTTTATGCATATATATATATACATATATATCTGTATAGATGGAGATTATGTTATGATTTTATACACCTACATAAAATCTAGAATCCATGAATGACAGAAAACGTGATAATTGTCTTTCTGACCTGAGTGATTTCCCTTAGTGAGATGATCTCCAGCTGTATCCATTTTCCAGCCATCGCTACAGTTTCATTGTCCTTTACAGTCAAATGAACCTGCACTGTGTGTATGCAGATGCCTGTCTGTTGCTCTCCTTACCCTCTCTCAACCGACACCTTGGCCCACGATTTAATTTGTCTATTATACGTAAACACGAATATGCAGGTAGTGTCTGTGGTACGATGGAGTCTTTCAGGTGGATGCCTGTGAGGGGCATAGCTGGGTCACATGGTAGTTCTTGTTTTAGATTTTGAGGACTCTCCATACCAATCAGTATAGTGGTTGAGCTAATGTGCCATCCTGCTGGAGGTGTCTAAGGATCCTCCCCTTCCCCATTCCCATAGGCATTCCTTTGCTGACCATCCTTACTGGAGCAAGATGGAGTTTCAATGTAGTTTTAATTTGTATTTTCCTGATGGCTAAGAATATTAAACAGTTTTTGTGTGTTTAGTGGCAATATGTAGTTTATCTTTTGAGAACTATTTTATTAGCCTATTTATTTTCATTAGTTTTTTTCTGTCTGTTTATATTTTTTATTTTGTTGTTTTATTTTTATTTTATTTTTCTTTCATTACATCCCATCCTGTTTCCCCTCCCTCCCCTCCTCTCTAAGCTCTCCTCTCCCCCTTCCCAGATTCCACCCCTCCCTCAAAAGAGCAGGTCTTCCAAAGATGTAAAACAAACACAATATAACTATAATCATACCACATCAAGATTGGACAAAGCAACCCAGTAGGGGGAAAAGGGTCCCACAAGTAGGTAAAAGGGTAAGAGAAAGCCCCAGATCCCACTGTTAGGATTTCCACAAGAATGTCTATCTACTCAGCCACAGCATATAAGTAGAGGTCCTGGGTCAGACCCCTACAGGCTCGCTGATCTCTCAAGTTCCCTTGAGTCCTGCTCAGTTGATTCTGTGGGCTGTGTTCTCATGGTGCTTCCATTCATTTTCATCTTTAAAACAAGGTTTATTTCCTGTGTGTGAGTGTTGTGCCTGTTTGAGTCCTACTTCTTATCTTGTACATGTGAAAGCCAGAGAGGGCATCACATCCCTTGGAACAGGAGTTATGGATGATTGTGCGTCACTATGTAGATGCTGAGAACCTAAGCTAAGCCCTCTAAAAGAGCAGTAAGTGCCCTTTCAATGATAGAGTTCTACATTCATTGTTCTCCAAGTGAAAATCCAGGTTTTGCGTCACCATTTACTGAAGAGGCTGGTTTTCGCTCATGAATGTCTTTGGTATCTTTGTCAAAGATATGTAGGTGGCTGTGGCTTTGTAGTTGTCTTCTCCTCTCTTGGTCTTTTTTTGTGCTGGTGCCATGCTGACTATGGATATGTAGCACAAATCGGGTATGCTGAAAATTCCACCATCTCTCTTTTTTGTTCAGGATTGCTTTAGCTATTCAAAGTCCTTTCTGCTCCCATATGAATTTTAGAAGTCCCTTTTTCTAACTTTGTGAAAAATGTCATTGGAATTTTGTTGGGGATTTCCTTAAAGTTGTAGGTCACTTTTAATAATTTTCACATTATTAATTATGCCTATTCACCAGCATGAGCTATGTTTGTGTTCTCTAATGTCTTCTTTATGTTTTCAGTGTTCTAATATTCACTGTCAATGTTTCTCACTTGCCTGGTCAGTTTGAGACCTAGCTTTTCCTGAATCTATTATAAGTAGGACTATTTTTCTGATTTCTTTTTCTTTTTATTGGTATCACAAAGTATATTAACTCAAAAAAGACCAAAGGATTTGTTGGTAGCCGCCCCCTTCTGGGATAATGAGTAAAGCTAGCTTTCAGCATTGTTCAACATGATCATTTAAAAGATTCTAAGTATGAATTGTCTAAATAGCTACTTAAATACTGATGTACCTATGTATACATCTACGGTGTAGATTTCAAAATCCACACGGGTACACAGACAAAGTGATACTTGCGTATCATGATTAGTGGATAAATATGAGAGCCAGAGAACCTCCTTGTTGATTATAAGAAGCCTTGCTAGGAGTAGTTGAGCAAGGGGCAGAAAACTGGGCACACAGGAGCACAGAGCTATAAAGACCCCAAGTTCTCACTGAAGGCAGGTATAGCAAGCAAAATCTCGTGCCTGAGAGGGCATCCTAAATCGTGAGATGGTGCACACTCCTAAGGATTTTGACTGTCTCTCTACCACTGTGCCCCTCTGGCTGGTGAAGGACCCCAACTCTCGCCAGGAAGAACATGTACTTGGGCTGTGCCAGAGGCTGCAGAAACTTCTTCCTCCCAACAATAAGTAAGTTCTCTACTCAAAGTAACCCTCACCTCCTGTTCTGGCTGCAAGGCCAGTTGCTAAAGTTGAATCTTTGAAAAAAACTGTCAGGGAACACCCTGGATCTAACTAGGAAGAAAAGACGCTCTGTAACAATGAATCCTACAAATTCATTGGCCTATGCCTGGAATTAGAGATTCAGGGCACTGGATCAAGTTGTAGCAAGTACAGAACTGGCCGCGCAGGCACTTGCTGGCCTCGCACACTTACATGCCATGGGGCTGAATGAAAAGTGAAAGGACTCCAGGGTACAGAACAAATGTGTAACTGGGCAGCTCTTTGAAACGTAAGCAAAACATGACACACACACATACACACAGAACGAAATGAAAGTACCAGGTGTCAGGGAAGGTAGAGGAAGGAATGAAGAGGCTGAGGGAAATGGGAATACTGGACTCAGTAGCTAAGACCAGAGCCGACTAGAGATTTGTGTCCTGTTGTCACTACTGGCCATTGCAGGGACTCTGCAAACCCTAGTGTGCCCCCCGTCATGAAGCCTTAATCACACCTCCCTGGCAGTCACGAGCTACCACATAAAATGGCAGCATTTTGGCCTTTTACCTTGATGAAGTGTGGGCACCATAACTGCCCGCTCAGCATCTTCACTTGCACTGACTGGAGCCGCTCTTGTGTCCTCTAGGGGACACATTCCGCCTTCGGATTATAAAATACTTCATGGGTGGATCTTTCCCTTTGATCTTGAGAAATGCCATTACCATTCCTTAGGTGTAGTCTTTAGACTTTGATAGAAAGTGCAGTGTTGGGTTTTGAGTTGCAGCGCACGCTACGTTAATAGGATAACATCCTGAATTTGCGAAATGTGTGTCGCCGGTGTCATTATTTGGCCTCTCATTGGCTACTCTAAACTGGCTGCTTCTGGGTAAAGGATGTAGAGAACATAGTCATCTCCCATAAGAATCTGCCCATGGCCGCATTTCATTACCAGGGAAGTGGGTTCCTGGTCAGAAGTGGTGATGTGTAATACCCAATGGTGTGTTCCGTGCTGGCCTTTGACCTAGAATGTCCCCAGAGGCCTGCACGTTAAAGGGTTGATCCTCAGCAATACAGGAAGGTGGTGGAACCTTTGAAAGGTGGCGCTAGTGGGAAGAGGTAGGTCAGTGGGGCATGCTCTTGAAGGGGATATTGAACCTGTTCTGCATTCTCCCCTCCCCCACCTCTGACAAAAAAAAATGAGTCTGGGTTTAATGCTTCAAGTAAATTTGTATAACAGTGACCCTGGGAATTAATTCCAGGTTGCCTGGATACCAAAACAGCAGGGACTGTGTGAGCTGCCCTTGTGTGAGAGCCTCTCTTTGCTATTCCTCATCTCAATCCCAGGAGGGGCTGTAGCTTTCCAGCAGACCCAGATGCCTCCAGGTACTGGGCAGCTGTCTTCCCCAAACAGCTTCCCAAATGTCTGCATCTAAAACCGGAATACCACACGATACATTCTTGTTTGTTTCCACTAATAAAATAAAGCTCTTGCCCAGCCAATGAGAACAGCTGAGATAAATGACGACAGCTCTAAGAGGAACGTATGGAGGCTGTTTGTTTTGTTGGGGCTTGTTGTATAGCCAGGAAGTCACTAACCACTGAGCAAAGAAGCCAAGGCTGGCAAGGAGCAGAAAAGCCTGGTAATGTGGAAACGGAGAGGGCTTCACGAGTGCTGTCAGAGGGCGGCTTTGGCGTCAGGAAGCTGAGGGCAGGCTAAGGGGAAGCTACGTGATTACTTCTGGAGAGCGGCTGTGTTCAGGTTGGTGCTGAGTTAGAGGCTGGGCAGTTACAGATAGACTGCCAACCGTCCAGGGAAGACGGCTGAGGACCTCGCAGTTTGGCTTTCCACACTGGCTGCTGCAGAGACTGAAGGTCATTGTCCGTTGATGTAGATGGTCCAGACCCTGTCTATTTATATATTCAAGCCTCAGAGAATAAGGAGTAGCCGATGGGTTTGAGGCCCCAGATACATGCCTCCCTGTTTTTTAAAAAACTTTTTTTAAAAATTTTTTAGTTAGTATATTAGGTTTCATTATGGCGTTTTCAAACATAATTTGCTCTCATTGATCCCCTTTTCCTGTTCTTCTCCACCATCCACTCCCTGCCCTTAAACCCTTCCACCTGTAGCATCTTCTGTCTGTTTCCATACTACAAATGACCATGATGCTCTTCACCCTCTTCCTCAGCACTGCCTTTTCTCTCTTACGGTTCCCTTTCTAGTTCCATGACCTATATTTACACTCTAAGCCATACACACATACACATGCCTACACGCGCGCGCGCGCACACACACACACACACACACACACACACACACACACACACACTAAAAGCTAAGGTCTGGAGTAGGAAGTTTAACTCAGTGGTAGAGTGATTGCCCAGCGAGCACAAGGCTCTGGGTTGAGTCCCCAGCTCCCAAGGTGAGGGAAAGAGACAAAATCACAAACTCTAGGATTTATACCTGAGGGAGAAAACATGTGGTATTTGTTCTCCCAAGTCTGGGTTACCTCACTTAATATAATTCCAGATTTATCCATTTTCCTGAAATTTTCATAATTTGATTTCCTTTAAAAACTGAGGGAAATTGTGTATTTCCACTGTGTATTTATTTATTCATCTGTTGAAGGGTATCTAAGCTGCTTCTATTTTCTTGCTATTCTGAATAGACTAGGACAGAAATAAACATGGACGTACAAGTAGCTCTGGCAGAATATGGAGCCCCTTGAGTATATGACTAGGAATCCTATACTTAAGAGACCTCAAACCTATGAATAATCACAAATGTGTGAGTATTCAGAAGTATCTGGTTCCAGCACTTTTTTTCCTTCAAAAAAAAAAAAAGATGTTGGGATATAAGGAACTGTGTCCTCTCTTACACTAAATTCTCTCACTAGAGCCCAGGAAAAACTGTGTAGCACTCCCTCCCCAAAAAGACAAAGAATGCCCTTGGGTATTTTAGTTTTCTCTGTTAGGAGTTCTAGTGGCTGTATTAGGTAGGTGTCAAGACTGCTGCTAAAGATCCCAGAACTCACAAGACAGCATAACACAGAAAAACGGGCAAGGCGCAAAACTCTAATTGTGTGTTACTGCAAAATCTGTGTTGACTCTTTGAATAAATGTGTGGTAAAAATTTAACAAGAAATGGCAGCATTTTCTTATGCCAATGGGTCTCAAAAATAAATACAACTTCCTCTACATTAATTAGTACCCAGCGTCCTGGGCAGAAAACGGGTTTCTAAAGCCTCCTGGACAGCTAAAATGAACCAAAGTGAATAAGCATCTAAGGAAAGATGGATGACCGCGTGTGCCCGTCCCAGACGTACAATGGCGCGGAAATCACCTGGATTCTTACCTGCTTATACCATACCTGGGCCCTACCAGTCTAGGATTTTCACGTGCTCCGTAGGCGTGTGGAGGTTTTTGTGCTCAAAGGCATACACTAGAGGGGCCTAGAATGTTAACGTACACAGGGCTGTTCCTTCAAGGGAACGAACGCAAAACCTATTTTCTGCCCAGAAGGCTGGGGTGAACAAGCTTCTCCAGCGTGGAAACCTTTGTGCGTGGCTGGAGACTTCCGGGCCCTAGACCCTCCCCGAGACCCTTCTGTAAAGTTGTTCTTCTGAGCCAATCTACGATCTCTCCTTACGGAAGCCGTCACCGGTACTTCACAAAGCGTTTTGATGTGCGCACATCTGATCTGTATTTAGCTTACTTTGTTCCTCGAAAAGATTTAGGTCTAGCTTTTTTGCGCGCCCAGGGTTGAGTTCATCGTCACAGAAATGGTTTTCATCAGATTGCTCTATGCTTTAAATTACCCTAAAATAAACCACTCGGTATCAGACTCCCAAGGTTTGAATCAACACTGGCTACCGAGTCCTGTTGGACCAAATTGCCTTGTCTCCTGAGGCTTGTTGCTCCGCTTCTTGTGAAGATCACAGAGAGCCCCGCTGTGCCTCGGGGTCTTTTTTTCCCCAGGGTCTTTTTTGCAGTCATATCCTCTGAAAGACTTCCTGTAGAATGAATGGGATAGACTTTAGCATTAAAGTACAAAATGAAAGTATACTATTCCAATTTATCGCTACTAATAAAGATGTTAGTGGTTGCTGTTTATGCTTATGTTGGTGGTCGACCATCAACATAAGCAACAACAACAACAGGATGTGAAAGTAGGAGGGGAAAATGTTGGAAAGAAAGAAATCATTGAGAGTGGGAGGGAGATGGTGGGGATTAGGGAGATGAAAATGGCCAAAATACATTATGTATATGTATGAAATCATCAAAGAATAAAAATGTGAATGTAATAGTTGAACTCTAAAACAAAGCTAAGCATTTTAATGTTCCTGGAGTTATTAAGCTCCAGGCTGCGTCTCCAGGTGTTCTCTCATCTACCCCATGATTCTCCTAACATGAGGTGCAAAGGGCCAGGGCTGTTGTTAGTTGATCCTGGGGCATCAAGGAGGACTACAAAGAATTCTGGGAAGTTTTTCTTCACTCTGGCTCTCCACTAAACAGTTTGCCCTCTCAACAGGCATGTTTTACTTTCATATAGTAAAGATATCCTACTCATTTTTATGATAATAGTTACTCATCTCTCACCTGGAAATTAAGAGACAGATTAGACAGAACAAATACTATCATTGCCATGGCTGTACATATATAAGTATCTTTGCCCCTCCTTTGTTGGATATAATCTCATGTGCCCCAGTCTTTCATAGATACTGGCTCATAGATTCTCGCTCTTTGTCCATGGCTCCCCTCACCACACAAGAGAAGAACTGGTTTTGGCATTTTTTTTTCCTGTAGCTGACATTGTCTTGTTTCCAAAAGAAGCGGACTTTCAAAGACCTGACATTAGATCTCTACCCACGAATAGTATCTGACTTTTGAAAGCAATGGAATGTGGAAACGTTACTGGGAAAATGAAGAAAACCAGCTGGTAGCATAGGGAAAATTGTGGGGTAGGCATTTGTGTTTCTTGGTCCCCATTAAGCATTGCATTCAGGGTCTCCATCACAAAGCCTTTGAGCCTGGGCTTCAGCAGTACAAATCCTGTTTTCTTTTGGCTGCCCAGGGACTCTCTACTTTCCTTTTGTCCCTTTAATGAATCTTGATTCTTTCTACACTGCTTTGGTCCTTGGAGGGTGCTCAAACAGAACTCTATGATTTCTTTTAATGTTGCTATTTTTAGTAGAATCATTTTATTGGGTGTGTTCTATGATTTTGTTTTTTAAAACGTACAGGATCTTTCTGTCCCAGCTAACGTTCAATTGTTTGGTTTGGCCATAATTTTGTTTTTCTCAGTGAACCATCTGCTTTTTCTCACAGCAAAGTAAATGAGGCCCTTCTAATTTTCATTTAGGTTCAAGGCTCCTTTGTTGCATGTTCACAAGAGTCTTCGCATGTGGACATGACTACCATGCAAAATGTCCCCTCCTTTGTTTCCTCACACCACGTGCAGGGGACAGAGATCTTGTCCTACACCATCATCCTGGGGAAACGATGTGAACAAATGCATACGAAGAGCTGCCGAGTTAGGTTTAACACAGACGGCCTCCAACCCCTGAGTGTGTGGAAGTGAAAATGTGGGCTTCTTCCCTCTCCTTGAAGATGCTCCTAGCTCAGCAGGAATCCACAGAAGGCCTAGGGCAGTGAACGAAGTAAGCCCTCAGCCTGCATTTTTCGGGTTCTGTCTGAAGAAGAATGTTTCAGCCGGGAAAACAAAGATTCCCTGAGGATGTCCTGGCACGAACGCAAAGAACCAGCTCTTAGAGGCAGGTGAAGATGTGGTAAGAAGGCACCTCTGAGTTCCAGTTCCACTGTTAGTCCTTTGCTGTGCGTGGACTCCAGGGAATACGCAGAACCATTAAGCACTGCTGAGGCAGTTCCTTCAACAGCCTGACTCGAGCATTGGCAGAATCATACTTTCATGTCAATTGTACCTATAAAGTATACATAAATTGTATTAGAGAAATTACCTTTAAAAAAAAAAAGAAAATACAAGTCATAAAGCTAAAACCTGAAGTACCTATTAGGACATATCTTATTTGAAATGCCTAAGAAAATGTAATAAAGATTATATAAAAGGGTCTAAAACTAAGATGAATAGACATAATTAGAAAAATAAAAGAAAACCAGAGGAGAAATACACAATAGTAAAGATGTGTGAACTTGATCACACTGAGCTGCTCATGTGAGCAAGTAAATATAGCAGCTTCCACTAAAAGCACACAGGAAAACATCTGAAGGAACAGAAGTGGGGTGCCAGGCCCAGCTCCTGCCCAGGAGCAAATGGACTTGTTTATGAGCCTTGGTTACCAAGGCTTCAGACACTTCCTGCTTCATGGTTTGCCCACAACAGGCTTTCACTTCAGAGACTCACTACAGGGGTCCCCTTCCGGCATGCTGAGAACCTTCAGGTAGAGACTGTACCCCTCAACGCTGTTCCAGCTGCCTTTCATGGATCTCCTTCAGAGATCTGGGCTGTCAGAAAGCAAGCCTATGCTCGGAGTGGATCTACTCACCTCAGTTAACCCAGTTAAGGAAACCCCTCACAGGCCAGCTGTGCTGGTCTGAATAGCAATGGCCCCACAGGCTCATATAGTTGAATGCTTGGTCATTAGGGGGTGGTGCTACTTGGCAGGGATTAGGAGGTGTGGCTTTGTCAGGGTGGGTGTGACCTTGCTGGAGGAAGTATGTCACTGGGGGTTGGCTTTAGTGTTTTAAATGCTCAAACCAGGTCCAGTGTTCCCTCTCTCTCTTCTCGATTCATACGTAGAACTCTCAGCTCCTTCTCCAGCACCATGTCAGCCTGTACGCTGCCATGCTTCACACTATGATAATAACGAACTAAACCTTTGAAGCTGTAAGCAAGTCCCACTTCAATATGCCCTTTTCTAAGAGTTGCTGTGGTCATGGTGTCTCTTCATAGCAACAGGACATTGACAAGGACACCAACCTAAACTGGAGAATGTCTCTCACTGAGACTCTCTTCCTGCATGATTCTAGGTTATGTCAAGTTAACAATTAAAACTGGCCACCAGAGACTAATCCTAAAAAAAAAAAAAAAAAAAAAAATGCTGTAATATTTAGGAACAAACACGAGAAAGGCCTCAGAAACTTGTGAGTTTTGCCATTGAGTAGCCAGAAGGATATGGGGCATGAAAACAAAATGTGAGTGGCTTTACTTTTGGGTTTCTGTTCCTCAGGAGACATATATAGTGGCCAACTGGAGAAGGAATGGAGTTTACACAAGATCTACATATAAACTGTTAAACTATTGCCTCCCATTTCAGCTCTGCCTCTCGTGTGGGGCTCACACTGTGGTGTCTGAGCCTTGTCTCTGAGGCAGACTCCAAGACTGTACAGCGCACACAGACTGATTTCCCCCTCACTGTTCCTTGAGGTATCACTCATGCACCCACTATCTACTGTCCCAATTGATTCTGCAGTACAGAATCAATCCTCCTAGGGATTTGGGGAGGATAAGTGGTCCATTCCCCTCCACCCCTTCTTAGCCACTCCTTTCTACCCTCATCCTTGTCTTCACCTCAGATGGAGCAAAGGTTCTCCGAGGTTCTAAGAGTGAATTGCAAGGATCTGGAGACAAAAGGAGGCTCTCAGAGAGTCAGGTGTACCTTCTGTTTAGCAGAATGGACAGAGTTCAAGGGACGTCCAGAGAGTTAGAGCAAGCAGCGTTTGTCAACTTGTGACTCATGTGGTACCTGCCTTAATTTACCCGGAACACCTTTGGAAAACGCAAGCTTCTGAAAACTATACCGGACTTCAAGATCACTGACGCTTCGTACCCAGGAGTCCAGATATTTAGCCAGCCTCCCGAGCGAATCTTGTGATTGCCATCTCAGCAGCAGCATGTGAGAGCTTGTGAGACAGCCTGGCCTGGGGCACACAGCAGAGTTCCTGCATTTCGTCAAGGTTCTCGGATGAGAGATGTTTATGGAAGCAGAGGAGGAGTGCTGGTTTTCAGATTCACCGCTGCAGGAGAGGCTCTGAGTTTCCACGTGTGAATGCATCAATACAGACTACAGCTGCCCAGAAAGGACTCCCTGCTGCGCCCAGACCACCGGCTGGCTGTCTCCCTGACTAAGTATTTGGAAGCCTGAGCCCAAATAATGATCGAGCTTTGGACTGTTTTGCTTTGGATTGCTCATAACCTGGCCTTCTTCTACCTGATTTGCGGGATGAAAGGACGAAGGCCTGCCAGAACCTACGCAACTCCCATAATCATCAACTCTTTTTAAGCCCAGGACTTCTGTCCTATCTCTTGGCACAAAGTGTAGGGTAGGGCCACCCAAATCTTCAAGAGTAAAGGTACAATATATCTTGTTTAAAAGTGAAAACCAGGGCTGGTGAGATGCCTCGGGGGAGAGACACAATTTTTGCACAGGGCTGACAACTCGAGTTTGATCCTCAAATCCTAGAAAGCTACAGGAGAGAAACAAATTTAAAGAGACATCATCTGATTTCTATCACGTCCTGGCATGTGCACACCCGCACTTAAGACATATATGTACACACGTACACTCAAGAGAGATTTTTTTTTTCACAAAAAAATAGCTTCAAAAATCCATAATGAACAAAGGATCAACGTTTTAAATAAAGGAGAGAGAAGCTTTCATGATTTTATTTTTACCTTTGTCCAGGCTTTAGAGTGATGGAGGATGGCTTGGTTACCAATTCTGTACTTAAGATTTTGACATTTTATTCAGAGTAACTTTGTTTTTACTTGTAGGCGCATTGGTAAAGCGTGCATCTTGATTATTGAATGATTAAGCATATGTCTCTGTAAGATTTTACGCCCCTGGCATATGTCTCGTTCTCTGGGCTTAGAGTAACCCTTTTCTTTTCTTCACAGTGTACACTCAGATTCCCAGAATCATAATCACATGCTTAGCTATAACTTGACCCAGGTTCATAGATGGAATTTTCATAGGCATTTTCAATTCACTTACTCAAATTTACTTCTTTTTTTTTTTTTGTCTTTATGACAAACACAATGTCAATTAATTCAGACTCAGCTGAGAGACTATATTAGCTCCAAATGTGGCTTCATCCTTTAGAGAAGGTGATCTTGGACAAGCTGTTTGTCCCCTCTCGGTGGCTGTTCACTCTTAGAAAAATAAAAAAGATGGCAGCACTTCAGGGAGACTTGGTGTGACGTCACAAGAGCTGATATATAGCAATAACTGTCACCTCTGGTCATACAGTGACTGCTGATACTATGCTCCAGCCTTGTGGGATTTTGCTTTACAAGTCTTTAAGTAGCTGATACACTCAAACCGGTGTTTGTCGTGTCAGCTTTCTCTCTGGTTTGCTTGAAGCTGCCGGCACCCTAGGGTTCCTTGATGTTCTTCAAAGACGCACCTCTTCAAAATGGCAAGAAAGGCTCTACACACAGCAAACATTAACGGTCATTATTTGGACAGTTTCTGCTGTGTGTGTGTGTGTGTGTGTGTGTTTCCATGTGCAGGTGAACAGGTGTGCACATATGTGTGGATGACCACCTCTTTTGAGGATTCACCCATTGGCATGCAGCTCATCAACTGGCCTAGACTAGCTGGCCAGTGAGCCTCCGGGATCCTCTCATCTCAACTACCGGTACCCCCATGATACGTTTTTGACTGCAGCCTTTTTATATGCAAAGTCTGGGGGGTCAAACTCAGACATGTTTGTGAAGCAAACGCCTTACTGGCTGAGCCTTCTTCCGGTCCAAGTTCTGATGGTTTTTAAAGGGTCTCTTCTTCTCTATAGATAGATAGATAGATAGATAGATAGATAGATAGATAGATAGATAGATAGATAGATAGGTTTAAAAAAAAGCCATAGTGTCTGTCACAGGGCACATAGGTTACAGTTGAAGAATTCTGCATACAAAGTAATTCAAGCCTAGATCAAACATTTCTGCATCTGAATACAAAAAGAGACACAGACATTCCCAAACAAAGTGTGACCCGGTGAGGGTGTGAGCAGCTGGTGGCACTCTGGCCTTATCAGCCACAATCACCTTTTAAAACCGTCCACCCTGTACCTTATGGAACCAGCGGGGCCTAGTTCTGTTCAGTGAGTCATGCCAAGTGGTTCACGAACTTCACGTATGGAGCCTGACACTGGAAAGCCCGCTGCCCTGATCCATCAGCTTCTGAGAGATGAGAATCAAAATCTTGGTAGTAGAAAGTCTTTCGCTCAAAGCAAAGCAGAGGCTGAATTTCAATATAACGTTGACTGTGTTCTAATAGGACGCATGGGTACAAGTCACTGAAATACTGAGTTGTACAAGGTCTTCTGTATGAAGCAAACAGACTCTGGTGCAAGACATCAAGGAGAACCAATAAACAGAAAAGTGTCCCATCTCTGTGTGTGCGGTACAGGGGAGTTAACATTGATAAGTTCTCATTCTTATGCCAGAAATGATGGCTGACACCTAGAAACACATCATACAGGAAGATCATGGGTTCGGGGCCAGCCTCAGGTATATGATGAGGCTGTCTAAAAGAATGCCAAAGGCTGGGATTATGTAGCTCAGAGGTACATAGCTTGCATAAGCTATGCAAGAACCTGGGTGTGATCTTTAACAGTTGAGGGGGAGGAGGGTAGGAAAAGGCAATTCTTTCAGCTAGTGATGTTGACTTGACTTACAATGGGATTATATCTCAATGCACACCATCAGTTAAAGCGACAAACTGAAATGCGTTTAGTATTTGGTTAATACGCTTACCCAAACAACATAGCATGCCTACATACAGGCAGTACATGCGTTGTGGAGTGTGGCTTGTTTGCCCTGATGATCATGGGGCTGCTGTTGTACAGGTTCATGAATGTGTGCTATGCCTCCTACCTCTAGCCTAGGAGAGAACAAGAATCAATGCATATTGCGTTATTGAATGTGTATCACGTTTGCACCATTGTAAAGCTAAAAATAATGGTAACTCTGGGAGCCTAAGAAGACTTACAGATCCCATGCAATCCGAGTCAAAAATCCCACTAAGCTATCTTGCAGACTGAAAGGTTTAGCCTATAGTCCTTATGGGAAAACAAAAGTTCCAGAAAGATGACTACTACGACTACTAAATAATAATAATAATACCTGACACTCCAGGACTTACTGTAAAGCTGTTGTGACCAAGACAGCTGACAGGAGACTGCTAGATCAAGGGAGAGAACAGAGAACGGAGAGCTCAGAAACGGACCCCGATAGTTACAGCCGGCTGATCTCCAACAGGAGAACCGAGGCAACCCGATGAAAGGGGAGCACGGACTATTTTTAACACGGGATACTGGCCAACTGGACACTCACAAACCCCGCAACAACAACAAAGAACCTTCACGGAGATCAAGCAAGCGGTTCAGAATGGGTACCGGGTCCCAATTCCCCAAGTGCAAAACAGTAACACTCCGGGAAGGTAGCTGATGCTCGCTCCAGCAGCGCAGACACCAGGCTGGTATTGGAATGACAGGGACATTAGCACCCGGGGAGTGACCCAGACAAGAATGATGATGCTCTGTACTTCATTAGAAATTAAAGCTGTCCTCCAAGTCTTAAAAGACACCATTGAGAGAGGAAATAAATAAATAAACAAACAAACCCTAGGCTGGGAGAGAGTAAGGCACGGCTTGTCCAGTAACTAGCTTTCGTGATGTCCCTGCATCCCGGCCTTTGCGGTCCCTTTGCCTGAGGTGCTCCAGGCTGGTACACATCATTGTTCCTCCAGCACCTGCTTCGTTTCACATCTTTGCTCAGCCCCCCTTCTGAACACAGCACACATTAAGTTTGTGTTTCAATGCTTCGCCTTTCTCCAACTCCTCCTCCTCCTTTCCATCTGTAGCTCTTACTATCCTCTAACACACAGTTTTGCTTATTGAGCACTAGGTGCTGGATAAATACTTGTTAAATGAATACCCACGTCGCCAATAGCAAAATCCCTCATGCTGTTTCTATGGAAACACCTGTGCCACCTTTTGAAACAATTCACTCTTTCGTAGTTTTGACAGACATAGATGCGTCTCTAACGGACATGAGTCTAAATATGTGGTGCACAGGTACAGTGTGGAAGGAACGGCAGACGCGGCCTCTTACTGCTCTTGAGTGATCTCTGAGGATCAACGTGGTAGAAATTGAAATGACATACATAATATTTTAACTTCAATTGTTAAATTTAGCACAGTTTTGTTTTAATCTGTGGGAGAGGTATTGCTCAGCCGGGGAGATCCAGAGCCATCTGTTGTCATATTTTCCATTCTAAGTTCATAATCAACATCTTCCCAGTGAAAGGCAGAAATATGCTTAACACTTTCCAAATTCAAAGACCGGTCACTGTGTTTTACAGTGCCATTTAACTTGAAAGCAAGAAACCTTGCCCCTTCCTGTTGTTCAGAGTAACTGCCTCACTCAGATGAGTTCATACTGCCATCTAGAGGTCATGTTTGCACACTACACAAGAGCTGTGGTGTGTTTCAGAGCCTGTCAAAGCGATTAAAATTATCTGAAACATTTATATATTAAGGTTTCAAAAGAGGGGGAAAATGTGGGTTTTTTTTTTCAATCAAAATTGAATTTGGACCAGTAAATATCAGCAGGCACAGTGCTCTCTCTTGTTCCTAGTCCCATGTTACTATAAAATATCAAAACGTTTGATATTAAAATG
Organism: Psammomys obesus; assembly: GCF_907164565.1. NCBI lineage: Eukaryota > Metazoa > Chordata > Mammalia > Rodentia > Muridae > Psammomys > Psammomys obesus. Next base: position 8,913,904 of record NW_026596166.1, on the reverse strand, counting down.
TTAAGATATTACAAGAACTGCTTATATTTCACGTCTTCTTGTTTTCTTCCGTTACCAACTCATCAGCTGAGCCTGGAGTTCTTGTCACCCTGACACAAACTTGTCACCTTTGAGCAGGGAACCTCAAGTGAAGAATTGCCTCTATCAGATTGGCCTGGGGCATGTCTGTGGACCACTTTCTTGATTGCTAGTTAATGTCGGAGGCCCAGCCCACTATGGAAAAAGAAGAGGGTCCTGGGCTGGGTACAAAAGCAACATGAACAAGCCCTGGGGAGCAAGCCAGTAAGCAGCCTTCCACTGTGATCTTTGCTTTAGTTCCTGGCTCTGGGCTCCGGAGTTGAGTTTTTGTCTCTGCTTCCTTGACGATGGGCTGTTACTTGTATCCTGAAATGGGCATTTCCTCTTAACTTGTTTTGGGGCATGGTTTTTTTTTTTTTTTTTGCAACAGAGATGCAAACTAGGACATCAACTCAACGGTGGATGAAGCTAAGAGAGCCGCTACCTGTCTACCAATTCGGGAGAGAACAGAAGAGCTCTTAAGGCTAAAACTGGCTGCTTTTCATTACTGTGTGTTCGTTTTCCCACCAGTGTGCTCACATCCTACCAAAGTAACTTTTAAAAACAGCGTTTATTTTGAATGAGGTCACCATGGCAAGAATGAGCCTGGGACTCCTCACACCTCAGAGGACCAGGCTGCAGAGGAGAGGGGATGCTGGGCTCCGCTGGCTTTCCCCTCCTTTCCTCTGTGTTTAGTCTAGGACGCTAGTTCATGGGTGCTGCTGCCTGCATTCAGGGTGACTCGTCCTTTCTTCACTAAGCCTCTCTGGAAACACCCTCACAGATACCTCCGGAGGGGTATTTCCCGGGTGATTCTAAATCCAGCCCAGTTGACAAAGGAGATTAACTACGACAGGCATTTTCTGTGAACCAAGTGAGGACGCTTACGTCTGTGCATTTTGTGTATTTTCTCCTGGGCAATGTAACCCAATGTCGCAGCACCACAATTACATGAGAAACAGGTGTGGTGTGGTAGACGGGAGAGAAATCATGGAGCTGAAAACCTTAGCCTCTCTTACCTGCTGTAATTGTAATCCTCATACACATCATCTAGCCTTAGACACACAGACACACACACAGCCTCCTAGGCTTTTGTTTCATTCTTCAAAAAATGCTGAGATCATTAAAAAAAAAAAAACTAACTCGATGCTTTCAGTGATTTAGCTTTTTTTTTTTTTTTTTCCCTCCTTTTTTGCCCAGACAGTCCCAATTTTCTGTTGGCTCTAAAAATAACCACTCAAGTATGCCTTGCACAGTGCAGTCAGAGTCAGAGCCTGGCTGAGCTATGTATTTCTTATGTTAAGAAGCCCAGACTGTTAACTACAGCCCTCCCTTAACTGCGTAACTGTAGACAAGTTATTTACCGGTGACACTGGGAGCCGAATGATACCGAACACACACGACGTGACAGTGATGAGTGGACCGCACTAGGGGAACCCTGCGTTCTGCTAAGATAGTGGGGGCCGCTTAGTAAGGGGAGCTAGTTACAGATTTGTAGAAAGGAGCTATTTAAAGAGTTGGAAGTATCCCAACGCTGAGAAAGCAAGGGGGTAATTACCACTTCAAGGGCAAAGGGAGGAAGGAGAGAGTAGATTGTTAACCCCTGAGAGAGCAGTTGTGGTTAAGAGTTGTGCTTGTGGTTGAAGTGGTAGCGGTCATGTTTGTAGTCTGGCTGTGCTGTGGTTACCATTGTGGTGGTTTTGGCTGTAATAGGCGTGTTGTGGCTGTCGCTGTAGTTGTAAGGGACAACCATTGACAGATACAGCTATAAAACAATACTGGAGTCCCAGCACAGGTGAAGCTGAAGAATCAAGCACTACGACATTCCTCTTTCCCCGCCCCCCAATCTTCTTCCCCGTGATTCCCATTCACCAAACCAAGACCGAAGAGGAAGTGCCGGAGAGCCCAGCAAGGGCAGCATGCTGAGGAGCAGAGCAGCAAAAATGGTGCAGGCAGGAGCCAGAGCTGATGTCCGCGCTCATCCGGGATGAGCAGTGCTTACTCCTTCCTCAGGAGATGAAAATCCTTCGCTCCTGCAGCGATACCATGGATAAGAGAGGAAACACACAAACTACACTTCTCTATGGCGCCATTGAGCTTTGTATGGGACAACGAAGGCTCGATGGATGGACGCCCAAGAAGAATGAGCCCTTCATCGGTCTGCAAAGCTCTACAGTGTCTCACCCTGAGGCCGACGTCGATGTGGCTGTCTGAGAACAGGGCCTGACACAGATGAAGACACACAAGCACGGGAGAAAACAATGGATGCCCTAAAATCAGGAGGGTGGAAGGACTGGGCTGAGGAGTCCACCTCTAAGCTGAAATGGTGCTTGTGATCTTTCAGCCCTGACCAGCAATCATAAGGCTTTGACTGGCAGCCTCGGAAAGGGAAGCCACCCTCCCCCGAACTGGTCCTGGGACCCAGCCTGTGAACTGTCAGTTGCAGTTGCAAACGGTTGCAGTAAAGGGCCCAGCACCCTCCCCACCCCAAGCCAGCCATGCTCAGAACAGTTTTCAGTTCTAACTGTATTCTAAGTCTCATTTAAAGGTCTCCTTAGTAGGCAGTCTAGGCTGAAGTCTAGGCTGAAGGGAGCAAAAGATGTTTCAGGCTAATGTTGACCAAAGAGATCAGGTGGTTACATTTGTGTCTAATAATATTGACCCGGTGTTAAAAAAAAAAAATGTCATAAAGGCAAAGAAGGTCATTAAAGGGGTCAACTCATCAAAAGGATGTAACAGTTATAAATACGCTCAATACTGGAGTGCCTGAGGGTGTAATGCAATAGTAGGGAGCATGAGAAAAGAATGGCAAAGACAATAAGGAGTCTGTGATCCCTCTTTTGATGGTGGACAGTTAAAGCAGCCAAATAAGTCAATAAAGAAGTACTGGACTTGAATCGCATATTCACCAAATAGATCAAACAGACTAGAATGTTCCATCAACAGCAGAGGTCCAAACAGAACACCCCGCAGACCAGACATACATTAGGACTCAAAACAAATCTCAAGAAGCTGAAAAAGTTCACAATCATATCCAGTACAAAAATCAAAATCTTAAAAGCAAGAGATTCTTATAAACTAACAAATATGTGCATTTTAAACCCATGCTCCTAAACAGACAGTGAGTTCAAGAAATCATATATATTTTTTAATCTTAGGAAGGACACAAAGAAAGAGAGTGACATCTACTGGGGAACTTGAAAGTCAAAAGAGGAGAACGTAGAATGCAAGGTCAAAAGCCCAGAGCCAGGAGCACCACATCTGGAATGATTCTCTTTCCAACTTCACCTTTCTGAAGTCTGAGGACAGTGGAAGAGGAGAATCGCAAGACACTGAAAGCCTCCCAGTCCAACTACCCCAATGTTTGAATCCTTCTAAACTTTCCCTGTGCGGGATTATCTTCCACTCTGTCTGAAAAAAATTCTACAAAAAGGCCTACCACGCATGAAGCCCTGGGCTTGATCCCCAGTAGCATATAAAGTCATGCATGGAGGATGAGGAGTCCAAGACTATCTTTGTCCTCATAGCACATAGGAGGCCAGCATGGGCTACATGATACTCTGCCTTACAAAAAAAGGAAGGAAAAAAAGGACAAAGGGAGGAAGGGAGAAAGTGAGAGAGTGTGTGTGTGTTAAGAAAAATAAGCTCGTTTTTATAGTATCAAAAATAGTAAAAAACAAAACAAAACAAAAAAAAACAAGGATCTATCAATTGAAAGCCCTTAAACACTGATTAAAATGAGCTGAAGGAGACACAAATAAGTGGGAAGACAGCTCAAGCTCATAGCACTCAGAGAACTTTAGGTTTAATACAAGCAAAATCTCAATAACATTTATAGTGAAAGTTTCTTGATATTCGTAAGGAAACATAAAAGAGACTGGATAGCCAAACAGTTCTTCAAAAGAACAACAAATGCCATTAAGCTCTGAAAAAAATGAACAAGACCTTGTTAAAGTTAAAGATATCTCGCTTCCTATTTTGTAATTATCTCACAAAGCTATCATAATCAAAAAACCATGGTACTGGCATAAAAACAGACATACAGACTAGTGAAATTGAATAAAGAACCCCCAAACGAATCCAAACATACAGCCAAAAATCTTGATAAAACAACTCTGGGGACAGATGAGCAATGGCAGGCTTCCGTGAGTGGTGCAGGGAAAATGGGATTTCAAAGGCTAACGAATGAAACTGGACGGGTGTACCATATCTCACAAACACCAACCAGGCATGGAGAAAGGCCTAAAGGCAAGACCGGAAATCCCCGCTCCTAAAAGGTGAAAATAGTGAAGCTTCTGTCATTGGCCCTGGTAACGTTTCTCCAGGCTGCTGCACCAAAGCTCAGACCATAAAAAGCAAAAAGTAAATAGAAGGGACAATATAAAATGGAAATACTTCTGCATAACAAAAGCAACAGTCAACAAATGCGACAGCATCCATGGATTCAGAAAAAAATATTTGTCAGTCCTGTGCCTGATAAAGGGGTGTTGTCCACACTTTATAAATAACTCTTACAACCCATTACTAGAAAAACAAATCTTCTGAATTTTTAATGGACTAAAGACCTGACGAGGCATTTTTCTAAAAGTGGCATACAAACAGGCCTATACATTTTTTCCCCTGTATCTTCTGGGAAATTCAAGCCAAATCACTGTGAGAGCACCACTTTATACCTAGTAAGATGGTTATATTCACAAAACAAAACAAAACAAAAAAATCCCAAATGTTGGGGAGGATGGAGGGAAGAGGACTCTCCTCGCTTTCTCCCTTCCTCCCTTTGTCCTGCTTAAAAAAAAAAAAAATGCAGCTTGGTAGAACTATTAGAGAAAACAGCATGGGGCCAAACCCCCTCCTGAAGAATTGGCAGTACAATTCCTGTATGTCCAGAAGAGGGGACTTCTGGGTATATTATATACATCCCTAGTACCTGTGATGTGGGAAGAATGTGTCTGTTGATGGACACATGGATACAATTTGGAACATACTGACAGTGGAGTGTAATTCAGCCCTTACATCCTTGCCATTTGTCACAACATAGATGAGCCTGGAGGACATTAGGCTAAAATAAACAGTCCAGCTACAGAAAGAAAGACAATGCATGATCTCATTTATGTGCGACTTTTTTGTTTTTGCAAAATATATATACATATATACATACATATATATTCATATATATATATATAGAGAGAGAGAGAGAGAGAGAGAGGGAGATAGAGAGAGAGAGACTAAAACAGTGGTGACTGGGGGTTGAAGACGAGCAATTAAACGGCAGGTACAAATCAGAGGATCCACAACAGCAGACACAAAGAGGCGAAGCCTAAACCGATGTACAGCTTGGGGATACACGTCACGTTTGAAATTCATTTGAAACCAGTGTATTTTCACTGCTCGCGGCAGGAAACAAAAAGAGTAGCTGTGTGATCTATGACCGTGCTAATGTGCCTCACTGTGGTAACCTTTTCCTTATCTCTGTAGAGGCCTCCTGTGTTACCTTAAATAAACATAATCAAACTTCCTTTCCCCCCACCCACTTCTTTTCTTTCTGTTTTTCCCCAAAAGCCTTCTCTCCCAAGGGCTTTTTAAGTGTTGGTGCCTCTGTCTTAAAACTGTCACCCTCTCAAGAGGAGAAAGCCCCAAAACGTGGCAGACACTGTCTAGACCCTGAACTGTGGATCACACAAAAATATGTAGGCGGTAGCTTTTCTGCAATACGTGACACAATCCACTCATCATTTTAGCTTTTAGAACTGGAGGGGCTGTTGGGAGGATGACTAATCTCTCTATCCATCCAAAATCCCACAGACTCACAGCAGTTCCACGAACCGCTCTGGGCAGGCCCTTGCTCTCCCTGTCCATTATTAAACACTGACTCCATCAGCCCGTCCTCTAGTCTATCCTGCTGCCCACAGACCTGAAACACCATGACATCCTCTGAATGTCCTCTGTCCTGGGCTCTTGCAGCCGAGCCTCCTCTAGTATGCACTGTTTCCCATGCGGCCTTCTCACCACGGTTGCCACTGCTGTGGCCACTAAACCATCTGAACCTCACACCTTATCTCCTGGTCTCCTGAGCTGTGTCCCACCTTTCCCGTCTGCTCCAGCCGTGACATCTTCTTCAGCCCCAGGACTCAAGCCACCGCCATCTTCTACTGATGTGGCCTGTGGTTCTCTCCAGCTAGCACCCAGGCTCCTTCTCTGCTTCCACAGCAACATGCTCCTCACTCGGGGACGCTGTGGCCACATTGAGATGAGGGCACCAGACAACATGCAGTGAATGTTCTGTGCCTGGCAGAGCTTCCAAACAAAGATGCTAAACTCATCTGGCTTGTCTCGTGATTTCCTTACAGTATTTACGACTTAGAGACATTATTATGTTTGAATGTTGAATATCCAATTTGCCAAATGACTTGAGAGAATTATTATAATGGAATTGCTTGTCTGCACAATGGCAATGTTCTAGCTATTGTGCAGAGCTGATTAAGTGGTGCATGTAAAGTACTTAGCATGGGACCAGTGAATTTCTGTTGTTCAAAATATGTATAGCGTGTCACTGACAAGGATTAGTCCAGGCTTCTGACCTTTCTCCTCTGGTCTCCACATTTCCTCATATCATCCAGTTTTAGCAACAAGTCCTGTGAAGTGTCTAAGCAGATACATTTTCCTGGGTGTCTAATCAGGTTCTTTTTTAATTTAATTTTTTATTTTGATTTTTTCACAATTTGTTCATTATATATCCCGATTGAAGCCCCCTCTCTCAACTCGTCCCAGCCCCACCCTCCCCTCCCTCTTCCCCCCATTCCCTTCCCCTAGTCCACTGAAAAGGGGAGTTCTCCACTATTGCCATCTGCCCATAGCTTGTTAAATCTCATCAGAACTGCTTGGATCCTCTTCCTCTGTGGCCTGGGAAGGTTGCATTGCCAGAAGCAAGGGATCAAAGATCAGGCAACAGAGTTCATGACAGAGGCAGCCGTTGCTTCCCTTACTAGGGTACCCACATGGAGACTGAGCTTCCAAATGGCTACATCTGAGCAAGGGTCTAGGTCCTATTCATGCATGGTCCTTGGTTGATGCATCAGTCTCTGCAGGAACCCCTGGGCTCAGATTTTTTTAGCTTTGTTAGTTTCCTTGTGGGGCTCCTGTCCCCTCCATGTCCTTCTATCCACCCCTCCTCCAGTCTTCTTCCATAAGACTCCCTGGGCTCTGCCCAAAGTTAGGTTGTGAGTCTCAGCATCTGCTTCAATTCTCTGTTGGGTGGAGTCTTTCAGAGGACCCTCTATAGTAGGCTCCCATCCTGTTTCCTGTATTCCACCACTTCTGGTGTCTATCCTGTTTGCCATTCTGAATGAGATTTAAGCATCCTCCCTAAGGTCCTCCTTAGTGTTTAGCTTCCTTAGGTTTGTAGATTTTAGTATGGCTATCTTATATCATATGGTTAATATCTACTCATAAGTGAGTCAGCTATTAAAAGCCAGGAATTCATGAAATTTGCAGGCAAATGGATGGAACTAGAAAAGAACAGCCTGAGTGAGGTAACCCAGAAACAGAAAGACAGGCATGCTAAACATTCTAATCAGGTTCTTAATCCTCCACCATAGCCAGGCGATTCTGACCGTTTTGGTTTCTCTTCAGGAAGAACCCTGTTAGGTGGGATTTACCCAGAAGCCCCTTATTCATTTTCCCCTCGCTGATACCCACACATGCTCCTTAGCTGTACATTCTCCTAGACCAGGCAGTTTGGACAGCTGAGCCCACTCTCTCCCCCACGGTAAGTCCCATCACAGTAGTACTTGTAGTTTGTGCAATGGTCCCAAATGATGGCTTCCTCACCAGGTTTTAACAATTACCACTGGATTTTTTTTTAAACACTACAAAAATAAGCATTTGATAATTTGCATTTGATGCTTGTTAACGTCATTGAGATGCTGACTGTATGTCTTTCATGCTACTTACCATGTTTGGAACTGCCATGAGGCTTATATTCTCAATGTAAGTATTGGATCAGAAAACATTAAAATATTTACTACAGCTAAGACAGACTTCTTTAAATGATGAAACAAAGGGCTGATGCAATGTCTCAGCTTTCAAGAGTGCATGCTTGCTGCTCTTGTAGAAGACCAAAGTTCATTTCCCAGCATGTGCATTGGGTGGCTCACAACTACCTAGAATTCCAGCTACGGTGCATCTGACATCATCTCCTGACCTCCACAGGCACCTGCAGACATATGCTCATAAACATAATATTTTTTAAAAAATACAATTTTTAATCAAGAGCTTATGTTTATTGAAAAAAAAAGTGAAAAGATGAGCCACAACTGGTGTTAGCATTAGGATATGAAGTCTACCACAGGAAAGTTTTGTCCCTAGCTGGAAAAGCTAGTCACTGAGGAGGTCTCAGGTCACAGGGCCTCTGCTTGACAGAGTCATAGTATGAAGGCCTTATTGGGAGGTCATGGTCACTAGTGGACACTGTGGTAACTGGTGTTGACTAGAGGTGATGGAACTGGTGAGAGAAAAGAAATCTCTAGAGAGTGACCTGGAAAGAAGTACCTCATCCTAGCCTCTTACTGTTCTTCCTCCCCCTCTCCCCCTCTGCTTCCCTGTTGCCCTCAGGTGAATAAATATTCCCTGCTGTGACCCTTTCCCATAATGATTCTGCCTTGCCACAGGCTTAAAAGCAACAGAGCCAATCAACCATGGAATAAAATCTCTAAAATTATGTGCCAAAGTGAATATTTTTCTCTTTGTAATGATCTCTCAGAGGTGTTTTTTTATAGCCATGAAAATTCTACATGAGGAGTGAGAAATGGTTTTTATAACAAATCCAAGAGATTACCATTCAGAATTTATTGAAAAGAATGTAGCTGGGCATAATGGTGCATGCTTTTAATTTTAGCATTCAGGAGGCAGAGGCAGACAGATCTCTGCATTTGAGGCCAGCCTGGTCTAACAGCAAGCTCCAGGCCAGCCAGGGCTACATGGTCAGACTCCGTCTCAAAATAAAAAATCAGGGGTGGGATTTGCCTATAGTCATATTCCCAGCTACTGAGATTGAGGCAGGAGAATGTCTTAAGCCCAGGAGCTCAAGAACTGCCTGAGTGATTCATTGATATAGCATCTCTTTAAAAATAAAAAGATAGCCAGAAATATCTCAGTCCCAAGTGCCATCAACGGCAAGCAGTTCTGTGTCACTTAATACACAGTGGATGCACAAAAGTACTTAAAGCTGACAGAGTCAAGTACAAGTGAGGAGTTATGAAAACTCACACGCACCTCTGTTAAGAGCAGAATCTGGGCAAGCAGTGTGGGGAAATGGACTGGGCGTCTCGTCTCTGCAGGATGACAGTGGATGACAGGCACCCCTGCAGAGCCAGCAGGATGGAGCTGGAAAGGCAAGCGGTCCACCTCCATGTCCTCCTACCAACCCTACTCCATCAATCGCACAGTGGGGTCAAGAGAGTTTCTTTAATTTCTGTGATTACATACATTATTTTCATGTCAAATATTACAACATCACAGGTCTTTTTTTTTTTTAATGAAAGGTTTGATGAGGATGTTTGAGATTTTGTGGTTTTAATTGTCTATTGCATTTCAAAGCAAAATGTAATTACAAAGGTTTGGAGCAGTTGTGACTGTGACCCCATGGCAGGCTAATGTGGGGATGTTTCTTTTATATCATTGTTTCCCGTATTAAAAAAATAAAATAGAGAAAAATGAGCTTAAGTTACGGTTTAATAGTTCATGTAGAGTAAACCAAACTATGAAAACATTTACCAGGTGAAACTCCCTTCATAATAGAACATTTTTTTTAAATGATCATTCTTTCACTTTATATTTTTTAACTTTTGCAAGCAAACAAACAGAACAGCGTCCCAAGTAAGAACAAAGACACAGCCGGCTGTTAAGGAGAGGACAGAATTTGGTGAGTAATTCCTAGAAGAATTTATATGAAATTGCAAACATGAAATCACATGGAAGTTAGCGCTGGATGACTTTTCCTTCTGATCCCTGTCCACTTACACATCTGTGTAAGCCCACGAAAAGGTTCGAGTTTAGACTCCAGTCGCTGCCAACAGCTATTAAAGCCCAAGTGAAAATTAGCAGGGGCACTTCTAAAACAAATATCATATTTAATGAGAAGAAAGATTGTGCTTGTGGTTTATTAATTCAGATTTTTCATGAGCTAGCAACTGGTTAGGATTTTCAAAATATTTTCAGCCCCCATTCTACTCTAATAAATGATGGCGTTATACAGTTATATTTGTATTTAAAAGATTGTTGATGTTGCCTGCTTTTCGATCTCTTCCCTCTGGTGAGGCTGCTTTGCCCGGCCTCAGGGGATGAGGAAGCACTTGGTCCTGATGTGGCTTGATGTGTTGGGGTGGGTTGGTAGGGTAGGGAGTTCCCCTTTGCTGAGGAGTAGGGGAGAGATGATGGGGGAGGAGGGAAGAAGGGTGGGATGGGAAGGAGAGGAGGGAGGGGGCTACAATTGGGATGTAAAGTGAATAAATAAAATATTTATTAATTAATTATAAAAATATTGTAGGGCTGGTGAGATGATCCTTGTTAAAGGGACTAGCCAGCAAGCCTGATGACCTAAGTTCAGTCCCCAGGACCCACATAGCAGAGGGAAAAAACCTGACTCTCACAAGTCATAATCTGGCTTTCACATGCACACGGTAGTAGCACACAATAGTTAAATAAACAAAAATCACATACGTCCCTAAATGTAATAACAATTTTTAATGAAACAAAATACTGTTGATTCTGTGGTTTGCGTGCTAAGTCTCTCCTGCGAATAATATTCGTAGACATATCTTGTCTATCTGTCTCTCCGTAGATAAAGATCACTGCTTGCAGCAGAATGAAGACAAGAAGCTTAGTTACTAGGAAGAATAAGAACATCTAAATCTTAATTTATATCTAAAAAAAACAAACAAATTAAAGGAGAGAATTTTAATTAAGGCAGGAGAGAAGAAGGGAAGTGGAGGAAGGGAGAGAAGAAGGGAGGGAGGGTTAATATCCACCCAAGGGCATCGGCGATGCTGTCCGTTCACCCTTTGCTGTGCTGGCTCCTGCTCTCTGACAGTTATTTTCTAGTGCTTTCAACTGAAGCACCTGTTTGTGAACCTGTTTGTGAAACTCCATGGCTCACCTGTTACTTCATTTCTTCAAGCATTTGTCACATCTCATATTTGAAGTGAGCCCTTCTGTCTTGCCCTCACTATATCCAAAGTTAGAACATTCTTCTCTTTTGTCATTTGCACCCTCCCTCCCTTAATTGTGAGTCCATCTGGCTGTCCGAAAGGACACCATGGTTAAGTACCATCTGGAAGTTCAGGACACCAACTTGTAAGCCAATCATCTTCTTCCATCCAGAGACATTCTGAGACCTCCAGCTACAAGAGAAAATATGCATGCTTCCTTTCTACAAGCTGAACTTTCCATTCATCACCCAACATTTTACTAAGCAGTTCATGCTTTTTAATGGTACAATCCAAGCTTTCACAATGTAATATACTTGCTCATCATTCAGGCTTAGTGTATGTCCCTATGAGTATCATGGGAAATATGGCTGAGGCAACAGAAAAAAGGGATAGAAGACAATTTATGCACAGAGAATAGAGTTGTATGGGATATGGGGCAGAGGGGAAGAGATCACCAAAATCACCAAACCAGTACTAAAAGGAACCTGGTTTTAGGTTTCCTCTATAGCATCTCAGATAAGACAGGCATTACGCCAAAGGCTTTTCCTATAGGATGTAGCTGTTTAAATGGGCACTGTGGTTTGAATATGCTTTGGACATTCCTTTCTCAGCCTGTGGTGCTACTCTGAAGGCTGTGGAACTTCCAGGAAGTGTGATCTGGAGGGTCAGTAGGCCCCTGGAGACAAACCTGTGAAGGTTGCAGCTGCCCCAGGTTCTGACCTAGCTCTTGGTGCTTCTTGGTCTACTGAGACATGAACAAGCCCACCACCCCATGCCTGCTGACAACAGCTTGGGTCACCACACTGCCTTCCCTGCAAAACTGGCCTTGAAATCTCCTGGAAGCCACGGCCAAACTTTTGTCTGTTGGATATGTTGCAAACATAACCAATACAAAGGAATAGTTCGTAAATGTTCTGAGAAGTTGTAGTGCTTATGTAATGTGTCTGTTATAATCATTATGCCGGACTGTAGGATTTTTGGTAGTTTCTAAATTTCATGTGTGATTTAGCTGATGTTTAAGTAAACTTAGTAAGGAAAACGCTTCGGCCTAGAAAGTCTAAATTGATATAAAAATCTTTATTTGAAAATTGCTTTATAAAAGTTTTATAGGCTTTGTTATAACCCCAGGATTTAAAAACAGAGACTTATGACCATGTATGGAGACATTCTAACCTACTACTGACAAATGCACTTGTAGAAAGATCAAGAAGAAATAGGGAAAAAAATGGAATAAATGGAGAATTGACATTTAGTATATAATTTGGAACTTCTGAGGAACTTTGAGATAAGAGGAAATTGATATTGATACTTTCATTCTCTGTGTTAACAGCTTTTGTTTGATTTCCTGGAGTAGTGGCCAATCCGGAACATTGTATATCTTTGATATGGTTTTTTATGTTATCTAGTTCAGTGACAGGACCCTGTGTGGCGCATATCTCTGAAGTCCACGATAACACATACTATTGTGGCTGTGTGCAGCTTTTGAAAGACAAGCTCCATGAGTTCTCATTTCTGGAACAGTCAGACCTTTGACGAGAGCTGATGTCTAGACACAGCAAACTGGCCTTGTGACATCTCTTCCAGACCAGTAGTCATGAGTCCAGAGAAGAGTCCTGCTCAGTTACCAGTTTCCACTGGAAGAGCCATTGGCAAGTGCAAGCTGGTCCACGAGATTCACTCAAGGCCCACTTCCTGGTGGCAGGGAGATCCAGCAGGTGCCTGGGGCTGCCTCTGCATCTTCTCTTCCTGGGACCACGGAATTGCCAGGAACGGGCTGCCCATTCCTGCTGTCTCTGCCTCACTTGGCCTCACTAAGTGTTAATAGTTTCCCAAGCAGCATCTTCTAACCCTATATACTGGAGGACCTTATTATAAACTGTGTCTTTAAATAATTTCTTGCCTTTACCAGTGTTAAGAGCACTGTGAGACCTTGGCGTAACCCTAACCAAGCAAGTCAAAGACTTGTATGAAAAAAATTTCAAGTCTCTGAAGAAAGAATTAGAGGAAGATATGAGAAGATGGAAAGATCTCCCATGCTCATGGCTTGGCAGGATTAACATAGTAAAAATGGCCATCTTACCAAAAGCAATCTACAGATTTCATGCAATTCCCATCAAATTGCCAACACAATTCTTTACAGACCTGGAAAGAAAAATTCTCAACTTCGTATTGAATAACAAGAAACCGAGAATTGCTAAAACAATCCTCTACAATAAAAGATCTTCTGGAGGTATCTCCATCCCTGATCTCAAGCTGTACTATAGAGCAACAGTTATAAAAACTGCATGGTACTGGCATAGAAACAGAATGGTGGATCAATGGAATCGAACAGAAGACCCAGAAATAAACCCACACACTTACGGACACCTAATTTTTGACAAAGATGCCAAAACCATACAATGGAAAAAAGATAGCATCTTTAACAAATGGTGCTGGTCCAACTGGATGTCTACATGTAGAAAAATGAAAATAGATCCATACTTATCACCCTGCACAAAACTGAAGTCCAAGTGGATCAAAGACCTCAACATAAAACCAGACACATTAAATCGGCTAGAAAAAAAAGTGGGGAATACCCTAGAACTCATTGGTACAGGAGAAAACTTCCTGAACAGAACACCAACAGCACAGGCTCTAAGAGCAACAATCAATAAATGGGACCTCATGAAATTGAAAAGCTTCTGTAAAGCAAAGGACACCGTCATCAAAACAAAGCGACTGCCTACAGATTGGGAAAGAATCATCACCAACCCTCTATCTGACAGAGGACTCATATCCAATATATATAAAGAACTAAACAAGCTGAAAAGCAACAAACCAAGTAATCCACTTAAAAAATGGGGAACAGAGCTAAAGAGAGAATTCTCTGCAGAGGAATATCGAATGGCAGAGAAGCACTTACAGAAATGCTCAACCTCGTTAGCCATTAGGGAAATGCAAATCAAAACAACCCTGAGATTTCACCTTACACCCATCAGAATGGCCAAGATGAAAAACTCAAGGGACAACACATGCTGGAGAGGTTGTGGAGAAAGGGGAACCCTTCTCCACTGCTGGTGGGAATGTAAACTGGTACAACCACTCTGGAAATCAATCTGGCGCTTTCTCAGACAACTAGGAATAGCGCTTCCTCAAGATCCAGCCATACCACTCCTAGGCATATACCCAAAAGAGGCGCAAGTACACAAAAAGGACATTTGTTCAACCATGTTTGTAGCAGCTTTATTTGTAATAGCCAGAGGCTGGAAACAACCCAGATGTCCCTCAACTGAAGAATGGATGCAGAAACTGTGGTACATCTATACAATGGAGTATTACTCAGCAATGAAAAATAAGGAAATCATGAAATTTGCAGGTAAATGGTGGGACCTGGAAAGGATCATCCTGAGTGAGTTGACCCAGAAGCAAAAAGACACTCACGGTATATACTCACTCATATAAACATACAATATAGAATAAACCCACTAAAAGCTGTACATCTAAACAAACTAAGCAAAAGAGAGGACCCTAACTAAAATGTTCAATCCCCATCCTGAAAGGCAAAGAGGATGGACATCAGAAGAAAACGAAAATAGGAAACAACCTTGGAACCCGCTACAGAGGGCCTCTGAAAGCCAGAAGAAAACAGGAAACAACCTTGAAACCTGCCACAAAGGGCCTCTGAAAGCCTCTGCAGTATAGACTGTCAAAGCAGATGCTGAGCCTGATGGCCAACTGATGGGCAGAGTGAATGGAATTTTATGTAAGAAGTGGGAAATAGTAAGAGCTGGAGGGAACGGGAACTCCACAAGCAGAGCAACAGAACAAGATAATTTGAACACAGGGAACTTCCCAGAGACTCATACTCCAACCAAGGACTATTCGTGGAGATGACCTGGAACCCCTGCACAGGTGTAGCCCATGGCAGTTCAGTGTCCAAGTGGGTTACATAGTAATGGGAAGAGGGACTGCCTCTGACATAATCTGATTGGCCTGCTCGTTGATCACTTCCCCCTGAGGGGGGAGCAGCCTTACCAGGCCACAGTAGAGGACAATGCAGCCACTTTTGATGAGGACTGATAGACTAAGATCAGAAAGAAGAGGAGAACCTCCCCTATCAGTGGACTTGGGGAGTGGCATGCATGCAGAAAGGGGAGGGAGGGTGGGATCGGCAGGGGAGGAGGGAGGGGCTTATGGGGAGATACAAAATGAATAAAGTGTAATTAATAAAAAAAAAGAGCACTGTGAGGTAAAAGAGTACAGATGCTAGAAGACTTACATCCAACAAAAACCTTTCCCCCTAGAAGGCCTAGGTGCTCAGTTCTCTTAAACTTACATTGTAGAGTGACTCAGAGAAGCAAATAAAATGCTTATAAAACTGCATTTAAACTGTAATATTCCATAGATATATTAAGCAGTTAAGCAATTGTACTTATTAAGCAATATTACTGTTTCTCTGAAAAAGAAAATTACAGCATTAGTGTTACTTGGGTCTGAATATGCTATTCTTGACCTAAGGGTTTAAAAAATAGGATGACTACCTAATCACAGTTTGTTGCCACACAGCATTTTCATTAAACAAACTTATGTTTGTTTAATAAGGTTAGATAAGTCATTCTATTCAAGACTTTGTCTTAAGCCCTGGAAACAAGGTATACGTCAGAGTAGTAAACTCTCAATATAGAGTCCTACAGAGAGAATCAGATACATCTTACCTATGCTTAAAATTGCATGTCTGTAATATGTATGCACATCTATAGAGCCACATATAGATGTATGCATCACCATAATTTATTCCCTTTGTCATACGTTCAGCATGAATTTATTAGAGATGTGTGCGTACTCTGTAGAAGGTAAACCCATACATATGGAACCCCAACAGCACACACATCATATAAGAGAACATGCATGATGCAGCCAGTTTATACTTAGGAATTTCCTCCAAGGAAATGACAACATAACCAGGAAAAAGAAAAGTGTTCAGGAACATCACAGAGATACTGTCTCACGCTGCAGGAGAATTGCTGAGCAGAGCGGCACAAGAAAATTCTCCACAGTCTTCAAGTCATTGGGGAAACATGTACCATGATGTGGAAAATTAAGCATCACCTAGTAGAGTTGAAGAAATGGCTTTGTGGATTTTGCTGCAATGTTTGTGAGGGAAAAAAAAAGAAAAGAAATGGAGGATAGGCTTAGCATAGACTTAAACTTGAGTGATATTGTCTGTGTTCTTGAATGAGCCAATCCCTATTATTAACTATTCTGATTTAATTTCTACATGTTTGCTCTCCTGTAGCACAATGGTTTTAAATTTTATTTCTCCACATTGTGAATTTAGAGTTCTTTTGTGAAAACACAAAACATGTGCAAATATGTAAACAAATAATTGATGACTTAAAGTAAATGTGACTGCTCTTTGTCCTTGACTACTAAGTTCAAAAATACTGTATCAGCTCCAGAAAGAGAAATAAAGAACAGAAAGTAAAAGTGAAAGAACAGAGTAAGGAGAAAGAGAGCGGAAAGAGAGAGGGAAGATGGAGGAAAGAGAGAGGGAAGGAAGGAAGCTGGGAGGGCAGGAAAGAGGGAAGGAAGAGAAAGAAAGTAGAAAGAAAGAAAAAAGGAAGGAAGAAAGGAAGAGGGAAAGTCATACCAAAGTCTCACAACTTTTTGTGGCATTTATCCAAGTTCCCTTGGCCACCCATGGTTAATGTTTTAAACATCTTGACAAATAAATTCTGCTTGAGGAGTTCATGCCCATTTGGAGTCATACCTAAACTCACCATATGAAGTCCATAGTTTCCCTTAACTCACAACTAAGCAAGAGAAAGAATTGTTTAAAAAAATTATAAAAATGGGCTTATGGACCATTTTAAGATTACAGTATAAGAGACATTCCCTTCTTCCAGATAGTTGGAACGTATATTTAGTCACAATAAGGAAAAAAATACAGAACTTTCAAAGGATTATGGTCAAATGGTTTTACTACCTTGAATTCCTTTCTCTTAGGGTTTCTATTGCTCTGATAAAACACCATAACCAAAAAGCAGGTTGGGAAGGAAAGGGATTATTTCAGCTTACACTTCCAGATTGTTGTTTATCACCGAAGGAAGTCAGGACAGGAACTCAGACAGGGCAGGATTCTGTAGGAAGGAGCTGATGTAGAGGCCATGGAGGGGCTCCCTACAGTTTGCTCAGCCTGCTTTCATTTAGAACCCAGGACCACGAGCCAGGCGTGGCACCACCCACAGTGGACCGGGCCTTCTCCTATCAATTGCTAACTAAGAAAATCCCTGTTGATGTCCATGGCCTGTGTTACCAGCTAAGGCTTTGCAGATGCTTGTGTCTGTGCAGCAGACTGAAGCCACACTGATGGCCGGGGGCCGCGCTGCTGCCGAAGACTATGATGCTGTCCACGGCCCATACAGCGGCAGAGGGCCATGCTGTTGTCTAGGTTCTGTGCTGTCACCAGAGACTGTGCTGCGGTCTATGGCATGTGCCAGAGACCATATGGACGTCCGCGGTCAGTGCTGTAGCCAGAGACCATGTGAAAGTCCATGATCTGTGCTCCCACAGGGCAAGGAAGCTACTTTTGCAGGTTCACAGCTAGAGATGCTGAGGGTAGCTCCCCACAACTAATGCCTTCCGGTGGAGGTGCAGGTGGGGAAGGACTTGGTTTCCTCTAAGGGGCTGGCCACCAGGAGTCTGAGCACAGTCCAGTGAATATACGGGCAACACAAATTGGACTTGTTTTTGTCGTTGCTGTTGTTTTTGATTCAAATATTCGGTGTATTAAACTAAGGCTAGAGAAACCATAGCATGAAAAAGAACTGCTGTCATTCAGGGCCAAGCTGGTGACTTTATAAATACAGACTCAAAAGACTTCAGACGTGGGAAGGTTCTTAAGTATGAGGAAGTAATACAAGACTGAAAGTGACCACAAGAGTACAAATGTATTTAAATCTCAGACCCGGGGAACGGACTACACACAGCCTTCTGCGGGGAGAGAGACGCCTTAGATGTCCTCACATCTAAGCCCCTTTGGCTTGTTTTCAGGGGTAAGTGGCGCATGAATAGCAGCTCCACGGTTGCTTGGAGGCGTGTCATTTTCACGTCTGTCTGACATTTGCTTCTGAGAAACAGTGCGGTGTATCTCTACTAGAACTGTCTGAAAAGCAGCTTCCACGCTTGCAGCATGTAGAGCAGACGTCTCAGTGAATGGCAAACCATTCTCCGCAAAAGCTCTCGCCTCATCTGCAGAAACTGCCCTGATATGACTGACGTAAGTCACTCTTACTGCCCACAAGCACGTTAAGAATGTTACTGTCGGCATGATCTTCTCAGGTCTTTTAGCCATCGCTCTGCATTTGCGTACATGAGAAGCTTAGCAATGTGCTAAACTAATAAGGCACCTGCTGGTCCAAAATAGCATACAGACATTATAGCCTGTGCTGCTCCTGCCTTGCCAGGTCCCGAATCCGTGCCCTTATTGTTTTCCCATCCACCTGGATATTTCTTGTAGCAAATTCTACTCCGGTGGTACTCTTGCTTTCTAGATTAAACTCATTCCGAGTAAATCGAGACAGGAGGTTACTCTTTCCAATACCAGAAACTCCAACAAGGACAGCTTTAATGAGGTAGTCATATTCGTGCCTGTGGGTGCCTATGGCACGGAACAGGAGCTGAGGGGAAGGAGCGGCAGTGGCAAAGGAGGCAGGACCCGAGGTCATTGCCGCAGGGGTAACCCGGGCATGGGGCTTCTGCTGCCAGACCCTGTTGGTGGCGGATGAGGAGCTTGTGACGGGAGGCCTGCCCCACCCATCCACGTGTCTGCGAGCTCTGCCTGGCTGTGCACTAAAGCAGAAGGAAATCGGGTCTCTGCTGTTACTTTCTCTAGGGCAGAAACCATGGGTCACAGTGACATGCCAAGACTTTTCCTCATGTCACCCCTGAAATCCAAGATGCTTCTTGTTCTTTTGCTGAATGACATGGTTGAGTGTGGTTTCTTAACAGATAGGATCACTTGTTCTCGGAATTTTAGGCGCCCCATTTCCCCTCAATCACTGGAGAGAGGCATCCCCTTTTATTGAGAAAAGCTAGGTCTAAATGAGCTGTGCTTGACAGTAACTGTAATCACACATTAACCTCTTCTGTGTCCGGGAGGAGGAGCATCCAGTGGCATTCTGGAGTCTCCCATGAGAAGCCTGAGGGGCAGAGGCTGGGACCCCAATGTACTCTGCAGGGGCACAAGCCAGCGATTTACCTCCTCCAGCTCAGCCCCTCTTCTGGAGACCAAGCTTCGGATGTGTGAGTGTTAAAACATTTAAGATCAATCTCTTAGGTTAACATGTTTATCTGGAATTTAACTAGAACTTAAAAAAAAAAAAAACCTCAGTGATTCAAAGGCTCAAGGGCACCGTAGCCTTCCAAACACATAATTCTAAGATATTTTATCATCCACTGAGGCACAGAGAAAGTTGCTGATGGAGGAGGAACTTTAGGATGCTCATGGGACACTCCAGAATTGGAAGCAGTAAGAGTGAGTCCAGTATAGCTTATTGCTGAAGAAATGCTCACTATTGGTCTGAAAATAGGCTAATTCGTTTGCTTAACTTGGTGAGCTCGAAGGACTGTCAACCTGGAGATCTTCTCCAGTTCTCCCTGCTCAGCATGGTTCTCCACTCAGCTAAGTGAACCAAACTTTCTTTCTGAGGAGACCTGGCTCTAACAGACAAGGAACACAAAGGATGAGCAAGGTTCCCAGGAAAGTTCTTCAGCAAGACCTCTGGTTTTTATTTAAAGCAGTGTTACCCGCCCAACAGCTTCTTCCATCAAAAACTGGGTGTCGTTTTTGTTACAGTCCAAATGACTAGAAACTCCTAAAGAGGTAACTATTGCAGTCACTATGCCAAAGATTACAAAGGCTTGATACTACCAAAATGTACCGCTATGAAAGTGTACCACTACGAAAACAGATTACAACCAGATGGGTGTGTGTGTGTGTGTGTGTGTGTGTGTGTGTGTGTGTGTGTTAGTTTCTTTCTTTCTTTTTTGGTTTTTCGAGACAGGGTTTCTCTGTGTGGCCTGGACTCACTTTGTAGACCAGGCTGGCCTTGAACTCACAGATATCCGACTGCCTCTGCCTCCTTGAATGCTGGGATCACAGGTATGTGTCACCACGTCCAGCAGTTTCTTTAGGTGTCTTTGTGATGCTATTTCCACTCCATCTGCAATGGAGCCCATGCTGCAGGGAAATGCATTTGCACCCAAGCCACTACACACCAGGTCAGTAGAACACTCACTCGGGAGCAACACATGTGTGTTACTCTCCTTTTCGGGTGCAGCTTGCTTCAGTGTAGCATAGGAATTATAGACTCTGAGGAGACACTACCTTTTCTTAACTACTTTCACCCTTATTCAAAATGTAATCAAACCAGTAACACCACAAAATCTCTACATTAATGAATCTGGGAGAAGGGAAATAGTATTTGAAGAGGATGATCATCTGATCATCTTGGGCATGTGATCAGAAGGCTGGGAAATAAATGATAAGCAACTACGTGTTTTGTGATTTTGTACATGAGCTATGATGTGTGTCTGCTTTAATTAAAATTTTAGGTTTTCCAGACTGAAGCAGTGTAATGAAATATTAACAGAAAATGAGGGGGGGGGAGTCTCACATAGAAACAAATTGCAACCACATTTTTCCCTTTCTCCACTTGCCAAATGCAACGAAAGAGTTTACTTTGAGCCAGATACAAGCGGCAATGGCTTGGGAATATGGATGCAGTTTGTCCTGAATGATGTATTCAGCTGTGGGAACAGTTATAAGAACTTCTATTATAAAAAAATAAAAGAAAGTCATAAGCCAATGCATTTACTAAACAGAACATCATACAGGTGAGGGTAAGCAAAAAAAGGAAACTCCCTGAGAAAGACAAACCCATGCTGAAGAATCTTCAGACCGACTGATTAGAGCTCCTCAATTGTGGAAGTAAAAATAGCCAAAGATAATTTTGACTTTTGATTGGCAACTTTTCAGCTCTCCACAGTTGTGTGTGGGTGACTCCGTGTGGTACCCTAAGCATGATCTATTGGTAAGGATGTCAGGTAAGCAGGTGACTACAAAGCTAGGAAAGCTCTTGCATAGCTCTGGTGCTCTCGGATGACAGCCTTAGCGTTGGAACTGATATGAGCTCATTGTTTTCCAAATGCCCGAGGGAACAGGATGTGAAGGTGATCTGGATGTGACACCTGTCGCCCCATCGATCATTGATCGCTAGGGTTGATTCCACTGATCTGGATGGCTGGATGGTTGTCCTCTTCCTCACTCACCACCCCATGCAATGGCCTCCCAAAGCTGCATGCTGGCTTGAAGAAGATGACCTGCCCTGAATAGAGGGAGGACCAGCCTTTGGTCAAGGCTGTATGAGCAGTTGCGCTCCCCTGCTAGAACCTCCAAACAGTCGCTCAGGAAATGTGTGTTAATCAATCAAGTATTGGTTGGAAATTTGCCCGGTCTCTATATGACTTGGGAAGCTACGTGTCTATGTAAAAGAGAAGTGCATGGGATTGTGCTCCCCTTGCGATTAGCTGCGTTAGCAAGTGTGCATTGGTTTTGACCTTCATTGATGGTGTCTGACAAAACAAAAACAAGGCAGAACTCTCACCGATGTGCCTTTTGTTGCCCATCTCCAAAATAAGAGGCTTTTAAAGGTACCTTCCTGTCAGAAGACTGCCTGCCATTTGCCTAACCCAGGCCTTGGGTCATGCCTGGGTTAGGGTCATTTCTTGGAACCAGATCTGCTAGACATGGTTTCAAAGAAAGAAAAGATCAATGTCATGGCTAAGATGAAATGTAAATGTAAAGATTTGGATCTATCTTACCCTATGAAATGAGATACAAACACTTCTATATGACCCTGGCTAGGAATTGGGGCCATAGTTAAATAATAAATAATGCATAATTTCTGAGTTCTTGAGACCCCAAACCCTGTCTAGAGAGTGCCAGCTTAGCTTCCCAGGCAGATGCAGAGGTTAGAAATGCTTCCTTACATGGGAATTTGATCTCCACAGAGCGGAATCCTAGATACATAACCTCATTTTGATGACCTTCTTTCTGTTTGACTTATGACCTTCGCCCCTCCACAGGACCCTCAGGCAAGCCAGCCTCTAGTCTGAATCACTCTCTAGCCATTTTTCTACCCATTTGTGCATGTGGAGGTGAAGGATTCTAGAAAACACCCTTTCATACCCGAGTGTGCATGCTATGCCTCAAAGGTTATAGATCCTCAAAAATAAAAATTGCTGAACCAATGATACTTTTGGCTGTTCATTTTTGTGGGTGAGCTTGAGGCTGGAGGCAATAGTTTAAGCAGAATTCAGTGGGTTTCTTACTTTTACTATGTGACAAAATCAACAAAGCCCTTTGTTTAAAAATGTCAGCTGAGAAACTGTGGGGACTTCCAGTGGAACCTGAGAGATCAGCCAAAGTTCTGAAGCAAAAAAGTGAAACTGACCAAACCTAATGCCAAACAGCTGCTTCATGCATGCAATTGGCACCACGTCTGCTTGTACGAAATAAGACAGAATAGGTTGATTTTTAAATTTTGGAATTAAATGGGGAAAGCGTCATGCTTTTTTATGTGCTATTGTTTCTAAGAATTTATATTTAGCATTTGTGCATTCCTGTTGTTTGGCTTTTAAACTCATTTCTTGAGCATTCTAAAAAAAAAAAAAAAACTCTCAACTTAGGACTCCAAATGCCTAGATTTAATGTAAACCATTTGGGCTTCTAAGTGGCATTTGAAGGTCTCTGCGTTTTGAAAAAGAAATGTTTCTGCTTGGAAAGAATATCTTCCAAGCAATCAATTAGAGTGCTTGAGAACGCAAACCTTGCTTTTATGAAGTGGAAACAAACTTTTCTTTTTCAAACTCTTGTTTGAAAGAATATGTATTAAGGGTTTCCTTGAAACACACATAAAGACATACAGCATTTCTCAGTTTGGAAATAAGTTCCTAATTAGTCCATTGAATACACGACAATAAACTGTTTCAACTAATACAATTGTTTCTCACCATAAATGTACAGAAAAAAATGATTTCATTCCTGTGCATTTATAAACTCGTGGCATGCCAAGCTACACTGAGATATAATCTTACACATGTAAATTGCAGTTTGTTTTCGGCTGTCCACAATAGCAGTGGTTGAGTGAGTTATGGAGAAGTTTGTTTTGCTCTTGTGTGGTGCATGACGGTTTAGGGACTTGGTTTTTAAAGTCTGAAAGTACTCAGGCACCAATCCTGTTTTGGCACCATCTTTCAGATGCTTTGTTTATTCCCTTGGTTTATAAGAGCTCAATATCCCACCCTCAATTAATGCCAGGTAGGAAAAATACAGTCAGACACACTTCTTGCACTTGAAAGACATGAGTCTAGGAACTCAAGAGATGGCTCAGGGAGTGAGAACACTTGGCTTCTTTTTTAGGGGACTTGGGTTCACTTCCTGGCACTCACGTCGGAGGCTCACCACCATGTGTAACTCCAGCTCTGGGGGATCCAACACCCTCTCCTGATCTCCACGGGCATAGATTTGCAGATCACACACAAACACAGATGCAAGCAAAATGCTTATAGACATAATATTTTTAAGTGTGCAAAAATCTCACGGAGTCTCAACTACAGGCAACAAGGGAATACTGAGAGGGGGGTAAATGCTCTTCCTCAGGGAAGCATCCTCCGACTGGTTATCCAATACTAAATGGTCACACCTGAAACCATATACAAACAGGTAACACTATATAGACAGATATACATATATGCCATATATATATAGAGAGAGATTTAAAGAAATAAAGGTCATAAATTTGAGAGAGAGCAAGGGGTACATTGCAAATGTTGGAGGGAGGAAAGAGAAGGGAGAAAGAGTATAATCATATTTTATTTTCAAAAAATAAAGGTAAAAGAACAAAAGGAAACAGAGGTGACTATTGCAAAGTTGCATGCTGAAGTGACACTCTGGGCGAGGACTTAGTCTCACAACCACATCTAAGGACACAGGAGGCTCCCTTTTTATGAAGATCTGGTAAAAATTCAAATCTGTTTGAGAATAGCAGTGATATGAAAAGCTAGTACAATGGAAACTTCCTGGAACCTCTGAGGTTCCAGCAAGCACCCTAGTAATGAAGGATGTGGAGCCTGAACTGGCTAACTCCTGTAACCAGGCGAAGCTCCGAGTGGTGGGATTGAGGTACCAACCCAGCCACAAAGTCCATGACCCACAACCTGTCTTCCCAAAACATGCACTGGCTCAGAGCTGGTGGAAAATCAGATTCGGGCATCTCTATCTTCCTCTCTTCCTTCTATCCTTCTTTCTCCCCTATCTAGTGATGGGGTGAAATGAGGATAAAGGGTAGGAAAAAAAGAGGAACTCACAAAGTAGCAAACACCAGCTATAAGCAAAGAAGAAACAGAAAGAAAGAAATTAGATTCAAGGATCCTCTCTCTCTCCCTCTCTTGTTCTCTCTCTCTCTCTCTCTCTCTCTCTCTCTCTCTCTTTCCTAGCTAGTGTTAGGGGGCAAAACTAGGGGCAGGGGAATAAAGGGTGAGAAAAAGAAGAACCCTCAAAAAAGTAAAAGTCCAGCTACAGGTACCCAAGTTCATAAAAAAGCAAAACAATACTACAGCTAAAATCACATGTTTACCCTCACACACTGACAGTGGGAGAGTTTAGTACCCTGCTCTTGCCACTAAACAGGTCATCCAGTCAAAAACTAAACAGAGATGTTGGGGTTAAATAACATCATAAATCAAAGACCCAACAGATAATTATAGGACATTTCAAGAAACCCAAAACCTTCTCCTCAGCGGCTCACGGAACCTTCTCCAAAACTGACCACACACTTGGACAAGTCCTAACAGATACAGGAAGATTAAAATAACAGCCTGCATCCTATCTGACAACCGTGGATGGAAGCTGGACTTCAACAACAGAAAGCTTACAAACTCATGGAAACTGAACAACTCACTACTGAACGAAAAATGGGTCAAAAGGGAAATTTTAAAATGGTAGGAATTAAATGAGAGTGAAAACACAACATGCCCAAACTTATGAGACACAATGGAGGCAGTTCTAAGAGGCAAGTTCATAGCACACTAAGTGCCTATATTTAAAAAAAAAAAAAAAAAAAAAAAAAAAAAAAAAAAAAAAAAAAAAAAACAAGAACAAAAACAGAGTGATCTAATATTAGTAACTAAACAGCACACCAGAAAGCTCTGAAACAAAAAAGAAGAAATAGCACACAAAAGAATAGACAGCAAGAAATAACCAAATTCAGGCTGTAATCAATAAAATAGAAACAAAAACAAAAACATTAAAAAGAATCAATGAAATAAAGAGTTGTTTCTTTGAGAAAATCAGTAAGATTGATAAACACTTAGCCAAATTAATCAAAAAATAGTGAGAGAAGATCCGAATTAATAGAATTAGTGACTTCACTGAGAAAGGAATTCCAGGGTGAATGACTAAGAAGCAAGGGCAGGGGTTTAAAAAGAGAGTTTTGTGTAGATTTAAGGACAGGGATTAATAGAAAAAGGTCTTCAGGGGAAGACTAACATGCCCACACGTGGGTTCTACCTCATTCAGGATCTTAGCCAGGGCTGTAGAGATGATTTTGGTGACTCTCAAATTACACCTCAAAGGATTACTAAGAAACATGTTTTTGCTTCTCCCTCTTTTCTGACAAATGACTGTGGGGTGTCTCCAGGGGAACCATGGGGAAGATTACAACCAGATACGGTAACAGCATAGGCCACGAAGGCTACACAAGGCAGTTAAGATGCCTTTGTCTATGCGTGGGATATCTTTTGATATTCTTTTTAAAAATGTAGGTTTAAGGCTGGGAAGGGAGAAAGACATGGTTCCTTTCCATTTAACATTCTTATCTGAAATATCTTGTTACATAAGGAGTATTATCTCTAGGTAAGCAACCTACCCCAAAATATTGCCAGTTCTACTAAGACTCTTCATTCTCAGCTTCCACCAAACTCTGGGGTGAGGGGGATTCTCTACTTACTTGTCCTCTTTATTTTTCCTGCCTTTCTGTCCTGCTTCAGTGCTAGGCAATCTCACTCTAATTGTATCAAACATAGTTGTAGGCGCTGGTTTTCCAAATGCTACTTTATTTGGGGGGTCTTTAAAGTTAATACCTCCCTTCCAATCCTCCAGTGTCTGGCAGGGGAAAAAGAAGGTTGTAAGGAAAAGGGGATGTAGGCCTCCTATTTCCTTCTGCTGGGTAGGGTCATAGGATTCTTCTGGGGGTAATACCAATATCCATCATCAGGAAATCCAGAAGTCCAGGTAACCAGCAAATGGCAAATGCAGCAGCAGGACAAACCAGCAGCAAACAGTCCTCTGACTCCTCCAAGAAACTACATTTTTTTTTTCTTCTGGGCTATCATATATACCCCTCAAAGTCCTCAGAATTCAACTAATTCCAACTGGCAAAGACCACGCTTCACACAAGACAATTAACAGGTCTGGGCAAACTAACCCCCCCCCACTTGGGATTATAACACAAACATGTTTACGTATCACAAACCAAAAACATCCACAACACCTAATAAGAACCTTACTTACATATGTAAATTCTTGAAATTACAGCCAACCAGTTTGGGGGGTGATCAACTTCTGTTCGTTTATCTGAGATGTGCTTTTTAGTACTCCTGTGCTCTGCAATGAATGAGAGAGGCCACATAGCCTTCCCTGGGCTTGCTTAGAACCTCTAAAAGAAGAGTTTCTTAAAAGGGGGAGGGAGAGATAATCTAATTGATAAGAAGAAGCTCAACCTAGTATTGACTAATACTAATACTAAACCTAGTATTGATAAAGTGAAAAGCGCTGTCTTAATTGACCATGGACTATGTCGAGACAGTGTTAGTAAACATGTGAAAACCCACCCTGACACAGGAAGGCACTGTTCGGGTTTGGAAGGTCTGCGGGAGAGGAATGTCAGAAAGACACACTTTGGGCGAGCAAAGTCGCCAAAGTGCCCTAGAATCTCAGCTATTCGTGCTGTCACCTTATGACCTTTTGTTGTTGTGGACCTGCATGGGACAGGCATTTCTACAGACAAGAGATGTTTCAGAACATGTTTTGGAAACAAGTCCTGCCTCTACCCAGACTTTCCTGGAATCCACTTTACTTGTGGGATGCTGGCAATCCTAAAATGACCGAGATCTGAAGTCACGTTGTAACAAAGACTTACCCAAATTTTTCTTTTTCTCCAAGCAGATGAAATGTGCTTTGCATTTTATGCCTGGGAGTGCTGCTCCCACCATGAACTTCTCTGTGCATCTGCTGTGTTGACTCCTGGCACTTTTCGATCACTGTCATCTGTTTTATTATTGTCTAGGTCTATTTTCGGAAGCTCGTCCTCAGTCATTAGGACAGTGAACGTAAGTGATGGTTTGGGCTGAAACAGGAGCAGCATCTTGGGTGAATCCACAAAGATCATGAGATCATCCTTCCCCTCCTCAATAAATCAGACAGCGATGAGATCCTCTAAGAAACCAGCATCCTTATGGAAGGCAGAAAGACCGAATCCCAGAGCACACAGCATGCCCGGGTTCTACTGCATCTGCTTCTTCAGTGCTGCCGTTGATGCTATTTTAAAGTAACCCACAGTGGCTCCTTCCAAGCAGATAAAACGTTCAAGGCTATACCTAACTTATACGAGAAAATTCTGAGGAGTCTACCCCTTCAGATGGGCTAATCAGTCACCTGGCAGGGGAAAACGGACAACACTCTCTAAAACTGAGAAGTAGAGACAGTGAAATGGCTCAGCAGAAGAGTACTCACTGCCAAGCCGCATGACCTGAGAGTCTGAGCTCCAGAGACTCCATGATTCAAGAAAGGACTCCTGCAAGTTCTCCTCTGATCTCTACATGCACACACGCACACACACACACAAATTAATTAATTAATTGATTAATGTTTTAAAAAATGTGAGAGGCCCTGCTGGAGGTGTGACTGTTGTGGAGCACTTATTTAGCATGCGTGAGTATGAGGTCCTATGTCCAAGGCCTAGGAAAGAGGGCCCCATCTAATGTGGATTCCAAAACAAACTGAAGAAACCTAAATGTGGCCACAAGGCACTGTTTATTAAAGGAAGTTGGAATAAATCAACACGAAACAATTTCTCTTGTCACTGTTCTGATATAGTAAGTTTCTTCCATCTGGTTTGTCTGCAGTTAGCACGCCAAGTTAGGACAAAAAAAATTCTATTGTTCACGTTGCCTCAGACAGCTGATCCGTTTTAACAAGAAATCAACCCTACCTTTGTATGGTAGGCATCTTTCTGTAATGTAAAATACAGGTACAAAAGAGGAGCAGCTTTTTATACTGGTTTTCTGTCCCTTGTTTTTAGACAAAAATGCTACATGCCAACTTGCAAGCAAAGCTTTGAAGTTCCTAATTTGCTTCTCTGAAGCCTCCCTCACCAAGAGTAACACTGGCAGGGTGGACTCTCCCTCGTACGCAAGCCCAGCCAGGCTTCCCTGCAATTGCTACTAACATCTGGTCCTCTCTGTAATCAGGATCCATAATTATTTCTTTACTATATGAATGATTGTAAAGATCTCTTCCTAACTACCCTGCCTGATAAGGAAAACAAATAAGATGATTTCTAATTTCGCAGTTGGGACCTCTGGCTCACAGAACTCTCATCAGCAGCAGGAAGAATGGCTCATAAGTAATGGTCTGATCTTCGTGATTCCAGGCCAAATCCTGGAGGTTCCTCCAAAACCATCAATTTCATTTTTCTGTCTTTACTGCTCCCTTTAGATCCAAGACTCTCCTCTCTAGGGATATATTTGGCTTTCAGTATTGTGGGAAAAAAATTAAAATGCCAGTATTTGGGAAAAGACCACCCACTCCTATTTTGCCTCTCTCTCTCTCTCTCTCTCTCTCTCATTAAATGGTGAGACGGTTTAATTTTCATCATCTATATCTTACTTCAGTCTGGGAAGATACTTCACTATTCTGAACCATCAGTTTCTGGTTCCGGGTGTTTATTTCTCCAATTGAAGGGACTCTAGCAATCCTGAGCATGACAAACATGGCTCTGGAAGGCCTTCCCCTTCTGCCTTGTCCACACCTGTTAGATTACATTCCTGAAGCTGACCCCCAAGGTCCATTCCCTTATTTGGCCAATTCTTCTTCCTGAAGCTGACTACCAAGGTCTAGCTATCAAAATATTCAAGTCCAGTGATCAAAAGCCCCCTTTGGCTCACCTAATTAACATGCCCAATTTAACTAAACAGCTCATGCTAACATGAGATTTTTCCCTTTTACCTGTATAACCTGCCATTTGTCTATGGGCCACATCTATCCTCTCTATCCAGAGGCAGTCCTTTGACCCCCTCTTTGCTACAAATATCCCTGCCCCCTCTCCTTGGTTCCCTTCCGTCTCATCCTTCTATCTTTTTTCCCCTTATTCCCTGCCCCCTGTTCCTCTGGGGTAAATAAATCTCCTTTGTGCTGAGAACTTGGTCTTGAGGGTCCTTACACCAGTCAACTCAACTTTCTCAAGCTGGAGCAGGAAAGACATGAGGGTCATCTGCTCCCTGAGCACCTCTGGAATCCCCCACAGCTTCTCCCTAAGTCAAAGCATCTGTTCATATATCTTTGGCAGTAATAACAATATTAAACAGAAATGGAGGAAATATGAGATCTCCCTGTGCTGGCGATTGGGGCTTTATAGGGTCTAATCTGATATCTATGGACAACGCTTTTCTACTTACTCAGACTGCCCAAGTTCACTAGCGTGCTACGAGGAAGGAGTTTGTGAAGTACCACTTCTTCAAGAGTGTTTTTGGAGCTATCCTAATTTAACTATCCTGAGACTCTTCTTGAAGTCAATCCCTTCTTCTCTCTTGGTTAGATGGATACAATAGGCTCCCACTCATTAAAGTACATGGACCAGATGTAGCTACCCACTAAAAATGTGGACTAGATGTAACTTCCCATCAAAGAACATGGACTAGATGCTGTTCCCTGCATCTCTTCCTTCCTTCATCTTTACTTTGAAACATGGTCTCGTATAGGCCAATCGGCTTCAGACTCTCCATGTAGTCAAGCATGACCTTAAAGTTCTGATGCCCCTGCCTCCACTACCCAAGTGCTGGCTTAACAGATTCATGCCATCATGACAAGCTCATTTGAAGCTTTAAAGTGGTGCCTCATGACCTTGAGCTAAGCATGCCCCAAATGTATCTACCATCTTTCCTTCTAGCTATAACCTTAGAGTGAGCATCTGCCAGGAATTTGCCCAGACCTAGAATTCCCTCCTATCTGGATGCGAACAGACTTTTTCAAATAAAATCCCCACTCTCTGTTTGTTCGTAAAGAGCTTTGCTTTGGAAACAGCCCCTGCACTGTGCTTTCCAGCTGCAGACAGTAAGCCTTTCTTCACTCTTTCGTGGCTCACCTTGATTCTTTAGCTTCCCACTCACGGAGATGCAAAGCCTTTGTGTTGTACGTCAGCATCGCAAGGAGAGTGTGCTGCGCTCCACCCATCTCCCCTGTTCTGCTCTCCAGGAACCTCCTTAGCTGGTGTCCGCCTTCAGCTTCAACTCTGGGCTCACAGCGCCGTATTAGAGGGCTTGAACTTTGGAAAAGATAAGACAAACATCTGGTGTTTACACTTTCTCCACCACAAACACCCCTGAGTTGGAGGTGTCTGGGAGCCGCATGGCAATATCAAAAACAGAAAGACAGGGGGAAAAATGTGGAGAAAACCTCAAGAAATGCTTCAATAAGTTAAGTTTCCATGACTTCTGCTGATGATCATGGGGCTTTCTGCATTTCTAGACTTTTTTTTTTTTTTAACATAACTGATGTTAAGTGTGGCAAAAAAGAAAAAAAAAAATCAAAGTAACCCAAAACGCTGGGTTTGAACCCAATCTACTGTATTCTCTGGGGAACCTGGAATCCAGCTGAAACCTTTGGAGCTCAGCCCTGCACTTCCCATTGGTGCTTTGTTAATTAAACATTACAGCAGAGCTGGTGTGGGGGCTACATGGGACCACATAATGTAATTGAGAAAAACATCAACAGAACTGAAGGGTGAGATCCGATTTCCTGCCCGAGTTGCCTATAAATAACATGATGGTTTCTCTATTTAAGAAACACAATGAAATAACTCAGAGAGCTAAGTGACACAGAAACTCAACCCCACTGTTTTCTCTCTGCAGCCAGCTGTTTAGTCTCTTGAGACTTCACCGTGTCCTACAAGTGAATAAATCCTGCATGGGCTTTAACAGCGATGCGTGGAAGGAGGAAAAACCATGTGTCTGGTTTGTACAATAAAACTGCAATTAGCTGGAGTGCTCAGAGAGTAGAGCATCGTGATATCGCCAGGTTGGCTGGGGGGATGCTTCACCAAATGATTTCGCTGTCATGAGCTACTTTCCTGCCTCAGAACTTACTAATTAGCTGCCTCTGGGTTGCATTTAATAGGGGACTAATCTCTCACCTACCAGCAAAGGCCAAGAATGTACTTGGAAAAGAAGTGTGGGTAGAAAATCTGTGTCCCCAGCTCCAACACCCAGAAGTCATCTGGCACACTTAGCCACTAATTCACAATGAGCTGCTTTCTGCTCCAGCAGTATTTTCTGCATATCTACAGCCACTTGTGAGTGTTTTGCACTTTCTCAAAGCTGTGGGAGAGTTGTCCTCTTTACAGGGAAACTCTGCTTGCTCGAGCTCTAAGTCATTGGTGTTTCCCAACCAGGTCTACAACTCTGGTCTTTCTGTGTGGTGATCCTTAGCAGAACAAGCTTTAAAAAAAAAAAAAAGGATAACTTTCCCCAAATTAGGGGCAGAATAGAGTGCCGGGAAGGGAGTACCCACAGGCCTTAGTAACAGAGAAGTAATCGTGCCCTGATCCTGAAGTCAATCAGCTGCATCTGCTAGCATAACCACTGCTTGCTTGACACTCCAGGCAGCTTCTATATTTAAACCATATTAAGGTTTAAAGTGAGGTCATCATTGTTTCTGTTGTTTGTCCTGTGGTTTCTGGTGCATGCATGTACGCAGAATGCGTGTATTTAATGAACTCCCAGGAGAGTGCTTAAATCGGCTCTTGAGTTTGGGGTGAAAGGCTACCTCTCCAGGACAGAACTGATGAACTCTGACATCAGCAGGCATGCAGGCATGGTGCTGTTTTGAGTGTCAGAAAGCATCACGGTACCATTACAGAAGAGGGAGGGTCCAGCCGAGGGGGACCACTGAGGTCCTGCTGCCTCCTCAACCAGCTCACTGCAGTCATCACCATGGCTGATCTACCATCTCCTGGCTCCCCCATGACACTTTCTTCCTTGAGACAGTTATTTCTAAGGTCACTTTTCTTGTTCTCCTGTGCCATCCTCATAGCATTGCCATGTGACAAACAGGCCTTGTCCCTTTCCTGCTGGAAGCTCACTCTTGGCTAGTGGACTGTGACTCATGGAAGCTAATTCACACTGAGATTTTAAAGATGATCAACACTGAATTCTCCCAAATGACGAATTCAAATAACAGCCCCCACACCGTTTCAGCCTCCCATTACCTCCTACTAAGTAAACATCTGACGGTGGACTTAGAGAGACCTCAGCGAGGGAGAAGTCTGAATGGAAATAAAACTGTCCTACCACCTCTTGTGTCACCATGAAGGCCTGCCAGAGTCTGCCAACCCTGCAGCGTCTCTGGTGTTCAAGAAGAGCTGTCAAGAGTTCTAGGTCCTCAGTCCCACTTGGCTAGCTGTTTTTCAGGTCTTGTAAGTAAAGTCTCAGAATGAAGAATAGCAAAGTGTCAGCTAACACAGTTCCCCCCGGAAAAGAATCGGGAGCCATAAAGCTGGGGCTGCACAGCTCGTGTTTGCATTTTCCTCACGAACTCTTGGGCTGGCTTTCATCTTGAGTGTCACAGCTGTTCACATCAGCAGAAGTGGGCAACCAGCAATGAGAGCCACACCTCGGCTGAACTGGGTAGAGCGAGGGAGACAAGAAATCTGTTTGTTTTAACTTATTTTAGTAATGACTTGAAGCCTGTTTCCTGTCTCTGGTGATGTTGCCTAGAAACCCTATGATTCTGATTTGAATCCAAGTTACAAATGGAACATTTGGCAAACCCTGGGAAAATGCTCTTGGAATCCTGTCATCATGCAGAGAACTTTTACTCCACTTTACACATATGTGAAATTGCAGAAACATGATACGAAACTGTGTCCTTTTGGTTGTCAGCTTGTGTGTCAGAAAGGGGAGAGATTTTCTCCTTTTCCTCAAGTGCCTGCCCCAGAATAGAGCAGCACTTCTATTAAATATTTGATATTGGAAAGAAACCCTTTGACTGCCTTCCCTGCCTTCACTGTCCCGGAGACAGAGAATCGTCAAAACTAGTAAGGGGGCTTGACTTATCTTGGAGAGGACTCAGTGTGTCACAACCAATGCCCATGTGAGATTTCTTCCTTCCTTCCTTCCTTCCTTCTTTCCTTCCTTCCTTCCTTCCTTCCTTCCTTCCTCCCTCCCTCCCTCCCTCCCTCCCTCCCTCTCTCTCTCTCTCTCTTTCTTTCTTTCTTTCTTTCTTTCTTTCTTTCTTTCTTTCTTTCTTTCTTTCCTTCTTTCTCTCTTTGTCTCCTTTATCTACCTGTCATCCCTATAGGGGAAGGCCAGTGCTCATCCACCTATTTTGCCAAGATGAGGCTGGTCAGTGCAGCTCAGGGCACAAGGGTTCAGGGCACCTAAGGTGCTCTCCAACTCTGCTCCAAGCCTGTGGCCTCCAGTCCAACTTCATCTGTAGGAAAGCCGTTATTTTGGTTTCATGTTCCTATTGCGGCTGACAGCCTGCCAAGAATTGGAGGGAGACGTGTGACTAACTCAGGCTGCAACAGATTACTGTTACCAGATGGTGGAAGAGGGGCATCTTCATACCTAGAAGGGAGCTAAATCAAACAATGCCTTCTAAGGAATTCCCACTGAGAGAATTGGCATCTCGCCCACAGTCACAGACACGGTGACCAAGACAGGATTTACCTCTGGAGTCCTAATCCAGTGGTGTTTCCATGACTGTTTGCTATTCAGTTTCAGCCTTGGTCACATCCCTGGGATCTCTTTATCCGTCTCTTACCTTCATCTTAAGGTACTTCAATATTCAGACAGACCCCAGTAACTATTAGGTCTCTGAGTTCAAAGCATCTCCGTCTCCCATATTCCTTTGCCACCACCTCACTGGAGCCAGCCACTGGAAAAGTCTCACTCAGCATGGTGTCAACAGCTATGGCCCAGACTTGATCATTTAAGCTGGGGGGCATGCTCAGTAAGGGAGGTGCTTGCTGGGTAGGCATAAGGATCTGAATTCAGAGTCCCAGAACGCACATAAAGCTGGATGCACTAGTGTCCAGGTACTCCTACAGCAAGATGGGAAGAGGTAAGAGTGAAGACTCCCCAGTAGCTGTCTACCAGCTAGCCTGATGTACACAGCCCATGAGCAAGATACTCTGCCTCAAACAATGGGAAAAGCAAGAACTGGTGCTCGAGGGGGTCTTCAACTTCCACGCTTGAGCTGTGGCATGTATGTGCCAACACACACACACACACACACACACACACACACACACACACACACACA
>NW_026596166.1:8840149-8878992 GCF_907164565.1 Psammomys obesus | reverse complement strand
ACACACACACACACACACACACACACACACACACACACACACACACATACACACACACAAACAAAGGGGTGGTGGGGGAGAATTTTTTAAATCCACACATTTAGAGACACATGTCTTTTCCTATTACTGCCTCAGTCACTGTTGCCATGGTCGCCATTTGCAAACACTTGGAGGCTTCTCCACACTGGCCGCTTTCTTTACATTGTCCACTTCATTTCTGAATGTCAAGGTGCAATTCCAGGGCTCTTCGTTTTAATCATTCTCTGGAGGTATTCCCCAAAGGCTGCCAACCCTTCGTCCTTCCCTGGGACTTTAACGTGAGCAGCCGAAAGCCGCTCTTAATCGACTTATCACCATTTTATATGTTCCCAGGACGCTGTATTCATGTGTATTTAATATATACACATGAGATTCAGGGAGATTCAGGGAAGTTGGCATTCCTTTCTTCAACATGCATCCTTTCTTGGGGCTGGTGAGACGGCTTCGAAGCTAAGAGCTTGACGCTCCATCAGAAAGACCAGAGTTTGGATCCCACCACCCACATTAGGTGGCTCAAATATCTGTGATTCCGGCACCAAGAAATTGACCTTCTTCCCCTCCTATCCTCCACAGGAGCCTGCATGCACAAGGACACACACAACACACACTAATAATTATAACAAATTAGTTCTTCATCTTGGGCAGCTTCAACGTTTTAGCTATTTTATGAACTATATAATAAAATCTGGTGAACTCCAATCATCTTACTGCAGTGTAGAGAAACTTTCTCTTGTGGAGGAAAATTGTACAAACAGGAAAAGCACTTCAGTGCACTGAAGGCGACATTGCCTAATGATCTCTGTGACAGCCAAGGTGCCCACTGCCATCATGGACTCTGTGAGGCGGTCTGTCAAGGGACGCTGGTCCAGCGGCACAATATGTACTGCAATATGTACATGCACACGTATGTTGTTCTATTACTCCTGCAGAGCCCACCTCTCTGTAGTAGATTATTTCCATAAGAATTTAAACATGGCCGTTTCTACGTTCAGAGCAAGCGCATAAACCTGCAAGCAAATCCTTTCTCCACTGTAGATTACATTTCTCAAAAAGATGTCCCTACTCCGTCTCTTCTTCATTTGCCTCTGCTCCTCACTGTGCTCACTCGGAACCACCAAACCTCGCTAATGATCCCCTTCTCTTCTTTTGCTTGGAGGGTCAGCAGGAACTACCCAACCAACCACAGCTCCCATTCTGAACCTGAAGATGAGGTGGCACTGCCCTCATTTCTTCCTGAACCTCAGCCTCTCTCAATCCATGTTTCTTCTTGCGTCTGGCAGGTGGTGTGATTGCTTCTCCCAAATTAAGGCTGCCTTGTTTTGATACTCTGAACTAGTGTTGCTCAGATCTGGACCCCCAAGATTCCCTGCCCCAACCACCGAACAATGAGGAGTTATTCTCCTCTTTCAATGTGTGTCAATCAGTATAACCTCATTCCAAGGATGCCAAATTTGGGGTCAGACAAGAGTATGTGGCCCGATTTTACCCAGTGAAAAAAGAAAGGCTTCTCTCTGAACCTTTAAAGAAAAAGAAAACATTTTCTGGGAAAATAATAAACACATCTTTTCTTTTTTTTCCCTATGCATTGTGGATAGTAAAGAGAGTCACCCCACCGCTCCACCTGTCCCACAGTCAGCCTAATGGAAAGCTAACTTAAGAGCAGTGCCCAGAAATAGAAAGAAAGGAAGAAGCTGATGGCATTGTTCAACTGCTGAATCTAGTCTACATTCCCAGTGGCCTACCCATCACATAACATGGGCATTTTTGTTTGAGACAAGGTCTCTTACTGGCCTGGAACCAACCAAGGAGGCTGTACTGTCTGGCTATCAAGATCTACTAGTGTATCCTTCCCTAGAACTGAGATTTTAAGTATGTGCCACCATTCCTGGCCACAGAGGAAGACAATGCAGCCAGTCCTAATGAGACCTGATAGGCTAGGGTCAGATGGAAGGGAAGGAGGTCCTTCCCTATCAGTGGACTAGGGGAGGAACATAGGGGGAGAAGAGAAAGGGAGGGTGAGACTGGGAGAAGATGAGGGAGGGAGCTGCAGCCAGGGTACAAAGTGAATAAATTGTAATAAATAATAAATAAAATTTTAAAAAGAAAGAATCAGAAAAAAAAAGGTTCTGCAGATTGAACCCAGGTCCTCATGTTTATGAGGCAAATACTTTACCAACTGAGCTATCCCCCAGATCCTATTACATTGCCCTTTATTGTTGGAGTAAGTCTGCATTTTCCTAATTATATATAACCAAAAGCATTGTTTCTGATCCATCCAGCCTGCCTTTAATTTTTGGATTTAATGTACATCAATTCTGATCATTCTATTCTTCCTAGTTATCATCTTTATGGCCGTTGAAACCATTTATATGTTAACAGTCAAATTTTTACCTGTTGACCTGATTTCTCTTCTAAAGGTTGCAAGTGCTGACGGGACATTTTCTCCTACACTGCTGGAGAAAACGTAGCTTGAAGTCCTACCCAAAACGTTCATCATTACCTACTCCTTCCACTAAATCTTCACATAATATGTTACCTGGTTCTTTTATGGGGATTCCTGGCTCAGTGAATGCACCAAGCAGAAATTTAGGAGTCTTTCCTTGCCCACTGCCATTCTGTGAAATCCTGCCATTTCTAACTCCTGTATGATGTTCACTTATCAACTTCTCTGTAACTCCACCTTAACCCAAACCTCCCATAGCTTCACCTGGAAGAGCAGTAGAAAAATAACTAGATAGGAGGATCTTAAATGGTCTCAGCACAAAGAAATGATTGCTCTAGCCATCCCATGCCCCCCAAACTAAGCATGTGAAGAAAACAAAACAAAACTGTCTGAGTATTTCAGGAGCTTCCTCTGACATTATCTGCTGTCGTCTATAGCCTTTTGCAAAGAAAGTATTTAAACACAATAGATTACAGTACTTAAACGCAAGCAGCATCTAGGCAAAAGCTAGAAGCTGGTGTGGTTTTAGAGAAAACGATTCTTCAAGGTGAGAAATTTGGGGTACTTCTTGCCTGAAACAGACTCTGGGGAGTAGAGGGCAAGTTTCACATTAGCAACAGCTAGAAACCAAGCTTCGAGGAGACCCAGAAGCAGTGTCTATGGAAAATTCAAGATGAACAAGAGTTTCCAACGAGGAAACCATGAGGATTGGTCTTAATGCAAGCTCCTGCCATATTCAATCAAAGCAAACCCAAAACAGTTGCTTTCAGAGTTGTCAGCAAATGGAGGCAAAGAAATATTATATTTATACTCCAAGTGGAGGGGGTAGGAGACATGAGCAAAGTCTGGGATAAACTGTTGATGTTGCCAGATATTTCACACATCCAGGTGACAATCCAGCTGCAGGGCAGCTCTAGATTTTCAGTACCTGGAAGCTCTCCAGCTTGAAAGTGGGAAATGCTTAGATTTGGGTCCTGAGACCTTGGTTTCAATCCCAGATCTGAAGGATTTTGATTTCTAATAAAGATCATGCCTGTTGCCTGGGTTCAATTAAAGGTTCACTTTGGAGATAAGGTGAACATTTTCTTGGGCTTGGTGCTCTATGCACAACTTTCTTACCTGTCCCCGCTCACCTATTTCAGGGTCGTATCTAACAACTCTATGTGCGTGTGTGTGTGTGTGTGTGTGTTCACATGCATGCGCGCACATATACAGACAGACACACACCGAGACAGACAGACAGAAACTGAGAAATAAAGATATACAGGAGGATGCTGAAAGAATATGAAGGTGGAAGTTGAAGGCACACTTCTACAAATCATGGGGTCAAGGGCTACCACATGAGAAAAGCATAGAACAGTCTCTTCTCCCAACGCTAACACAGATGGCACCCCAGTTTCAGGTTGCCAGCCTCCGAAACTATGAGAGAACACATTTCAGCTGGGTTAAGCTCTATGTTTTGGTCCTTTATTAGGGCATTCCTTCATTCACCTGAAAGGAAACATTTAAATTCCTTGATGCTCAGCAAGACCTTTCCTGAGGATTTTGCCCAAAGGAAGGTTTCCTTCTGACACTTCATTCATAAAATGCTGCCAGTTAGAGTATGAAGAAATCCCCTTCTGAACCTGATACTGTGCTGGCCTCATACAGCACAGTATTTGTTCGGCAATAAAAATGCAGTATTGTTTTGTGGACGGACACCGAGAAATCTTGGAAGGCTAATTTTCTAAGTTAGGGTTTCTCCTGCTGTGATAAAGACCATGACCCAAAACCAGCTTGGGGGGGGGGGGCGGTTGTTTATTTCATCTTACACTTTTGGGTCACAGTCCAAAAGTGAGGGAGTCAGGACAGGAACTCAAACAGGGCAGTTGCTGATGCAGAGGCCTTGGGGCGGGGCTGCTGCTTACTGGCTTAGTCCTCATGGCTTGCTTTCTTATATCACCCCTGACCACAGAGAGCTGGGCCCTCCAACATCGAGAAAATGCGCCACAGCCTTTCTCACAGACCACTCTGATGTGATATTTTCCCTCCTGAGGGACACTCTTCCAGAATGACCGCAGCCTGTGTCAAGTGAATATAAAAACTAGCCAACACATTAGCACGGTTCGCAAAAAAAGCAAACCCCAAAGAGCTACACGCCCTACTGCTCTATTAACAGAACACAAACACTGATAAGAATTAAGCAAAGTATTCTGTAGCATACTTATGTTCTGGTAAGCAGCTTCTCTTAAAGCTAACAGTGTTTTCCAAGTGATTCAACAACTGTAGTGTTGGGCATTTGATCCAACAAAATCGCATCTAGTGTTCACATCAAATGTGTGTGTGAATTGTGATGGCGCGTTTATGACAGCTTGTATCAGTAATGTCCCCAAACAGAAACAAGTACCTCCAACAGATAGCTGTTACAATATAGTACCTTCATTCCACAAAATACTATTGGCAATAATATAAATAAATAAACAAACGCTGGTGACTAACATCACTGTTTTCAAAATATTACATCGTATTTAAAAAGTTAACTGTGAAAAGTTATGTACTAGATGAACTTCATACATGTAGTGTTCTTAACATGGCAAAATAATAGGTGTGGGCTATTAAATAGAAAATGAAAAATATTGCTGAAAATACTGAAAGATTAAAATAAATAGAAATCTGTGGACTAGAAGAATTAATAGTGTTG
Source organism: Psammomys obesus (assembly GCF_907164565.1). Lineage (NCBI taxonomy): Eukaryota > Metazoa > Chordata > Mammalia > Rodentia > Muridae > Psammomys > Psammomys obesus. The sequence goes on along the minus strand of NW_026596166.1, from coordinate 8,873,830 downwards.
AGACAGCAATACCACTGAACTAATTTACAGATTTAGTGCAATTCCTGTCAAGATTCCAATGGCATTAGTGTGTGTGTGTGTGTGTGTGTGTGTGTGTGTGTGTGTGTGCTGCTGAAGGTCAAACTCAGGACCTTCCTTGTGATAAGTAAGCAATCTACTTTTGAGCTATCACCACATCCCATCTTAAAATTCCTATGCACTCTGAAAGGATATAGATTAGCCACACCATCTAAGTTGGAAGTCTCTCCATTTTTTTTATTTCAAATTTCCAAAATTTTTCACACACAAAAAAAAAGAAAAAAAAAACCTGAAGGAATATAAATAGTATGGTACTGTCATAAAGATGTGTACATAAATTAAACAGAATAGATTGGCTAATAAACACGCATGTGTGATTCTTGATACTCAAATAGGGAAAGAACAGTCTCCTCCATATCTGGTTGTGGGAAATCTACATATGAAAACAAATCAGCTTAGGAGCCTGGGGAGTTGGCTCCGTGGGTAAGAGTTTGCTGCAAAAGCATGGAGTTAAAAGCCGAGAATGGATATGGACTCCTGTGCTGTCCAGGACACAGATAGGGCAGTTTGCTAGCCACTAGCCTTGTTCTGGGTCAGTGAGAGACCTTGCCTCAAGGGAGTAAAGTGGAGAGTGTCAGAGCGGGACACTCCATATCCCCTTCTGGTATACACACACACACTCAAAATAACTACAGTAAAACTACATCTGTATCTTATACCATGCATAAAACTGACTCAAACTGGATTAAAGACTTACATATAAGACTAAAATTGCAAATTTTCCAGAAGAAAACATAGGAAGAAAGTTACTAACATTGGTTTTCTTTTTCTGCATGACACTAAAAGCATGGGTAAGAAAAGAAAACAGGACAAGCAGGATGACTACAGAGCTTCTTCACAGCAAACAGGACAGTCATTAACCCAAACGCAACCTACAGAATGACAAAAACATTTGCAAACCACGTGTCAGATGAAGAGCTAATTTATAAGCTATGTAAGGAACCCTCACAACAGAATACCAAGAAAAAATAAAAATAAAACAACCTGTTCTTTAAATTGTGCAAAGGGCTCAAACAGATATTTCTTCAAAAAAAAATATACATAGAAAACACATTCAACATCACTAACAATGAGAGAAATGCAAGCCAAAACTCATGCGAGATGTTACCTATCACCTGTTAGGATGGCCATTATTAAGAAAGTATAAACATATCAACATGGAAAAGCTGGGAACAGATGCCCTGTTAATTAGTGTGGGATAATGCAGCAACGACAGAAAACTCTTTGGAAGCTCTTCGAAAAATAGAACTACTGTATTATTCACAACACCACTTTGGGGCATAGATCCAAGAGTTTAACACAGGATATCAAAGAAACATGACTCCCCGTGTTTATCCCGTCACTGACAGTAGCCAAAATACAGAAACAAGCCAAGTGGCAACTGGCATGAATGAAGAAAGAACATGCCCGAGGGGCTGGAGAGATGGGTTAGTGGTTAAGGGCACTGGATGCTCTTCCAGAGGACTCAGGACCCACATCTCACAACCATCTCCAGCTCAAGTTCCAGGGGATCCAGTGCCCTTTGGCCTCTGAGGGCACCAGGCACAGGTATGGTGTTTCCTGTTCACCATTGCCTACACAAAGCGATCTGACCTGCTGGCCTATGGGGAGTCTCCTGACCCCGCTTCGTGTGGCACCACAGGAGTGCGGGGATTGGGGGTCTGAACACCTGTCCTGCTACCTACACAAGAAGTGCTTTACCCACTGAGCCATCTCCCCAGGCCTGTTTCCGTTTTCTCCATCAGTTCTCAGCTCAGCCTGCACAAAATTTTCAAGGCCCTGTGCTCAGTTCAATCCAGTAAGCATTTATGAGCAGTGGGTGTGATGACAGGTGTTGTGGCCACAGCGATGATTTACACTTACTGTAAAGCACGAAAGGGCCTGAGGAGCAAGCGTAGCCTGATCTGCGACTATGCAATAAAATGACTCAAGCGGGTGTTGCATCCACAGGCTCCAGTAGAGAATAAAAATGCTGAAGTCTGCCTCCTCTTGACTCTCTTCCTGGGCTGGACTCTCAGTTATACAGCTAGCTGGGACAAGGTCCAGTTGTCGTAATGACACACAGGTACAGAAAAGGACAAAGGGATTTCACTGGGGTGAAAGAACAGGGTACCTTAGACTGGGTTATCATTGCTGTGATGAAACGCTGTGGTCAAAAGCTACTTGTGGAAGAAAGGGTTTATTTCACTTAAACCTCCGGATTTATCACTGAGGGGAGGTCATGGCGGACACTCAAAGAGGCCAGGGATCTGGAGGCAGGAGCTGATGCAGAGACCGTGGAGGAGTTCTGCTTACTGACTTGCTCCTCATGGCTTGCTCAGCCTGCTTTCATATAGACCCCAGGACCACCAGCCCAGGGATGGCACCAGCCCTCCGCCGTCAATCACTAATTAAGAAAATGCCCTGCAGTCTTTCCTACAGCCTGATTTTTATGGAGGCATTTTCTTATACCAGATTTCTGCCTGTCACATGACCTAGCTTGTATCAAGTGGACATAAAATTAGGCAGAACACAGGGTGTGTGTGCTATCCTGTACACTCCACTTGCCCCCAGTTTCCGTCCGAAGTCCTTATGTTGTGAGTCATATCCCTTCAGCCTCTATCAATTGTCATGCAGTCTCCACGTTAATCAGCATCAACAACAGGATCTCAGCAGGTGACTGTCAGGAGAAGGTTTAGTGTCCTGCAGGAACACAGCATTTTAAGGCTCCCCTTATAACCGCTGATGGATGACGCCTCACTGGTGGAACCTCCTGCTTCTCCTGCTGATGTTCTCCACATCTGTGCTCACAGCTTGGTTCCCGGCTGGTCCTCAGTTTCAGCTCTGCCTCCTCTCCAACTTGCTCTGAGCATCTTCAGGCAGACCTGCCGTGCTGACGACAGGCTTGTGCTTGTCTCTTGAGCCTCCCGTATTCTTTCTTCCTTGTTTGTTTTGTTTATTTGTTTTCGATGTTGTTTCATTCGTTGTCATTTAGGCATCCAAATCAGAAATCCAATTATCTTTTTTCTATCTGCCCCTCCCACCCCTTAAATCAATTTGGAAAGGCTTCTGACTTTCCTTTCTTAATTGGCTTTCGTGCCCTCGGTTGCCTCCCCGTTCTCATTTGCCTCCGTTTCACCTTGTCTCAGCTACGGAACTGGAAGCCCCCTATGACGCCCTATGGAGTCCATTTGGTGTGATTAGGTTGCACCGTGCCCCTCTCACACACACAAATCATCAGCATACTCCCTTCTTCTAACCCTGTCTTGGAATCATTCCTGCCTCCCTCTCTGGTCCATGTTTCCTTGAGCCTTTTTCTTTCCCCTGGCAACTCACATGTCTGCATTGCGTTCATTGAAACTAAGGTGATTCCTGACCATCTTCCCCACTCAGGTTCTCCAACCCCAAACTTCCCAGTCGTTCTCTCAGCAAACAAGGCAGTCTTCAATCTCTTAAGTAGGCAAAGTCACTGCCTTGGTTTTCTTTCTATTGCTGGGATAAAACTGTATGACCAGAGCAGCTTGTGGAGAAAAGGTTTTATTTGGCTTATCGGGATCACAGTCCATTGTTAAGTGAGGTCAGGGGAGGAACTCAAGGCAGACACCTGGAGGCAGAAACTGTGGCAGAGGGCTGCTTACTGGCCTGCTCCAATGGCTTGCTCAGCTGCTTTCTTTGATCACCCAGGAACACCTTCCAGGAATGGCACTGCCCACATCAATCATCTATAAGGATAGTCCCCCTCAGGGATGCCTAAAGGCAATCGGATGGAGCCATTTTTCTCAATATTGGTTCTTCTCGGATAACTCTTCCTTGTGTCAAGTTGACCAAAAACAAAACACAAAAACAAACAAAACAACAACAACAAAAACCTAACCAGGACAGTCACTTTTTCGGAAGGTAATGGAAGAAAAACAAATAACGTTCTTGCTATTTCTAAGAGCCCTAAGAAAAGGTTGGAGAGATTTGAAAAATGCAATGTAAGTGCCTGGGCCTTTTATTCACAGGGTTCCCCTACTAAAACAAGAGACTGGGCACTTGAAGCTACTCAGCATTATCGCAGACTCCTTAAAGATGACCTTCAAGAAAACCCAGCAACCTCTCTGCTTCTGTGAAACTCAAACTTGCGTTGGTCCTGAGTATCAACAGGTGCACATAGAACAAGCTGTTAGGTTTAAAGATGTTTCAGGACCTTCAGTGGTCATCAGGTCTCCCGTCACTCCATTCTTAGGCTCAATCCAAACCAGTTATGGCATCATGTGCATAGATTATTTGACCTGTGATACCCATACAGAAAAATATCTCACAGAGGCAAACAGCATCCTGTGGCATTTAAATTGCTTCCTCCATGGAGTAAAATGATCACTTTTGATCATATGGAAAGAATAAATCAAACTAGGGACTACACGAGGAAAACAAGGAAAGGTATTCTGTCTTACCCCAAGACAGAAGCGATGCTCTCTGAGACTTACTTCTGCAGCTCATAAATGTCTCCCTCATCTCTCACCACACCCTCATGATTCCTTTGTATGTCTGTTCCCCTTAGCAGATTGAAAGAGTGACCTTTTGTAGCCTTCTGGTCCTCCCAGACTTGACTGAGCAGCTGCTTCTTGAACTAGACTGAACTGTCTGTCCTGAAGAAGGATTCTGTTTGTCCTTCTAGGTGATGTTTACAGGCACACAGACGCTTTACAAAAAAGCACATCCATGTATTTTATTGTCTGAGACTTAAGGAGGAGCAATGCCCAAAACAAAGCCGAGTTCCCTGACAGGACTTTAAATCAAGTGTTCTCTGTTTCTGAGAAGCTGTTTCAGCCTCTGTTGTCTTGGTCTGCTAACTCTCAGTGATTGCTTGATGCTATCCAGCTGTTTTCACTCCCTCACTTTTAACTTCTTCTTCCACTGACCAAATACACTCAACAGCAACATTATAAGGAAGCAGCATTCTGAGAAGAATTACTTTCTTATATTTACCTCCTCTTTTTAAATCCTGTCTCTGTCTACCTCAAACGTAAGCTAGCCTCTCTCACACTGTCCATCTGTGATTCCATCACCTTAGACACCAACATGAGGAAGGATTTCTGCGTAATGTACCAGCTCGGCACATACATCCTTCCCAAGGATCATTGGTTGGTGATGTAGTTTTTATTTTACCTCCTATCATGTGTCTTCAATGTAACCAATAAACTTGCATCTTCTATGAAAATATCACCAAGGAAGAAAAGTCCATCATTCTTTTCAGGAGAAAGGTAAATAAGTGAATTAGCCTGGGAATAATTTTGCTAGAGTCCTAATGTTCCGATAGAAAGCATTCTCTCAGCATGACAGAATGTCTAACCCCCCCCCCAGATAAAACCGTGTTCTCTTTGAGTTTTCTTTATGTTTATCCAAGTATCACTACCTGAGGCAAAGAGCAGAGGGACAGGAGGGTGACTCAAGGTCCCAGACCCAGTTTGACTCCAAGTCAAGCCACTTAACCTCATCAGTCGTCATTGCACTTGGACTGAGTGGGGGGAAACTCAGAATCTGCACTGAAGCGTTCTGCTGGGAAGTGCAATGGTCTGAAGGCTTCCCTAAGAAGGAGGCTTTTGCTTTGTATATATACATATATTTTTTTTCAAGAGCTGACATTTTTTTTCCCTCTTGACATCTAAACAGGTGGCTTGTCACAATGTCACGGATGCTGACAAGAGGCATGAGATCCTAGTGTCTGCACTAAAGGCTTTGTCATCATGATCACATAGCACGAGACAGGGGTGTGGCATAGTGACATGGGTTCCTCTTGCTCTCAAGTTGAATGGGGCAACAATTTGCATTTTAGAAGAGAAACTCTCTGTGCAAGATTCCTAAATCTTACTGTGATGGATAGTACACGGGCTACCTTTGCTCCAGAAGCAAACACATTCCCCGTCTTTCCAAGTCAAACTCCTATGTGAACATGCTTGGAAGACATAGGCCAGAACAAAGGCATCGATGCTTTGCTCCTAAAACTCAGGGAAATGTGAGAGACCCATGAATAACTGTTCCCCAGTACTTAGTCATCTTTACAGCCATTTTTGTTGGGCGGCTGTAAGATAAAAATTGTGTTTCAAGTGCTTAGAATAGAGAGTTGCGCATTGTAGATACCTGTTGAAGGTTGTGCTGTTGTGTGTCTCAAGATCACACCAAAAAAAGAGGGAGAGAAACATGTACTTAAACACATATACATGCACATATGTATAGATGTATGAATAGGAAACACACACACACACACACACATACACACATCTTGTCCCTTCTTATTTTGTAATTGCTAAGCCAGTCTTCAGTCATGCTCAGGCTAGAGGCTGATGGTGAAATCTTCTCCCCTTACCTCCTGAGCCTGAGATTGGGAGCCCAGTGGATGGTAGTGTTCTGCTGAGAGAGGTGCAATGGTCTGAAGGTTTCCCTCAGAAGGAAGCTTGCTTTAGTAAAGATGCAACAGTATAGGCTTATACCAAGTGGTTTGGTGTGTTTTTTTTTTTTTTGGTTTTTTTTTTTTTTTCAGGTTTGTCCTTGAGGTGGTTTGAATGGCATGTGCCCATAATCACAAACATCTGAATACTTGGTTTGAATGAGAAAGGTCACCATAGGCTCCTAGGGAGTGGCAATATTAGGAGGTGTGGCCTTGCTGGAGCAGGTGTGGCCTTGTTGGAGGAAGTGTGTCCCTGGGGTAGGTTTTGAGGTCTCGGATGCTCAGGCCAGGCCCAGTGTCTCACTCTTTTCCTGCTGCCTGCAGATCTGGATGTAGCACTCTCAGCTCCTCCCAGCACCACCTCTGCCTGAGTACTGCCATGCCTCCCACCATGATGATAATGGACTAAAAACCTCTGAAACTGTAAACCAGCACCAACTAAATGTTTTCCTTTATAAGAGTCAAGGTGGCCATCGTGTCTCTTCGCAGCAACAGAAACCCCAGTCGGTGGTCTTGTTGGGAAGGCTAAGGAGGTGTGGCCAGTTTAGAGGAAGTAAATCCCTGCAGGCAGCTCTTGAAGAGTGTAAAGACTCGGGCCATCTTCACTGTGCTCTCTCTTTTTCCTGCTTGTGACTTGAGATGAAAGTCCTTAGCTTCTAATCCACGTCTTCTGCTTGCTGCCATGCTTTCCTGACATAATGATTCTTATCCTTCTGGATTCACGAGTCCACCTTCACCTATGAGTTGCCTTATTCACGGTGTTACCACAGCAACAGAAAAGCAGCCAGCACAGAGCCCAGCCGATGTGAGTATCAATGCTGATTCTTAACGCTGCCATGTGTGTTGTAGGCATAGATTCTAAAGAGAACTGAGCTGAGAATTTTAAACACAGGCTAGAAATAAAAAGAAGCAGCAAAAACTGTAAGACGCTGCAAGTGGATGTTTGAAAATAACTATTGTTTCCCTGTGGAGAACTGTGATGCCGAATTCACGCCTTCCTTTTTGCCCTTTCACTGCTCATCCCATCTGTAGTCTGGTGTAAGCCAAACCAAAGCAGTTCCTTTCACGCCCTCTGCTGGATATTTGAAGTTAAACATCAATAACACAACAAAATCAGTCAAAACATACACAATGGTCAAAACCTAGTTATAACTGCTCAGGGTTTTGTTTTTTGTTTTTTTGGTTTTTTCCTTGTTTTGATTTGCTGTTTGTTTGTTTGATTGTTGATTGATTGATTGATTGATTGATTGATTGATTGAGACAATATTTGCCTATGTAGCCCAGGTTGGCTTTGAACTCACGCCACTCCTCCTGCTTCAGTCTTAGGCCTGCTAGGATCACAGGTGTAAGCCATCATACTTAGGTACCACTTCCCTAAAACCAAAATCAACCTGCAATAGTTCACTGTAGCGACAATCCCTTTTTCTGTGACTAAGATGTAAATTTCAGAGTTAGTTCTTCCAGCATGTAGGCGTTCTTGCTTGAGAGAAAGGAGTGAACGGATACGGTTTATATTGATGTCACTCCGAGGTATCGTGAAGGGTGGCTGAGCGTCTTTGACATTAAGGAGCCTGTGTCCTGATCCTGTCACTGTGTCGTCTTCTGGTGGCTGGAGTGCATATTAGAAGAGTGGGGTGGTACAGCCAGTCCTACCGCAAGACTCAGAACCCTTCAGAGGACAAAGATGTTCCTTACTGGACAATCGGCCCTCCATACAGAGTACAGTCTGGGAGTAAGTGGGAAGGTGTCCCCCAGTTCAGTTCACCTACCCTCTTCCCAGGGCCTGCTCTTACTCAGCAACATTAGTTTAAATACGAAATGCCTTCTTAGAGTTCTGCCCGGGGACCCTTCCGAGCTTTCCCCTCTATCAAGTAATTAAAGGGTTAATTACCCAAATAACACTTTAATCACCTCGGAAAATCAATCACTCCAGTCCACCTGCCCTCTCAAGCTTTAAGGCCCTAACCAGGTCCATGTGGTGTGGCCATCTCTGTTAACCACGGCTTCCATACATCACTACCAAAGACCTAATGCAGAGCCACAGCTCAGCGGGGCCATCCAAGGGCTCAAGGCTTCCAGCTTTGAGATTGTGTTTTCCCCTCAGGTGAGACTTAAGGAGCGATTGTTCCGTTCCACGTACGATATGCATGTGTCCATGGGGTCTTCCCAGCAGCTCTTCCTTGCAGCTGCGTAAACAGAAACCTCCAGCAATATCACAAGAGCCCACACCTGGTCAAGGGAAAGCTGGACCTTGAAGCAGAGCCGGCCCACTCTGAAGCCAAAGTTCACACAATACTACAGACTCCGGGACAGTTCAAGGTGATTCGCCAACTCTGAAGGCCCTTCCAACAGAATAGCCCTGTTGCTTGAAAGAGGCTGGACCGGAAGGTGATCACGGAGCCAGCCAAGGGGAGACCCCACTGAAGACGTACAGTCCTCTGTCTCATTTGCTTTCTCTACTTCAGAGAGGGTCGGGGTTCTAAACATTGACTTACTTCTCCCAAAACGCCAAGGAGAAAACAAGACTCCTAGAAGAGTTTCTTTCTAATATTGATTAACAGGCCTTTGGGAAGAAAACAAAGTAGTCATGATCCACAAGTGTATGTTAAACTTCCATATATCTCTTAAGCGAGAGAACAGATAAAATGAGATCCTCAAGTAAGATTCCATCTGGGACCTGAGAGACGACTGGGCACGTAAATGAGCTTGACATGAGTTTTATGACATGAGTTCAGTCTCAAGCCCCATACAGCAGGAAAGCAAACTGTCCTCTGATCTCCTTTGTTCCCCACATGCAGCCATGGCATGCATGAATCTCCCTCTCACTCTCCCTCTCTTTCTCTCTCACACACACCACAAATACACACCTACACACACCACACACATACACACACTGAATTCTAAAATGTAACTTTAAGAACAGAGTCAAAGCCAATCCTAGCCACCAAATGTGAAATCCTATTAAACAGGTTGTAATTGATGGTGGTTTTGAAATGAAGACTTCATCCTAACAGATGGAGGACGGCAGAAGCTGGACCGCAGGAACATCTATAGACATGGAATTCTAATATGAATGGGAAACAAGGACAAAGGCGGTGTTTTTCTTGTAGCCAAAGGAGAGAGGAAGCCAGTTTACCCTTCCATGGCCCTGGGCTTCTTTATATGCCCATAAATGTGCTCTCATTGCTATCAGTTTTCTACATGCTAATGTTATAGCCATAAAATAGCCTAGCCAATTACTAAGATATATATTCTTATGAACAGATGATCCTTGGAGGCCACAGCATGACTTTGAAAATACATTCATCGTGTTTGCTCACTCCATGTCTTCCGTGTCTCCATCCATGGATCAGCAAATAGCATTGCTCTGTGAGTACTTCCCTTTCCTTACGAGTGGCTGTCTTGGAGTTTGGATCAAGTATGCTGGGGGTAGCAAGTGGAAATTCACTTTCCGTGTAGCCCCAGCAGTGTGTTTCAGACATGAAATATGAAGCAAATATACTTTTTCATTCATTCCCATCACTATTTCTCTTTAACTATATTTAGCACTTTTGCGTGTGTGTGTGTGTGTGTGTGAGAGAGAGAGAGAGAGAGAGAGAGAGAGAGAGAGACTGTGTGTGTGTACACAAATGTGTACACAGCATGATGAGATGAGAATTGCAGAAGTCTGTTCTTTCTATCCACCATGTATGTCTTCAATATTGAAATCATGTCAGCTGGCTTGGCCTCCAGTAACTATTTTTTCCTGAGACTGACTGTGCACCTGGATCTCTATGGAAGGACTTGCTAGATGAAAAATGGTGGCTCCATGTGGATTTCCAGTAAGCCAGTAACTTGGAAACAACCCCAATTGAAAGGAATTATGCAAGTATAGGTTATAATTTGGGGGAGGGGCTTTTCTATTTACCTGTTCTAGCTCCCAAATAATGTAACAGAGGCCTGAAGATTTACTCAACAAGCCTTAAGCCACTAGCGCTGGGCAGATATTCATCTATTCTAACCTCTGCTAGTCTGGCTATGTCCCAGCCACATACCCTGAATTACTTGCCATATTGGTCCTGCCTGGGCTGCTTCTGCTCCATCATTGCCACATCCTTTCCCTGCCTCTTCTTTGTTCTCTTCCTTCCTTCATAGTCCCTACCTCGACTGGGAACAGAAGTCCTGCCTCCTGTTCTCTCTCTCCCAGCTATCTATAGGCTGACCAGCTTCTTTATTAACCAATCAGGGATTTTGAAGAGCACTCTTTACACGACATTGATACAGGGGATGTTTCAATAATTATTGCATTAAAAAATAGTAATTGTTATTTCAAAGCCCATGCCCAGGCTGTATCCAGATCTCGGGACACAGTATTCTGTATCTGAAAACACAGCGCACCAGACCAACCTCCAAAAGAATTACACAACAGTAAAATTCCCACTCACCTATTTATCGATTAGGCAGTTGTATGGCCAACTTTCTTGGCCATATTCTCTACAGCAGTACAACTTATCTGTGATAAGTTTTTTTTTTTTTTTCAACCATCCTCTCCCTTGCTTTTCCATCGTACCCAACCCTTAGGAGAGAATATTCTTTGTCTTTTTTTTTTTTTCCTACTGAAGAGCAGGTTTTATTTATGTAGAGGAAACTGATTGATGTACCGTTAACCCAGTTTGGTGAACTTTGCCTTTTCCAGTTCTGCACTGGGAGCCGCAGGCTTTGAGCCCACGGGTCTCCACAGTCCCCATAGTATCTGTAGTAGTTGCTCCTTGCAGCTTCTGGCAGCTGGTCTACTGGGAAAAATGTATCTTCACTACCTTCACACAGGTTAACACAGAAGGCCAGCAGTGAGATGCACATCTGTCACTTGTGATCACCGCTGGCTAAGCCTTGTTTTCCACCAAGAGAGTGGCAGTATCGGCTCCTGCTTAAAGGCTCGGTACTGTCTTTTAGTAGGGAGATGCCCCTTCCAGCAGCTTTCTTCCCCTGTCTCTGGCCCGAGTGTGTGGATGAGCTAAAGCAGCACTTTGACAGCCCAAGCTGGTTGAGCTGGGTTATTGCAGGAGACACTTTCAGCCGACGGTAGAGGAGAGCCCTTTGCTGCTGTGGGCAGAGGCAGCAGAGGCATTTGAGGTAACCAGTGACGTCCCGCTTCAGCCGCACGTCCTGTCCAGTGCCAAGGTTCTCGGGGCCTTTTGTCAAATAGAGGATTCACCATCTTTGGGGACTCCTGATCATTCATAACGGCAAAACTGGAGCCACCTTCCCCACCATGGCCGCCTTTCCTCTCCACTGGGCAGAAGAGGAAAACCCTGTTGGCCCATGTCGCCTCTGACTCACTTGGGGCAGGGGATTCACCGGACTTGCTGCCCTCAGCAGTCAAAGTGTGGAACAGTGGACAGACAGAGCCTGCTGCCACCTTGGCAATGTTAGTGGCAGGAATCCTCGCCAGCTCACGGTGAGTTCCAGGCCTGCCTGAGATACAAATAACAGTCTTGTGTGCCAGGTAGGTGGTAGATTTGAAAAGCAACAGCACAGAAGGCCTCAGGTGACATCACTGATACCAATGACACATACCTCTCCATGACAGAACCAGGTAAGGGCCTTCTCTTTTTGGCCTCTTTGGTCTTAATCCAAATTGTCTGAGACTCTGTTGAGACTTCACTTAAGGTTTTCAAAGCTTTAAATCAAATTAGATCTGTCCTAACAGAAACACAAATTGTGGGTGGAAGAAAGCACCATCGACTGGCAGAGAGAGAGAGAGAGAGAGAGAGAGAGAGAGAGAGAGAACGATGGCATGACTCTACCGGAAGGTGGCGGTGTTGTGTTTCCAAAGCTCTCACAGGTTGCCTGGAACTTGAAACTGAGACTTAAAAACTACGGTGAGATTATTTCTTGACTACGGTGAGATTATTTCTTGACATTTTCTAGTCTTCGTTCATAGGCGCCTTTTTCAATAAGGAGTGTTGAGCTCTGTTGAGCATTTCACCCATTATAAACTTCAAAATACAAACACTGGCAAGAATTTTTTTTTTCTTTTAAAAGATACCCTGTGTCAACAATCAAGCCATTGCTGCAAATTTTCCAGCTTAAAGTTCTACACAGGAAAGTCAAGGCCCTGGGGCCTTAAGAAGCTTTAGACACACGTAAGAACAACTGTGTTCATAAAAGCCACAGGATACCTGTGCTTAGAATTCTGGTTCTAATTTAATGATATGCTTTTGAGACACTCTGCCTCTTAGACACAAAATGATCAAGTCCCTATCTGACCCGTACACCCCTCTCCATCTTATTGTGGCTACCTTTTATTTAGCCCCTTTGCTTGTTTGACTTGAACTGTCCCTCTGCCGTATATTACTGGTGCTGAAGACAAAGAAAAGCTGTCCAGCAAGCGCCCTTCACTCTGGGACACTTCCTCACAGTTTTAGTTTTTGTTGTTGTTCAGCATTTCCTGAGCAGACAAGCAGCTCTGCAGTCTGACACTCTGGGGTCCTGTTATGACACTGGCTGGAGGCTTGCAGCGCTCCTGAGGTGTGAATCCTATTCACAGGGAACAAAATTTCTGTAGGCAACAATTTGAAAAAAAAAAGGGGGGGGGAGACAAAAAAAAGCAAGAAGAACAAAAGCAGGGTGGAGGCTTTCATTGCCTTGTTCCCCGCAGTTCTACCTGCTTCACAGACCACATTTTTGGTGTACTTTCCAATGGCCTGCAAGAAGGAGCGGAAATTATTCTCTACTGTTCTGAGCTTTCTTAGACTTCAAGAGCAGGAATGACAGTCAGTGGCTGCTCCCAGTCTCATTCTCTAAGAAAAAGAGGCTCTTGTTGGGTTCCTAAGCTCCCACGTCATTGCGTGAGTGCATGAGCGCCACATAAGCTCTGGCTTGCTCTGGCTCTGGAGAGTCCCGAGGCCCAGCACCTGTACACTTTCACCCATGGTGGAACCCACACGACAGGGGGAGGAGGAGTGGCTAGGTGCCTCTCATATCATTGTGCTGTGCTTCCAGGTCAGGGGGACACGGTCAGTTCACACTCACTCCTCGCCCCTCTCCACCAGCTCCTGTTGGAGATCCTTTTACTAAAGCCCATTCCTGAGCACAGGGGCTAATTGCTACTGAGAGGGAACCACGTGTGCGTGGCAGCCGCTGGCGCCACCTCTACCTGCTCCACAGATGCCTGCTTTTCATCCTTAGTGGGCTTCAAAGCTAACTGCTGGGACAAGCCATGCCAAGAAAGCTGACCACAGACAGAAACTACACTGTGGCTAAAATTAAAACTGCATACCAGGCATGCATTTTTAACATGAGCGTTTATGGAAATTGCCTCCTAGTGTTTAGACAGTCTTTTACTTCATTGGTTATTTATGATGCTTTGGGCATGGAAACATGAGCTGGACAGGAAGGCCAGAGAAGGGAAAGGACTAAACTACCAGCAGCTTTGTACTTTTGCAAATGAAAAGAAAATTTGTGCTTTCTCCAAACTGCACTGAAAAAAAAAGTCTTCAAAAGAATGAATTAGTAGGATTTCACTCATCTTTTTCCCATTAAGAAAAAAGCACCTTTTCAATAAATTTGAAAATCTAAATGTTTAATGCCTTTAGCACCTTTAGTGAAATGAAAATGGTTAAGAAAGGAGATAGTATCATAAATAAATAGCAACATAAATTTAATACACTTACGGAGGTATTTTGTTCATTTATTAATGGTTTTGCTACTGCAGGTAAATTTATTTAACTAACAAAAATTGGTATTAACACAGCATTTGGTTGAGAAGTAGGAAAATAAGGATGGAGAATAACATCATCCCCAAGTGTGTTCAGTTCCTCGGTGCTGGCACAGGCTTCTCCAGCTTCAACTGACAGAGAAATCTTTATTTAAAACACTGCAGGTACATTAGAAAATTTACAGTAGGTGTCATCCCGGGAGCAAGTTTCTATTAACAGAGTCCCCTATGCGACAGTGAGAGGCTAAGCTCAGCAGTGGGCCATCATCCTTTTGATTGTACATCTCACAAATTAAGACCTATGTCTTAAGGTGACTGGCAAGCCTGCTGTCTTCAGAGAAGCTGAGACACGCTTGGCTTTGGGTCCTGAAAGCATGAAGGACTCCTCACTTCACATCTGAGATCACATCTACGAATAGTTTAAGCGTCCTAGAGATGCCTGGAGAGCACAGGAAAGCAGGAACTAATTGGACAGCCCATTCTGTGATTCAGGAGGAAATTCCAAGACTCACACATCACCATTCTCAAAAGAAGCCATTCCCGGTTCCGTTCTAACAAAGCCAGAAGCTGGTGCACCCAGGGTGAGTCAAATGCAGCAGACAGGACCCAAGGCCTGCCTTGACTGCTCTCGTTGGCCAGTTTGCCGCTGACAATTACACAGGCTTCCCTCCAGCCAGTGGACACCTGAGGGTGCTGGAATGCACCCAGGAGATTTGCTGATAAGGGCCAAATTCACTAGTCCAGACTGACAGATTCTGGGGCCTGCTGACTCCTGCTTTTGTCTTAGTCTGTTCTTACAAAATTGAGGCTGAGACCCTGCGCCAGGCTTGGGGAGGGCTTGGTGAGAAGAGGTGTCATGGCTAATGGAACCTACAGGAACCATCACATCCTCTGACACAGTTCTAAAGGAATCTCTGTCACATAGACTCACTAGGCTGGCCTGACAGGCGAGGTCCCTGTCATGACAGATATTCAAATACTGCATATATTTGCAATGTAAGGACTCTGATAATAGCAGTCGAAGCAACTTCAAAAGGCTGGGGCTGGCGCTTAATAATAGAGTGCTTGCCTAGCATGTGCCAAGCCTCAACACTACATTCTGTCTGTCTGTCTGTCTCTCTCTCTCTCTCTCTCTCTCTCTCTCTCTCACACACACACACACACACACACACACACACACACACACACACGAGGCAAAACCCACTTTTGTTGAGTTTGTTTGTTTTTGTTTTTCGAGGCAGGGTTTTGCTATGTATCCCTGGCTGTCTTGGAACTCACTCTGTAGACCAGGCTGGCCTTGAACTCAGAGATCCCTCTGCTATGCCTCCCAACTGCTGGGATTAAAGGCGTGTGTCACAACTGCCCAGCTTAGCAAAAGCCATTTTTGGAGGCATACTATAATCACTCACTTAGGCTCCGTGCTGACCACAGCTCAGCGTACTAGTATGAATAAGGGGTTGTGTTTTCATAAAACAGAGATACAGTTGTTTCTTATGATACATGAATTTCCACCTCAAATGATACACATTTTCATATACCTCAAAAAAGGTAGGATGATTGTCTTAAATGGGGCCAGCAAATTAAGAGCCAAACCCTCCCATCTCTCTCTCTCTCTCTCTCTCTTTTTTTTTTTACAACCTATGAGCTACAAATGGTTTGTATACTTTAAAGTGATTGAAAAAAATAAAAATAAAACCCTAAAAACTTCAAAGAGTGATGAGGATGCAGAGTACTCACGTGAGTACTTGCATGTGTGAGTCTCTCTGTTTGATCCCCCGAAGCATGTAACTGAGGCTTGCTGACTCAGGCTTTCATCCCAAGCCCTTAGGAGGTGGAAGCAGGATGCGCAGGAGTTCCAGGTCATCCTTGCCTACATAATGGCTTCCTGGATTGCACGGAACCCTGTCTCGATCTAATAAACGAACACAATGCAAAAACAAAATAATATTTTATGGTATTTGAAAATGTTACAAATTTGTTGAAGCACAGCCACATCCGTTCCTTGCTACGTTGTCCGTGGCCTGGGTCTAGGCACTACAACACATTGGAGTAGCTGAAACATACATGGCATCATTTGCCTAAAATAGTTACATTACTATTATGCTGTTGCATATGCAAATATTTGTAGTTATACATGGCCCTTTGCAGAAAATGTCAGCTCACCCTTTTTTCCTAGATTAAAGGGCAAATGATATGGGTCAATCAAATACAGTGGTTGTTTCTGCTTTATTTTGTGTGAAGTCTATTGCTTTGGCCTTCTGAGTCTCCGTTTTGCTATATAGTCCAGGCTGACCTCGAACTTAACCATCCTTTCGCTTTAGCCCATTTACTGTTGATATTCTAGGCCCACACACATCACTATGCCAGGCTGGTGTTTTTTGTTTTTTTTTTCTTTTCTTTACAATTTTTTTTTCTCAAACCCAGGCTTAAGCATACTAAGTACTAAGTACTCCAGCACTGAGCAACATCACCAGCTGGTGCACGATTCCCATTGGACCTAGATGAGGGGGAGGGGGAGAGACAGGGGAAACTCTAGGAAACTCTTAGGGGAGGTGTATGTTCTGTGTGAGTAAACAATGGAGTCTGGTAATTAATGCTAAATTCCCAGTGTAGTGATGGAATTGTGCCTACCGGGGAGGTTGGCTTTTCCCTTAGGAGTTATGTTCTGCTGTGTTCGGGGCAACGAGGCTGAATAGCAGCAACTTCTCACAAACGGCTCCTCCCTGCCCTTTTGACATTTCCACGCGGGCTGAAAACCTTCAGATCAGAACGTTGGAGGGGATAAATACAAACCTAAAAACAGTAATCCTCGGCGAAGAAGTCCTCAGTGAGAGTGTAAACGGCTGCTCAGTCGGCACTGCGCGCTGAGGGTCCGGCAGCTAACCCAGGCAGCCTGAGGTTTGTGGAGAAACCCTCCTTGGCAGTCACACTGCTTGTCATCCATCGGCTCGCATCTCTCCTCTCTGCGGCTTTTCCTGAATTCTCCTTTTTGTTTTTCCTGAGCCGATTCCAGATTGTGAGGGGTTTACCGAAGATTTGCTTGTTATCTGAGCTCCGCGTTTAAGGAGAATATGATAGCCGGTGTTTAGCCTGTCTTTCAAGAAATAGTTTCTAAAATACCTCCCACGTAAATATATTTTGGGGGGATCTCTTCCTTTTTGTCTGGTGGGGCCTCGAAATCTATCATTAGCTGCCACTCAGTCTTTTGAAAATTAATTGCAGGGCTGAGGAGAGGGCTCAGCTGGGAAAGCACTTGCTGAACAAGATGGGGACCCAAGCTTGACCCAGCACCCACAGTAAAGGCGGGGTGCGAGGATATGGAGACCAATGGCTCCCTGGGGGTCCCTGGCCAGCCAGCCTAACCTAACTGAAAGCCCCACGTTTCAGTGAAAATCTGTCTCACAAGACAAAGTAAGTGGCTCCCCTAGAACAACACCCCAGGGTGAGCCTGCTCTGGCTCCCACAGATGTGCGTGCACACTCACCCACACCCACTATCGGAAAAGAATTAATTCTTTGACATGCATTACCTCCTTAACCAGAATAAACTCAACACACCGACAGCGATCAATAATAACCACTCATTATGTGCCATTTCCTCCCTCTAATTCAGCCAGCCGCGTTATTTTTCTGTTTGTTTGTCTGTGGGCAGTGGTTCCGTGGTTCAGGCGCAAGCTAGACTGTCAGTTGTCCCTGCTTATGGCCAGCAAGGGCTTTAGACTCAGCTCAGAAGCGGAGCAGGCAGGACCCCTGAAGCAGCACACTGACAGCTCTGGAATCAGTGTCTGTCATTAGGACTCTTCAGAACCACAACGACCTGTCAGGTTGGCTCACTGTAATACAAAATCTATGTCATCACATTCGTTGCGTCTGATTGTCTAGGAGAGATTTTTGCAGGGTGGAGCTTCTCAAGGGAAACAGAGTGGCATTTGTTTCATTAATAGAGTCTGTGGTCTCTTCAAAGCAAAAGAAAAAAAATGTAGATTAAAACAAATTATTCTTTACTCACTGGCTGCGATTTAAAACACCCCACCCCCACCCCGAGTGAGAGAGAAAGGAACTAAGCCTAATTCGATGTAAAAAACACATGAACCTTTTTCTAAAAATAAAGTTGGAAGTGCTTTGGTTGTAACAAGCCTCGTTCCAGGAACCTGAGTTATATGAGTGTCATATATTGTTTTATGGAACTTGGAGATTAAAATGATTTTTGGTAGACATCGTGTCGGCTTCCTATTTGAATCAGTCCAGCGTGAAGCTGAATAGAATTATAGGGGAAAGAAATGAGTGATCGTTACTGGCAGTGAAACAGCCAGACATTGCCAATAACTTTTAAAACACATATACTTGTCCTTTACACTCCCTTCCAACTTTTATTGGCCCTGTCCGCACAGACAGCAAGTTCTCCACCAGCAATGCCTCTCGTCCCTGATTCCTGGGCCGCTGGGACTGCCCGATGGCAAGACCCATTCCTGAGTTCGGAGGAAAGGGAGAGTGTTGGGCAATCTGTGACCCTCCAATTCCCAATGGCCACTGGAGGCCAGCGATGGCCATAGCTTCAGCCTCTACCTCCAAAGACAGTAATGGCCAAGAGAAATGAACATTTGGTGAGCTTTGCAAGACTTTGGCAAAAGGAAACCTGAAAGCTCAACAATCAGACGTTTTACATTTTATATCTTTTCCTCTTGATAATTTCTTTTTATTTCTCAGTCAGTCTATCATTGATGCCAAATATTAAGGCTGGGGCCCATTTCCTCTGTGAAGGGGAAACATGAATTAAAAAAAAAAAAATCCTGGAAGGAATGAAAGAATGTTCTAAATGCAAAACTCAGAAACTTGTACTGAGCTTCAAAATGAGTTCTTGTACCTGAGAAGGTGGGGTGCTAGGGGTAGTGGTGGAGTCTGGGTGCCAGGAGTAAAAGAATATGACATTTCAGAACACAGTATTCATATAATAAAGCCAACGTCCAATTGGCTCCCCCCATCCCACTATACACCCCACCCAAAAAAGACAGACGAGTCAAGGGCAGAACAAGAAAGAGCTGCGAGATTTAATGGAGGGAGAGGGAGTGTTTGTGGCCCCTGTGAGATTCCAAACATTACTCCCCCTTGGTCTAAAACTCTAAGAAAAAAAGAAAGAAAGAAAGAAAGAAAGAAAGAAAGAAAGAAAGAAAGAAAGAAAGAAAGAAAGAAAGAAAGATGAGAACTGGAAGGGAAATGTGGGCATCAGGGAACTTGCGTTCTCTGTTGCTGAGAAGAGATGGTCTTCTGAGGTCTCTCCTGAGAACCTGGAGTGGGCTCCACAAAATGGGCCCAGCCAGGTGCTTAGGATCAGGATATGCAGCAGGATATCAGACCTCAGGAGCTTCCAAGTGGCCAGAGCCTTGAAGAGGTGGGGGGGGGGGGAGGACACACACGGATGACCTAAAGCGCCCTTGCTGAAGAGAACTGCCCCCAACCGTGAACTTGTGGAGAGGACCATGACGTGACAGTGTCAAGGTGAGGGAGACAATGCCGCTGAGTTTCAAACCCTCATCTACTGTTGAGTGATGGCCTGTGGTTGGTCTGTCAGAGGCACAGGTGGCAAGTCAGGAACCAGTGCACAGTAAGTATTTGCATACCAGAGGCTTCTCACAGTTGCCAAGACTACACATAAAATCTCCATAGCCCCAACTACTCCTATAGAGGTGGGAGAAGGGAGGACAAGAGCAAAAGTAGAAGAGACACAGGAAACAAAGAGTATAAGTACGCTGAAAGAAACAGTTTAAACTAAGTGCAGCAGGCTTTCAACCAGGAAAAAAATGTTCCTCTTCAGTCATGTATGTCCTGGTTGGCAGAGCTAGAAGATGAGGGCTGCTGACATTTTGAGGGTAGAGGCCAAGGATGCTGCTCAGGACTTCACTCACCACAAAGAATTGCCTAGCCCCAGATGTAAAGAGTGAATAGTATCGACACTGAAAACCCCTGAGCCAAACGGTAGAATTATTATTAACAGCAAAAATCAGGAGAAGTGTTTTAAAAATAAACTTACGTATGTGTAGAGGCATATGTCTATCATCCGGTACTGAGAAGGCCGAGACAGAAAGACCATGCGTTCGAAGCCAGTGGGGACTATAAAGCAAGACTCTGTTTTGTTTTATTTAGTTTTTTTGTGGGGAAGGTGTTTTTGCACACTTGAGTTTCCGTAATAATTATGTATATGCAAATATGTAAATAATAACACAGTACTAACAACATGAGAAAAATGATGAGTAAAGCATAAAATGGTAGGACACAGCAAAATGGGGTAAGAAAACCCAGGACAGAAGAGTAGGGGAAAGAGCAGGAAAGTAAACGAACAAATGAACAAACAAACAAAAAACCCAAATGAAGTGAGTGGTACCTCACACAGACACGAAGGATGATGGAGAAGGGAAGAGTTACTCAAGGACAGAACACGGGGCTGGAGAGATGGTTTGATCTGTAAAGAGCTTGCCATGCAAGCATGAAATCTGAGTTTGGATTCCCCAACAGCCACAGAAAAACCTTACCCAGTGGCAAATGCCTGTCACTGCAGTGTGCAGGAGGTAGAGATCAAATCTTTGGGGCCCACTGGCCAGTTCCAGATTTATGGAGAGATCTTATCTCAAGAAACAAGATGCAGGGAGACTTGGGAAGGCACTCCATGTCAACCTATGGCCCCCACAAACACACACACAGCCTCAGCCAATGGTGCAAAATGGGCCACATTCACCAAATAATTTTTAAAAATTAGATTTATAGAATTCCAAATTGAACTTCCCTGGATCCAGGGAGGTGGAGAGGTGAGAGCCAGAGAAGAGAGCACAGGGAAGGTTGTCTTCAGACAGGAGTCATGCTACCTCTGCTGAACATGGCAGGAAGAACAAACAGCCCATGTGTAGGTTTTCAGGCTGTGTTGCAAGTTGTAGAGAACTTATACTTTAGCTCGAAAGTAAAACCGTGATGTTCCCAAGGTGAAGGCAAACGCACCTGCTGAAACTGAGAGGGAAGAGAAGCCAGAAAGCGTGATGAATCTGAAGCAATTACGAAAGTGTTGGCAGAGCCAGTCAGGGAAGAAAGTGGGTGGTCCCACGGGCCACATCCAGCACCTGGCTGAGGTCAGGGGCCACAAAACTGTAGAGATGGTGGCGGCAGCTGAGCAGTGGTTTCGTAAGCAGGATGCAACCAGCCAGGCAGGAAGCTGGAGTGATGGGTCGTGAAAACCTAAGTGCGGGAGAGTGAAAGCACTGGGATCCCAGGTCTGGCACTACAGAGATCAGTACAGAAAGAGTCCAGAAGTCTAACAGCACATCCTACGGGAAAGGAGTGCTGCCGGCAGCCCTTAGACAGGCACAAAACGCCTTTACGGAAGAGGGCATAATTTCTGTGAAGCTGTTTTCCTCTAAATGGTGGTCCAGAAATGCTTGCCATTTCTTTAATACTAACTAGACACTAACATTTCCAAGGACCAATTAAGTCACTTAAAGCTGGCTACCTACCCACGGGAGGGGAAGGTACTTCCTCCACTACTCAGAGTCCTCGTCCCATCGTGGGGGAGGAGTAAAGAAACGAACCCACTTTGGGTGTTGAAAGGTGAGGTGGAATGGGTAGGGCTGGCCCTCACGAACAGCTAAAGCTGCCGAGAGCCACCCTCTGTTTTAGTCCACGCCTCTGTTCTTTGTCATTTGACGTATCGGAGTGGCGTTTAAAAAAAGAGACAAAGCTGTATGATGTTACGCAATTCATAATTTGGCAATTTCCTGTGAACGTGTTTTAAATCCTTCTTAGAGTAGAACTATTCTTCTAGGACAGAAGAAAAACCTGATTCCTGGTTTGGATGTCACTCGTATGGGCGGACTCGGGTTTCACCCTCCATAAATTAAGGTAGTTAAAGACCTGGAAATGGATAACCTGTGGCCAATGGGTCTGAGCTGGCCCTGGGCATATGAGTGTGCATTGAGTGTGCATTGCTGTCCAGCTTGCCTACCCTGTCTCTGTCTCTCTTACTTACACACACACACACACACACACACACACACACACACACACACACACACCACTGCCTGTCCGCTTAAGGCAAATTAATTGCCACCGAAAGTCCAGATGATCTCTAAGGTGTCTCTCAGGTCTAATGAAATATGAAATAAAGTAACTCCAAAAGCACAGACTCAGGCAGATGGCAAATGTTGCAGGAGAGGCATAAAAGGCCTTGGTCTCAGGTCCCAGAGACCCAGTCAGATAGAACAAAGTTGACACCACTGAGACCTTTATCATGCAGTCGGCTTCCCCTGACTGCTCCCATCTGCCTGATGAATTCGCTTTATTTACAATGTGTTTTAGCGTTGTAAATAAGGATGGTCTGCTTTTCCATATGAAACCAGACTGATTTTCTTCACAGAACACCTGTTGTGTTTTGAAGCTGTAACCTAAGGATCAATAACCATTGTATTCTTCCCTGAATAACCATGCACATGAGAGAAAACAAGAGTTCCAAGCACTCCTGTGTAAACACAGACCAGCGTCAGCAGTGAGGAAGCCTGGAGCCCCTGTCTCTCAGCCACTTGATCCTGACAGGATCATGAGTAGCTGGTATTCCAGCCCACCCTGGGGAGCCTTGTCTAGACTCCGAGGTATCTGCACACCTACCCCCAATATCCATTTCCTTTGACAGAATGTGTACAGCCCTCTCTTTGTGCCCTCATTCAGCTGTTTGCTGCTCTGGTGTGGTGGACGGAGACAGAGCCATCATCCAGTTTGCTCACAGAGAAAAGGCTGTGACGGCTGTGTGGTGGCAGAGGGATGGATGAGACATTCTGGGAAGATTTCTCCTACCTCCGTTGTCTTCTCACACTAAGTCTGATTCTTGAGAGGACCGTGCCTCACAATATCCCATAGATAAAAGTTATTACTTAAAAAGAAATACAGTTGGTCTACAGACACGTTAATAAAGCCTCCTCCAATGGGGGGGGGGAAGAATCATTGAGGATATATGGAGGGAGACGCCAGTTTCTGGAGATCAAAGAAGAGGTCAAAGTGGCAGAGGGCTGGAGGAGTGATACCCAGAGCTCTGATAATTATGTTCAGGTGATGAACTACACAGCTCTGGAGACTCCAGCCCTGGGTTACTTGGAATGATTCATGACTGAGAGCTATCTACAAGAAATCTAAGGAAAGATGAACTCTCGACTTGAGACCTACTTATAGTTCGCTGGGAAACAGTGAAGGCCTTTTGAAAGTTATGAATGAAAATATGAAGTTTTCTGACCACAATAAGCTTTCTGAAGTGCGTGTGTACTGTCACCAAAAAGACTGGGAGGGAGTTCCCACAGTAAGAGCGACGGACGCTTTATGCTCATCTCATTTGTTTGAAAGCTACTTTTTCTATATGAAGCAGATCTGGTTGGGCAGTGTGCTAGCTAAAGGCTTAACATTCCAGCCTTGCACTCCATTAGCCAGTCACCTGTACAGCAGACAGAGCAACCAGGTCGGCCATGCGTCAAGAGATTGACATGAGGGCCTGGGAAGATGACTCAGCGGTTAAGACCACTTGCTGCTCTGGCAGAAGACCCAGTTTGGGTTCCCAGCATCCACATGATGCTACAAATATGGCTGCAAATTCCAGTTCCAGGGCATCAGAAGCCTTCTTCTGGACTCAGTTTGGCACTGTACGTACCCACGTTACAGTTCCATACAGAAAGACACAACTCTTACACTCATAAAATAAAAATAAATGAAATTACATTTTTAAAGATCAAAATGAAAAGGGCTACAAAAAGGAAAGAGAGGGAAAGAGGAGGAGGAGAAAAGGAGAGAGCAAGGAAAGAAAGATGGGGAGGAAGAGAGGAACAGAGAACTTTCCTGAGCAGATGTGTCGTGGAATGGTCTTGAGGAGGCAGGCAAACCCGGCAGCTCACGGAGGTTGAACTAGCAGCTTGGAGAGAAGTCGTTCATTGTAGCGCATCCCACACTTCAGCATGGAGCCGGGGCTGCAGCCTTCCCACAGACCCACGCTGTTTTGCTAGAGAAAACTACTCGCTGGGTGGAGTTTTGGGTGTGGCTTCAAAAGGAAACGCTGGCTGGCATAGCCACTGAGTGGCCCGTGGCCCGGGGTGGCTCTGAGTTCGGCCCTGTGCAAAATGGTAAACTCTGAACATGATGAAGCTTCTGTTTTAATCTGACTGCGCAGTTCTCAAGCATGAACTTTGTAGACAACAGTGTTGTGTCTCAATGCGAAGTCAGACCCCCCTGCCGTGGTGGCTAACATTTTCACAAAGCAAAGCTTACCACCGGTCCCTTTCCTGCCTGCATCCACCTCCACAAGGAATGGCAAGATTGGTAAATGGATAAACTAGATGTACTGAGATGCTCCTTTCCATCTCCCGTGATGTTCTGGCAGTGGAAGCAGAAGAAGAATCAAATCTAAAATGTAAGTTCATTCTACAATTGAGAAAGTCAAGAGTGGAGGGCGGGCGAAATGAGTGACTGTATTTGAGCATATGTCATCTCGTCTGCTGCCTGAGCAACGCCACTGATGGGAATCTGGGAAGGAAGAAAGGCCAAGGGCAGAGAGAACAGTAAATCTGATCTGGTACCTACAGTCTATCAGTTGAAAGTGCAGAGCTAAAAATAATTGTGGGAGTCGTTACCATATTGAGAAAGGTTAAAGTGGAGGGAGAAGGTTTGGAGAGTTAGGCAATGAAATGATCAGTATCTGGGGCCTGTGAAATACCGGCCGTTAAGGCTTGGAAAAGATAGGAGCAGCCAGTAAAAGCAGAGCTTCGACAATGAGGGGTGGGGGCCTGGAGAGAGCCTGACCCAGGACCCAAAGGGAGGGTCTCAAGCCGAGAAGCATAACAGGGAAGCCAGGCCAGAGAGGTTCTAATCCAGCTCTTTGCGCTTGGCCATTAAAAAGCTATTAGTGAGTCTATCAAGCAATGGAAGTCAATTATCGTTTTAGAATCAATGCCATGCTGGAGTGAATATGGTGGCCCTCCTGTTATTCAGTCCTCTGGGATTGAGAATAAGTAGCTTTCATAATGGAAAAAGGTTGTCAGCATCTTACCATGACTATTAAAAGATGTATGCAGGCTGGAAACGTGGCTCAGTTGGTAGAATGGTTTGCCTAGCATGGACGGAGCCTTGGGTTTGTTCCCCAGAGTGGCATAAACTGGGCAAGGTGGCACAGGCCTGTTAATTCCCCACCTTGGAGGTGCAGGCTAGAGAATCAGAAGTATATCGTAAGCTATAGTAAATGACATGCTAGCAGGGACTAGGAAATATGTCTTGAAACAAAACAAATAAACAAAAGATGTATACTAAAAGACAGATAGTTTTTGTACCTAAAAAATCCAGAGCTACATACTTAGCATGATTCAAATATTGGTATTGCTTCGTCTCATGTGGTTACTTAATGTGGTTATTTAATTAAATCCAATGTCCTAAAATAAGAGGTCTGCCGAAAATAAATGCCTAACAGGGGTTTAATATCCCCAAGTCACTTCTGTAAAACAGAAGCACATTGCATGTGTTTGGAGACCATGATAAATTGGTTCCTACGTTATTTTAAGACCCGTGACATTGAGCGCCAACCTCATGAGGAGGAGCATATATTCTCACTCACCAGGTGAAGAGAGCCACCACGTGCCAGGCAAGAGTGCCAATGACCCAACAGGTCTCAACAGCTTTGAAACCACATTATTTGCGGCCAATTTCTAACACAAAATTTATGCATTGAAGAAAACTTTATCAGCAAAGGAACTTTTGCCGGCATCACTGGCTCCTAGTAATCGTAAAATTGCACCTGACAGAGTCGGATGATCGACACTGGAATGACGTGTTCCTTTGCACAAGCCTGCACTTTCAATAAGCTCCTCAGAGATTTGCACATCCCCTCATATGAGGCACTCTAATTTCCACATGTGTGAAAGCCATGTCACTAACACAGATTCTTTAATTCTTACTATTAAAACATTAAAGACTCCAAAAGTGAAAATTTCATCTGTCTGCTACACTATTTAAAAAAAAAACAAAACATTTTATTGATTCTTTGTGAGTTTCACATTCTGCACCCCAATCCCATCCTTTCTCCCTGTCCTTTCAAATCCACCCTCAATCCTTGCAACCTCGCCTCAAAAAGAAAAATAATAAAAAACAAAAATAATTAAAAAAATAAACAAAACAAGACATAAAAACACCTCACACCTCGTCATGGAAGCTGTAGTGTGTCCTACAGTGCACCCTTTTCTCCATCCTTCTTTACTTGCAAATGTTCATTGCAGTGAGTCATTGGTCTGGTTCCAGGCCTCAGGCTTCTGCTGCCCTATCAATACTAGATCCTCCCTGGAACTCCTCTTGGATATCCTGTTGTGGCCCTGTGTCATGGGGATTCTGCAGCTTTGGATCTTCAGGACCCGTCCCTGCACCAAGCTTCAGCAGTTCATAGATGGGGTGAATGCTGGGGTGGGCCAACTCGAAGCCCTGGATCTGGGCCTGTGTGGGAGCTGAGTTGGTCAGCCCGCCAGCTCTCCCCCACCCACACCACCAGGGCGAGCTCTCCAGGACTGCCCTGACTAACTCACCCAATGTTGCAGCCCACAGGGGGCAGGGCCAGCTCTCCTTACTGCCACAGGTGGCAAGGGTGAGGGAGGGGAGGGCAGCACCCCTGTGGCCAGACACCTCAGCTCTCCCTCCTCACACCCTCCGGCCAGCTCACCTGCAGCCCTGCCACCAGGGCTACCGTGCTGCCCAGGCAAGGTGCAGGGCCCTCTCTCCCAAGTGTTAGAGCCGGCAAGATATGGGGGCCAGCTCTCCGGAGTTCCATGGTCCGTGAAAAGTGGTGCCAGCTCTGCACAGCTCTTGGACATCAGCATGATCCCAGGTGGCCACCCACACCTGGGACGTCTGCATGGTCTTTAGTGGTAATATGAGCCATGGATATTGATTGACAAGGAGCCATTGCCCCTGGCCACAGACCCAGAGATAGTCCTCAGGCGGCAGGGCAGACACTCACAGCAGGCTCTTCCTCTCCACCCTCGAGTCTAGTCCCGACCCCTTCACAGTGCTCAAACTGTTCTGCTTCTCTTTCTCTCCCACCTGCCCATCACACACTTGCACATCAGTGGCTCTCGCTGTGGGTGGGCCACAGGGCTGGTGGGCCTCCGACTGGTTTCTCCTGCCTGCAGTGAGTGGCAGGGCAGGTAGGCAGGTCTCTAGATGTCTTCTGCTATGGATGCCACACTATTTTAAATGAACGTAACTTAAGCTCATATCAAGTGCACCCATCTACTGTATTAATGTCACTTTTTATGTTAAATGCCTGAAAAGGTTTATAAGAACTTAATCCTTGATTACTTTAACCAAGCACAATTTATAGTGCAATCTTAAAGACTGGTTTTATACAAACGTGAATTGTATTCTCTTTAATCAAAATACTAGGCATTCAGTGACATCTTGCCATTTGATTCCTTCAAGACGTTGATTCAGCTTGCAAGGTGTCTGCTTTGCTTTGAACTAGCTTCACTTTGACTGGGCTGTTGACCCAGCCATGCCTTTTATGTGGAAGGCATATATTATTCTGTTTTAAACTGAGACTGTGGGACTCTGAGAAAGTGAAAAGAACAACATGAATTATGAGCAAGACAGAGATTAAATCAGACAAAGAATGAACAAATGCTGCTGCTTCCAAGTCTAATTTTTTTCTTTCTCAAACAACATATAGGCTGTCTCTGTACTAACCAGCTCTCTCCATGCAATAGAACTGTGTTGTCTAGACTTTTTTTTTTCTTTAAATAAAAAAAGGAGGTTCTTGTTTTATCGTTTTTTTATTTGGAGCAAATACTAAGACAATAAATCTTAAACCATCTCCCGCTAACAGTATCTACTTAGCCCAAATGTACATGATCCAAAAAATAGAAAATAAAATGAATCAACAGGAGGAACAGGTTCACGAAGCTAGCATCGACTGCAGACAGTGGCAACACAGTCCACAGTCACAGAGAGCGCGGAGGGCTCTTTAAAGCTGGAAAAACATTTCCTTCGGAGGTCTTAGAGGAGCCGGCTTCAACAACAGCCGCTGAGACAGCAGGAGAAACCCACTTCTCATTCACGTTCCAATTACACAAACGCCAGGTCCCAGCTGATGAGAAGGCATGTGACAGCCAAATGGACACGAACAATAGAAAGAGTGTGGTGAAGGCATTCAGGTTTGGGGCTTTAAAATAGAGCTGAGTTTTCTTTAAGGCCTTGCCAACAGCATGCAGCCTGCTCTCGCCCTACTTCTTCATGCCCCTTCTTTCCCTGCAGTATTTCGGCCACTTGCCTATACAAATCAGAGGGAAAAGTCGTTTGTAACATTCTTTGTGCGAGCTAGGTGGGAATAACAACGAGTAATAAAGAACTCTGATCAGCCTTAGCTGGAGACGAATGGATGGACTAGACCACCCAGATGTAACAGGCTAAATTTCCAAGAACAATTACTTTCTTTCTCTATTCTCCAGCATGAGGGGAGGGTGGGGGTGGGGGCGGGATGATGGGAGAGGGAAGGAAACTACAGAAAAATTAAAATAAAGAAATTCACTCATAAGCATAAAAGTCATCTTTTGAGTGTTGCTGTATTTCCTTTCGGGGGTGTTATATGCATGCGTGCAGGAACCACCATGAAAAGGCGTATCCAAGGAAATGACAATCAGACTGCCCAAGGGATTCCCATACCACTGCAATCCATTCTCCAGAGAAGATCAGCACCAAAAATCAAGCGGCTTTTGAAGATTTTTCTCCTCTTTCTCTATCATTCCATTCAGTGGTAACTAGTTATTTAATCAGCCCTATCTGGCTAAATACTTATGTTATGTTCAGCTTTTTGCCATTACAAAACAGCTTTTTGCCATGAAACAACTTTAAAGATAGGCATATTAGGCTCACGCCTACAATCACAGCATTCAGGAAGCTGAGACAGGCGGGTGAAAGTTCAAAACCTGCCTGGCCTACTTAATGGGACCTTGCCTCAAAAAAAAAAATGTATCTTTGTATTTTAACATAAAGATCTATACATACGCTCAAACATAAACACTTACATTTGATTGTGTCATTTAAATGAAATGAATCCTTCATTAAATGAAAGGACAAAAACATGATGGTTTTCAAGAACAAGTGTATCAAACTGGACTTTGGCCAACATTGAGTGAGACTGTACCTTTCTTTGGTGTTTCTCAAATAATTTTGCTTTCTTTTCTCTCCCATCACTAATGGTTGATGACAGGGATTGTTTAAGCTATTTTTTTTTCCCCTTTGTGGAGCCAGGGATTGAACCCAGGGCCTTGTGCAAGCAATAATTATCACAGAACTATACCCCTACCTCTAGCTTGTTTTAGTGTATTAGATTGTGAATGAAAAATGCGAATGGACTATTAAATATTAATATATTATTAATTGTCATTGGTTAATATTTAATTATCATTAAATGTATTAAATGCACGTGGGCTTACTTGCTTTCTTTCTTGCAGTTAGCTTTCTCCTCTCTTATGCGGTTTAGCACTCCCTGCCTCAGGAAGGGACTAGTCTTCCTAATCAATAATTATCAATTGAGACAATCTCCTATTCCCTCCTGACAACCTGATCTAGATAATTCCTAATTAAGACTCTCTTCCCAGGTGATTCTAGATTGTGTTGAGCTGACAGCTAAAACTAATCAACATAGTATTGGCTCTCTTATTTTTCAATCTAGAAGGATATGTATTACTTTATTTACTTTACATGCTGAGGGTGCCCCCTCCCTTCGCTCCTCCCATCCCCCCCCCCACTCGCCTTTCCCTCCTTCCTTCTTCCTTTACCCCCAGAAAAGGGGAGCTCCCTCCTCCCATATTCACCTTTCCCAGCACATCAAATCACATCAGAACTGAGCATACCTTCATCCCCTGAGGTCAGGCAAGGTAGCACTGCCAGGGGGAAGCGATCCAAGAGCAGGCTACAGGGTCCATTTAGAAACAGCCCCCCCACACACACACACACTCCCCAGGCACTCCATATGAAGACCAGGTCGTCTGTCAGCAACACGTGTGCAGGGGGCCTAGGTCATATCATGCATGCTCCTTAGCTGATGTCTCAGTCTCTGAAAGCCCCCATGGGACTGGGTTAGTTGTCTCTGTTGGTCTTCTTGTGACTCTCCTGTCCCTTCCATGTCCTTCCATCTTTCCCCCAACACTTCCACAGGACCCATGCTTGGCTGCAAGTCCCAGCATCTGTCTCGATTCGCTGCTGGCTGGAGCCTCCCAGACAACAGTCAAGATAGGCTCCTGTCTGCAAGCATAGCAGAGCATCATTATTAGTGTCAGAAGTTGGCTCTCTGCCCTGGGGTAGGTCTCAGATCGGGCTATCACTCCTGAGTATATACCCAAAAGATGCTCCACCATACAACAAAGACATTTGCTCAACTACATTCATAGCAGCTTTATTTAGAATAGCCAGAAAAATGGAAACAAACTAAATGCCCCTCAGCTGAAGAATAGATACAGACATTGTGGTGTATTTACCCAATGGAATACTGCTCAGCTATTAAAAACAAAGAAATCATGAAGTTTGCAGACAAACTAGATGGAACTAGAAAAAAAATCATCCTAAGTGAGGTAACCCAGAAGCAGAAAGATGCACATAATAAGTACTCATTTATAAGTGGATATTAGACCTATAGTACAGGATAACCATACTACAATTTACAGATTTACAGACCCAAAGAAGCTAAGTAACAAGGAGGGCCCACGGGAGGGTGCCAGAATGTCACTCAGGAAGGGAAATAGAATAGGCAGCAGAAGTGGATGAAGAGAGGGAACTGGGCAGGAGATGGAATGGGGAAGGAAACAAGAGAGGGGATGAGATGTGGGGAGAACTGGGGTGGGAGGTGAGAGGGCTGGGAACAAGAAGGGAACTGGGGGGCAGGGTGCTCCTTCTCTTTGTCAAGCTGGAGGTTGGCCTCAGGGTAGGCTTCTGGGTGTGACTCTAGCTGAGACTCCTGACAGTGGGGACATGGAGACTGAAGTGACCACCTCCTAGCCAGGCAGGACTAGTGGAAGGAGGGGAACAACAACCCACAGACAAAACCTGTGATCCAAAAATTACCCCGCCTACCATAAGTGCAGAAATAGAGGGAACAGAGATTGAGGGAAAGAAAGAATATTCTTTTTTTTTTTTTTTTTTTTTTTGAATATTCTTAAAGAAGCAAACTTCTGGCTTCTTAAGGAATATACAGTGGGGAAAAAAATCTCCTGAGGATACTCAGATTTGAATCCATGATCTAGTGTGAGGACGCTAAATTTATGTGCATATGCTGTCCTTGTCCTCTATCCTCCCCCTCCACTATTTGACCAATCTATTAAACCTTTGAAAATCAGTTCAATGTCTTAATTTCAAAACCTCCTTAAGGTATTTGATAGCTGTTGGTCATCTAGAAATGTAACTGTCAGAAGGGTACAATAATTAGTAAGTCCCATTCTTCTTTCAAGATCAACAGAAATTCTTCCTCCAACTTTGCTTTCACTGAGCATCTTTCAGTTACATTTCTTCTCCCTCCCAATCCTTTTCTAATTTAATGTCCCTTTTAAATTCAGCTGTTGCTATTATAAAGATACATCCTTTCCTCGGATACTAAATGGTCATGCTGAAGGCCAATCCACTCATAAAACACTTAAAGCAGGTGGTGCTTATGCAGCATCTTTAGAAATCAATAAAATCCTCACTCTAAAGCCTCCATCCTGGAGAAAGGGTGGTCCTTGAAAGAAAGCAGCAGCTGCTGAAGAGTGGATAATGGCAGCTGTGCTGTCTGTGAGCAGCAGGAAGGACTGACAGCAAAGGAAGATGAGTAATTAATCAGCCTTTGTCATGGTGGATCAGAGTCTGGCTCCTAGTCTTTGCATCTTTCTACTTTGAAGAGGCGGGGCTGTTAACAACCAACCAAGCTTGAAGGCAGGAAGAATTAGGCAGGAAGAATCAGTTCCACTTGGGAGTCAGTGCATTTGGCCTTGATCTTGAGCATACGAAGTGATGCTGGAACTTCTCACGTGTTCAGCCATTCATTTAGTCAACATATTTTAGTGCATTTTGTAGAGCAGATACAGCAGTGACACATAATTCCTGTGATAGGTAAGGCCAAAAATAGTTTAGGAAGGTTTTGGCCTGTGATATCTATTAGCCCAAATAAACTCCCAACTTTATTATTATAATGCATCTCACGGAATTTACAGACGCTTAGCACCAATAAGTAAGCTATCAGTCATGGCTCAGTACTACTGGTGCGCTGACAGTGACACAAAATAGTACCGTGGATTCAAGAAAGGCTTTAAACTTACACACACACACACACAAAGACATTTATGATGATCCCTGGGATAGTTATGTTTGTCTCAACATGATTGAATTTAAAGATATCTAGATAACTGATAAAATATTTTTATGAATAGATCTGTTAGGGCATCTCCAGATGAGATCAACATTTGAATCAGTATACTTCATAAAGATCCAGCCTCAACACTGTGGGTGGGCATCATCAATCCTCTGAGATCCTGCCCAGATACAACAAACAGATGGAACAAGGGGGGAATTCTTAATTAAGCTGAGACAGTCATCACTTCCTATCCAAGGACATCAGAGCTCTTAACTCTTGGCCTGTAGCCTCCAAGACAGATCCCCCTCTCCATTCGCCTGTTCTCCGGCCTTTAACCTTGATCTGCAGTTATACAAGTGGTTTCCTAGGATCCCAAATCATTGAACTTGAGCCAAATGAGCCAATCTTTTTTTTTTTTTTTCCTCCAGCTCATAGATGGTCTAGAGAACACAGAGCTTTAAGGCATGATGTATAACAGGCAAAGAGTAGATAGGGGAAACAACTCCTAATAAGGCCACTCAGCATCTCAAATGTCAAAAGGAAAGAACACATACCATAGCCCGATGGCAATGTTAGTCTGGGAGGGCAGAATGTGAGCACTGAAGAACAAGAGACATGGGAAATGGGTCAGCAGAGATGATGCTAGAGACATGGACAGGACCAGATGAGAGAGGACCACAGCCATGGGATGGGATTTGGACTCTGGTCTAAGAGAAATGGCAGTGAAAGCAAGGAGTTTGAGAAGGGCCAATGAACTGATTGGTGTGTGGCTGGAAAGACAGCTCCAGCGACAAGGTTGGGAACACACAGGAGGGAAGTGAAGCTGGAGAGGAAGATTTCATCTGCAAGCTGCAGCACAAGTTCTTGGGGCTGGAGCCCTGGTAGCGGCAATGGGAATGGAGCAAGTCTGGGAGCTGTAGTAATCCAAAAAGCTGCAGTGACAAATGACTATCAACAGGCTTAGCAACAGGAAGTGTATAGCCTCACAAACTAAAGCTTGAAACCGAGGTGTTGACGGGACTGTGCTTCCTCCAGCAGCTTGAGCAAGGATCTCTTTCCCCGCTTCCTTTAGCTTTTGGATTTGTGTGTGTGTGTGTGTGTGTGTGTGTGTGTGTGTGTGTGTGTGTGT